>NW_026606224.1:1200000-1800000 GCF_029834395.1 Sorex fumeus | reverse complement strand
CCGGCCCTCCAGCGGCGGGTGCTACGGAGCTAAACCCCAGGGTCGGCAGCAGCCCCTAGCACGGCCGAGGGTCGGGATGGGCCCAGGGAGGCCCGGGTGCGCGGCCCGGCCCTCGGCCCACGGGTTCCATGGAGCTAAACCCCCTTGTCGGCAGCGGCCCGTAGCGGGGCCGAGGACCGGATATGGCGAGGGGCAGACCGGGCGCGTGGCCCGGCCCTCCTCCGGCGGGTGCCGCGGAGCTAAGCCCGGAGTCTCCTGTGGCCAGGAGCGCGGCCGAGGGTCGGGACGGGCACGGAGCGGCCCGGACGCGCAGCCGTGCCCTCGGGATGCGGGTGGCGTGGAGTTACGCCCCGGGGTCGGCAGCAGCCCGGAACGGGGCCGAGGGCCCGGCCGAGCGCTGGGCGGCCCGGGCGCGTGTCACGGCCCTCCGCCGGCAGGTGCCGCGGAGCGAAGCCCTGGGGTTGGCAGGGGACCGGAGCGCGGCCAAGGGTCGGGACGGGCGTGGGGCGGCCAGGCCACTCGGCCCGGCCCTCAGCTTGTGGGTGCCGCGGAGTTATGGCCCGGTTTCGGCAGTGGCCTGGGGCGCGTCCGAAGGTCGGGATGGGCATGTGGCGGCCCAGGCACACGGCCAGGCCCTCGGCCTGCGGGTGCCGCGGAGCTAAGCCCCCGGGGTCGGCAGCGGCGTGGAGCGGGGCAGAGGGCCGGGCCGGGTGGCGGGGCAGCCCGGGCGAGTGGCCCGGTCCTCTGCCGGCGGGTGCCATGGAGCTAAGCCCCGGGGTCTGCAGCGGCCCGGAGCGGGGCCAGGGCTTGGCTGGCGTGGGGGTGGCCTGGGCTAGTGGCCCGGCCCTCTAATGGCGGGTGCCGCGGAGCTAAGCCCCGGGGTCGGCAGCGGCTCGGAGAGGGGCCAGTGCTTGGCCGGCGCAGGGAGGCCAGGGCTTGCGGCCCAGCCCTTCGACGACACATGCCGCGGAGCTAAGCGCCGAGGTCGGCAGCGGCCCAGAGCGGGGTCGAGGGCCGGGCCAGCCGTGGGGTGGCCGGGGGCGCGCGCCCCGGCCCTCCGGCGGCGGGTGCTACGGAGCTAAGCCCCAGGGTCGGCAGCGGCCCGGAACGCGGCGAGGGTCGGGATGGGCGTGGGGAGGCCCGGGCGCGCGACCCGGCCTTTTGTCCACGGGTTCCACGGAGCTAAGCCCCGTGGTTTGCAGCGGCCTGGATCGGGGCCGAGGGCAGGATATGGCGTGGGGCAGCCCGGGCACGTGGCCCACCCCTCCGCCGGCGGGTGCAGCGGAGCTAAGGCCGGAGTCTCCTGCGGCCAGGAGCGCGGCCGAGGGTCGGGACGGGCGAGGAGCGGCCCGGGCGCGCTGCCCGGCCCTCACCCGCGGGTGCCGCGGATCTAAACCCCGGGGTCGGCAGCGTCCCGGAGCGGGGCTGAGCGGCGGGCCGGGCGCATGGCGGCCAGGCCGCGCGGCCAGACCCTCGGCTGCTGGGTGCTGCGCAGTTACGCCCCGGGGTCGGCAGCGGCCCGGGGCAGGGCCGAAGGCCTGGCCGTGTGCGTGGTGGCCCCGGCGTGCGGCCCGGACCTCCTCCGGCGGGTTCCACGGAGCTAAGCCCCGGGGTCAGCAGCAGCCCGGAGCGGGGCTTGGGCCGGGCCGGGCGTTGGGGGGCCCGGACGCGCGGACCGGCACTCTGCCGGTGCGTGCCGCGGAGCTAAGCCCCTGGTTCAGCAGCGGCCTGGTGCGGGTTCGAGGGCCGGGCCCGGCGCGGGGCGGTCTGGGCGCGCGGCCAGATCTCCGCTGGCGCATTCCACGGAGCTAAGCCCGGGGTCGGCAGGTGCCCGGAGCAGGGCCGAGTTCCGGGCCAGTTGCGGGGTGGTTCGGGCTCGCGGCCCGGTCCTCCGCCGGCGGGTGACTCGGAGCTAAGCCCAAGGGTCGGCAGCGACCCGGAGCGGGGTCTAGGGCCGGGACAGGTGCGGGGTGGCCTGGGCGCGCGGCCCGGCCCTCCGGCGGCGGGTGCTACCCAGCTAAGCCCCTGGGTCGGCAGCGGCCCGGAGTGCGGCCGAGGGTCAGGATGTGCGCGGGGAGGCCCGGCCGCACGGCCCGGACCTCGGCCCGGGGTTTGCTGTGGATATAAGCCCCGGGGTCGGCAGCGTCCGGGAGCGGGGCCGAGCGGCGGGCCCGCGCGCGGTGCGGCCAGGCTGCGCGGGCAGTCCCTCGGCTGGCGGGTGCTTCGCAGTTAAGCCCCGGGGTTGGCAGCGGCCCGGAGTTGGGCCGAGGCCCGGGCCATGCGCGGGGCAGACGGGGGCGCGTGACCCGGACCTCCGCCGACGGGTTCTGCGGAGCTCAGACCCGGGGTTGGCAGCGGCCCGGAGCGGGGCGAGGGCCGGGCCGGGCATTGGGTAGCCCGGGCGCCTGGACCGTCACTCCACCGGCGCATGCCACGGAGCTAAGTCCCGGGGTCGGCAGCAGCCCAGAGCTGGGCCGAGTGCCGGGCCGGGCGCAGGGTGCCCCGGGTGGGCCGCCCGGACCTCCACCGGCGGGTGCCGCAGAGCTAAGCTCTGGGGTTGGCAGCGGCCCGGAGAGGGGCCAGTGCCTGGCCGGGCGCAGGTCGGCCCTGGCGTGCGGCTGGGCAGGGAGCGGGGCGGCCCTGGTGTGAGGCCGGCCCTCCAACCGCGGGTGCCGCGGAGCTAAGACCCGGGGTCGGCAGCGGCCCGGAGCGGGGCCGTGTGCCGGGTAGGGTGTGGGGCAGCCCAGGCACGCGGCCCGGCCCTCCGCCGGCAGGTGCCGTGGAGCGAAGCACCGGGGTAGGCAGCAGCCCGCAGCACAGTCGAGGGTCGGGATGCGCGCTGGGCGGCCCGGGCACGCGGCCCCACCCTCGGCCCGACGGGTGCCGTGGAGCCAAGCACTAGGGTCGGCAGCGATTAGGAGCGGGGCCAGGGCTTGGCCGGCGCAGGGCGGCCCGGGCACGCGGCCCGGCCCTCCGACGATGCATGCTGCGGAGCTAAGCCCCCGGGGTCGGCAGCGGCCCGGAGCGGGGTCGAGGGCCGGATATGGCGCGGGGCGGCCCGGGCGCGTGGCCCGGCCCTCCAGCGGCGGGTGCTACGGAGCTAAACCCCAGGGTCGGCAGCAGCCCCGAGCGCGGCCGAGGGTCGGGATGGGCCCGGGGAGGCCCGGTTGCGCGGCCCGGGCCTCGGCCCACGGGTTCCACGGAGCTAAACCCCGTTGTCGGCAGCGGCCCGGAGCGGGGCCGATGACCGGATATGGTGAGGGGCAGACCGGGGCGCGCGGCCCGGCCCTCCGCTGGCGGGTGCCGCGGAGCTAAGGCCGGAGTCTTCTGTGGCCAGGAGGGCGGCCGGGGGTTGGGACGGGCGCAGAGCGGCCCAGGCGCGCAGCCGGGCCCTCGGGCTGTGGGTGCCGCGGAGCTAAGCCCCGGGGTCGGCAGCGGCCCAGAGCGGGGCCGATGGCTGGGCCGTGCACGGGCAGCCCGGGCGCGCGGCCCGGTCCTCCGCCTGTGGGTTCCACGGAGCTAAGCCCTGGGGTGGGCAGTGGCCCAGAGCGGGGCCGAGGGCTGGGCCGTGCACGGGGCGGCCGGGGCGCGTGGTCCGGCCCTCGGCTGGTGGGTGCTGCGCAGTTAGCCCCGGGGTCAGCAGCGACCAGGAGCGGGGCCTAGGGCCGGGCCGGGCTTGGGGGGGCCCGGTCGCGCGACCCGGACCTCTGCCAGCGGGTGCCGCGGAGCTAAGCCCTGGGGTCGGCAGCGGCCTGGAGCGGGGCCGAGGGCCGGGCCAGGCACGGGGTGGCCCAGGAGTGCGTCCCAGCTCTCGACCAGAGACTGCCGCGGAGTTAAGCCCCGGGTTCGGCAGCGGCCTGGAGTGGTGCCGAGGGTCGGGATGGGTGCGGGGCGGCCCGGTTGCGTGGCCAGGCCCTCGACCCGCTGTGCCACGGAGGTAAGCCCTGGGGTCGGCAGCGGCCCGGAGAGGGGCTGAGGGCCAGGCCGGGCGCGGGGCGGCCCGGGCACGCGGCTCGCCCTTGGCACCCGGGTGCCGCGGAGCTAAGCTCCGGGGTCGGCAGCGGCCCGGATCGGGGTCGAGGGCCGAGCTGGGTGCGGGGCTACAAGGGCGCGCGGCCCACCTCTGGGCCGGGGGGTGCCGCGAGTTAAGCCCCGGGGTCGGCAGCGGCCCGGAGCGGGGCTGAGGGCTGTGACGGGCTCGGGACAGCAAGGGCGCGCGGCACGGTCCTCCACAGGCGGGAGCCGCGGAGCTAAGCCCCGGGGTCGGCAGCGGCGCGGAGCGCGGCCAAGGGACGGGACTGCGTGGGGCAGCCCCGTGCGCGCGGCCAGGCGCGTGAACAGGCCCTCCGCCGGCGAGCGCCGCAGAGCTAAGCCCCGGGGTCGGCAGAGGACCGTAGCGGTGCCAAGGGTCGGGATTGGTGCCGGGCGGCCTGGGCGCGCGTCCCGGCCCTCGTCCCGCTGGTGCCACGGAGCTAAGCCCCGGGGTTGGCAGCGGCCTGGAGCGGGGCCGATGGCCGGACCAGGCGTGGGGTGGCCCGGGCACGTGGCCCGGCTCTCGGCACCCGGGTGACGCGGAGCTAAGGTCCTGGGTCAGCAGCGGTCCGGAGCGGGGCCGAGGGCCGGGCCGGGCTTGTGGCGGCCCGGGCCGCGCGGCACGGCCCTCTGCCAGTGCATGCCACGGAGCTAAGCCCCGAGGTCGGCAGCGGCCCGGAACGGGGCCAAGGGCCAGGCCGGGCACGGGGCTACAAGGGCGCGCGGCCCAGCCCTTGGCCGGGGGCTGCCGCGGAGTTAAGCCCCTGGGTCGGCAGCGGCCTGGAGCGGGTCTGAGGGCCGGGACGGTCTCGGGGCAGCACGGGCGCACGGCCCGGCCCTCCGCCAGCGGATGCCATGGAGCTAAGCCCTGGGCTCGGCAGCGGTCCGGAGCGGGGCAAAGGGCGGCCGGTCGCGGAGCGGCCCGGGTTCGCGGCCTGGCCCTCAGTCCGCGGGTGCTGCGGAACTAAGCCCCAGGGGTCGGGCAATGGTCTGGAGCTGGACCGAGGTCAGTGCCGGGCGCGGCCGGCCCGGGCGCTCGGACCGGCCCTCAGCCAGCACGTGCCGCGGAGCTAAGCCCTGGGTTCGGCAGCGGCCTGGAGCGTGACCAGGGCCGGGAGCTAAGCCCCGGGGTCGGTAGCGGCCCAGAGCGGGGCCAAGGGCCCGGGTTGGGCGCTGGGCAGCCCAGGCACGTGAATAGGCCCTCTGCCGGCCAGCACCGCGGAGCTAAGTCCCGGGGTCGGCAGCAGCCCAGATTGCGGCCGAGGGCCGGGCCGGACGCGGGGCAGGTGCCGCGGAGTTAAGCCCCGGGGTCGGCAGCGGCCCGGAACGCAGCCGATAGTCGGGACGGGAGCGGGGAGGCTCGGGAGCACGTCCCGGTCCTCCGCCAGTGGGTGCCACAGAGATAAGCCCCGGAGTCGGCAGCGTTCCGGAGCAGGGACGAGGGCCGGGCTGGGCGCAGGGCGGCGCGGGTGCGCGGCCAGGCCCTCTGACAGCGGTGCCGCGGAGCTAAGCCCCGGGGTGGGCAACGACCAGGAGCGGGGCCGAGGGTAGGACAAGGCGCGGGGCGGCCTGGGGGCGTTGCCCGGCACTCGGACCGCGGGTGCCGCAGAGCTAAGCCCCCGGGTCGGCAGCGGCCCAGAGCGGGGCCGAGGGCCGGGCCGGCGCAGGGTGGCCCTGGAGCGCTACCCGGTCCTCCGGTGGCGGGTGCTGCGCAGCTAAGCCCCGGGGTGGGCAACGACCAGGAGCGGGGCCAAGGGCTGGGCAGGGTGCAAGGCGGCCTGGGCACGCGGCCCGGCCCTCGGACCGTGGGTGCCACATAGCTAAGCCCCGGGGTCGGCAGCGGCCCGGAGCGCGGCCAAGTGTCGGGACGGGCGTGGGGTGGCCTGGGCACGTGGCCAGGCCCTCTGACCGCGGGTGCCGCGGAGCTAAGACCCGTGGTCGGCAGCGGCCCGGAGAGGGGCCGAGGGTGGGCCCGGGCGCAGGGCGGCTCGGGACGCGCGGCCTGCGCCTCTGCCGTGGGTGCCACGGAGCTAAGCCCCGGGGTCGGCAGTGGCCCGGAGCGGGAGCAAGGGCCGGGCCGGGCGCGGTGCTGCCCGGACGCGCAGCCCGGCCCTCGGCCCGCGGGTGCCACTGAGCTATGCCCCGGGGTCGGCAGCAGCCCGGCGCGGGGCCGAGGGCCGGGCCGGGCGTGGTGCGGCCAGGGCGCGCTGCCCAGTCCTCTGGCGGCGGGTGCCGCGGATCTAAGCCGCGGGGTCGGCAGCAGCCCTGAGCTGGGTCGAGGGCCAGGCCGGGCGCGGGTCGGCTGGGGTGCGCGGCCCGAACCTTGGCCCGCTGGTGCCGTGGAGCTAAGTCCTGGGATCGGCAGCGGCCTGGAGTGGGACCGAGGGTTGGGCCGGACGCGGGGCTCCCCTGGCGTGCAGCCCGGTCCTCGACGGCGGTTGCCGCAGAACTAAGCCCAGGTGTCAGCAGCGGCCCGGAGCGGGGCCTAGGGCCAGGCCGGGGGCGGGGGGGCCCGGGCATGCGGCCAGGCCCTCGGCCCGCGGGTGCCACGGAGATAAGCCCCGGGGTCGGCAGCGGCCCGGAGCGGGGCCGATGGACGGGCAGGTTGCTGCCGACCCGGCAGCACGGACCTAGCCTCCGCCGGATGGTGCCGCGGAGCTAAGCCCCGGGTCGGCCACAGCCCGGAGCGGGGCCAGGGCTGGGCCGGGCGCGGGGCGGCCCCGGCACGCGGCCGTGCCTGGCGCGGGATGGCCCTGCCAGGCGGCCGTAGCGGGCCCTTGGCGACCCCAGCATGCGGACCGGCCCTTGGCCTGCACATGCCTCGGTGCTAAACCCCGGGTTCATCAGCGGCCCAGAGCGGGGCCAAGGGCCAGGCTGGGGCGGGGCGGCCCAGGCACGCGGCCCAGCCCTCCGCTAGCAGGTACCATGGAGCTAAGCCCCGGGGTCGGCAGCGGCCCGGAGTGGGGCCGAGGGCCAGGCCGGGCGTGGGGCGGCCCGTGCACGCGGCCCGGCCATTGGCCGGGGGGTGCCGCGTAGCTAAGTCCCTGGGTCGGCAGTGGCCCGGAGCGGGGAAGAAGGCTGGGTAGTGCGCGGCCGACCCAGCCGCGCGGACCGGCCCTCCGCCGGCGAGTGCCCCGGAGCTAAGCGCCGGGGACGGGCCACGGCCCGGAGCGGGGCTAACGCCGGGCCGGGCGCGGGGGCGGCCCAGCACGTGGCCGTGACGGGCCCGGGGCGGCCCCCGGCACGCTGCCCGGCCCTCGGCCCGGCCCTCGGCCCACGCTTGCCTCGGACCTATGCCCCGGGTTCGCAGCGGCCCGGAGCGGGGCCAAGGGCTAGGCCGGGCGCGGGGGGGGCCCAGGCACACCCCAACTCTCCACTGGCAGGTACCATGGAGCTAAGCACCGGGGTTGGCAGTGGCCCGGAGCGGGACCGAGGGCCAGGTCGGTCGCGGGGCGGCCCGTGCACGCGGTCCGGCCCTCGGCACTCGGGTGTCGCGGAGCTAAGTCCCGGGGTCGACAGCGGCCCGGAGCGGGGCCGACGGCCGGGCAGTGCACGGCCGAACCAGCCGCGCGGACCGGCCCCTCCGCCGGCGGGTGCCGCGGAGCTAAGACCCAGGGTCGGCCACGGCCCGGAGCGGGGCCAGGGACAGGTCGGGCACGGGGCGGCCCCGGCACGCGGCCGTGTCTGGCGCGAGGCGGCCCAGGCATGCGGAAGTGCCGGGCGCCGGATGGCCCCGTCACGCGTTCCGGCCCTCGGCCCGTGCATGCCTCGGTGCTAAGCCCCGCGTTCGGCAGCGGCCCGGAGCAGGGCCAAGGGCCAGACCTCGCGGGGGGCGGCCCAGGCGCCCGGGCCGGCCCTACACCGGCAGGTGCCATGGAGCTAAGCCCCGGGGTCATTAGCGGCCCAAAGCGTGGTCGAGGGCAGGGCCGGGCGTGGGTCGGCCGGGGTGCGCGGCACGGTCCTTGGCCCACTGGTACCGTGGAGCTAAGAACCGGGGTCGGCAGGGGCCTGGAGCGGGGCCAAAGGTTGGGCCGGGCGCGGGGCGGCCCGGGCGCGCATCCTGGCCCTTGGTCCGCGCGTGCCGCGGAGCTAAGCTCTGGGTTCGGCAGCGTCCCGGATCGCTTCCGAGGGTCAGGAAGGGAGCGGGGCGGCCCGGGCACGTGGCCCGGCCCTCGGCCTGCGGGTGCCGCGGAGCTAAGCACCGGGGTCGGCAGCGGTCCGGAGCGGGGCCGAGGGCCGGAACAGGCGCGGGGCAGTCCGCGCGTGTGGACCGGTCATTCGCCGGTGGGTGACGCGGAGCTAAGCCCCGGGGTCGGCAGTGGCCCAGAGCGGGGCCGAGGACAAGTCCGGGTACGGGGCGGCCCAGGCGCGCGGCCCTGCCCTCTGCCGGCGGTTGCCGCGTACCTAAGCCCCGGTGTCGGCAGCGGCCCCGAGCGGGGCAGAGGGCCAGGCCCGGGGTGGGGCGGCCGGGGCGCATGGCCCGGCCCTCGGCCCGCGGGGTGCCGTGGAGATAAGCCCCGGGGTCGGAAGCTACCCGGAGCAGGGCCAAGGGCCAGGCAGGGCAATGGGCGCCGGGGCTCGGGGCCTGCCCCTCCGCCGGCGGTGCCGCGGTGCTAAGCTCCGGTGTCGCCAGGTGCCCGGAGCGGGGCCAGAGGCCGGGCAGGTCGCTAGCGACCCGGCCGCGCAAACTGTCCCTCCGCCGGTGGGTGCCGCGTAGCTAAGCCCCGAGGTCGGCAACGGCCCAGAGTGGGGCCGAGGGCTGGGCAGGGTGCGGGGCGACCTGGGCGCGCGGCCTGGCCCTCGACCTGCGGGTGCCGCAGAGTTAAGCCCCGGGGTCGGCAGCGACCCGGAGCGGGGCCAGGGCCGGAACGGGCGCAGTCGGACCCGGCGCGTGGACGGGCCATCCACCGGCGGGTACAGCGGAGCTAAGCCCCAGGGTCGGCAGCGGCCCGGAGCGGGGCCAAGTGCCAGGACAGGCGCTGGGCTACCCAAGCACGCGGCCCTGACCTCCACCGGCGGGTGCCGTGGAGCTAAGCCCTGGGGTCTGCAACGGGCCAGAGCGGGGCCGAGGGCCGGGCTAGGCGCGGGGCGGCCTGGGCACGCGGCCCGGTCCTCGACCTGTGGGTGCCGCGGAGCTAAGCCCCGGGGTAGGCAGCAGCCCAGAGTGGGGCCGAGGGCTGGGCATGGCGCAGGGCGGCCTGGGTGCGCGTCCCGGCCCTCGGCCCACGGGTGCCACATAGCTAAGCCCCGGGGTCGGCAACGACCCGGAGCGGGGCCAGGGCCGGACCGGGCGCGGCCGGACCCGGCGCGCGGACTGGCCCTCCATCGGCGGGTGCAGCGGAGCTAAGCCCCGGGGTCAGCAGCGGCCCGGAGCGGGGCCAAGGGCCAGGCCGGGTGCGGGGTGTCCCAGGCGCGCGGCCCTGCCCTAGGCCGGCGGGTGCCGTGGAGCTAAGCCCTGGGGTCGGCAGCGGCCCAGAGCGGGGCCGAGGGCCTGGCTGGGCGCGGGGCAGCCCTTGCACGCAGCCCTGCCCTTGGCCGGCGGGTGCCGTGGGGCTAAACCCCGGGGTCGGCCGCGGCCCGGAGCAGGGCCGAGCGCCGGGCCGCACGCGGGGCGGACCTGGCGCGCGGCCCGGCCCTCAGACCGCGGGTGCGGCGGAGCTATGCCCCGGGTTTGGCAGCGGCCCAGAGCGTGGTCGAGTGCCGAGCCGGGCGTGGGTCGGCCGTGGTGCGCGGTCCGGCCCTTAGCCTGCTGGTGCCGCAGAGCTAAGCCCCGGGTCGCCAGTGGCCTGGAGCGGAGCCTAGGGTTGGGCCGGCGCGGGGCTCCCCTGGCGCGCTACTCTGTCCTCCGCCGGCGATTGCAGCGGAGCTAAACCCCGGGAACGGCAGCAGCCCGGATTGGGGCCGAGGGCCAGGCCGGGGGCGGGGCGGCCCAGGTGAGCGTCCCGGCCCTTGGCCCGCGGGTGCCGCGGAGCTAAGCCCCGGGGTCGGCAGCGGCCCGGATCGCTTCCGAGGGTCGGGAAGGGAGCGGGGCGGCCCGGGCACGTGGCCCGGCCCTCGGCCTGCGGGTGCAGTGGATGTAAGTCCCGGTGTCGGCAGTGGCCCGGAGCATGGCCAAGGGTCGCAACGGTAGCGGGGTGGCCCTGGAGGGCTACCCGGTCCTCCAGTGGAGGGTGCCGCAGAGTTAAGCCCCGGGGTCGGCAGCAGCCCGGAGCGAGGCTGAGGGCCGGGCCGGGTGCGGCCGGCCCCGATGTGCAGACCGGCACTTCGCCGTCGGGTGTCGCGGAGCGAAGTCCCGCGATCGGCAGCGGCCCGGAGCGGGACCGGTGGTCGGGACGGGTGCGGGGCAGCCCGGGCACGTGGCCGGGCCCTTGGTCTGCGGGTGCCGCAGAGGTAAGTCCCGGGGTCGGCAGCGGTCCGGAGCGGGGCCGATGGCCGGGCTGGGCGCTAGGCGGCCTGGGCACGAGGCCCGGCCCTCGACCGGCGGGTGCCACGGAGCTAAGCCCCGGGGTCGGCAGCGGCCAAGAGTGGGGCCGAGGGCTGGGCAGGGTGCGGGGCGGCCTGGGTGCGCGGCCCCGCCCTCGGCCCGCGGGTGCCGCAGAGCTAAGCCCCGGGGTCGGCAACGACCCGGAGCGAGGCCAGGGCCGGACCGGGCGTGGCCGGACCCGGCGCGCGGAACGGCCCACCATCGGCGGGTGCAGCGGAGCTAAGCCCCGGGGTCAGCAGCGGCCCGGAGCGGGGTCAGGGCCAGGCCGGGCGCGGGGCGACCCAGGCGCGCAACCCTGCCCTCTGCCGGTGGGTGCCATGGAGCTAAACCCTGGGGTCGGAAGTGGCCCAGAGCGGGGCCGAGGGCCGTGCTGGGCGCGGGGTGACCTGGGCACGCGGCCCGGCCCTCGACGGGCAAATGCCGCGGAGCTAAGCTTCAGGTTCGGCCACGGCCCGGAGCGGGGCCAGGGCCGGGCCGGGCGCGGGGCGGCCCCGGCATGCGGCCGCGAAGGGCCCGGGGCGGCCCCGGTACGCGGCTGTGCCGGGCCCGGGGCGGCCGCGGCATGCGGCCTGGCCCTCGGCCCACGCATGCCTCAGAGCTAAACCCCGGGTTCAGCAGTGGCCCGGAGTGGGGCCAAGGGCCAGGCCGGGCGCAGGGTGGCCCAAGCGCGCGGCCCTGCCCTCCACTCGCAGGTACCATGGAGCTAAGCCCCAGGGTCGGCAGCGGCCCGTAGCTGGCCCGAGGGCCAGGCCGGGCGCGGGGCGACCCTTGCCCGCGGCCCGACCCTTGGCCGGGTGGTGCCGTGGGGCTAAACCCCGGGGTCGGCTGCGGCCCAGAGCAGGGTCGAGCGCCCGGCCGGGCACGGGGCGGCCCTGGTGCGCGGCCCGGCCCTTGGCCCGCGGGTGCGACGGAGCTACGCCCCGGGTTCGGCAGCGGCCCAGAGCATGGACGAGGGCCGAGCCGGGCGCGGGTCGCCCGGGGTGCGCGGCCCGGCCCTTGGCCCACTGGTGCCCCAGAGCTAAGCCCCGGGGTCACCAGCGGCCCGGAGCGGGGCCGAGGGTTGAGCTGGGCGCGGGGCTCCCCAGGCGCACGACTCGGTCCTCCGCCGGCGGTTGCCACAGAGCTAAGCCCCGGGGACGGCAGCAGCCTGGATCGGGGCCGAGGGCCAGGCCTGGGGTGGGAGCAGCCTGGGCACGTGGCCGGGCCCTTGGCCCGTGGGTGCCGCGGAGGTAAGTCCCGGGGTCAGCAGCGGTCCGGAGCGGGGCTGAGGGCTGGAGCGGGCGCGGGGCAGCGCGCACTAGCTGCCGGGACCTCCTCCGGCGGGTGACGCGGACTTAAGCCCCGGGGTCGGCAGCGGCCCGGAGGTGGCCCGAGGGTTGGGCCGGGCGAGGGGAGACCCGGGCGCGCATCCCGGCCCTCGGACCGCGCGTGTCGCGGAGCTAAGCCCCGGGGTCGGCAGCGGCCCGGATCGCTTCCGAGGGTCGGGAAGGGAGCGGGGCTGCCCGGGCACGTGGCCCGACCCTCGGCAGCGGGTGTCGTGGATGTAAGTCCCGGGATTGGCAGCGAACCGGAGCGCGGCCGAGGGTCGCGACAGTAGCGGGGCGGCCCGGGCACGTGGACCGGCCCTCTGCACACGGGTGCCGCGGTGCTAAGCACCGGGATCGGCAGCGGTCTGGAGAGGGGCCATGGGTCGGACCGGTCGCGGTGCCCGGTCCTTCGCCGGTGGGTGACGCGGAGCTAAGCCCCGGGGTCGGCAGCGGCCTGGATCGCTGCCGAGGGTCGGGACTGGAGCGGGGCCGACCGAGTTCGTGGCCCAGCCCTCAGCCCACGCATGCCTCGGATCTAAACCCCGGGTTCGGCAGCGGCCCGGAGCGGGGCCATGGGCCAGGCCGGGCACGGGGTGGCCCTGGCGCGCGGCCCTGCCCTCCGCTGGCAGGTACCATGGAGCTAAGCCCCGGGGTCGACAGCGGCCCATAGCAGGGCCGAGGGCCAGGCCGGGCGCGGGGCGGCCCTTGCACGCAGCCCGGCCCTTGGCCGGGTGGTGCCGTGGGGCTAAACCCCGGGGTCGGCCGCTGCCCGGAGCGGGGCCGATCGCCGGGCCGGGCGCGGGGCGGCTCTGGCGTGCGGCCCGGCCCTCGGCCCGCGGGTGCGGCGGAGCTACGCCCCGGGTTCGGCAGCGGCCCAAAGCGTGGTCGAGGGCCGAGCCGGACGCGGGTCGGCCGGGGTGCGCGGTCCGGCCCTTGGCCTGCTGGTGCCGCAGAGCTAAGCCCCGGGGTCGCCAGCGGCCCGGAGCGGGGCCGAGGGTTGGGCCGGGCACGGGTCTACCCAGGCGCGCGACTCGGTCCTCCGCCGGCGGTTGCCGCGGAGCTAAACCCCGGGGACTGCAGCAGCCCGGATCGGGGCCGAGGGCCAGGCCAGGGGCGGGGCGGTCCGGGCGCACGTCCTGGCCCTTGGCCCACGGGTGCCACGTAGCTAAGCCCTGGGGTCGGCAAAGGCCCGGAGTGGGGCCGAGGGCTGGGCAGGTTGTGGGGCGGTCTGGGCGCGCGGCCCGGCCCTCGGTCCGCGGCAGCCGCAGAGCTAAGCCCAGGGGTCGGCAGCGGCCTGGAGCGGGGCTGAGGGCCGGGCCGGGCGCGGCCGGCCTCGACGCTCGGACCGGCACTTCACTGGTGGGTGCCGTGGAGCTAACGCCCGGGGTCGGCAGAGGCCCTGAGCGGGGCCGGGGGTCTTGACGGGTTCGGGGCAGCCCGGGCACGTGGCCGGGCCCTTGGCCCCCGGGTGCCGCGGAGGTAAGTCCCGGGGTCGGCAGCGGTCCGGAGCGGGGCGAATGGCCGGGCTGGGCGCGGGGCGGCCTGGGCACGCGGCCCGTCCCTCGACCGGTGGGTGCCGCGGAGCTAAGCCCCGGGGTTGGCAGTGGCACAGAGTGGGGCCGAGGGCTGGGCAGGGCGCGGGGCAGCCCGGGCACGTGGCCGGGCCCTTGGCCCGCAGGTGCCGCGGAGGTAAGTCCCGGGGTCGGCAGCGGTCCGGAGCAGGGCCGAGGGCTGGACCAGGCGCAGAGCAGCCCGCGCGTGCGGCCGGGACCTCCGCCGGAGGGTGACGCGGAGCTAAGCCCCGGGGTCGGCAGCAGCCCCGAGGTGGTCTGAGGGTTGGGCCGGGCACGGGGCGACCCGGGCGATCATCCCGGCCCTCGGTCCGCGCATGCCGCAGAGCTAAGCCCCGGGGTCGGCAGCAGCCCAGATCGCTTCCGAGGGACGGGAAGGGAGCAGGGCTGCCCGAGCGCGCGGACAGGCCCTCTGCCGGTGGGTGCCGCGGAGCTAAGCTCCGGGGTCTGCAGCGGCCCGGAGCGGGGACGAGGGCCAGGCTGGGCGCGGTGCGGCCCGGGCGCGCGGCCCGGCCCTCGGCCCGCAAATGCCATTAACCTGAGACCCGGGGTTGGCAGCGGCCCAGAGCAAGGACGAGGGCCGTGCCGGGCGCGGGCTGACCCGGGAGCGCGGCACGGCTCTCGGCCGGCGGGTACCGGGGAACTAAGCGCCTGGGTCAGCAGCAGCACGGAGCTTGACCAAGGGCCGATCCGGGTGTGGGGCGGCACGGGTGCGCGGTCCAGCCCTCCGCTGACGGGTGTCGCGGAGCTAAGCCCTGGGGTCGGCAGCAGCCCGGAGCGGGGCTGAGGGCCGGGCCGGGCGCGGGGTGGCCGGGGCGCACGGCCCTGCCCTCCGCCGGCGGGTGCCACGGAGCTAAGCCCCGGGGTCAGCAGCGGCCCAGGGCAGGGCAGAGGGCGGGGCAGGGCACGGGGCGGCCGGGATGCGCGGCCCGTCCCTCGGCCCACGGGTGTCGCGGAGCTAAAACCCAGGGACGGCAGTGGCCCGAAGCGGGGCCAAGGGCCGGGCCGGGTGTACGGCGGCCTGGGCGTGCGGCCCGGCCCTCGTCTACGGGTGCCGTGGAACTAAGCCCTGTGGTTTGCAGCGGTCCGGTCTGGGGTCGAGGGCCGGGCCAGGCGCAGGGCGGCCCGGGCCCGCGGCCCAACACATGGCCCGTGGGTGCCTCGGAGCTAAGACCCGGGGTTAACAGCGGCCGGAGCGGGGCCGATGGCCGGGCCGGGCTCGGGGCAGCCTGGGAGCGCGGCCCGGCCCTCCGCCGGCAGGTGCCGCGGATCTAAACCCTAGGGTCGGCAGCGGGCCGGAGCGGGCCGAGGGCAGGGAAAGACGCTGCCGAGGCGCGCGGACCCGCCCTCCGAAGGCCGGTGCCGCGGAGCTAAGCCCCGGGGTCGCCAGTGGCCCGGAGCGGGGCCGAGGGTTGGGCCGGGCACGGGTCTCCCCAGGCGCGCGACTCGGTCCTCCGCCGGCGGTTGCCGCGGAGCTAAACCCCGGGGACTGCAGCAGCCCGGATCGGGGCCGAGGGCCAGGCCAGGGGCGGGGCGGTCCGGGCGCACGTCCTGGCCCTTGGCCCACGGGTGCCACGTAGCTAAGCCCTGGGGTCGGCAAAGGCCCGGAGTGGGGCCGAGGGCTGGGCAGGTTGTGGGGCGGTCTGGGCGCGCGGCCCGGCCCTCGGTCCGCGGCAGCCGCAGAGCTAAGCCCAGGGGTCGGCAGCGGCCTGGAGCGGGGCTGAGGGCCGGGCCGGGCGCGGCCGGCCTCGACGCTCGGACCGGCACTTCACTGGTGGGTGCCGTGGAGCTAACGCCCGGGGTCGGCAGAGGCCCTGAGCGGGGCCGGGGGTCTTGACGGGTTCGGGGCAGCCCGGGCACGTGGCCGGGCCCTTGGCCCCCGGGTGCCGCGGAGGTAAGTCCCGGGGTCGGCAGCGGTCCGGAGCGGGGCGAATGGCCGGGCTGGGCGCGGGGCGGCCTGGGCACGCGGCCCGTCCCTCGACCGGTGGGTGCCGCGGAGCTAAGCCCCGGGGTTGGCAGTGGCACAGAGTGGGGCCGAGGGCTGGGCAGGGCGCGGGGCAGCCCGGGCACGTGGCCGGGCCCTTGGCCCGCAGGTGCCGCGGAGGTAAGTCCCGGGGTCGGCAGCGGTCCGGAGCAGGGCCGAGGGCTGGACCAGGCGCAGAGCAGCCCGCGCGTGCGGCCGGGACCTCCGCCGGAGGGTGACGCGGAGCTAAGCCCCGGGGTCGGCAGCAGCCCCGAGGTGGTCTGAGGGTTGGGCCGGGCACGGGGCGACCCGGGCGATCATCCCGGCCCTCGGTCCGCGCATGCCGCAGAGCTAAGCCCCGGGGTCGGCAGCAGCCCAGATCGCTTCCGAGGGACGGGAAGGGAGCAGGGCTGCCCGAGCGCGCGGACAGGCCCTCTGCCGGTGGGTGCCGCGGAGCTAAGCTCCGGGGTCTGCAGCGGCCCGGAGCGGGGACGAGGGCCAGGCTGGGCGCGGTGCGGCCCGGGCGCGCGGCCCGGCCCTCGGCCCGCAAATGCCATTAACCTGAGACCCGGGGTTGGCAGCGGCCCAGAGCAAGGACGAGGGCCGTGCCGGGCGCGGGCTGACCCGGGAGCGCGGCACGGCTCTCGGCCGGCGGGTACCGCGGAACTAAGCCCCTGGGTCAGCAGCAGCACGGAGCTTGACCAAGGGCCGATCCGGGTGTGGGGCGGCACGGGTGCGCGGTCCAGCCCTCCGCTGACGGGTGTCGCGGAGCTAAGCCCTGGGGTCGGCAGCAGCCCGGAGCGGGGCTGAGGGCCGGGCCGGGCGCGGGGTGGCCGGGGCGCACGGCCCTGCCCTCCGCCGGCGGGTGCCACGGAGCTAAGCCCCGGGGTCAGCAGCGGCCCAGAGCAGGGCAGAGGGCGGGGCAGGGCACGGGGCGGCCGGGGATGCGCGGCCCGTCCCTCGGCCCACGGGTGTCGCGGAGCTAAAACCCAGGGACGGCAGTGGCCCGAAGCGGGGCCAAGGGCCGGGCCGGGTGTACGGCGGCCTGGGCGTGCGGCCCGGCCCTCGTCTACGGGTGCCGTGGAACTAAGCCCTGTGGTTTGCAGCGGTCCGGTCTGGGGTCGAGGGCCGGGCCAGGCGCAGGGCGGCCCGGGCCCGCGGCCCAACACATGGCCCGTGGGTGCCTCGGAGCTAAGACCCGGGGTTAACAGCGGCCGGAGCGGGGCCGATGGCCGGGCCGGGCTCGGGGCAGCCTGGGAGCGCGGCCCGGCCCTCCGCCGGCAGGTGCCGCGGATCTAAACCCAAGGGTCGGCAGAGGGCCGGAGCGGGCCGAGGGCAGGGACAGACGCTGCCGAGGCGCGCGGACCCGCCCTCCGAAGGCCGGTGCCGCGGAGCTAAGCCCCGGGGTCGCCAGCGGCCCGGAGCGGGGCCGAGGGTTGGGCCCGGGGCACGGGTCTCCCCAGGCGCGCGACTCGGTCCTCCGCCGGCGGTTGCCACGGAGCTAAACCCCGGGGACTGCAGCAGCCCGGATCGGGGCCGAGGGCCAGGCCAGGGGCGGGGCGGTCCGGGCGCACGTCCTGGCCCTTGGCCCACGGGTGCCACGTAGCTAAGCCCTGGGGTCGGCAAAGGCCCGGAGTGGGGCCGAGGGCTGGGCAGGTTGTGGGGCGGTCTGGGCGCGCGGCCCGGCCCTCGGTCCGCGGCAGCCGCAGAGCTAAGCCCAGGGGTCGGCAGCGGCCTGGAGCGGGACTGAGGGCCGGGCCGGGCGCGGCCGGCCTCGACGCTCGGACCGGCACTTCACTGGTGGGTGCCGTGGAGCTAACGCCCGGGGTCGGCAGAGGCCCTGAGCGGGGCCGGGGGTCTTGACGGGTTCGGGGCAGCCCGGGCACGTGGCCGGGCCCTTGGCCCCCGGGTGCCGCGGAGGTAAGTCCCGGGGTCGGCAGCGGTCCGGAGCGGGGCGAATGGCCGGGCTGGGCGCGGGGCGGCCTGGGCACGCGGCCCGTCCCTCGACCGGTGGGTGCCGCGGAGCTAAGCCCCGGGGTTGGCAGTGGCACAGAGTGGGGCCGAGGGCTGGGCAGGGCGCGGGGCAGCCCGGGCACGTGGCCGGGCCCTTGACCCGCAGGTGCCGCGGAGGTAAGTCCCGGGGTCGGCAGCGGTCCGGAGCAGGGGCCGAGGGCTGGACCAGGCGCAGAGCAGCCCGCGCGTGCGGCCGGGACCTCCGCCGGAGGGTGACGCGGAGCTAAGCCCCGGGGTCGGCAGCAGCCCCGAGGTGGTCTGAGGGTTGGGCCGGGCACGGGGCGACCCGGGCGATCATCCCGGCCCTCGGTCCGCGCATGCCGCAGAGCTAAGCCCCGGGGTCGGCAGCAGCCCAGATCGCTTCCGAGGGACGGGAAGGGAGCAGGGCTGCCCGAGCGCGCGGACAGGCCCTCTGCCGGTGGGTGCCGCGGAGCTAAGCTCCGGGGTCTGCAGCGGCCCGGAGCGGGGACGAGGGCCAGGCTGGGCGCGGTGCGGCCCGGGCGCGCGGCCCGGCCCTCGGCCCGCAAATGCCATTAACCTGAGACCCGGGGTTGGCAGCGGCCCAGAGCAAGGACGAGGGCCGTGCCGGGCGCGGGCTGACCCGGGAGCGCGGCACGGCTCTCGGCCGGCGGGGTACCGCGGAACTAAGCCCCTGGGTCAGCAGCAGCACGGAGCTTGACCAAGGGCCGATCCGGGTGTGGGGCGGCACGGGTGCGCGGTCCAGCCCTCCGCTGACGGGTGCCACGGAGCTAAGCCCCGGGGTCAGCAGCGGCCCAGAGCAGGGCAGAGGGCGGGGCAGGGCACGGGGCGGCCGGGATGCGCGGCCCGTCCCTCGGCCCACGGGTGTCGCGGAGCTAAAACCCAGGGACGGCAGTGGCCCGAAGCGGGGCCAAGGGCCGGGCCGGGTGTACGGCGGCCTGGGCGTGCGGCCCGGCCCTCGTCTACGGGTGCCGTGGAACTAAGCCCTGTGGTTTGCAGCGGTCCGGTCTGGGGTCGAGGGCCGGGCCAGGCGCAGGGCGGCCCGGGCCCGCGGCCCAACACATGGCCCGTGGGTGCCTCGGAGCTAAGACCCGGGGTTAACAGCGGCCGGAGCGGGGCCGATGGCCGGGCCGGGCTCGGGGCAGCCTGGGAGCGCGGCCCGGCCCTCCGCCGGCAGGTGCCGCGGATCTAAACCCTAGGGTCGGCAGCGGGCCGGAGCGGGCCGAGGGCAGGGAAAGACGCTGCCGAGGCGCGCGGACCCGCCCTCCGAAGGCCGGTGCCGCGGAGCTAAGCCCCGGGGTCGCCAGTGGCCCGGAGCGGGGCCGAGGGTTGGGCCGGGCACGGGTCTCCCCAGGCGCGCGACTCGGTCCTCCGCCGGCGGTTGCCGCGGAGCTAAACCCCGGGGACTGCAGCAGCCCGGATCGGGGCCGAGGGCCAGGCCAGGGGCGGGGCGGTCCGGGCGCACGTCCTGGCCCTTGGCCCACGGGTGCCACGTAGCTAAGCCCTGGGGTCGGCAAAGGCCCGGAGTGGGGCCGAGGGCTGGGCAGGTTGTGGGGCGGTCTGGGCGCGCGGCCCGGCCCTCGGTCCGCGGCAGCCGCAGAGCTAAGCCCAGGGGTCGGCAGCGGCCTGGAGCGGGGCTGAGGGCCGGGCCGGGCGCGGCCGGCCTCGACGCTCGGACCGGCACTTCACTGGTGGGTGCCGTGGAGCTAACGCCCGGGGTCGGCAGAGGCCCTGAGCGGGGCCGGGGGTCTTGACGGGTTCGGGGCAGCCCGGGCACGTGGCCGGGCCCTTGGCCCCCGGGTGCCGCGGAGGTAAGTCCCGGGGGTCGGGCAGCGGTCCGGAGCGGGGCGAATGGCCGGGCTGGGCGCGGGGCGGCCTGGGCACGCGGCCCGTCCCTCGACCGGTGGGTGCCGCGGAGCTAAGCCCCGGGGTTGGCAGTGGCACAGAGTGGGGCCGAGGGCTGGGCAGGGCGCGGGGCAGCCCGGGCACGTGGCCGGGCCCTTGGCCCGCAGGTGCCGCGGAGGTAAGTCCCGGGGTCGGCAGCGGTCCGGAGCAGGGCCGAGGGCTGGACCAGGCGCAGAGCAGCCCGCGCGTGTGGCCGGGACCTCCGCCGGAGGGTGACGCGGAGCTAAGCCCCGGGGTCGGCAGCAGCCCCGAGGTGGTCTGAGGGTTGGGCCGGGCACGGGGCGACCCGGGCGATCATCCCGGCCCTCGGTCCGCGCATGCCGCAGAGCTAAGCCCCGGGGTCGGCAGCAGCCCAGATCGCTTCCGAGGGACGGGAAGGGAGCAGGGCTGCCCGAGCGCGCGGACAGGCCCTCTGCCGGTGGGTGCCGCGGAGCTAAGCTCCGGGGTCTGCAGCGGCCCGGAGCGGGGGACGAGGGCCAGGCTGGGCGCGGTGCGGCCCGGGCGCGCGGCCCGGCCCTCGGCCCGCAAATGCCATTAACCTGAGACCCGGGGTTGGCAGCGGCCCAGAGCAAGGACGAGGGCCGTGCCGGGCACGGGCTGACCCGGGAGCGCGGCACGGCTCTCGGCCGGCGGGTACCGCGGAACTAAGCCCCTGGGTCAGCAGCAGCACGGAGCTTGACCAAGGGCCGATCCGGGTGTGGGGCGGCACGGGTGCGCGGTCCAGCCCTCCGCTGACGGGTGTCGCGGAGCTAAGCCCTGGGGTCGGCAGCAGCCCGGAGCGGGGCTGAGGGCCGGGCCGGGCGCGGGGTGGCCGGGGCGCACGGCCCTGCCCTCCGCCGGCGGGTGCCACGGAGCTAAGCCCCGGGGTCAGCAGCGGCCCAGAGCAGGGCAGAGGGCGGGGCAGGGCACGGGGCGGCCGGGATGCGCGGCCCGTCCCTCGGCCCACGGGTGTCGCGGAGCTAAAACCCAGGGACGGCAGTGGCCCGATGCGGGGCCAAGGGCCGGGCCGGGTGTACGGCGGCCTGGGCGTGCGGCCCGGCCCTCGTCTACGGGTGCCGTGGAACTAAGCCCTGTGGTTTGCAGCGGTCCGGTCTGGGGTCGAGGGCCGGGCCAGGCGCAGGGCGGCCCGGGCCCGCGGCCCAACACATGGCCCGTGGGTGCCTCGGAGCTAAGACCCGGGGTTAACAGCGGCCGGAGCGGGGCCGATGGCCGGGCCGGGCTCGGGGCAGCCTGGGAGCGCGGCCCGGCCCTCCGCCGGCAGGTGCCGCGGATCTAAACCCAAGGGTCGGCAGAGGGCCGGAGCGGGCCGAGGGCAGGGACAGACGCTGCCGAGGCGCGCGGACCCGCCCTCCAAAGGCCGGTGCCGCGGAGCTAAGCCCCGGGGTCGCCAGCGGCCCGGAGCGGGGCCGAGGGTTGGGCCGGGCACGGGTCTCCCCCAGGCGCGCGACTCGGTCCTCCGCCGGCGGTTGCCACGGAGCTAAACCCCGGGGGACTGCAGCAGCCCGGATCGGGGCCGAGGGCCAGGCCAGGGGCGGGGCGGTCCGGGCGCACGTCCTGGCCCTTGGCCCACGGGTGCCACGTAGCTAAGCCCTGGGGTCGGCAAAGGCCCGGAGTGGGGCCGAGGGCTGGGCAGGTTGTGGGGCGGTCTGGGCGCGCGGCCCGGCCCTCCGCCGGCAGGTGCCGCGGATCTAAACCCAAGGGTCGGCAGCGGGCCGGAGCGGGCCGAGGGCAGGGACAGACGCTGCCGAGGCGCGCGGACCCGCCCTCCGAAGGCCGGTGCCGCGGAGCTAAGCCCCGGGTTCGACAGCGGCCCGGAAAGGGGCCAAGGGTCGGGCCGGCCACGTGGTGGCCTGGGCGCGCGGCATGGCCCTCGGCTGGTGGGTGCCGCGGAGTTAAGCCCCGGGGTCGGCAGCGGCCTGGAACGGGGTCGAGGTCCGGGCCGGGAGCAGGGCGATCCGGGCGCACGGCCCGGCCCTGCACTTGCGGGTACTGCGGAGCTAAGCCACGGAGTCTGCTGCGGCCCGGAGCGCAGCCAAGGATCGGGATGGGCACGGGGCGGCACGGGCTCACGGCCCGGCACTCCTACGGCGGGTGCCGCGGACCTAAGGCCCAGAGTCTGCTGTGGCCCGGAGCGCGGCCGAGGGTCGGGACGGGCGCGGGGTGGCCCGGGCGCGCGGCCCGACCGGTGCCGCGGAGCTAAATTCCGGGGTCGGCAGCGGCACGGTGCGCGGCCGAGGGACGGGACGGGCTGGGGGCGCCCCGGGCGCGAGGCCTGGCCCTCGGTCCACGGGTGCCGTGGAGCTAAGCCCCGGGGTCGACAGCGGCTCGGAGCGGGGCCGAGGGCTGGCCGAGGGCGGGCAGCCCGGGCGCGCAGCCCGGCCCTCCGGTAGCGGGTGTCATGTAGTTAAGCCCCGGGGTCGGCAGCGGCTCGGAGCGGGGCCAAGGGCCGGACGAGCGCGGGCGGCCTGGGCACGCGGCCTGGCCCTCTGGTAGCGGGTGCCATGTAGTTAAGCCCCGGGGTCGGCAGCAGCCCGGAACGGGGTCGAGGTCCGGGCCGCGAGCAGGGCGATCCGGGCGCGCGGCCCGGCCCTGCGCTTGTGGGTGCTGCGGAGCTAAGCCACGGAGTCTGCTGCGGCCCGGAGCGCAGTCGAGGATCGGGACGGGCACGGGGCGGCATGGGCGCGCGGCCCGGCCCTCCGAACGCCGGTGCCGCGGATCTAAATTCCGGGGTTGGCAGCGGCACGGAGCGCGGCCGAGGGATGGGACGGGCGTGGGGCGGCCCGGGCACGTGGCACGGCCCTCAGCCCGGGGGTGCCGCTGAGCTCAGCCCTGGGGTCGGTAGCGGCGCGGAGCACGGCCGAGGGTCGCGAAGGGAGTGGGTCGACCCGGGCGAGTGGCCCGGCCCTCCGACGGCCGGTGCCGCGGAGCTAAGTTCTGGGGTCGGCTGTGGCACGGAGCGCGGACGAGGGACGGACGGGCGCAGGGCGGCCTGGACGTGCTGCCTGGCTCTCCGCTGGCGGGTGCCACGGAGTTAAGCCCCGGGGTCGGCAGAGGGGCAGAGGGCCGGCTGGGCACAGGCGGCCCAAAGCGTGCGGCCGGCCCTCCGGCGGTGGGTGCCACGGAGCTAAACCCCGGGTTCGGCCTGGAGCAGGGCCGAGGGCCGGGCTGGGTGTGGGGCAGCCCGGGCGTGCGGCCCGGCCCTCTGCTGGCGGGTGCCGCGGAGCTAAGCCCTGGGGTCGCCAGCGACCCGGAGCGGGGCCGAGGGCCTGACCGGGCATGGGGCGGCGAGGTCGCGCGGCCCGCCCCTTCACTAGCGGGTGCCGCGTAGCTAAGCCCGGGGTTCGGCAGCAGCCCGGAGCGGGACCGAGGGCTGGGCCAGGCGCGGGCCAGCCTGGCCTCGCGGCATGGCACTCCGCATGCGGGTGCCGCGTAGCTAAGCCCCGGGGTCGGCAGCGGCCCGGAACGGGGTCGAGGTCCGTGCCGGGAGTGGGGCGATCCGGGCGCGCGGCCCGGCCCTGCGCTTGCGGGTGCTGCGGAGCTAAGCCACAGAGTCTGCTGCGGCCCGGAGCGCGGCAGAGGATTGGGACGGGCACGGGGCGGCACGGGCTCATGGTCCGGCACTCCGACGGCGGGTGCCCCGGACCTAAGGCCCAGAGTCTGCTGTGGCCCGGAGCGCGGCCGAAGGTCGGGACGGGCGCGGGTCGGCCCGGGCGCGCGGCCCGGCCCTCCGAAGGCCGGTGCTGAGGAGCTAAATTCCGGGGTCAGCAGAGGCACCGAGCGCGGCCGAGGGACGGGACGGGCGCGGGGCGCCCCGGGCATGCGGCCTGGCCCTCGGCCCACGGGTGCTGCGGAGCTAAGCCCTGGGGTCGACAGAGGCCCAGACCGGGGCTGAGGGCCGGCATGGCGAGGGCGGCCAGGGCGTGCGGCCCGGCCCTCCGGCGGCGGGTGCCATGGAGCTAAGCCCCGGGTTCGGCAGCGGCCCGGAGCGGGACCTAGTCCCGGGGCAGACGCGGCGGGCCGGGGCGAGCAGTCCGGCCCTCGGCTGGGGGTGCCGCGGGGCTAAGCCCCGGGGTCAGCAGCGGCCTGGAGCGGGGCTGAGGGCTGGGCAAGGCGAGGGGCGGACCGGGCGCGCAGCCGGGTCCTCGGCCAGCGGGTGCCGCGGAGCTAAGCCCCAGGGTCGGCAGCGGCCCGGAGCCGGGCCGAGGGCCGGGCAGGGCGTGGGACAGCCCGGGCGAGCGGCTCGGCCCTCTGCCAGCGGGTGCCTCGGAGCTAAGCCCCGAGGTCGGCAGCGGCCCGGAGCGGGGCCGAGGGCCGAGCCGCACGTGGCCAGCCCCGGGACACGGTCTGGCCCTCTGCCGGCAGGTGTCGCGGAGCGAAGCACCAGGGTCGGCAGTGGCCCGGAGCGCGGCCGAGGGTCGGGATGGGCGCTGGGCGGCCCAGGCCCGTGTCCCCACCCTCGGCCCGCGGGTGCCGCGGTGCTAAGCCCCGGGGTCAGCAGCAGCTCGGAGCGGGGCAGGGCTTGGCCGGCGCGGGACGGCCCGGGCGCGTGGCCTGGCCCTACGACGACGCATGCCATGGAGCTAAGCCTCGGGGTCGGCAGCGGCCCGGAGCGGGTCAAGGGCCTGACCGGGCGCGTGGTGGCCTGGGCACACGACGCGGCCCTCCCCTGTCGCTTGCCGCGGAGCTAAGCCCCGTGGTCGGCAGCGGCCCGAAGCGGGGCCGAGGGATGGGCAGGGCGCAGGGCGGCCCGGGCGCGCGGCCAGCCCTCTTACGGCGGGTGCCATGGAGCTAAGTCCCGGGGTCGGCAGCAGCCCGGAGTGGGGACGAGGGCCGGGCCAGGCTCGTGGTGGCCTGGGCGCGTGGCCCACCCCTCCACCGGCGGGTGCCGCGGAGCTAAGCCCCGGGTTCGGCAGTGCCCGGAGTGGGGCCGAGGGCCAGGCCGGGCGTGGGGCGGCCCAAGCGCGTGGCAGGCCCTCGGCCCGCGGGTGCCGCAGACCTGAACCCCGGGGTCGGCCACGGCCCAGAGCGGGAACGAGGGCCGTGCCGGGCACGGGGTGGCCCGGGCACGCGGTCCGGCCCTCGGCGGTGGGTGCTGCGGAACTAAGCACCTGGGTCGGCAGCGGCACGGAGCTGGGCCGAGGGCTGGGCCGGGCGCAGGGCGGTCCGGGCGCGCGGCCCGGCCCTCTGCCGGCGGGTGCCGCGGGGCTAAGCCCCGGGATCGGCAGCCGCCCAGAGCGCGGCAGAGGGTCGCGACGGGAGCGGGGTGATTCGGGCGCGTGGCCCGGCCCTAGTCCGCGGGTGCCGTGGACCTAAGCCCCGGGGTCAGCAGTGGGCGGGAGGGGGGCCGAGGGCCGGGTCATGCGCGGGGTGGCCAGGGTGCGCGGCCGGCCCTCCGCCAGCTGGTCTCGGGAAGCTAAGCCCCGGGGTCGGCAGCGGCCCAGAACGGGGCCGAGGGCCAGGCCGGGCGCGAGGCGGACCGGGCGCGTGGCCCAGCCCTCGGCCCGCGGTTGCCGCGGAGCTAAGCCCTGGGTCAGCAGCGGCCCGGAGTGGGGCCGAGTGCCATTCCGGGTGCCGGGGGTCCCTGGCGCGCGGCCAGGCCCTCTGCCGGCGGGTGCCGTGGAGATAAGCCCCGGGGTCTGCAGCTGCCCGGAGCGGGGCCGAGGGCCGGGCCAGGCGAGGAACGTCCTGGGCGATCCGACCGGCCCTCCGCCTGCGGGTGCCATAGAGCTAAGCCCCGGGGTCGGCAGCGGCCCAGAGCGGGGCCAAGGGCTGGGCCGGGCGCGGGGTGGCCTGGAGCGCGGCCTGTCCCTCAGCCGGCAGTGTCCTCGGAGCTAAGCCCCTGGGTCAGCAGCGGAACGGAGCGGGGCAGAGGGCCGGGCGGGGCGCGGGGCGGCCAGGGCACGCGGCCCGTCCTATGGCCCGCGGGTACCACGGGGCTAAGCACCTGGGTCGGCAGCGGAACGGAGCGGGGCAGAAGGCTGGGTGGGGCATGGGGCGGCCGGGGCGCGTCCCGGCCTTCGGCCCGAGTTTGCCATGGGGCTAATCACCTGGGTCGGCAGCCGAACGGAGCGGGGCAGAGGGCTGGGCCGGGTGCAGGGTGGCCCGGGCACACGGCCCGGCCCTTGGCCTGCGGGTGCCGTGTAACTAAGCCCCCGGGTCAGCAGAAGCACGGAGCAGGGCTGAGGACTGGACCGGACTTGGGGCGGCCCGGGTGCGCGGCCCGGCCCTCTGCCGGCAGGTGCAGCGGAGCTAAGCCCTGGGGTCTGCAGCGGCCCGGAGCAGGGCCGAGGGCCAGGCCGGACGCGGGACGGCCCGGGCGCGCGGCCCGGCCCTCGGGCGGGGGGTACCGTTGAGCTAAGGCCCGGGGTTGGCAGCGGCCCTGAGCGGGGCCGAGGGGCGGGCAGGGCGTGGGGCCTCCCAGGCATGCAGCCCGGCCCTTGGAACACGTGTGCCGCGGAGCTAAGCCTCGGGTTCAGCAGCGGCCAGGTGGGGGGCCGAGGGCCGTGCCACGTGCGGGGTGGTCCAGGTGTGCAGCCCGGTCCTCTGCCGGTGGGTGTCGGGGAGATAAGCCCCGGGGTCTGCAGCGGCCTGGAGCGGGGCCGAGGGCTAGGCCGGGTGCGGGGCAGACCGGGCACGCTGCCCGGCCCTCGGCCCGCGTGTGCCATGTAGCTAAGCCCCGGGGTCGGCAGCAGCCCGGAGGGCGGCCGAGGGTTGCGACGGGAGCGGGGCGACCCGGGCACGTGGCACGGCCCCCGGACCGGGGGTGCCGCGGAGCTGAGCCCTGGGGTCGGCAGCGGCCCGGAGGGCGGCCGAGGGTTGCGACGGGAGCGGGGCGACCCGGACACGTGGCACGGCCCTCGGACCGGGGCCGCCTGCGGAGCTCAGCCCTGGGGTCGGCAGCGGCCCGGAGCGCGGCCGAGGGTTGCGACGGGAGCGGGGCGACCTGGACACGTGGCGCAGCCCTCGGACTGGGGGCGCCGCGGAGCTCAGCCCTGGGGTCGGTAGCGGCCCGGAGCGCGGCCGATGGTCGCGACAGGAGCGGGACGACCCAGGCGCCCGGCCCGGCCCTCCCCTGGCCGGTGCCGAGGAGCTAAGTTCCGGGGTCGGCAGCGGCATGGAGCGCGGCCGAGGGACGTGACAGGCGTGGGGAGGCCTGGGCACGCGGCCCTGCCCTCGGCCCGCGGGTGACACGGAGTTAAGCCCCGGGGTCGGCAGGGGCCCGGAGCGGGGCCGAGGGCTGGGCTGGGAGCGGGGCATTCCGGGCGCGCGGCCCGGACCTCGTCGCGTGGGTGCCGCGGGGCTAAGCCCCCGGTTTGGCAGCGGCCCGGAGCATGGCAGAGGGTCGCGACGGGAGAGTGGCGACCCGGGAGCGCGGCCCGGCCCTCGTCCGCTGTTGCTGTGAACCTAAGCCCCGGGGTCGGCAGTTGCCCCTAGAAGGGGCGTGGGCCATGCCGAGCGCGGGACAGCCCGGGCGCATGGCACGGGCCTCGGACCGCGGGTGCCGCGGTGCTAATCCCCGGGTTCTACAGCGGCCTGGAGCGCGGCCGAGAGTCGGGACGGGAGCGGGGCGACCCGGGCATGCGGCGCAGCCCTCGGCCCGCGGGTGTCGCGGAGCTAAGCCCCAGGGCCGGCAACGTCCCGGAGCGGGGCCGAGGGCCGTGACGGGCGCATGGCGGCCCGGGCGCGCGGCTCGGGCCTCCGCCGGCGGGTGCCGCTGGTCTAAGTCCCGGGGTCAGCAGCGGAATGGAGCAGGGCAGAGGGCCGGGCAGGGTGCGGGGCGGCCCGGGCGCGCGGCACGGCCTTCGGCCCGCGTTTGCCATGGGGCTAAGCCCCTGGCTCGGCAGTGGAACGGAGAGGGCAGAGGGCCGGGCCTGGCGTGTGGGTGGCCCGGGTGCGTGGCCCGGACCTCGGCCGGCGGGTGCCGCGGAACTAAGCCCCTGGGTCGGCAGCAGCATGGAGCGGGGCCAAGGGCCGGGCCAGGCGCGGGATGGCCCAGTCGCGCGGCCCGGCCCTCGGGCGGCGGGTGCCGTGGAGCTAAGGCCCTGGGTCGGAAGCGGCCCTGCGTGGGGCCGAGGGCCGTGCCGGGCACGAGGTGGCCCGGGCACGCGGCCCGGCCCTCGGACCACGTGTGCTGTGGAGCTAAGCCCTGGGGTCGGCAGCGGCCCAGAGCGGGGACGGGGGCTGGGCCGGGCTTGTGGCGGCCTGGGCGCGCGGCCCGGCACTCCGCCGGCGGGTGCCGCGGAGCTAAGCCCTGGGGTCGGCAGCGGCCCGGAGCGCGGCCAAGGGTCAGGACGTTTAACAGGGCAGCCCGGGCGCGCGGCCGTACCCTCGGCCCGCGTGTGCCGCGGAGCTAAGCCCTGGGGTCGGCAGCAGCCCGGAGCGGGGCCGAGTGTCGTGCCGGGCGCCGGGCGTCCCTGGCGCGCGGCCAGGCCCTCTGCCGGCGGGTGCCGCGGAGATAAGCCCCGGGGTCTGCAGCTGCCCGGAGCGGGGCCGAGGGCAGGGCCGGGCGCGGGGTCGTCCCGGGCGAGCGGACCGGACCTCTGCCCACGTGTGCTGCGGAGCTAAGCACCAGTGTTGGCTGCGGCCATGAGCGGGACCGAAGGCCGGGCCGGGCGCGGGGCAGCCCGGCGCGCGGCCCGGCCCTCAGCCTTCGGTGGCCGCGGAGCTAAGCCCCGGGGTCGGCAGTGCCCGGAGAAGGACCAAGGGCAGGGTCAGGTGCGGGGCGGCCCGGGTGCGCGGCCCGGCCCTCTTCCGCGGATGCCGTGGAACTAAGCCTCTGGGTCGGCATCAGCACGGAGCGGGGCCGAGGGCCAGGCAGGGCGCATGGCGGCCCAGGCGCATGGCCCGTCCTTCGGTCCGCGGGTGCCAAGGGGCTAAGCCCCTGGGTCGGCAGCGGAACGGA
The DNA here is from genome assembly GCF_029834395.1 of Sorex fumeus. Taxonomy (NCBI): domain Eukaryota; kingdom Metazoa; phylum Chordata; class Mammalia; order Eulipotyphla; family Soricidae; genus Sorex; species Sorex fumeus. The sequence goes on along the minus strand of NW_026606224.1, from coordinate 1,771,844 downwards.
GCGAGGCAGAGGTCCGGGCAGGGCGTGGGGCGGTCAGGGCGCGGGGCCCGGCCTTCGGCCTGCGGGTGCTGTGGGGCTAAGCCCCTGGGTCGGCAGTGGAACGGAGCGGGGCAGAGGGCTGGGCGGGGCGCGGGGCGGCATGGGCGCGGCCCGGCCTTCGGCCCGCGTTTGCCGCAGGGCTAATCCCCTGGGTCGGTAGCCGAACAGAACGGGGCAGAGGGCTGGGCCGGGCGCAGGGTGGCCCGGGCGCGCGGCCCGGCCCTCTGCCGGCGGGTGCTGCGTAACTAAGCCCCTGGGTCGGCAGAAGCACGGAGCGGGGCCTAGAACCTGACCGGGCACGGGGCGTCCCGGGGTGCGCGGCCCGGCCCTCCGCCGGCGGGTGCCGCGAAGCTAAGCCCTGGGTTCTGCAGCGGCCTGGAGCGGAGCCGAGGGCTGGGCCAGGCACGGGATGGCCCGGGCATGCGGCCCGGCCCTCGGGCGGCGGGTGCCGTGGAGCTAAGGCCCGGGTCGACAGCGGTCCTGTGTGGGGCCGAGGGGCGTGCAGGGCGCGGGGCGGCCCTGCCATGCGACCCGGCCCTCGGACCACGTGTGCAGCGGAGCTAAGCCCCGGGGTCAGCAGCGGCCGGGAGGGGGGCCGAGGGCCGTGCCGGGCGAACGGCGGCCCTGGCGCGCGGCTCGGGCCTCCGCTGGCGGGTGCCGCGGGTCTAAGTCCCAGGGTCAGTAGCGGAACGGAGCGCGGCCGAGGGTTGCCAAGGGAGCGGGGCGACCCGGGCACGTGGCGCGGCCCTCGGACTGGGGGCGCCGCAGAGCTCAGCCCTGGGGTCCGTAGTGACCTGGAGCGCGGCCGATGGTCGCGACAGGAGCGGGGCGACCTGGGTGCGTGGTCCGGCCCTCCACTGGCCGGTACCGCGGAGCTAAGTTCCGGGGTCGGCAGCGGCACGGAGCGCGGCCGAGGGACGTGACGGGTGTGGGGAGGCCCGGGCACGCGGCCCTCCTCTCGGCCCGCGGGTGACACGGAGTTAAGCACCGGGGTCGGCAGCGGCCCGGAGCGGGGCCGAGGGCTGGGCTGGGCGTGGGGCTTTCCGGGCGCGTGGCCTGGCCCTCGTCCCGCGGGTGCCGCGGGGCTAAGCCCCCGGGTCGGCAGCGGCCCGGAGCGCGGCAGAGGGTCGCGACGGGAGAGAGGCGACCCGGGAGCGCGGCCCGGCCCTCGTCCGCTGTTGCCGTGAACCTAAGCCCCGGGGTCGGCAGTTGCCCGTAGAAGGGCAGAGGACCGTGCCGAGCGCGGGACAGTCCGGGCGCGTGGCACGGGCCTCGGACCGCGGGTGCCGTGGAGCTAATCCCCGGGTTCAACAGCGGCCCGGAGCGCGGCCGAGGGTTGCGACGGTAGCGGGGCGACCCGGACACGCGGCCCAGACCTCAGCCCGCGGGTGTCGCGGAGCTAAGCCCCAGGGCCGGCAGCGGCCCGGAGTGGGGCCGAGGGCAGTGCCGGGCGCACGGCGGCCCTGGCACGCGGCTCGGGCCTACGCCGGCGGGTGTCACAGGGCTAAGCACCAGTGTTGGCTGTGGCCATGAGCGGGGCCGAAGGCCGGGCTGGGAGCGGGGCGTCCCGGTGCACGGCCCGGCCCTCAGTCGGCAGTGGCTGCGGAGCTAAGCCCCGGGATCGGTAGTGCCCGGAGTGGGGCCGCGGGCCAGGCCGGGCGCGGGGCGGCCCGGGCGCGCGGACCGGCCCTTGGCCCACGGGTGCCGCGGACCTGAGCCCCAGGGTCGGCAGCGGCCCAGAGCGGGGACGAGGGCCGAGCCGGGTGCGAGCTGGCCCGGGCGCATGGCCCGGCCCTTGGCCGGCGGGTGCCGCGGAACTAAGCCCCTGGGTCGGCAGCGGCATGGACCTGGGCTGAGGCCCGGGCCTGGCGCTGGGCGGCACGGGTGCGAGACCCGGCCCTCCATAGGCTGGTGCCGCAGAGCTAAGCCCCGGGGTCGGCAGCGGCCCAGAGCGGGGCCGAGGGCTGGGCCTGACGCGGGTGGCCCGGGAACACGGCCCCGGCCCTCGGCCCGCCGGTGCCGCGGGGCTAAGCCCCCGGGTAGGCAGCGGTCCGGAGCGCGACACAGGGTCGCGACGGGTGCGGGGCGACCCTCGGGCGCGCAGCCCGGCCCTCGTCCGCTGGTGCCGTGGACCTAAGCCCCGGGGTCGGCAGTTGCCTCTAGCAGGGCCGAGGGCCATGCCGGGCGTGGAGCAACCCGGGCGTGTGGCCCGGCCTTCGGACCGCGGGTTCCGCGGAGCTAACCCCCGGGTTCGACAGTGGCCTGGAGCGATGCAGAGGGTCACGACGGGAGCGAGGCGACCCGGGCACGTGTGCAGCCCTCGGACCGGGGGTGCCGCGGAGCTCAGCCCCAGGATCGGCAGCGGCCCAGAGCGTGGCAGAGGGTCGCGACAGGAGCAGGGCGACGCAGGCGCGCCGCCTGGGCCTCCGCCGGCGGGTGCCGCGGAACTAAGCCCCGGGGTCAGCAGCGGCCCGGAGAAGGACCGAGGGCAGGGTCGGGTGCGGGGCGGCCCGGGGGCGCGGCCCGGCCCTCTTCCGCGGATGCCGTGGAACTAAGCATCTGGGTCGGCAGCGGCCCGGAGAAGGACCGAGGGCAGTGTTGGGCGCGGGGCGGCCTGGTTGCGCGGCCCGGCCCTCTTCCGCGGGTGCCGTGGAACTAAGCCTCTGGGTCGGCATCAGCACGGAGCGGGGCCGAGGGCCAGGCAGGGCGCATGGCAGCCCAGGCACGCGGCCCGGCCTTCGCCCCCCGGGTGCCGAGGGGCTAAGCCCCTGGGACGGCAGCGGAACGGAGCGAGGCAGAGGGCCGGGCAGGGCGCGGGGCGGCCAGGGCGCGCGGCCCGGCCTTCAGCCCGTGGTTTCCGCAGGGCTAAGCCCCAGGGTCGGCAGCGGAACAGAGCGGGGCAGAGGGCTGGGCGGGGCGCGGGCCGGCCCAGCCACGGCCCGGCGTTCTGCCCGCGTTTGCTGCGGGGCTAATCCCCTGGGTCGGCAGCCGAACAGAGTGGGGCAGAGGGCTGGGCTGGGCGCAGGGTGGCCCGGGCACGCAGCCTGGCCCTCGGCCGGTGGGTGCCGTGTAACTAAGCCCCTGGGTCGGCAGAAGCACGGAGCGGGGCCGAGGACCAGACCGATCGTTGGGCGTCCTGGGTGCGCGGCCCGGCCCTCCACCGGCGGGTGCCGCGGAGCTAATCCCTGGGTTCTGCAGCGGCCTGGAGCGGGGCCAGGCTCGGCCCGGGCGCGGGTCTGCCCGGGCGCACGTCCAGGCCCTCGGCCCGCCTGCGCCTCGGAGCTAAGCCCCGGGGTAGGCAGCGGCCCGGAGCGGGGCCAGGGCCGGGCCGGGCACGAGGCGGCTCCGGTGCGCGGCACAGCCCTCGGCCCGTGTGAGCCGCGGAACTAAGCCCTGCGTTGGCAGCGGCCCGGAGCGGGGCCGAATTCCGGGCTGGGCGCTGGGAGGCCCGGGCGAGTGGCCAGGCCTTCCGCCGGCGTGTGCCGCGGAGCTAAGCCCTGGCGTCGGCAGCGGTCCGGAGCGGGGCCGAACGCCGTGCCGGGCACTGGACGGCCCGGGCGCGTGGCCAGGTCCTCCGCCGGCGTGTGCCATGGAGCTAAGCCACGGGGTCAGCAGCGGCCCAGGGCGAGGCCGAGAACCAGGCCGGGCTCGGTGCGGCCAGGGCGCACGGCCAGACTCTTGGAACGCGGGTGCCGCGGAGCTAAGCCCCGGGGTCAGCAGCGGCCCGGGGCGGGGCCGATGGCCGGGCGGGGCGCGTGGCGGCCCAGGCGCGTGGCCAGGCCATCCGACGGCCGGTGACGCGGGGCAAAGCCCCTGGGTTGGCAGCGGCCCAGAGCATGGCGAGGGCCGGGCAGGGCGCGGGGAGGCCCAGGCACGCGGCCCCGCCCTCAGTCCGCAGGTGACGCGTAGCTAAGCCCCGGGGTCAGCAGTGGCCTGGGCGCGAGGCCAGGCCCTCCGCCGGCGGGTGCCGCGGAGCTAAGCCCCGGGGTCGGCAGCGGCCCAGAGCGGGGCGGAGGTCCGGGCCAGGCGTGGGACAGCCCGGGCACGTGGTCAGGGCCTCTGCCTCCGCCAGTGGGTGCTGCAAAGCTAAGCCCCGGGGTCAGCAGCAGCCAGGAATGTGACCGCGGGTTGGGAAGAGAGCAGGCCGGCTCGGGCGCGCGGCCCTGCCCTCCGCCGGCGGATGCCACGGGGCTAAGCCCTGGGGACGGCAGCGGCCGAGTGTCTGTACGGGCGTGGGGCGGCCCGGGCGCGCGGCCCGAACCTCGGCTCGCGGGTACCGCTGGCTAAGACCTGGGGTCGGCAGCGGTCTGGGGTGTGGCCGAGTGTTGGTACTGGTGCGGGGCGGTGCGTTCCGGCCTGTTGGTGCCGCGAAGATAAGCCCTGGTGTCGCTGCGTGGCCCCGGCCCTCCGCCGGGGGTTGCCGCAGAGCTAAGCCCCAGGGTCGGCAGCGGCCCGGACCGGGGGCGAGGGACGTGACGGCCGTAGGGCGTCCGGGGCACGCGGCCCGGCCCGCGGCCCGCTGGTGCCCCGGAACTAAGCCCAGGGGGTCGCCAGCGGTCTGGAGCGGGACCGAGGGCCGTGCCGGGTGTGGCCGGCCGGGGCGCGCGGACCGGCCCTCAGCCAGCGGGTGCCGCGGAGCTAATCCCTGGGTTCGGCTGCGGCCTGGAGCGTGACCAGGGCCGGGAGCTAAGCCCCGGGGTCGGCAGCATCCCAGAGCAGGGCCAAGGGCCTGGTTGGGCTCTGGGCAGCTCTGGCGCGTGGACAGGCCCTCCGCCGTCGGGCGCCGCGGAATTAAGCCCCGGGGTCTGAAGCGGCCCGAATCGGGGCCGAACGCTGGGACGGGCGCGGTGCGGCCCAGGCGCGCATCCCGGCCCTCCACCAGCGGATGACGCGGAGCTAAGCCCCGGGGTCGGCAGCGGCCCAGAGCGGGGCCGAGGGCCCGGCCGGGTACGGGGCGGCCTGGGCGCGCAGCCCACCCCTCTGCCATCGGGTGCCGTGGAGCTAAGCCCCGGGGTCGGCAGCGGCCCAGAGCGCGACCAAGGTTCAGGATGGGCGCGGGGCGGCCCGGGCACGCGCCCTGGCCCTCGGCCCGTGGGTGCCGCGGAGCTAAGCCCCGGAAACAGCAGCGGCCTGGAGCGGGGCCGAGGGCCGGGACGGGCGCAGGGCGGCACGGGTGCGCTGCCCAGGCCTCGGACGGCGGGGGGCCGTGGAGCTAACCCCCCGGGGTCGGCAGCGGCCGGGAGCGGGGACCAATGGCCGGGCCGGGCGCGGTGCTGCTCAGGCGCACAGTCCGGCCCTCAGCCAGCGGGTGCCGCTGAGCTATGCCCTGGGGTCGGCAGCGGCCCAGAGCGTGGCTGAGGGCCAGTCCGGGCGTGGTGCGGCCAGGGTGCGCTGCCCAGTTCTACGACGGCGGGTGCCGCGGATCTAAGCCTCGTGGTCAGTAGAGGCCCTGAGCGGGGCCGAGGGCCGGGCCGGGCGCGGGGCGGCCCTGGAGCGCTACCCAGTCCTCCGGCGGCGGGTGCCGCGGAGCTAAGCCCCAGGGTCGGCAACTGTCCGGAGTGGGGCTGAGAGCTGGGCAGGGCGCAGGGCGGCCTGGGCACGCGGCCCGGCCCTCGACCTGCGGGTGCCGCGTAGCTAAGCCCCGGGGTGGGCCGCGGCCCGGAGCGGGGTCGAGGGCAGGGCCAGGGGCGGCCAGCCCTGGCGCGCGGCCTGGCCCTCCGCCGGCGTGTGCCGCAGAGCTAAGCCCAGGGGTCGGCAGCCGCCGGGAGCGAGGCAGAGGGCCGGGCAGGGCGCGGTGCTGCCTGGGCTCGCGGCCCGGCCCTTGGACTGCAGGTGGCGCAGAGCTAAGCCCCAGGTTCGACAGCGGCCCAGAGGGGGGCGGAGGGCTTGGCCGGGCACGGCGCGGCCCGGGCACACGGCCTGCCCCTCTGCCGGTGGGTGCCGTGGAGCTTAGACCCGGGGTCGGCAGCGGCCCGGAGCGCGGCTGAGGGTTGGGAAGGGCGCGGAGCAGCCCGGGAACGCGGCCCGGCCCTCGGCCCGCAGGTGCCGCGGAGGTAAGCCCCGGGGTCGGCAGCAGCTCGGAGAGGGGCTGAGGGCCCGGCCGGGCACGGGGCGGCCCAGGCGTGTGGCCCGCCCCTCCGCCGGCGGGTGCCGCGGAGCTAAGCCCCAGGGTCGGCAGCGGCCCGGAGCGTGGCCGAGGGTTGGGAAGGGCGCGGGGCAGCCGGGGAACGCGGCCCGGCCCTCGGCCCGCAGGTGCCGCGGAGCTAAGCCCCGGGGTCGGCAGTTGCCCGGAGCATGGCCGAGGGCCCGGCCGGTCGCTGGGCAGCCCAGGCACGTGTCCCAGTCCTCCGTTGGCGGGTGCTGCGGAGCTAAGCCTCCTGGGTCGGCAGCGGCCTGGAGCGGGGTCGAGGGCCCGGCCGGGCACGGGGTGGCCCGGCGCGCGGCCCGCCCCTCTGCCGGCAGGTGGTGCGGAGATAAGCCCCGGGGTCGGCTGTGGCCCGGAGCTCGGCCGAGAGTCAGGATGAGAGCGGGGCAGCCAGGGCACCTGGCCCTGCCCTCGGCCCGCGGGTGCCGCTGAGCTAAGCCTCGGGTGTGGGCAGCGGCCTGGAGTGGGGCCGAAAGCCGGGCCGGGTGCAGAAAACCCGGGCCCGCAGACTGGACTCCGCCGGCGGGTGCCGCGTAGCTAAGCCCCGGGGTCAGCAGAAGTCCGGAGCAGGGCCGAGGACCGGGCCGGGTGCGGGGAGGCCTGGGCGCGTGGCCCGGCCCTCGGCCCACGGCTGCCGCGGAGCTAAGCCCCGGGGTCGACAGCGGCCCGGAGAGGGGCCGAGGACTGGGCCGGGCGCGGGACGGCCCGGGCGCGGGGCCCGGTCCTCGGCCCGTGGGTGCCTCGGACCTAAGCCCCGGGATCGGCAGCGCCCCAGAGCGGGTGCGAGGGTCGGGACGGGAGCAGGGCAGCCCGGGCACGTGGCACGGACCTCGGCCCGTGGGTGCCGTGGAGGTAAGCCCCGGTGTCGCCAGCGGCCTGGAGCGGGGCCGAGGGCCTGGCCAGGGGCGAGGCGGCCCGGGGTGCGCGGCCCAGTCTTCGGCCCGTGGATGCCGCGGAGCTAAGCCCCGGGGTCGGCAGCGGCCTGGAGCAAGGCCGTGGGCCCGGCCGTGAACGGGGCGCCCGGGCGCGCGGCCCGCCCCTCCGCTGGCGGGTGCCGAGGATCTCAGCCCCGGGGAGGGCAGCGGCCCGGATCGCTGCCGAGGTTCAGGAAGGGAGCAGGGCATCCCGGGCACATGGCCCGGCCCTCGGCCCGCGGGTGCCGCGGAGGTAAGCCCCGGGGTCGGCAGTGGCCCAGAGCGGGGCCAAGGGCCCGTCCGAGTATGGCGCGGCCTGGGCGCGCAGCTCACCCTTCTGCTGACGGGTGCCGTGGAGCTATGCCCCGGGGTCGGCAGCGGCCCTGAGCACGGCCAAGGGTCGGGACGGGCGCAGGGCGGCACGGGTGCGCTGCCCGGGCCTCAGCCGGTGGGGGCCGCAGAGCTAACCCTCGGGTTTGGCAGCGGCCGGGAGTGGGACCAAGGGCCGGGCCAGGCGCGATGCTGCCCGGCCGCAAAGCCCGGCCCTCGGCCCGAGGGTGCCGCTGAGCTATGCCCCGGGGTCGGCCGCGGCCCAGAGCATGGCCGAGGGCCGGTCCGGGCGTGGTGCGGCCTGGGCGCGCTGCCCAGTCCTCTCGCGGCGGGTGCTGCGGATCTAAGCCGCGTGGTCGGGAGCGGCCCGGAGCAGGACCGAGGGCCGGGTCGGGGGCGGGGCGGACCCACCCTACGCCGGCGGGTCCCACAAAACTAAGCCCCGGAGTCGGCAGCGGCCCAGAGCGGGGCCAGAGCTGGGACGGGCGCAGGGCGGCCCCGGCGCGCGTCCCGGCCCTCTGTCGTTGTGTGACGTGGAGCTAAGCCCCGGGGTCGGCAGCGGCCCGCAGCGGTGCTGCGTTCCGTGCCGGGCGCGGTGTGGCCCGGGGCGCGCGGCCCGGCCCTCGGACCGCGGGTGCCGCGGAGCTAAGCCCCGGGGTCTGCAGCGGCCCGGAGCGGGGTCAGGGCCGGGACGGGCGCGGGGCAGGCCTGGCGTGCAGCTTGGCCCTCGGCCCGCGTGGGCCGCGGAGCTAAGCCCCAGGGTTGGCAGCGGCCCGTTGCAGGGCCGAGGGTCGGGACGGGAGTAGGGCGGCCCGGGCACGTTGCCCGAACCTCCTCCGGAGGGTGCCGCGGAGGTAAGCCCTGGGGTCAGCAGCGGCCCAGAGCAGAGCGGAGGGCCGGATCGGGTGCGGGGCAGCCCGGGTTCGCGGCCTGGCCCTCTGCGGGAGCATGCCACAGAGCTAAGCCCCGGGGTTGGCAGCGGCCCAGAATGCGGCGGAGGGTCCGGACGGGAGCGGGGCGGCCCTGGGAGGTGGCCCGGTCCTCCTCCGGCGGGTTCCACGGGGCTAAGCCCTGGGGTCGGCAGCGGCCCTCAGCGGTGCCAAAGTCCGTGCCGGGCGAGGTGCGGCCAGGGGGCGCGTGGCCCGGCCCTCGGACCACGGGTGCCGCGGAGCTAAGCCCTGGGGTCTGCAGGGCCCGGAGCGGGGCCAGGGCCGGGCTGGGCACGGGGCAGGCCCGGTGCGCGGCTTTGCCCTCTGCCCACGTGGACCGCGGATATAAGCCCCGGGGTCGGCAGCGGCCCGGAGCGGGGCCGATGGCCGAGCCAGGCACGGGTCGGCCCGGGCGCTCGGCCCGGCCCACCGCCTTTGTGTGCTGCAGAGCTATGGCCCAGTGTCAGCAGCGGCCCGGAGCGGGGACGAGGGACGGGACGGACGTGGGGCAGCCCAGGCGCACGGCCCCGCCCTCAGCCCGCTGGTGCCACGGAACTGAGGCCCTGGGTTGGCAGGGTCCCGGAGCAAGCCGAGGACCGTGACGGGCGAGGGGCGGCCCGGGCATGCTGCCCGGCCCTCCGCCCGCGGGTGCTGCGGAGCTAAGCCCCGGGGTTGGCAGCGGCCCGGAGCGGGGCCGAGGGCCGTGCCGGGCGTGGGGCGGCCTGGCGCGCGGCCTGGCCCTCATCCCACGTGGGCCGCGGAGCTAAAAGCCAGGGTCGCCAGCGGCCCGGAGCGGGGCAGAGGGCCGGGTCGGGTGCAGGGTGGGGCCAACCTCCGCCGGCGGGTGCCGCGGAACTAAGCCCCGGGGTCGGCAGCGGCCCAGAGCGGAGCCAGAGCTGGGCCGGGCGCAGTTTGGCCCCGGCGTGTGGCCCGGCCCTCGGCCCGCGTGGACCGCGGAGATAAGTGCCGGGGTCGGCAACGGCCCGGAGCGGGGCCGAGGGCCCGGCTGGGCGCTGGTGGCCTGGGTGCTCTTTCCGGCCCTCCACCATTGTGTGAAGCTGAGCCAAGCCCCGGGGTCAGCCACGGCCCGGGGTGGGGACGAGGGCCGGGCCGGGCGTGGGACAGACCAGTTGCGCGGCCTTGCCCTCCGCCGGCGGGTGCCACGGGGCTAAGCCCCGGGGTCGGCAGCGGCCAGAGGCGGTGCCAAGGTACGTGCCGGGCGCGGTGCTCCCCGGGTCGCGCGGCCCAGCACTCGGACCGCGGGGTGCCGCAGAGCTTAGCCCTGGGTTCTGCAGCAGCACAGAGCGGGGCCAGGGTAGGGCCAGGCGCGGGGCAGGCCCTGCATGCGACTTGGCCGTCGGCCCGCGTGGGCCGCGGAGCTAAGCCCCGGTGTCGGCAGTGGCCCGGAGCGGGGCCGTGGGCCGGGCAGGGCACTGGGTGGCCCTTGCGTGTGGCCAGGCCCTCCGCAGGCGGGTGCTGCGGAGCTAAGCCCCGGGGTGTGCAGCCGCCCGGAGTGGGGCCGAAGGTCGGGACGGGAGTGGGGGCGGCCCCAGACACGTTGCCCGGTCCTCCTCCAGGGGGTACCGCGGAGGTAAGCCCCGGGGTCGGCGCTGCCCACAGCGGAGTCGAGGGCAGGGCAGGGCGCGCCCGGCCCGGGCGCGCGGACCTGCCCTCCGCCCGCTGACACCGCGTAGCTAAGCCCCGGGGACGGCAGCGGCCTGGATCGGGGCAGTGCCGGGCCGGGCGCGGGGTGGCCCCAGCGCGCGGCCGGGACAGGCGTGGGGCGGCCCCTGCGTGCGGCCCGGCCCTATGCACGCGTGTGCCGCGGAGCTAAACCCCGGGGTCGGCAGCGGCCCAGAACGTGGCCGAGGGTCGGGACGGGAGTGGGGTGGCTCGGGCATGCGGCCCGGTTCTCCGCCTTCGGGTGCCGCGGAGCTAAGCACCGGGGTCGGCAGCGGCGCGGGGCAGGGCCGAGTTCCGGGACGGGCGTGGTGCTGCCCAGGCACGTGTCCTGGCCCTCGGCCCGCGTGTGCCGCGGAGCTATGCCCCGGGGTCAGCAGTGGCCCAAAGCGAGGCCGAGGGTACCAACGGGAGCGGGGCGGCCCGGGCGCGCAACCCGGCTCTCCATCGGTGGGTGCCGCGGAGCTAAGCCCCGGGGTCGGCAGCAACCGGAGCGAGGCCAAGGGCCGGGCCGGGCGCTGGGTTGCCCAGGCTCGCGGCCCGGCCCTCGGTCCGCGGGTGCTGCGGAGCTAAGCTCCGGGGTCAGCAGTGGACTGGAGCGGGGCCGAGGGAGGTACGGGCGCGGGGCGGACCGGGCGCGCGGCCAGGACCTCCGCCGACAGTGCCGCGGAGCTAAGCCCCGGGTTGGCAGCGGCCCGGAGGGCAGCCGAGGGTCGCGACAGGAGCGGGACGGCCGGGGCACGTGGCCTTGCCCTCGCACGCGGGTGCCGAGGTTCTAAGCCCTGGCTTCGGCACCAGCCTGGAGCGCGGCCGAGTGTTGCGATGGGAGCGCGGCCGGCAAGGGCACATGGCCTAACCCTCGGCCCGCGGGTGCCGTGGGGCTAAGCCCTGGGTCGGCAGTGGCCCGGAGCGGGGCCGAGGGCCGGCAGGGCGCGTGGCGGCCCGTGCGTATGGACCGGCCCTCGGCCCGCCGGTACCGCGGAGCTAAGCCCCGGTGTCGGCAGCGACCCGGAACAGGGCCGAGGGCCTTGCTAGGCGCGGGTTGACCGGGTGCGTCCAGGCCCTCCGCCGGCGGGTGCCGCGCAGCTAAGCCCCGAGGTCGGCAGCGGCCCGGAGCGTGGCCGAGGGTCGGTACGGGCGCTGGGCGGCAAGGTGGCGTGGCCCGGACCTCTGCCCGCGTGTGCCACGGAGCTAAGCCCCGGGGTCGGCAGTGGCCCAGAGCGGGTACGAGGGCAGTGCCGGGCGTGGGGCAGCCCGGCCGCGCGGCCCAGTCCTCCGCCGGCGGGTGCCGCGGAGCTAAGCCCCCGGGTCGGCAGCGCCCCGGAGCGGGGTCGAGGGCCGGACCAGGCAGGGGTCGTAACGGGAGCACTTCCCGGCCCACCGCCGGCGGGTGCCGCGGAGCTAAGCCCCAGCGTCGGCAGTGCCCTGGAGGGGGGCCGAGAGACCAGCCGGGCACGGTGCGGCCAGGACGCGCGGCCCTGCCCTCCGCTGGCGCGTGCCACGTATAAAATCCCGGGGGTCGGCAGCGGCCCGGATCGGTGCCGCGGGCCAGGCGGGGTACGGGGCGGCACAGGCCCGCGGCCCGGCCCTCTGCCCGCAGGTGCTGCAGAGCTAAGCCCCGGGGTCGGCGCTGCCCAGAGCGGAGCCCAGGGCAGTGCCGGGCGCAGCCGGACCGGGCGCGTGGACCTGCCCTCCGCAGGCTGACACCGCAGAGCTAAGCCCCAGGGTCAGCAGCGGCCCGGAGCGGGGCCGAGGGCTGAGCCAGGCACGGGTTGAACCGGGCGCCTGGCCCGACCCTCCACCGCTGTGTGCCGAGGAGCTAAGCCCCGGGGTCGGCAGTGGCCCGGATCGGTCGGACGCAGGGCGGCCCAGGCAAGCAGCCCGCCCCTCGGCCGGCGGGTGCCGCAGAGCTAAGCCCCGGGGTCGGCGCTGCCCAGAGCAGAGCCGAGGGAAGTTCCGGGTGCGGCCGGCCCGGGCGAGCAGACCTGCCCTCCGCCGGCTGACACTGCGGAGCTAAGCCCTGGGGACGGCAGCGGCCTGGATCGGGGCAGTGCCGGGCCGGGCGCGGGGCGGCCCCAGCGCGCGGCCGGGAGAGGTGCGGGGCGGCCCCGGCGCGCGGCCCGGCCCTATGCACGCGTGTGCCGCAGAGCTAAACCCCGGGGTCGGCAGCGGCCCAGAACGCGGCCGAGGGTCGGGACGGGAGTGGGGTGGCTCGGGCGTGCGTCCCGGTTCTCCACTTTCGGGTGCCGCGGAGCTAAGCACCGGGGTCGGCAGCGGCCTGGGGCAGGGCCGAGGTCTGGGCCGGGCGTGGTGCTGCCCGGGCACGCGTCCCGGCCCTCGGCCCGCGGGTGCCGCAGAGCTATGCCACGCGGTCAGCAGTGTCCCAGAGCGAGGCCGAGGGTACCGACGGGAGCGGGGCGGCCCAGGCGAGTGGCCCCGTCCTCCGACGGAGTGTGCCGTGGAGCTAAGTCCCGGGGTCGGAAGCAGCCCGGAGCGCGGCCGAGGGTACTGACGGGATCGGGGCGGCCCGGGCAAGTGGCCCGGTTCTCCGCCGGAGTGTGCCGCAGAGCTAAGCCCCCGGGTCGGCAGCGACCCGGGCGCATGGCAAGGCCCTCCGCTGGCGGGTGCCGTGGTGCTAAGCCCCGGGTTCAGCAGTGTCCCAGAACGCGGCTGAGGGTCGGGACGGGAGCGGAGCGGCTCAGGAGAGTGGCCTGGTCCTCCGCCGGAGTGTGCCGCGGAGCTAAGTACCGGGGTCGGAAGCGGCCCAGAGCGCGGCCGTGGGTACCAACGCGAGCGAGGCGGCCAGGGCACGTGGCCCAGTTCTCCACCGGAGTGTGCCGCGGAGCTAAGCCTCCGGGTCGGCAGCGACCCGGGCGCGTGGCAAGGTCCTCTGCTGGCGGTTGCCATGGTGCTAAGCCCCGTGTTCGGCAGTCGCCCAGAACGCGGCTGAGGGTTGGGACGTGAGCGGGGCGGCTGGGGCGAGTGGCCCGGTCCTCTGCCGGAGTGTGCCACGGAGCTAAGTCCCGGGGTCGGAAGCGGCCCGGAGCGCGGCCGTGGGTACCGACGGGAGCGAGGCTGCCCGGGCACGTGGCCCAGTTATCCGCCGGAGTGTGCCGCGGAGCTAAGACTCCGGGACGGCAGCGACCCGGGCACGTGGCAAAGCCCTCTGCTGGCGGTTGCCGTGGTGCTAAGCCACGGGTTCGGCAGTGGCCCAGAACGCGGCTGAGGGTCGGGACGTGAGCGCGGCAGCTCGGGCGAGTGGCCCGGTCCTCTGCCGGAGTGTGCCGCGGAGCTAAATCCCGGGTTCGGAAGCGTCCTGGAGCGCGGCCAATGGTACCGACGGGAGCGGGGCAGCCCGGGCGTGCGGCCGGTCCCCCGACCAGCGGGTGCTGCGGAGCTGAGCCCCGGGGTTGGCAGCGGCCTGAAGCGGGGCCGAGGGCCGGGAAGGGCGCAGGTCGGCCCGGGCACGCGGCCCGGACCTCCGCCGGTGGGTGCCGTGGGACTAAGCCCCGGTGTCGGCAGCGGCCCGGAGCGGGGCCGAGAGCCGGGCCGGGCGCGGTGCAGCCCGGGCGCGCAGTCCGGCCCTCGGCCCGTGGTTGCCGCAGAGCTAACCCCAGGGTTGGCAGCGGTCCGGAGCGGGGCCGAGGGCCGGGCCCGGCGCGGGGTGGACAGGGCGCGCGGCCTGGCCCTCGGCCGACGGGTGCCACGGAGCTAAGCCCCGGGGTCGGCAGCAGTCTGGAGAGTGGCCGAGTGTCTGTATGGTTGCGGGGAGGCCCGGGCACGCGGCCCGACCGTCAGCCCATGGGTGCCGCAGAGCTAAGCCCCGGGGTCGGCAACGGCCTGAATCAGGGCCAAGGGCCGGGAAGGGCACGGTACGGCCTGGGCGCGCGGCCCGACTTCCCCCAAAGGGTGCCGCAGAGCTAAGCCCTGGGGTCGGCAGCAGACCAGAGCGGGGCCGAGGGTCGGGCCGGGCGCGGTGTGGCCCGGGCGCGTGGCCCCGCCCTGGCCCGCGTGTGCCGCGGAGCTAAGCCCGGGGGTCGGGAGCTGCCCGGATCCTGGCCGAGTGTTGGGACAGGAGCTGGGCGGCCCGTGCTCGCGGCCTGGCCCTTGACCCGCGGGTGCAAGGAGCTAAGCCCCGAAGTCGGCAGCGGCCCGGAGCAGGTAGGAGGGCCGTGCCGGGCGTGGAGAGGCCCCGGGCGCGCGGCCGGGTCCTCCGCCGGTGGGTTCCGTGGAGCTATGCCCCGGGGTCAGCAGTGGCCCGGAGCGAGGCCTCGGGTACTGACGGGAGCAGGGCGGCCCAGGCGAGTGGCCCGGTCCTCCGCCGGAGTGTTCCGCGGAGCTAAGCCCCCGGGTCGGCAACAGCCCGGAGCGCGGCCGAGGGTACGGACGGGAGCGGGGCGGCCCGGGCATGCGGCGCGGTTCTCTGCCAGAGTGTGCCGTGGAGCTAAGCCCCAGGGTCGGCAGCAGCCCGGAACGGGGCCAGGGCCGGGCAGGGCACGGGGCGGCCAGGGCGCGTGGCCAGGCCCTCCGCAGGCGGTTGCCGCGGAACTAAGCCCCGGGGCCGGCAGCGGCCCAGAACGCGGCCGAGGGTCGGAACGGGAGCGGGGCGGCTCGGGCACTCGGCCGGTCCTCCACCATTGGGTGCCGCGGAGCTGAGCCCCGGTGTCGGCAGCGGCCCGGAGCGGGGCCGAGGGCCGGGTCAGGTGCTGTTAGGCCCGGGCACACGGCCCGGCCCTACGCCGGCTGGTGCCACGGTACTAAGCCCCGGTGTCGGTAGCGGCCCGGTACGGGTCCGAGGACCGGGCTGGGCGCGGTGCGACCCGGGCGTGCAGACCGGCCCTTGGCACGCAGGTGCCGTGGAGCTAAGCCCTGGGGTCGGCAGGGGCCCAGAGCGGGGCGAGGGCCGGGCCAGGCGAGTGGTGGACAGGGCGGGCGCGCAGTCCGGCCCTCCGCCGGTGGGTGCCGCGAAGCTAAGCCCCGGGGTCAGCAGAGGCCCGGATCGGAGACGATGGCTGGGCCGGGCGCGAGGCGGCCTGGGCGCTGGACCCGGCACTCGGCCCGCGGGTGCCACGGAGCTAAGCCCCGGGATCTGATGCGGTCCGAAGCGGGGCCGAGGGTCGGGACGGGAGTGGGGCGGCCCCGCCCTCCGCCGGCAGGTGCCGCAGAGCTAAGCCCCGGGGTCGGCAGCGACCCGGAGCGGGGTGGAAGGCCATGCCGGACGTGGGGCGGCATGGGCGCACGGCCTGGCCCTCGGCCAGCAGGTGCCGCGGAGCTAAGCCCCGGGGTCAGCAGCGGCCCAGAGCGGGTACGAGGGCCGTGCCGGGCGTGGGGCGGCCCGGGCGCGAGGCACGGTCCTCTGCCGGCGTGTGTCGTGGAGCTATGCTCCGGGGTCGGCAGCGGCCCGGAGTAGGTACGAGGGCCGTGCTGAGCACGGGGCGGCCCAGGTGCGCGGCCCAGTCCTCCGCCGGCGGGTGCCGTGGAGCTAAGCCCCTGGGTCGGCAGCGGCCCGCAGCGGAGCCAAGTGCCGGGCCGGGCATGGGTTGGCCCGGGAGCGCGTCCAGGCCCACCGCCGGCCCGTGCCACGGAGCTAAGCCCCGGGGTCTGCAGCGCCCTTTAGCTGGGCCGAGGGACCGGCCGGGCACGGGCCGGCTGGGGCACGCAGCTGGGCCCTCCGCTGGCGCATGCCACGGAGCTAAGCCCCGGCTTCAGCAGAGGTCCGGAGCGGTGCCACGGGCCAGGCTAGGTGCGGCTCGGCCCTCGGCCCGCAGGTGCTGCCGAGCTGAGCCCCGGGGTCATCAGTGGCCCAGAGCGGGGCCGAGGGACGTGCCAGGTGCGGGGCGGCCCGGGCGCACGGCCCGGGCCTCGGCCCGCGGGTGCCGCGGAGCTAAGCCCCGCGGTTGGCATCTGCCCGGAGCGGTGCCGAGGGCCGTGCCAGGTGCGGCCGGCCTGGGCGTGTGGCCCGGACTCGGCCCGCGGGTGCCGCGGAGCTAAGCCCCAGGGTCGGCAGCGGCCCGGAGCTGGGCCGAGGGCCGGACATGGCACGGGGCGGCCCCGGCGCGCGGTCCGGCCCTCCGCCGGTGGTTGCCGTGGAGCTAAGCCCTGGGGTCTGCCGCGGCCCGGAGTGGGGCCAAGGGCCGGGCCGGGCGCGGTGAGGCCAGGACACGTTACCCCGCCCTTGGCCCGCGGGTGCCACATAGCTAAGTCCCGCAGTCGGCAGCGGCCCAGAACGCGGCCGAGGGCCGGGACGGGACCATGCTGGCTCGGGCGCGTGGCCCGGCCCTCCACCGGCATGTGCCACAGAGTTAAGCCCCGGGGTCGGCAGCGGCCCAGAATGCGGCGGAGTGTCGGGACGGGAGTGGGGCGGCCCTGGCAGGTGGCCTGGTCCTCCTCTGGCGGGTCCCGCGGAGCTAAGCCCCGGGGTGGGCAGCGGTCCGGAGCGGGGCCCAGGGCCGGGCCGGGCGCGGGGCGGCTCAGGCGCATGGCCAGGCCCTCCGCCGGCGGGTGCTGCGGAGCTAAGCCCCGGGGTCGGCAGCAGCACAGAGCAAGGCCAAGGGCCCCGCCGGGCGCTGTGCGGCCCGGGAGCGCGGCCCGGTCCGCCGCCGGCTGGTGCCGCGGAGCTAAGTCCCAGGGTCGGCAGCGTCCTGGAGCGGGGCCAGGGCGGGGCCGGGCGCGGCGGCACCGGTGCGCGGCTGGGCCAGGTGCGGGACGGCCCCGGCATGCGGCCCGGCCCTCTGCTCGCGTGTGCCGTGGAGCTAAGCCACGGGGTCTGCAGCGGCCTGGAGCGGGGCCGAGGGCCGGGCTGGGCGCGGTATGGCCCCGGCGTGCGGCCATGCCCTTGGCCAGCTGGTGCCGCGGGGATAAAACCCGGGTTCGGCCGCCGCCCGGAGCGGGGCCAAGAACTGAGCCGGGCGCGTGGTGGCCCCGTTGCGAGGCCCGACCGTCTGCCGGTGTGTGCCTCTGAGCTAAGCTCCTTGTTCGGCAGTGGCCCGGAGCAGGGCCAAGGGCCGGGCCGGGTGCGGGGCAGCCCGGGCGCGCGGCCCGGCCCTCCGCCGACGGGTGCCACAGAGCTAAGCCCCGGGGTCGGCAGTGGCCCTGAGCTCGGCCGAGGATACAGACGGGAGCGGGGCGGTCCGGGCACGTGGCCCGGTCATCCGTCGTTGTGTTCCGCGGAGCTAAGCCCCGGGGTCGGCAGCGGCCCAGAACGCGGCCGAGGGTCGGGACGGGAGCGGGGCGGCTCGGGGGCACGGCCTGGTCCTCCGCCGGCGGGTGCCGTGGAGCTAAGCCCCGGGGTCGGCAGCGGCCTGGAGCAGGGAAGAGTATCGGGCCGGGCCCTGAGCAGCCCTGGCGCGTGGCCAGGCCCTCCGCTGGCGGGTGCCAGGGGGCTAAGCCCCGGGGTCAGCAGCGGCCCGGAACGGGGCCGTGGGCCGGGCCAATCACAGGGTAGCCCGGGCGCGCGACCCGGCCCTCCGCCGGCGGGTGCCGCAGAGCTACGCCCCGGGGTCGGCAGCGGCCCAGAACGCGGCTGAGGGTTGGGTCGGGAGCGGGGCGGTTCGGGCGCGCGGCCAGCCCTCCGCACGCGGGTGCTGCGCAGCTAAACCCCGGCTTGGGCAGTGGCCCGGAGCGCGGCCGAGGGTCCAGACAGTAGTGGGGCGGCCTGGACACGTGGCCAGGTCCTCCACCGTAGGGTGCCGCGGAGCTAAGCCCCAGGATCGGCTGCGGCCAAGAGCGGGGCTGAGGGCCGGGCCAGGCGCGGTGCGGCAAGGGCGAGCGGCCAGCCCTCGGCACGCGGGTGCCGCGCAGCTAAGCCCCGGGGTCGGCAGCGTCCCAGAATGGTACGTGGGCCAGGCCGGGCGCGGGAAGGCCTGGGGGCGCGGCCCGGCCGTCCGCCGGAGCCTGCCGCGGAGCTGAGCCCCGGGGTCGGTAGCGGCCCGAAGCGGGGCCGAGGGCCGGGACGGGCGCGGGAAGTCCTTGGCGAGCGGCCAGCCCTCGGCCTGCGGGTGCTGCGGAGCTAAGCCCCGCGGTCGGCAGCTGCCCGGAGTGGGGCCTAAGGCCGTGCCGGGAGCGGCCAGCCCGGGCGCGGACCTGCCCTCCGCCGGCTGGTGCCGCGGAGCTAAGCCCAGCGGTCGGCAGCTGCCTGGAGCGGGGCTGCGGGCCGTGCCGGGCGTGGCCGGCCCCGGCGTGCGGCCCCATCCTCGGCCCGCGTGGGCCGCGGAGCTAAGCCCCAGGGTCGGCAGCGGCCCAGAACGAGGCCGAGGGACGGAACGGGAGCGGGGCAGCTCGGGCGTGCGGCCTGACCCTCGGCCGGGAGGTGCCACGGAGCTAAGCCCCGGGGTCAGCAGCGACCCAGAGCGGGGCCGAGGGCTGGGCCGGACACGGTGCGGCCCAGAGGCGTGGCCCCGCCCTCGGCCCTCGGGAGCCGCTGAGCTAAGTGTCGAGGTTGGGAGCTGCTCGGAGAGCGGCCGAATGTCGAGACGGGAGCGGTGCGGCCCATGCGCTCGGCCCGGCCCTTGGCCCGCGGGTGCCGCGGAGCTAAACCCGGGGTTCGCCAGCAACCCGGAGCAGGACCGAGGGTCCCAACGGGAGCGGGGCGGCCGGGACACGGGGCCCAGACCTCCACCGGCGGGTGCCACGGAGCTAAGCCCCAGGGTCGGTAGCGGCCCGGAGCGAGGCCGAGGGCCGTGCAGGGCGCGGGGCGAAAAAGGCGCGCGGCCCGGCCCTCGGACAGCGGGTGCCGCAGAACTAAACCCCGCGGTGGGCAGCTGCCCGGAGCGGGGACGAGGGCCGTGAAGGGTGCAACGGCCCTGGCGCGCGGACCTGCCCTCCGCCCGCGGGTGCCACGGAGGTAAGCCACGAGGTCGGCAGTGGCCCGGAAGGCAGCCGAGGGTCGAGACTTGAGCGGGGCGGTCCGGGCGCACTGCCCAACCCTCGGCCCACGGATTCCGCGGAGCTAAGCCCCGGGGTCAGAAGTGGCCCGGAGTGGGGCCGAGGGAAGGGCCGGGCATGGGGCAGCCTGGCCGCGCGGCCCGACCCTCGGTCCGTGGGTGCCATGGAGCTAAGCCCCGGGGGCGGCAGCAGCCCAGAACGGGGCAAAGGGCCGGGCGGGACCCAGGGCAGCACGGGCGCGCGGCCCCGTCGTCCGCTGGCGGGTACCACAGAGCTGAGCCCCGAGGTCGGCAGTGGCCTGGAGCGCGGCCGAGTGTCGGGACGGGAGCGGGGCAGCCCGGGCACGTGGTCCAGCCCTCGGCCCACGCGTGCCACAGAGCTAAGCCCCGGGGTCGTCAGTGACCCAGAGCGGGGCCGAGGGCCGGGCTGGGCTCGGGGCAGCCCGGTCACGCGGCCCGTCCCTCCGTCGACGGGTGCCGCAGAGCTAAGCCCTGGGGTCGGCAACGGCTTGGAGCGTGGCCGAGGGTAGGGACGGGAGCGTGGCGGCCCTGGCACGTGGCCTGGCCCTCGGCCCGCGGGTGCTGTGGGGCTAAGCCCCGGGGTCGGCAGTGGCCCGGAGCGGGGCCGAGGGCCGGGCCGGACGCGGTTCGGCCCGGGTGCGTGGCCCGGCTCTCCGCCGGCGGGTGCCGTGGACCTAAGCCCCGGGGTCAGCAGCGGCCGGAGCGGGGCCAAGTGCCTGAATGGGCGCGGGGCAGCCCAAGCACGCGGCCCGGTCCTCCCCCGGCGAGTGCCAGGGAGCTAAGCGCCGGCATCAGCAGCGGCCCAGAGCGGGGCCGAGGGCCAGGCCGGGAGCGGGTCGGCCCGGGCGCGTGGTCCTGCTTTCCGCCGGCGGGTGCCACGGAGCTAAGCCCCGGGGTCGGCAGCGGCCGGAGCAAGGCCAAGGGCCTGGCCGGTCACAGGCCAGCCCAGGCGCGTGGCCCGGCCCACTGCCCACGGTTGCTGCAGAGCTAAGCCCCGTGGGTCTACAGTGGCCCGGAGCGGGGCCGAGGGCCGGGCTGGGTGCGGGGCAGCCCGGGCTTGCGGCCCGCCACTCTGCTGGCGGCTGCTGCGGAGGTAATGCCCGGGGTCGGCAGCGGCCCAGCGTGGGGCCAACGGCCAGGCAGGGCGTGGCGTGGCCCTGGCGCACGGCTCGGCCCTCGGTTCGCGTGTGCCGCGGAGCTAAGACCCGGGGTCGGCAGCAGACCTGAGCGGGGCCGAGTGTACCGACGGGAGCGGGGCGGCACGGGCACATGGCCCGGTCCTCCGCCGGAGTGTGCCGCGGAGCCCGGGGCAGGGCCAAGGGCCGGGCCGGGCGCGGGGTGGCCCGGGCGCGCGGACTGCCCCTCGGCCGGCGGGTGCCGCGGAGCTAAGCTCTGGGGTCGCCAGCATTCTGGAGTGTGGCCGAGTGTCGGTACGGGAGCAAGGCGGCCCGGGCACACGGCCCGGCCTTCAGCACCCTGGTGCCGCGGAGCTAAGCCCCGGTGTCGGCAGCGGTCTGGAGAGCGTCCGAGTGTCGGTACGGGCACGGGGTGGCCCTGACGCGCGGCCGGGCCCTCGACCGGCGGGTGCCGCGGAGCTTAGTCCCGGGGTCGGCAGCGGTCTGGAGAGCGGCCGAGTCTCTGTACAGGCAAGGGGAGCCCGGGCACGCGGCCTGGCCCTCGGCCCACGGGTGCCGCGGAGCTGAGCCCCACGGTCGGCAGCTGCCCGGAGCTGGGCCGATGGCCGTGCCAGGCGCCGCCGGCCCGGGCGCGCGGTCCTGCTCTCCGCCGGCTGTCGCCGCGGAGCTAAGCCCCAGGGTCGGCAGTGGCCTGGAGCGGGGCCGGGGCCGGGCCGGGTGCGGGATGGCCCCGGCGTGCAGCTCGACCCTCGGCTCATGTGTGACGCGGAGCTAAGTCCCGGGTTTGGCAGCAGCCCGGAGCGGGGCCTGGGGGCCGAGCAGGGCGCGGGGTGGCTCGGTCGCGAGGCCCTGCCCTCGGCCAGCGGGTTGCGCAGAGCTAAGCCCCGGGGTCGGCAGCAGCCCGGAGCGGGGCCGTGGGCCGGGCCGGGCGCAGGGCGGCCCGTGCGCGCGGCTCGGCCCTCCGCCCACGGGTGCCGTTGAGCTAAGCCCCGGGGTAGGAAGCGGCCCGGAGCACGGCCAAGGGTACCGACGGGAGCAAGGCGTCCCAGGCACGTGGTCCGGTCCTCCGCCGGAGTGTGCCACGGAGCTTAGCCCCCGGGGTCGGCAGAGGTCTGGAGAGCGTCCGAGTGTCGGTACGGGCGCGGGGCGGCCCGGACACGTGGCCGGGCCCTCGGCAGGCGGGTGCTGCGGAGCTAAGCCCCGGGGTCCGGAGCTGCTCGGAGGGAGGCCGACTGTCGAGACGGCAGCAGGGCGGCCCGTGGGCGCGGCCCGGCCCTTGGCCCCCGGGTGCCGCGGAGGTAAGCCCCGGAGTCGGCAGCGGCTCGGGGCGGGTCCGAGGGCAGGGCCGGGCGCAGTGCGGCCGAGGCGAGCATCCCAGCCCTCGCCCGCGGCTGCCGCGGAACTAAGCCCCAGGGTCAGCAGCGGCCCGGTGCAGGGCCGAAGGCCGGGCCGGGCGCGGGGAGGCCCGGGCGCATGGCCCGGCCCGCCACCGGCAGGTGCCGCGGGGCTAAGCCCCGGGGTCGGCTGCGGTCCGGAGGTGGGCCCAGGGCCGGACCGGGCGCGGGGCAGACCGGGCGAGCGGCACGGTCCTCCGCCGGTGGGTACTTCGGAGCTAAGCCCCTGGGACGGCAGCCACCCGGAGCGGTCCGTGGGAC
This sequence comes from Sorex fumeus, assembly GCF_029834395.1. Taxonomy (NCBI): domain Eukaryota; kingdom Metazoa; phylum Chordata; class Mammalia; order Eulipotyphla; family Soricidae; genus Sorex; species Sorex fumeus. Next base: position 1,750,113 of record NW_026606224.1, on the reverse strand, counting down.
GGGCCCGGCACCGGGCGGCCCTGGTGCGCGGCCCAGCCCTTCGTCGGCGCATGCCACGGAGCTAAGCCCCGAGGTCGGTAGCGGCCCGGAGCGGGGCCGAGGGCCGGGTAAGGCGCGGTGTGGCCCCGTCGCGAGGCCCGGCCCTCGGCCAGCGGGTGCCGCGGAGCTAAGCCTCAGGGTCGGCAGCGGCTCGTAGGGGGGTCGAGGGCCGGGCCGGGCGCAGGGCCGCCCGGGCACGCGGCCCGGCCTTTGGCACGTGGTTGCCACGGAGCTAAGCCCCTGGGTCAGCAGTGGACTGGAGCGGGGCCGAGAGTCGGGACAGGAGCGGGGTTGCTTGGGCGTGTGGCCCGTTACTCCGACGGCGGGTGCCGCGGAGCTAAGCCACGGGGTCGGCAGCAGCCCGGAGGGTAGCCGAGGGCCGGTCCGGGCGCGGAATGGCCCCAGGCACTCGGCCCGGACCTCGGCCCGCTAGTGTCGCGGAGCTAAGCTCCGGGGTCGGCAGCAGCCCGGAGCGGGACCTGGGCCGGGCTGGGTGCGAGGCGGCCGGGGCGTGCGGTACAGCCTTCCGCCGGCGCGTGCCACGGAGCTAAGTCCCGGGGTCGGCAGCGGTCCGTAGCGGGACCGAGGGTACCGAAGAGAGCAGGGTGGCCCGGCCACGTGGCCCAGTCCTCCGCTGGAGTGTGCCGTGGTGCTAAGCCCCCGGGGTCAGCAGCATCCCGGAGAGGGGCCGAGGGCCGGGCCGGACACGGGGTGGCCCGAGCGTGCGGCCCGGCCCTCGGCTGGTGGGTGCCGCAGAGCTAAGCCACGGGGTCGGCAGCGGTCTGGAGAGCGGCCGAGTGTCGGTATGGGTGCGGGCGACCAGGGTACGCGGCCCGGCCTTCGGCACGCTGGTGCCGCGGAGCTATGCCCCTGGGTCAGCAGTGGCCAGGAGTGGGGCCGAGGGTCAGGACGGAAGCGGGGCGGCTCGGGCGCATGGCCTGTTCATTCGATGGCGGTGCCACGGAGCTAAGCCCCGGAGTCGGCAGCGGCCCGGGAGCGGTGCCGAAGGCCTTGACGGGCGCGGCTGGACCAGGCACGCGGACCTGCCCTCCACTGACTGGCGCCGTGAAGCTAAGCCCGGGGTGGGCAGCGGCCAGGAGCGGGCAGAGGGCCGGGCCGGGCACGGGGCGGCCCGGGCACGCGGCCCGGCGCTCCGCGGACGTGTGCTGCGGAGCTAAGTCCCGGGGTCACAAGAGGCCCGGAGCGCGGACGAGGGTACCGATGGGAGCGGGGCGGCCCGGGCACATTGCCCGGTACTCCGCCGGAGTGTACCGCAGAGCTAAGCCCCAGGGTCGACAGCGGCCCAGGGCGGGCCGAGGGCCGGGCCGGGCGCGGTGTGGCCCGGGCGCGCGGCCTGGCCCTCGGCCAGCTGATGCCGTGGAGCTAAGCCCCGGGGTCGGCAGCGGTCCAGATATCGGCCGAGGGCCGGGACGGGCGCGGTGTGGCCTGGGCACGCGGCCCGGCCTTCGGCACGCGGGTGCCGCGGAGCTAATACCCCGGGTCAGCAGAGGTCGGGGCCAGGGCCGAAGGCGGGGCCGGGCCTGGGGCGGCCCGGGCGCACCTCCCGGCCCTCCACCGGCGAGTGCAGCGGGGCTAAACCCCGGGGTCGGCAGCGGCCCCCAGGTGGGCCCGAGGGCCGGGACGGGCGCGGTGTGGACCGGGTGCGCGGCCCGGCCTTCGGCCCGCGGCTGCCGTGGAGCTAAACCCCGGGGTCAGCAGCGGCCCAGAGTGGGGCTTAGGGCCTAGCCGGGCACGGGTCGGCGCTGGCGCTCGGCACGGCACTCTGCCGTCCTGTGCGGAGGAGCTAAGCCCCGGGGTCATCAGCGGCCCGGAGAGGGGCTGAGGGCCAGGCAGGGCGCGGGGAACTCCGTACGCGTGGCCCAGCCCTCTGCGGCGGGTGCCTCAGTGCTAAGCCACGGGGTCGGCAGCGGCCCGGAACGAGGGCGAGGTTCGGGACAGAAGCGGGGCGGCTAGGGCTTGCGGCCTGACTCTCGGACGGGGTTTGCCGCGGAGATAAGCCCCGGGGTCGGCAGCGGCCCGGAGCGGGGCTGAGGGCCGTGCCGGGCGTGGGGCGGCCCAGGCGCGCAGACCGGCCCTCAGCCAGCGGGTGCCGCGGCTAAGCACCGGGCTCAGCAGCGGCCAGGAGCGGGGCCAGGGCCGGGCCGGGCGCTGGGCGGCCCCGGCGAGCAGCCCGGCCCGAGGCCTGTGTGTTCCAAGGAGCTAAGCCCCGGGGTAGGCAGCGGCCCAGAGCGGGGCCGAGGGCCCTCCAGGCGCTGAGTGGCCCGGGGCGCGTGGCCAGACCCTCCGACGGCAAGTGCCGCAGAACTAAGCCCCGGGGTCGGGTAGCGGCCACTGCGGGGCCGAGGGCCGGGTCGGACACAGGGTGGCCCGGGGCGCGCGGCCCAGCCCTCCGCCCACGTGTGCCGCGGAGCTAAGCCCTGGGGTTGGCAGCGGCCCGGAGCGGGGATGAGGGCTGGGCAGGGCGCAGGGCTGCCTGGGCGCGAGGCCCAGCCTCCGCCAGCGGGTGCCGCGGAGCTAAGCCCTGGTGTCGTCATCGGCCTGGAAGGCAGCCGAGGGTCGGGACGGGAGCAGGGAGGCCCAGGCACGAGGTCCGGCCTTCGGCATCCTGGTGCCCGCGGAGCTAAGCCCAGGGGGCGGCAGTGGTCTGGAGAGCGGCTGAGTGTCGGTACGTGTGCGGGGCAGCCTGGAAGCGTGGCCGGGCCTTCGGCTGGCGGGTGCTGCGGAGCTAAGCCCCGGGGGTCGGCAGCGGTCCGGAGCGGGGCCAAAGACCGGACCTGGTGCACGGCCCGGCCCTACACCAGTGCGTGCCGCGGGGCTAAGCCCCGGGGTCGGCCGCGGCCCGGAGCGCGGCCGAGTGTCGGGACGGGATTGGGGAGGCCCAGGCGCGCGGCCCGTCCCTTGGCCCGCGGGTGCTGCGGAGCTAAGACCCGGGGTCAGCAGCGGACCTGAGCGGGGCTGAGGGCCGGGCCGGGGCGCTGGGCAGCCTGGGCGCGTGTCCAGGCCCTCCGCCGGTAAGTGCCGCTGAGATAAGCCCCGGGGCCGGTAGCGGCCCGGGGCAGGGCTGAGGGCCGGGCCGTGCGGGATGCGGCCTGGGCCCGCGGCCCGGCCTTCGGCCCACGGGTGCCGCGGAGCTAAGCCCCGTGGTCGGCAGCGGCCCGGAACGTTGCCGTGGGCCCAGCCGGGTGCAGGGCGGCACAGGCCCGCGGCCTGGCCCTCGGCCGGTGGGTGCCGCAGAGCTTAGCCGCGGGCTCGGCAGCAGCACGGAGCTGTCCGAGAGCCGGAACTGGCGTGGGGCAGAACGGCCGCGCGGCCCGGTCCTCTGCCGGCGGGTGCCGTGGAGCTAAGCCCTGGGGTCGGCAGCTGCCCGGAGTGGGGCCAAGGGCCGGGCCGGGCGCAGGGCGGCCCGGCGCGCGGCGAGGCCCTCGGCCCGCGTGGGCTCCGGAGCTAAGCCCTGGGATCGGCAATGGCCCGGAGAGGGGCCGAGGGCCGGGCAGGGCGCTGGGTGGCCCGGGTGCGTGGCCCGGCCCTCGGCCCCACTGGTGTCGCGGAGCTAAGCTCCGGGGTTGGCAGCAGCCCGGAGCAGGGCCGAGGGCTGGGCGGGGCGCGGGGCAGCCAGGGCGCGCGGCCCGGCCCTCCGCCGGCGGGTGCCGCAGAGCTAAGCCCCGGGGTCGGCAGCGGCCCAGAACGCGGCCGAGGGTCGGGACGGGAGCGGGGCGGCTCGGTTGCGTGGCCCGGTCCTCCGCCAGCGGGTGCCGCGGAGCTAAGCCCCGGGGTCAGCAGCGGCTTGGGGCGGCGCCGAGGGCCGGGCCTTGCGCGGTGCAGACCGGGTGCGTGTCCCGGCCATCGGCCCGCGGGTGCCGCGGAGCTAAGCCCCGGGGTCGGCAGCGGCCCGGGGCGGGCCGCGGGCCAGGCTGGGTGCGGGGCGGCACAGGCCCGTGGCCCGGCCCTATGCCCGCAGGTGCTGCAGAGCTAAGCCATGGGGACGGCGCTGCCCAGAGCGGAGCCGAGGGCAGTGCCAGGCGCAGCAGGCCCGGGCGTGCGGACCTGCCCTCCGCCGGCTGACACCGCGGAGCTAAGCCCCGGGGTCAGCAGCTGCCCGGAGTGGAGCCAAGGGCCGAGCTAGGCACGGGTCGAACCGGGCACTCGGCCCGGCCCTCCACCGCTGTATGCCAAGGAGCTAAGCCCCGGGGTCGGCAGTGGGCCGGAGCGTGGCCGAGGGCCGGGCCGGACGCAGGGCGGCCCAGGCACGCGGCCCGCCCTTCGGCCATAGGGTGCCACAGAGCTAAGCCCCAGGGTCGGCGCTGCCCAGAGTGGAGCCGAGGGCAGTGCAGGGCGCGGGCGGCCCGGGTGCGCGGACCTGCGCTCCACCGGCTGACACCGCGGAGCTAAGCCCCGGGGACGGCAGTGGCCTGAATCGGGGCAGTGCCGGGTCCGGGCGCGGGGCGGGCCCGGCGCGCGGCCGGGACAGGCAAGGGGCAGACCCGGCGCGCGGCCCGGCCCTATGCACGCTTGTGCCACGGAGCTAAACCCCGGGGTCGGCAGCGGCCCAGAACGCGGCCGAGGGTCGGGACGGGAGTGGGGTGGCTCGGGCACGTGGCCCGGTTCTCCGCTTTAGGGTGCCGCGGAGCTAAACCCCGGGGTCGGAAGCGGCCCAGAACGCGGCCGAGGGTCGGGACGGGAGTGGGGTGGCTCAGGCACGTGGCCCGGTTCTCTGCTTTTGGGTGCCGCGGAGCTAAGCACCGGGGTCGGCAGCGGCCCGGGGCAGGGCCGAGGTCCGTGCCGGGCGTGGTGCTGCCCGGGCACGCGTCCCAGCCCTCGACCCGCGGGTGCCACGGAGCTATGCCCCGCGGTCATCAGTGGCCCAGAGCGAGGCCGAGGGTACCGACGGGAGCGGGGCGGCCCGGGCACGTGGCCCGGTTCTCCGCCGGAGTGTGCCGCAGAGCTAAGTCCCCGGGTCGGCAGCGACCCGGGCGCGTGGCAAGGCCCTCCGCTGGCGGGTGCCGTGGTGCTAAGCCCCGGGTTCGGCAGTGGCCCAGAACGCGGCTGAGGGTCAGGACGGGAGTGGAGCGGCTCGGGAGAGTGGCCCGGTTCTCCGCCGGAGTGTGCCACGGAGCTAAGTCCCGGGTCGGAAGCAGCCCGGAGTGCGGCCGAGGGTACCGACGGGAGCGAGGCGGCCCGGGCACGTGGCCCAATTCTCCGCCGGAGTGTGCCGCAGAGCTAAGCCTCTGGGTCGGCAGCGACCCGGGCGCGTGGCAAGGCCCTCCGCTGGCGGGTGCCGTGGTGCTAAGCCCCGGGTTTGGCAGTGGCCCAGAACGCGGCTGAGGGTCGGGACGGGAGCGGGGCGGCTCGGGCGAGTGGCCCGGTCCTCTGCCGGAGTGTGGCGTGGAGCGAAATCCCGGGGTCAGAAGCGTACCGAAGCGCGGCCGAGGGTACCGACGGGAGCGGGATGGCCCGGGCACGCGGCCGGTCTTCCGAACAACGGGTGCCGCAGAACTGAGCCCCAGTGTCGGCAGCGGCCTGGAGCGGGTACGAGGGCTGGGTAGGGCGCAGGTCGGCCCGGGAACGCGGACCGGACCTCCACCGGCGGGTGCCGCGGGACTAAGCCCCGGTGTGGGCAGCGGCCCGGAGCGGGGCCGAAGGCCGGGCCGGGCGTGATGCGGCCCGGGCGTGCAACCCGGCCCTCGGCCCGCGGTTGCCGCAGAGCTAACCTCAGGGTTGGCAGCGGTTCGGAGCGGGGCCGAGGGCCGGGCCCATCGCGGGGTGGACAGGGCGCGCGGCCTGGCCCTCGGCCGATGGGTGCCACGGAGCTAAGCCCCGGGGTCGGCAGTGGGTCTGGAGAGTGGCCGAGTGTCTGTATGGTCGCGCGGAGGCCCGGGCACGCGGCCCGACCGTCGGCCCGCGGGTGCCGCAGAGCTAAGCCCCGGGGTCGGCAGCAGCCTGAATCAGGGCCGAGGGCAGAGACGGGCACAGTATGGCCTGGGTGCGCGGCCTGCCCTCCGCCAACAGGTGCCGCAGAGCTAAGCCCCGGGGTCGGCAGCGGACCGGAGCGGGGCGAGGGCCGGGCCGGGCGCGGTGTGGTCCGGGCGCGTGGCCCCGCCCTGGCCCGTGTGTGCCGCGGAGCTAAGCCCGGGGGTCGGGAGCTGCCCGGATCGCGGCCAAATGTCGGGATGGGAGCTGGGCGGCCCGTGCTCGCGGCCTGGCCCTTGGCCCGCGGGTGCAAGGAGCTAAGCTCCTGAGTCGGCAGCGGCCCGGAGCAGGTACGAGGGCCGTGTCGGGCGTGGAGAGGCCCCGGGTGCGCGGCCCGGTCCTCCGCCGGTGGGTTCCGTGGAGCTATGCCCCGGGGTCAGCAGTGGCCCGGAGCGAGGCCTAGGGTACCGACCGGAGTGGGGCGGCCCAGGCGAATGGCCCGGTCCTCCGCCGGAGTGTGCCGCGGAGCTAAGCCCCCGGGTCGGCAATGGCCCGGAGCGCGGCCGAGGGTACGGACGGGAGTGGGGCGGCCCGGGTACGTTGCCCGGTTCTCCGCCGGAGTGTGCCGCGGAGCTAAGCCCCCAGGTTGGCAGCGACCCGGAGCTGTGCCGAGGGCGGTGCTGGGCGCGGAGCAGACCAGGAGCGCGGCCCCGCCCTCGGCCCGCAGGTGCCGCGGAGCTAAGCCCCAGGGTCGGCAGCAGCCCGGAACGGGGCCAGGGCCGGGCAGGGCACGGGGCGGCCAGGGCGCGTGGCCAGGCCCTCCGCAGGCCGTTGCCGCGGAACTAAGCCCCGGGGACGGCAGCGGCCCAGAACGCGGCCGAGGGTCAGAATGGGAGCGGGGCGGCTCGGGCGCTCGGTCGGTCCTCCACCAGTGGGTGCCCGCGGAGCTGAGCCCCTGTGTCGGCAGCGGCCCGGAGCGGGGCCGAGGGCCGGGTCAGGTGCGGGGTAGGCCCGGGCACTTGCCCGGCCCTACGCCGGCTGGTGCCGCGGTACTAAGCCCCGGTGTCGGCAGCGGCCCGGTACGGGTCGAGGACCGGGCTGGGCGTGGTGCGACCCGGGCGTGCAGCCTGGCCCTCGGTCGCGGGTGCCGTGGAGCTAAGCCCTGGGGTCGGCAGAGGCCCGGAGCAGGGCGAGGGCCGGGCCGGGCGAGTGGTGGGACAGGGCGCGCGGACCGGCCCTCCGCAGGTGGGTGCTGCGGAGCTAAGCCCCGGGGTCGGCAGCGGCCCGGAGCGGGGACAAGGGCCGGGCCGGGCGCGGGGCGGCCCGGGCGCGCGACCCGGCACTCGGCCCGCTGGTGCCGCGGAGCTAAGCCCCGGGGTCTGCAGCGGTCCGGAGCGGGGCCGAGGGTCGGGACGGGAGTGGGGCGGTCCGGCCCTCCACCGGCGGGTGCCGCAAAGCTAAGCTCTGGGGTCAGCAACGACCCAGAGCGGGGTGGAAGGCCATGCCGGAAGTGGGGGCGGCCCGGGCGCGTGGCCTGTCCCTCGGCCGGCAGGTACCGCGGAGCTAAGCCCCGGGGTCAGCAGCAGCCCAGAGTGGGTACGAGGGTCGTGCCAGTCGCGGGGCGGCCCTGGCGCGCTGCACGGTCCTCCGCCGGCGTGTGTCGTGGATTTAAGTCCCGGGGTCGGCAGCGGCCCGCAGCGGGGCCGAGGGCCAGGCCAGGCATGGGTCGGCCCGGGAGCGCGTCCTGGCCCACCGCCGGCGCGTGCCGCAGAGCTAAGCCCCGGGGTCTGCAGCGCCCTTTAGCTGGGCCGAGGGACCGGCCGGGCACGGGCGGCCAGGGCACGCAGCTCGGCCCTCCGCTGGCGCATGCCGCGGAGCTAAGCCCCGGATTCAGCAGAGGCCCGGAGCGGTGCCGCGGGCCAGGCTAGGTGCGGCTCGGCCCTCAGCCAGCAGGTGCTGCGGAGCTGAGCCCCGGGGTCAGCAGTGGCCCAGAGCGGGGCCAAGAGCGGTGCCGGTCGCGGGGCGGCCCAGGCGCGCGGTCCGGCCCTCCGAGGGCAGGTGCCGCGGAGCTAAGCCCTGGGGTCGGCTGCGGCGGAGCGGGGCTAAGGGCCGTGTGGGCGTGGGGTGGCGCGAGGAGCGCGGCCCGGGCCCTCGGCCCACGGGTGGCGCGGAGCTAAGCCCCGCGGTCGGCAGCTGCCCGGAGTGGGGCCGAAGGCCGTGCCGGGCGCGGCCGGCCCAGGCGCGCAGACCTTCCCTTTGCCAGCTGGTGCCGTGGAGCTAAGCCCCGGGGTCCGGCAGCTGCCTGGAGCGGGGCCGAGGGCCCTGCCGGGCGTGGCCGGCCCCCTGCGTGTGGCCCCGTCCTCGGCCCGCGTGGGCCACGGAGCTAAGCCCCAGGGTCGGCAGCGGCTCAGAACAAAGGCCGAGGGTCGGAACGGGAGCGGGGCAGCTCAGGCGTGCGGCCCGACCCTCGGCCGGGAGGTGCCACGGAGCTAAGCCCCGGGGTCAGCAGCGGCCCGGAGCGGGGCCGAGGGACGTGCCGGGCGCGGGGCGGCCCGGGCGCACGGCCCGGGCCGCGGCCCGTAGGTGCTGTGGAGCTAAGCCCCGCAGTTTGTAGCTGCCCGGAGCGGGACCAGGGCCGTGCCGGGCACAGGACGGCCCCGGCGCGGGGCTGGGGCCAGGCGCGGGTCAGCCCCGGCGCGCGGACCGGCCGTCGGCTCGCGTGTGCCACCGAGCTAAGCCCTGGGGTCGGCAGCGCCAGGAGCAGGGCCGAGGGCCGGGCAGGGCGCTGGGTGGCACGGGTGCATGGCCAAGCCCTCCGCTGGCGGGTGCCGCGGAGCTAATTCCCGTGGTCGGCAGCGGCCCGGAGTGGGGACGAAGGCCGGGCCGGGCGCTGGGCGGCCCGGGCGCACGGCCCGGCCCTCGGCCAACGGGTGCCGAGGGGATAAGCCCAGGTTTCGGCAGCGGCCCGGAGAGGGGCCGAGGACAGGGCCGGGCGCGGGGTGGCCCGGTCGCGAGGCTTGTCCCTCAGCCGATGGTTGACGCAGAGCTAAGCCCCGGGGTCGGCAGCAGCCAAGAACGTGGCCGAGGTTCGGGACGGGAGCAGGTATTCTAGGGCGCGTGGCCCGGTCCTCCGCCGGCGGGTGCCACGGATCTAAGCCCTGGGGTCTGCAGCAGCCCAGAACGCGGCACAGGGTCGGGACGGGAGCGGGGCGGCTCGGGCGTGCGGCCCGGTCCTCCGCCAGCGGGTGCCAAGGATCTAAGCTCCGGGGTTGCCAGCGGCCTGGAGTGGGGCCAGGGCCGGGCCGGGTGCGGGGCGGCCCCGGCGCAAGGCCGGGCCAGGCGCGGGGCTGCCCCAGTGTGCGGTCCGTCCCTCGGCTCACGTGTGCCCCGGAGCTAAGCCACGAGGTCGGCACCTGCCCGGAGCGTGGCCGAGGGTCCCAATGGGAGCAGGGCGGCCTGGACACGTTGCCCGGTGCTCCTCCGGCGGGTGCCGTGGAGCTAAATCCCGCGGTCGGCAGCTGCCCGGAGCGGGGCCGAGGGCCATGCAGGGCGCAACCGGCCCGGGCGCGCGGAGCTGCCCTCCGCTGGCGGGTGCCGAGGAGGCAAGCCACGAGGTCAGCAGCGGCCCAAAAGGCGGCCGAGGGTTGAGACCAGAGCGGGGCGTTCCGGGCGCGCTGCCCGACCCTCGGCCCGCGGGTGCCTCGGAGCTAAGCCCCGGGGTGAGCAGCGGCCCGGAGCGGGGCCGAGGGAAGGGCCGGGTGCGGGGCAGCCCGGCCGCGCGGCCCGGCCCTCGGTCCGTGGGTGCCGTGGAGCTAAGCCCCGGGGTCGGCAACAGCCGGGAACGAGGCCAAGGGCCGGGCGGGGCGCGGGGCAGCCCAGGCGCGCGGCCCTGTCGTCCGCCGTCGGGTGCCGCGGAGCTAAGCCCCGAGGTCGGCAGTGGCCCGGAGCATGGCCGAGTGTCGGGACGGGAGCGGGGCAGCCCGGGCACGTGGTCCGGCCCTCGGCCCGCGCGTGCCGCAGAGCTAAGCCCCGGGGTTGCCAGCGGCCCGGAGTGCGGCCGAGGGTCGCAACGGAAGCGGGGTGGCCCGGGCACGTGGCCCGTCCCTCAGCTGACGGGTGCCCCGGAGCTAAGCCCCAGGGTCGGCAGCGGCCCGGAGCGCGGCCGAGGGCCGGGCCGGGCGCGGTGTGGCCCGGGCGCGTGGTCCCACCCTGGCCCGCGTGTGCCGCGGAGCTAAGCCCGGGGGTCGGGAGCTGCCCGGATCGCGGCCAAATGTCGGGACGGGAGCTGGGCGGCCCGTGCTCGCGGCCTGGTCCTTGGCCCGCGGGTGCAAGGAGCTAAGACCCGGAGTCGGCAGAGGCCCGGAGAAGGTACGATGGCCGTGCCGGGCGTGGAGAGGCCCCGGGCGCGCGGCCCGGTCCTCCGCCGGTGGGTTCCGTGGAGCTATGCCCCGGGGTCAGCAGTGGCCCAGAGCGAGGCCTAGGGTACCGACGGGAGCGGGGCGGCCCATGCGAGTGGCCCGGTCCTCTGCCGGAGTGTGCCGCGGAGCTAAGCCCCCGGGTTGTCAGCGGCCCGGAGCGCGGCCGAGGGTACGGACGGGAGCGGGGCGGCCCGGGCACGCAGCACGGTTCTCCGCCGGAGTGTGCCGCGGAGCTAAGCCCCAGGGTCGGCAGTGGCCCGGAGCAGTGCCGAGGGTCGGGACGGGAGTGGGGCGTCCCGGCCCTCCGCCGGCGGGTGCCGCAAAGTTAAGCTCCGGGGTCGGCAGCGACCCAGAGCGGGGTGGAAGGCCATGCCACACGTGGGGCGGCCCGGGCGCGCGGCCTGTCCCTCGGCCCGTAGGTGCCGCGGAGCTAAGCCCCGGGGTCAGCAGCGGCCCAGAGCAGGTACGAGGGCCGTGCCGGGCGCGGGGCGGCCCGGGCGCGCAGCACGGTCCTACGCCGGTGTGTGTCGTGGATCTAAGCCCCGGGGTCGGTAGCAGCCCGCAGAAGGGCCGAGGGCCGGGCCAGGCATGGGTCGGCCGGGGAGCGCATCCCCGGAGCTACGCCCCGGGGTCAACAGCGCCCTTTAGCTGGGCCGAGGGACCGGCCGAGCACGGGCCGGCCAGGGCACGCAGCTCGGCCTTCCGCTGGCGCGTGCCGCGGAGCTAAGCCCTGGCTTCAGCAGAGGCCCGGAGTGGTGCCGCGGGCCAGGCTAGGTGCGGCTCGGCCCTCGGCCCGCAGGTGCTGCGGAGCTGAGCCCCGGGGTCGGCAGTGGCCCGGAGCGGGGTCAAGAGCGGTGCCAGTCGCGGGGCAGCCCTGGCACGCGGTCCGGCCCTCCGACAGCAGGTGCCGCGGAGCTAAGCCCTGGGGTCGGCTGCAGCCCGGAGCGGAGCTAAGGGCCGTGTGGGCGCAGGGGGGCGCGAGCGCGCGGCCCGGGCCTCCACCCGCTGGTGGCGCGGAGCTAAGCCCCGCGGTCGGCAGCTGCCCAGACTGGGGCCGAAGGCCGTGCCGGGCGCGCCCGGCCCGGGCCCGCAGACCTTCCCTCCGCCAGCTTCTGCTTCGTAGCTAAGCCCCGGGGTCAGCAGCGGCCCAGGAGCCGGGCTGAGGGCCGTGCCGAGCGCGGCCGGCCCGGGCACAGACCTGCGCTCCGCCGGCTGGTGCCGCGGAGCTAAGCCCAGCGGTCGGCAGCTGCCTGGAGCAGGGCCAAGGGCCCTGCCGTGTGTGGCCGGCCCCGGCGTGCGGCCCCGTCCTCGGCCCGCGTGGGCCGCGGAGCTAAGCCCCAGGGTCGGCAGCGGCCCAGAACAAGGCCGAGGGTCGGAACGGGAGCGGGGCAGCTCGGGCGTGCAGCCCGACTCTCGGCCGGGAGGTGCCACGGAGCTAAGCCCCGGGGTCAGCAGCGGCCCGGAGCGAGGCCGAGGAATGTGCCGGGCCCGTAGGTGCCGTGGAGCTAAGCCCCGCAGTTTGTAGCTGCCCGGAGTTGGACCAGGGCCGTGCCGGGAACTGGTCGGCCCCGGCGCGGGGCTGGGCCAGGCGCGGGTCAGCCCCGGCACGCGGCCCGGCCCTCGGCTCGCGTGTGCCACCGAGCTAAGCCCTGGGGTCGGCAGCGGCCCGGAGCAGGGCCGAGGGCCGGGCAGGGCGCTGGGTGGTACGGGCACGTGGCCAAGCCCTCCAATGGCGGGTGCCGCGGAGCTAATTCCCGGGGTCGGGAGCGGGGCGTTCCGGGCGCGCTGCCCGACCCTCGGCCCGCGGGTGCCTCGGAGCTAAGCCCCGGGGTGAGCAGCGGCCCGGAGCACCAACGGGTGCCGAGGGGATAAGCCCAGGTTTCGGTAGCGGCCCGGAGAGGGGCCGAGGGCAGGGCCGGGCGCGGGGTGGCCCGGTCGTGAGGCTGTCCCTCAGCCGACGGGTGCCGCAGAGCTAAGCCCCAGGGTCGGCAGGAGCCAAGAACTCGGCCGAGGTTCGGGACGGGAGCAGGTCGTCTCGGGCGCGTGGCCCAGTCCTCTGCCGGCAGGTGCCGCGGATCTAAGCCCTGGGGTCTGCAGCAGCCCAGAACGCGGCACAGGGTCGGGACGGGAGCCGGGGGGCTCGGGCGTGCAGCCCGGTCCTCCGCCAGCGGTTGCCAAGGATCTAAGCCCCGGGGGTGTGGCCCCACCCTCGGCCCTCGGGTGCCGCGGAGCTAAGCGTCGAGGTTGGGAGCTGCTCGGAGCGCGGCCGAGTGTTGAGACGAGAGCGGGGCGGCCCGTGCGCTCGGCTCGGCCCTTGGCCCGCGGGTGCCGCAGAGCTAAACCCGGGGTTCGCCAGCGGCCCGGAGCGGGACCGAGGGTCCCGACGGGAGCGGGGCGGCCGGGACACGGGGCCCAGACCTCCGCCGGCGGGTGCCGCGGAGCTAAGCCCCGGGATCAGTAGTGTCCCGGAGCGAGGCCGAGGGCCGTGCAGGGCGCGGGGCGAACCGGGCGCGTGGACCGGCCCTCGGACAGCGGGTGCCGCGGAGCTAAACCCCGCGGTCGGCAGCTGCCCGGAGCGGGGACGAGGGCCGTGAAGGGCGCAACGGCCCTGGTGCGCGGACTTGCCCTCCGCCGGCGGGTGCCACGGAGGTAAGCCACGAGGTCGGCAGCGGCCCGGAAGGCGGCCGAGGGTCGAGACTTGAGCGGGGCGGTCCGGGCGCGCTGCCCGACCCTCGGCCCGCGGGTTCCGCGGAGCTAAGCCCCGGTGTCAGCAGCGGCCTGGAGCTGGGCCGAGGGAAGGGCCGGGCGTGGGGCAGCCCGGCCGCACGGCCCGGCCCTCGATCCGTGGGTGCCATGGAGCTAAGCCTCGGGGTCGGCAGCAGCCCGGAACGGGGTCAAGGGCCGGGCGGGACGCGGGGCAGCCCGGGCGCGCGGCCCCGTCGTCCGCCGGCGTGTGCCGCGGAGCTAAACCCCGAGGTCGGCAGTGGTCCGGAGCGCGGCCGAGTGTCGAGACGGGAGCGGGGCAGCCCGGGCACGTGGTCTGGCCCTCGACCCGCGCATGCCACAGAGCTAAGCCCGGGGTCGTCAGCGACCCGGAACGGGGCCGAGGGCCTGGCCGGGCTCGGGGCAGTCCGGGCGTGCGGCCCGTCCCTCCGCCGACGGGTGCCGCGGAGCTAAGCCCCGGGGTCAGCAGTGGCCCGGAGCGCGGCCGAGGGTAGGGACGGGAGCGGAGCGGCCCTGGCATGTGGCCCGGCCCTCGGTCCGCGGGTGTCGTGGGGCTAAACCCCGGGATCGGCAGTGGCCCGGAGCGGGACCGAGGGCCGTGCCGGACGCGGGTCGGCCCGGGTGCGTGGCCTGGCTCTCCGCCGGCGGCTGCAGTGGAGCTAAGCCCCGGGGTCGGCAGCGGCCGGAGCGGGGCCAAGTGCCTGGACCGGCGCGTGGCAGCCCAACCGCGCAGCCCGGCCCTCAGTCCGTGGGTGCCGTGGGGCTAAACCCCGGGTTCGGCAGTGTCCCGGAACGGGGCCGAGGGCCGGGACGGATGCGGGTCGGCCCGGGTGCGTGGCCCGGCTCTCCACCGGCGGGTGCCGCGGAGCTAAGCCCCGGGGTCTGCAGCGGCCGGAGCGGGACCAAGTGCCTGGACGGGCGCGGGGCAGCCCAACCGCGCGGCCTGGTCCTCCGCCGGCGAGTGCCAGGGAGCTAAGCGCCGGCGTCGACAGCGGCCCGGAGCGGGGCCGAGGTCCAGGCTGGCGCGGGTCAGTCCGGGCGCGTGGCCCTGCTCTCCGCCAGCGGGTGCCACGGAGCTAAGCCCCGGGGTCGGCAGCAACCGGAGTGGGGCCAAGGGCCGGGCCGGTTGCAGGCCGGCATAGGCGCGCGGCCCGGCCCACTGCCCATGGTTGTTGCGGAGCTAAGCCCCGTGGGTCGACAGTGGCCCGGAGCGGGGCCGAGGGCCGGGCTGGGTGCGGGGCGTCCCGGGTTTGCGGCCCGCCACTCTGCTGGTGGCTGCCGCGGAGGTAATGCCCGGGGTCGGCAGCGGCCCAGCGTGGGGCCAAGGGCCAGGCTGGGCATGGCGCGGCCCCGGCGCGCGGCTCGGCCCTCGGCTCGGGTGTGCCGCGGTGCTAAGACCCGGGGTCGGCAGCGGACCGGAGCGGGGCCGAGTGTACCGACGGGAGCGGGGCGGACAGGGCACGTGGCCCGGTCCATGCGCCAACGGGTACCACGGAGCTAAGCCCCGGGGTTGGAAGCGGCCCAGAGCGCGCCGAGTGTACCGACGGGAGCAGGACGGCCCGGGCACGTGACCCGGTCCTCCCCAGGAGTGTGCCGCGGAGCTTAGCCCGTGTGTCACTAGCGGCCCGGGCGCGCGGCCTGCCCCTCGGCTGGCGGGTGCCGCGGAGCTAAGCTCTGGGGTCGCCAGCATTCTGGAGTGCGGCCGAGTGTCGGTACGGGAGCGGGGCGGCCCGGGCACATGGCCCGGCCTTCAGCACCCTGGTACCGCGGAGCTAAGCCCCGGGTTCTGCAGCGGTCTGGAGAGTGTCTGAGTGTCGGTACGGGTGCAGGGCGGCCCTGACGCGCGGCCGGGCCCTCGACCGGCGGGTGCCGCGGAGCTTAGCCCCGGGGTCGGCAGCGGTCTGGAGAGCGGCCGAGTCTCTGTACAGGCAAGGGGCGCCCGGGCACGCGGCCTGGCCCTCGGCCCACGGGTGCCGCGGAGCTGAGCTCCGCGGTCGGCAGCTGCCCGGAGCTGGGCCGATGGCCGTGCCAGGCGCGACCGGCCCGGGCACGCGGACCTGCCCTCCGCCGGCTGTCGCCGCGGAGCTAAGCCCCAGGGTCGGCAGTGGCCTGGAGCGGGGCCAGGGCCGGGCCGGGCGCGGGATGGCCCCGGCGCTCAGCTTGGCCCTCGGCTCGCGTGTGCCGCGGAGCTAAGTCCCGGGTTTAGCAGCAGCCCGGAGCGGTGCCAGGGGGCCGAGCAGGGCGCGGGGTGGCTCGGTCAGAGGCCCTGCCCTCGGCCGGCGGGTTCCACAGAGCTAAGCCCCGGGGTCGGCAGCAGCCCAGAATGGGGCCGAGGGCTGGGCCGGGCGCAGGGCGGCCCGGGCGCGCGGCCCGGCCCTCCACCCACGGGTGCCGTTGAGCTAAGCCCCGGGGTAGAAAGCGGCCCGGAGCGCGGCCAAGTGTACCAACGGGAGCAAGGCGTCCCAGGCACGTGGCCCGGTCCTCCGCCGGAGAGTGCTGCGGAGCTTAACCCCGGGGTCGGCAGAGGTCTGGAGAGCGTCCGAGTGTCGGTACGGGCGCGGGGCAGCCCGGACATGCGGCCGGGCCCTCGGCAGGCGGGTGCTGCGGAGCTAAGCCCCGGCGTCCGGAGCTGCTCGGAGGGAGGCCGACTGTCGAGATGGCAGCAGGGCGGCCCGTGGGCGCGGCCCGGCCCGTGGCCCCCGGGTGCCGCGGAGCTAAGCCCCGGAGTCGGCAGCGGCCCGGGGGGGGCCGAGGGCAGGGCAGGGCACGGTGCGGCCCGGGCGAGCGTCCCAGCCCTCGGACCGCGGCTGCCGCGGAGATAAGCCCTGGTGTCAGCAGCGGCCTGGAGCGGGGCCGAGGGAAGGGCCGGGCGTGGGGCAGCCCGGCCGCGCGGCCCGGCCCTCGGTCCGTGGGTGCCATGGAGCTAAGCCCCGGGGTCGGCAGCAGCCCGGAATGGGTTCAAGGGCCGGGCGGGACACGGGGCAGCCCGGGCGCACGGCCCCGTCGTCCGCCTGCGGGTGCCGCGGAGCTAAGCCCCGAGGTCGGCAGTGGCCCAGAGCGCGGCCGAATGTTGGGACGGGAGCGGGGCAGCCCAGGCACGTGGTCCGGCCCTCGGCCTGTGCATGCCAGAGCTAAGCCCCGGGGTCATCCGCGACCCGGAGCAGGGCCGAGGGCCTGGCCGGGCTCTGGGCAGTCCGGGCGTGCGGCCCGTCCCTCCGCCGACGGGTGCCGCGGAGCTAAGCCCAGGGGTCAGCAGAGGCCCGGAGCGCGGCCGAGGGTAGGGACGGGAGCGGGGCGGCCCTGGCATGTGGCCCGGCCCTCGGTCCGCAGGTGTCGTGGGGCTAAACCCCGGGATCGGCAGTGGCCCGGAGCGGGACCGAGGGCCGTGCCGGACGCGGGTCGGCCCGGGTGCGTGGCCTGGCTCTCCGCCGGCGGGTGCCGCGGAGCTAAGCCCCGGGGTCGGCAGCGGCCGGAGCGGGGCCAAGTGCCTGGACGGGCGAGGGGCAGCCCAACCGCGTAGCCCGGCCCTCGGTCCGCGGGTGCCGTGGGGCTAAACCCCGGGGTCGGCAGTGTCCCGGAACGGGGTCGAGGGCCGGGCCGGACGCGGGTCGGCCCGGGTGCGTGGCCCGGCTCTCCACCGGCGGGTGCCGCGGAGCTAAGCCCCGGGGTCGGCAGCGGCCGGAGCGGGGCCAAGTGCCTGGACGGGCGCGGGGCAGCCCAACCGCGCGGCCCGGTCCTCCGCCGGCGAGTGCCAGGGAGCTAAGCGCCGGCGTCGGCAGCGGCCCGGAGCTGGGCCGAGGGCCAGGCCGGCGCGGGTCAGCCCGGGCACGCGGCCCTGCTCTCCGCCAGCGGGTGCCACGGAGCTAAGCCCCGGGGTCGTCAGCAACCCAGAGCGGGGTCGAGGGCCTGGCCGGGCTAGGGGCAGTCCGGGCGCGCGGCCTGTCCCTCCGCCGACGGGTGCCACGGAGCTAAGCCCCAGGGTCAGCAGCAGCCCGGAGCGCGGCCGAGGGTAGGGACGGGAGCGGGGCGGCCCTGGCATGTGGCCCGGCCCTCGGTCCGCGGGTGTAGTGGGGCTATACCCCGGGGTCGGCAGTGGCCCGGAGCGGGACCGAGGGCCGTGCCGGACGCGGGTGGGCCCGGGTGCGTGGCCTGGCTCTCCGCCGGCGGGTGCCGCGGAGCTAAGCCCCGGGGTCGGCAGCGGCCGGAGCGGGGCCCAGTGCCTGGACAGGCGCGTGGCAGCCCAACCGCGCAGCCCGGCCCTCGGTCCGCGGTTGCCGTGGGGCTAAACCCCGGGGTCGGCAGTGTCCCGGAACGGGGCCGAGGGCCGGGACGGACGCGGGTCGGCCCGGGTGCGTGGCCCGGCTCTCCACCGGCGGGTGCCGCGGAGCTAAGCCCCGGGGTCGGCAGCGGCCGGAGCGGGGCCAAGTGCCTGGACGGGCGCGGGGCAGCCCAACCGCGTGGCCCGGTCCTCCGCCGGCGAGTGCCAGGGAGCTAAGCGCCGGCGTCGGCAGCGGCCCGGAGCGGGGCCAAGGGCCAGGCCGGCGCGGGTCAGCCTGGGCGCGCGGCCCTGCTCTCCGCCAGCGGGTGCCACGGAGCTAAGCCCCGGGGTCAGCAGCGGCCGGAGCGGGGCCGAAGGCCGTGACGGGCACGGCCGGACCGGGCACGCTGACCTGCCCTCCACCGACTGGCGCCGTGAAGCTAAGCCCGGGGTGGGCAGCGGCCCGGAGCGGTGCCAAAGGCCATGACGGGCGCAGCCGGACCGGGCACGCGGACCTGCCCTCCACCGACTGGCGCCGTGAAGCTAAGCCCGGGGTGGGCAGCGGCCTGGAGCGGGGCTGAGGGCCGGGCCGGACGCGGGGGGGCCCGTGCGCACGGCCCGGCCCTCCGCGGACTTGTGCCGCGGAGCTAAATCCCGGGGTCGGAAGCGGCCCAGAGCGCGGCCGAGGGTACCGACAGGAGCGGGGCAGCATGGGCACGTGGCCCGGTACTCCGCCGGAGTGTACCGCGGAGCTAAGCCCTAGGGTCGACAGCGGCCCAGGGCGGAGCCGAGGGCTGGGCCGGGCGCGGTGTGGCCCGGGCGCGCGGCCTGGCCCTCGGCCGGCGGATGCCGCGGAGCTAAGCCCCGGGGTCGGCAGCGGTCCAGAGCGGTGCCGAGGGCCGTTCAGGCGCTGAGCGGCCCGGGCGCGTGTCCAGGCCCTCCGACGGCAAGTGCCGCAGAGCCAAGCTCCGGGGTCGGTAGCGCCCGGGGCGGGGCCGAGGGCCAGGTCGGACACAGGGTGGCCCGGGCGCGCGGCCCAGCCCTCCGCCCACGTATGCCGCGGAGCTAAGCCCCGGGGTTGGCAGCGGCCCGGAGCGGTGACGAGTGCTGGGCAGGGCGCGGGGCGGCCTGGGCGTGCGGCCCGGCCCTCCACAGTCGGGTGCTGCGGAGCTAAGCCCAGGGTGCGGCAGCGATCTGGAGAGCGGCCGAGTGTCGGTAAGGGTGCAGGGCAGCCTGGAAGCGCGGCCGGTCCTCCGCCAGCGGGTTCCGTGGCGCTAAGCCCCTGGGTTGGCAGCGGCCCGGAGCGGGGATGAGGGCCGGGTCGGACACGGGGCGGCCCGGGCGCGAGGCCCGGCCCTCCGCCAGTGGGTGCCGCGGAGCTAAGCCCTGGTGTCGTCATCGGCCTGGAAGGCAGCCGAGGGTCAGGACGGGAGCAAGGAGGCCCGGGCACGAGGCCCGGCCTTCGGCACCCTGGTGCCGCGGAGCTAAGCCCAGGGGGCGGCAGTGGTATGGAGAGCGGCCGAGTGTCGGTACGGTGCGGGGAAGCCTGGAAGCGCGGCCAGGCCTTCGGCTGGCGGGTGCCGCGGAGCTAAGACCCGGGGTCGACAGCGGTCTGGAGAGCGGCCGAGTGTCTGTACGGGCAAAGGGCGACCCAGGCACGCGGCCCGGCCTTTGGCCCGCGGGTGTTGCGGAGCTAAGCCCCGGGGTTGGCAGCGGCCCGGAGCGGGGCCAAAGGCCGGACCGGGCGCGCGGCCCGGCCCTACACCAGTGCGTGCCGCGGAGCTAAGCCCCGGGGTCGGCCACGGCCCGGAGCACGGTCGAGTGTCGGGACGGGATGGGGGCGGCCCAGGCGCGCGGCCCATCCCTTGGGCGCGGGTGCCACGGAGCTAAGACCCGGGGTCGGCAGAGGCCCTGAGCGGGGCCGAGGGCCGGGCCGGGCGCCGGGTTGCCTGGGCGCGTGTCCAGGCCCTCCGCCGGTAAGTGCCGCTGAGATAAGCCCCGGGGACGGTTGCGGCGCGGGGCAGGGCCTAGGGCCGGGCCGTGTGGGATGCGGCCTGGACCCGCGGCTCTGCCTTCGCCCCACGGGTGCCGCGGAGCTAAGCACCGCGGTCGGCAGCAGCCTGGAACGTTGCCGTGGGTCCGGCCGGGTGTCAGGCGGCACAGGCCCGCGGCCCGGCCCTCAGCCGGTGGGTGCCGCAGAGCTTAGCCACGGGCTCGGCAGCAGCACGGAGCTGACCGAGAGCCGGAACTGGCGTGGGGCAGAACGGGCGCGCGGTCCGGCCCTCCGCCGGCGGGTGCCGTGGAGCTAAGCCCTGGGGTCGGCAGCTGCCCGGAGTGGGGCCAAGGGCCGGGCCGGGCGCAGGGCGGCCCCGGTGCGCGGCCAAGCCCTCGGCCTGCGTGGGCTGCGGAGCTAAGCCCTGGTATCGGCAGTGGCCCGGAGAGGGGCCAAGGGCTGGTCAGGGCGCTGGGTGCCCCGTGTGCGTGGCCCGGCCCTCGGACCACTGGTGTCGCGAGCTAAGCCCCGGGGTCGGCAGCGGCCCAGAACGCGGCCGAGGATCAGGATGGGAGCAGGGCTGCTTGGGCGCGTGGCCCAGTCCTCCGCCGGCGGGTGCCGCGGAGCTAAGCCCCGGGGTCAGCAGCGGCCCAGAGCAGGGCCGAGGGCCGTGCCGGGCACGGGTCGGCCCTGACGCTCCGCCTGGCCCTCCGCCGTTGTGTGCCGAGGAGCTAAGCCAAGAGGTCGGCAGCGGCCCGGAGCTTGGCCGAGGGCTGGGCCAGGAGCGCGGTGGACGAGGCGCGCGGCCCGGCCCTCGGCCCACTGGTGTTGCGGAGCTAAGCCCCGGGGTCGGCAGCAGCACAGAACGCGGCCGAGGATCGGGATGGGAGCAGGGCTGCCCGGGTGTGTGGCCTAGTCGTCCGCCGGCGGGTGCCGCGGAGCTAAGCTCCGGGGTCGGCAGCAGCACAGAACGCGGCCGAGGATCGGGATGGGAGCAGGGCTGCCCGGGTGTGTGGCCTAGTCGTCCGCCGGCGGGTGCCGCGGAGCTAAGCTCCGGGGTTGGCAGCAGCCCGGAGCGGGGCCGAGGGCCGGGCCGGGCGCGGGGCAGCCAGGGCGCGCGGCCCGGCCCTCCGCTGGCGCGTGCCGCAGTGCTAAGCCCCGGGGTCAGCAGCGGCCCAGAACGCGGCCGAGGGTCGGGATAGGAGCGGGGCGGCTCGGGCGCGTGGCCCGGTCCTCCGCCAGCGGGTGCCGCGGAGCTAAGCCCCAGGGTCGGCAGCGGCTCGGGGCGGGGCCGAGGGCCAGGCCTTGCACGGTGCGGACAGGGCGCGCGTCCTGGCCATCGGCCCGCGGGTGCCGCGGAGCTAATCCCCGGGGTCGGCAGCGGCCCGGGGCGGGGCCGAGGGCCGGGCAGGGCGCGGGGCGGCGCGGGAGCGCGGCCCGGCCCTCGGCCGGTGGGTGCCATGGAGTTAAACCCCGGGGTCAGCAGTGGCCCAGAGTGGGGCCGAGGGCTGAGCCTGGCACGGGTCGGCCCTGGCGCTCGGCCCGGCCCTCTGCCGTTGTGTGCTGAGAAGCTAAGCCCCGGTGTTGGCAGCTGCCCGTAGCATGGCCGAGGGCTGGGCCTGGCGTATGGCGGAACAGGCTCGCGGCCCGACCCTCGGCCCGCGGGTTCCTCAGAGCTAAGACCCAGGGTCAGCAGCAGCCCAGTACGCGGCTGAGGATCGGGACGGGAGCAGGGCTGCTCGGGGTCATGGCCCGATCCTCCGCCGGCGGGTGCCGCGGAGCTAAGCCCCGGGGTTGGCAGCAGCCCGGAGCGGGGCCGAGCGCCGGGCCGGGCGCGGGGCAGCCAGGGCGCGCGGCCCGGCCCTCCGCCGGCGGGTGCGGCAGAGCTAAGCACCGGGATCGGCAGCGGTTCGGGGTGGGGCCGAGTGCCAGGCCTTGCGTGGTGCGGACTAGGTGCGCGTCCCGACCATCGGCCCCCCGGGTGCCGCAGAGCTAAGCCCCGGGGTCGCCAGCGGCCCGGAGGTGGGCCCAGGTCCGTGCCGGGTGCAGTGTGGCCCGGGAGCGCGGCCCGGCCCTCGGCCCGCGGCTGCCGCGGAGTTAAACCCCGGGGTCGGCAGCGGCCCGGAGCGGGGCCAATGGCCGGACCGGGCGCGCGGCCCGGCCCTCCGCCAGTGCGTGCTGCGGAGCTAAGCCCCGGGGTCGGCCGCGGCCCGGAGCACGGCCGAGTGTCGGGACGGGAGGGGGATGGCCCAGGCGCGCTGCCCGTCCCTTGTCCCGCGGGTGCCGCGGAGCTAAGACCCGGGCTCGGCAGCGGCCCTGAGCGGGGCCGAGGGCTGGGCCGGGCGCCGGGCTGCCTGGGCGCGTGTCCAGGCTCTCCGCCGCTAAGTGCCGCTGAGATAAGCCCCGGGGACGGTAGCGGCCCGGGGCAGGGCCGAGGGCCGGGCCGTGCGGGATGCGGCCTGGGCCCGCGGCCCGGCCTTCGGCCCACGGGTGCCGCGGAGCTAAGCCCCGCGGTCGGCAGCGGCCCGGAACGTTGCCGTGGGCCCGGCCGGGTGCACGGCGGCACAGGCCCGCGGCCCGGCCCTCGGCCTGTGGGTGCCGCAGAGCTTAGCCGCGGGCTCGGCAGCAGCACGGAGCTGGCCGAGAGCCGGAACTGGCATGGGGCAGAACAGGCGCGCGGCCCGGCCCTCCGCCGGTGGGTGCCGTGGAGCTAAGCCCTGGGGTCGGCAGCTGCCCGGAGTGGGGCCAAGGGCCGAGCCGGGCACTTGTCGGCCCTGACGCTCGGCCAGGCCCTCCGCCGTTGTGTGCCGAGGAGCTAAGCCCCGGGGTCGGCTGCGGCCCGGAGCTTGGCCAAGGGCCGGGCCAGGAGCGCGGTGGACGAGGCGCGTGGCCCGGCCCTCGGCCCACTGGTGTTGCGGAGCTAAGCCCTGGGGTCGGCAGCAGCACAGAACGCGGCCGAGGATCGGGATGGGAGCAGGGCTTCTCGGGCGCGTGGCCCTGTCGTCCGCCGGCGGGTGCCACAGAGCTAAGCTCCGGGATTGGCAGCAGCCCGGAGCGGGGCCGAGGGCCGGGCCGGGCGCGGGGCAGCCAGGGCGCGCGGCCCGGCCCTCTGCCGGCGGGTGCCGCAAAGCTAAGCCCCGGGGTCGGCAGCGGCCCAGAACGCGGCCGAGTGTCGGGATGGGAGCGGGGCGGCTCTGGCGCGTGGCCCGGTCCTCCGCCAGCGGGTGCCGCGGAGCTAAGCCCCGGGGTCGCAAGTGCCTCGGGGCGGGGCCGAGGGCCGGGCCTTGCGCGGTGCGGACCGGGCGCGCGTCCCGGCCATTGGCCCGCGGGTGCCACGGAGCTAATCCCCAGGGTCGGCAGCGGCCCGGGGCAGGGCCAAGGGCTGGGCATGGCGCGGGGCGGCCCAGGCGTGCGGCCAGGCCCTCCGACAGCGGGTGCCGCGTGGCTAAGCCCCAGGGTCGGCAGCGTCCCGGATGTGGGCCGAGGGCCGGGCCGGTCGCAGTGTGGCCCAGGAGCGCGGCCCGGCCCTCGGCCCGCGGCTGCCATGGAGTTAAACCCCGGGGTCAGCAGTGGCCCAGAGCGGGGCCGAGGGCCGAGCCTGGCACGGGTCGGCCCTGGCGCTCGGCCCCGCCCTCTGCCGTTGTGTGCCGAGGAGCTAAGCCCCGGGGTTGGCAGCTGCCCGTAGCGTGGCCGAGGGCTGGGCCTGGCGCATGGCGGAACAGGCGGGTGGCCTGGCCCTCGGACCGCTGGTGCCCCAGAGCTAAGCCCCGGGGTCGGCAGCGGCCCGCAGTGGGGCCGAGGACTGGGCCGGGAGCGGGGCAGCCCGGGCGCGCGGCCCGACCCTCGGCCCGTGGGTGCCGCAGAGCTAAGCCCCGGGGTCGGCAGCGGCCTTGAGTGGGGCCGTGGGTCAAGCCGGGCGTGGGGCAGCCCTGGCACGCGGCCCGGCCCTCGGTCTGCTGGTGCCGCGGAGCTAAGCCCCGGGGTCGGCAGCGGCCCGGGGTGGGGCCGAGGGCCTGGCAAGGCGCGGGGCAGCACGGGCACGAGGCCCGGCCCTCCGCCAGCGGGTGCCGCGGAGCTAAGCCCTGGTTTCATCATCGGCCTGGAAGGCAGCCGAGGGTCGGGACGGGAGCGGGGAGAACCAGGCGCGGGCCCAACCCTCGGCCCGCGGGTGCCGGGGAGTTAAGCCCCGGGGGCGGCAGCGGCCCAGAGCGGGGCCGAGGGCCGGGCCGGGCGCGGTGCGGCCCGGGCGTGCGGCCCAACCCTCGGCGCGTGGGTGCCGCGGAGCTAAGCCCCGGGGTCGGCAGCCGCCCGGAACGAGGCCGAAGTTTCAGGACGTGAGTGGGGCGGCTCGGGCATGCGGCCTGACCCTCGGCCGCTGGGTTCCGCGGAGCAAAGCCCTGGGGTCCCCAGCGACCCGGAGCGGGGCTGAGGGCCGGGCAGGGCGCTGGATGGCCCGGGCGCGTGACCAGGCCCTCCGCCGGCGGGTGCCGCTGAGCTAAGCGCCGGGGTCGGCAGCGGCCCGGAGCGGGGCCGATGGCCGGGCAGGGCGAGGGGAGGCCCGGGCGCGTGGACCGGCACTCGGCCTGCGGGTGCCGCGGAGCTAAGCCCCTGGGTCGGCAGCGGTCCGGAGTGGGGCCGAGTTCCGTGCCAGGCGCGGCCAGCCCGGGTGTGAGGACCGGACCTCTGCCCGCGGGTGCCGTGGAGCTAAGCCACAGGGTCGGCAGCGGCCCAGAGCGGAGCCGAGGGCCGTGCCAGGTGAGGGCAGCCTGGGCGCGCGGACCTGCCCTCCGCTGGTGGGTGCCCTGGACCTAGGCCCCGGGGTCGGCAGTGGCCCAAAGCGGGGCCGAAGGCCTGGCAGGGTAAGGGGCAGCCTGGGCGCGTGGCCCAGCCCTCGGCCCGCCGGTGCTGCGGAGCTAAGTCCCAGGGTCGGCAGCGGCCCGGAGCGCGGCCGAGGGTCCGGACGGGAGCGGGGCGGCCCGGGCTCGGGGCCCGGCTCTCCGCCGGTGGGTGCCGCAGAGCTAAGCCCTGTAGTCGGCAGCGGCCCGGAGCGGGGCCGAGGGCCGGGCCTGGCGCGGGGTGCCCGGGCGCGCGGCCCAGCCCTCGGCCAGCTGGTGCCGCGGAGCTAAGCCCCGGGTTCGGCAGCGGCCGGGAACGGGGCTGAGGGCGGGGCTGGGCGCGGGGCGCCCTAGTCGCGCAGCATGGCCCTCGGCCGGCTGGTTCCGTGGTGCTAAGCCCCAGAGTCGGCAGCCGCTCGGAGCAGGGCAGAGGGCTGGGCCGGTCACAGGGTGGTCCGGGCGCGCGGCCCGGCCTTCCGTCAACGGGTGCCGGGAAGCTAAGCCCCGGGGTCGGCAGCGGCCCAGAGCAGGACCAAGGGCCGGGCCGGGTGCGGGGCGGCCCTCGGGCGCGCGGCCCAGCCCTCGGCCCACTGGTGCCACGGAGCCAATTCCCGGGGTCGGCAACGGCCCGGAGGGGAGCCGAAGGCCGGGCCCGGCGTAGGGCAACCCGGGCGCGTGACCCGACCCTCAACCGGCCAGTGCTGCGGAGCTAAGCCCCGGGGTTGGCAGCGGCCTGGAGCGGGGCCGAGGGCTGTGCCAGGTGCGGGGCGGCCCGGGCGCGCTGAACTGCCCTCCGCTTGCGGGTGCCGCTGAGCTAAGCCCCGGCGTCGGCAGCAGCCTGGTTCGCGGCCGAGGGTCTGCACGGGAGCTGGGCGGCCAGGGCGCGGGGACAGATCCTCCGCTGGCGGGTGCCGCAGACCTAAGCCCCGGGGTCGGCAGCGGCCCCGAGCGGGACCGAGGGCCAGGCAGTGTGCGGGGCGGCCCGGGCGTGAGGCCTGGCACTCGGTCCGCGGGTGCCGCAGAGCTAAGCCCTGGGGTCGGCAATGACCCAGAGCGCTGCCGAGGGCCGGGCCGGGCGCGGCCGGCCTGGGCGCTAGTACCAGACCTCCGCCGGCGGATGCCGCGGAGCTAAGACCGGGTTCTGCAGCGGCCTGGAGTGCGGCCGAGAGTCGGGACGGGAGCAGGGCTGCCTGGGCGCGCGGCCCTGGCCTCGGCCCATGGCTGCCGCAGAGCTAAGCCCCGGGGTCTGCATTGGCCTGGAGCGGGGCCGAGGGCGGGTCAGGGTGCAGTGTGGCCCGGGCACGCTGCACGGCCCTTCGCATGCGGGTGCCGTGGCGCTAAGCCCCGGTTTCGGCAGCGGCCCAGAGCAGGGCCGAGGGCCAGGACGGGCGGGGGGCGGCCTGGGCGCGCGGCCCGGGCCTCGGTCCTTGGGTGCCGAGGAGCTAAGCCCCAGGTTCGTCATTGGCCTGGAGTGGGACTGAGGGCGGGGCAGGGCGCGGGGCGGCCAGGGCGCACGTCCCGGCCCTCTGCCGGCGGGTGCTGTGGAGCTAAGCCCCGGGGTCGGCAGCGGACTGAAGGGGAGCCGCGTGTCGGGCAGGTTGCGGGGCCACCCGGGCTCGTGGCCTGGCCCTCGGTCCGCGGATGCCGCTGAATTAAGCCTGGGGTCGGTAACGACCCAGAGCTGTGCCGAGGGCCGGGCTGGGCGTGACCGTCCCAGGCGCGAGTACCGGAATTCAGCCGGCGGGTGCCGCGGAGCTAAGACCCGGGGTCGGCAGCGGCCCGGAGCGGGGCGGAGGGTT
The DNA here is from genome assembly GCF_029834395.1 of Sorex fumeus. NCBI lineage: Eukaryota > Metazoa > Chordata > Mammalia > Eulipotyphla > Soricidae > Sorex > Sorex fumeus. Next base: position 1,724,119 of record NW_026606224.1, on the reverse strand, counting down.
GAAGAGGGTGCGGGGCGGCCCGGGCGCACGGCCCGACCCTCCGTCGGCGGGTGCCTCGGAGCTAAGCCCCGGGGTCGGCAGCGGACAGTAGCGGGGCCGAGACCAGGGCCGGGTGCGGGGAGGCCCGGGCGCGCGGCCAGGACCTCCACCGGCGGGTGCCGCGGTGCTTAACCCCGGGTTCGGCAGCGGCCCGGAGCGGTGCCGAGGACCAGGCGGGGCGCAGCGCGGCCGGTGCGCGCGGACTGGCCCTCGGCCTGCGGGTGCCACGCAGCTGAGCCCCGGGGTCGGCAGCAGCCCAGAGTGGGGACGAGGGCCGGGCCGGGCGCATCCAGCCCGGGCGCGCGGACCATCCCTCCGCCAGCGGGTACCGCGGATCTAAGCCCCCTGGTAGGTTGCGGCCCATAGTGGGGCCGAGAGCCGGGCCGAGCGCGGGGCGGCCGGGGCGCGTTGCCCGGTCCTCAAGCGGGGGTGCCGCTGAGCTAAGCCCCGGGGTCGGTTGCGGCCCGGAGCAGGGCCGAGGACCGGGCCGGGTGCGGGGCGGCGCGGGCGCGCTGCCCGTTCCTCCGGCGGCGGGTGCCGCGGAGTTAAACCCCGGGGTTGGCAGCGGCCGGGAGCAGGGCCAAGGGCCTGGCCGGGCACGGCTCGGCCCTGGCGCGTGGCCCGCCCCTCCGCAGGCGGGTGCCGCGGAGCTAAACCCCGGGGTCGGCAGCAGCCCAGAGCAGTGCCGAGGGCCTGGCTGGGTACGGCGCGGCCCAGGCACACGGCCCGCCCCTCCGTCGTCTGGTGCCGTGGAGCTAAGCCCCGGGGTCGGCAGCGGCCCGGAGCGGGACGGAGGGCTGGGCCGGGTGCGGGGCGGCCCGAAATCGCGGACAGGCCCTCCGCCGGCAGGTGCCACGAAGCTAAGCCCTGGGGTCGGCAGCGGCCCGGAGCAGGGCCGAGAGCCGGGACGGGAGCGGGGCGGCCCGGGCGCGCGGCCCGGTCCTAGGCCCGCGTGTGCCGCGGAGCTAAGCACCGGGGTTGGCAGCGGTCCAGATCAGGGCCAGGGGCCGGAACAGGCGCTGGGCTGCCTGCACGTGTGGCCCTGTCCTCCGCCAGCGTAAGACGCGGAGCTAAGCCCGGGGTCGGCAGCGGCCCAGAGCGGGGCCGAGGGCCCGTCCGGGTACAGGGCGGCCCAGGCACGCAGCCTACTTCTCCGCCGGCGGGTGCCGTGGAGGTAAGCCCCGGGGTAGGCAGCGGCCCGGAGCGGGGACAAGGGCCGGGCCGGGCGCAGCTGCCCCGGTCGCGAGGACCATCCCTCTGACGGTGGGTAACGCGGAGCTAAGCCCCGGGGTGAGTTGCGGTCCGGAGCGGGTCCGAAGGCCAGGCCGGGCGCGGGGTGGCCCGGGCGCGCTGCCCGGCCCTCCACCGGCTGCTGCCGCGGAGCTAAGCCCCGGGATCCGCAGCGGCCAGGAGCGGGGCAAGGCCCGTGCCAGCGAGGGGTGGTCCAGGTGCACGTCCCGGCCGTCGGCCGGCGGGGGCCGCGGAGCTAAGCCCCGGGGTCGGCAGCGGCCTGGAGCGGGACCGAGGACCGGACCGGGTGTGGTGCGGCCCGGGCGCGCAGCTCGGCCCTCGGCCCGTGGTTGCCGCAGCGCTAAGCCCCAGGGTCGGCAGCGGCCCGGAGCGGGACCGAGGGCCGGCCCGGGCGCGGGGCGGCCCAGGCGCGCGGCCCGCCCCTCCGCCGGCGGGTGCCGCGGAGCTAAGCCCCGGGATCTGCAGCGGCCCGGAGAGGGCCGCGGGTGCCGCGGGCAGGGCGCGGGGCGGCCGGGCCGCGCGGCCCGGCCCTCGGACCGCGGGTGCCGCAGAGCTAAGCCCCGGGATCGGCTGTGACCCGGAGTGGGGCCGAGGGCCGGTCCGGGCACGCGGCGGCCCGTGTGCGCTGCCCGGTCCTCCAGCGGCGGGTGCCGTGGAGCTAAGCCCCGGGGTAGGCAGCGGACTGGAGCGGGGCCGAAGGCCGGGCCGGGCACAGGATGGCACCGGCACACGTGCGGGCCCTCGGCCGGCTGGTGCCGCGTAGCTAAGCCCCGGGGTCGGCAGCGCCCGGTGCTCGGCTGAGGGTCGGGACAAGAGCGGGGCCGTCCAGGCACGTGGCCCAACCCTCGGCACGCGGGTGCCACGGAGATAAGCCCCGGGATCGGCAGCGGCCCAGAACACGGCCGAGGGTCGCGACGGGAGCGGAGCGGTCTGGGCACATGGCCAGGTCCTCGGCCCGGGGGTGCCGCGGTGCTAAGCCATGGGGTCAGCAGCGGCCCGGGGCGGGGTCGAGGGCCCAGCCGGGCACGGGGCGGCCCAGGCGCACGGCCCACCCCTCCGCCGGCGGGTGCCGCAGAACTAAGCCCCGGGGTCGGCAGTGGCCCGGATCAGGGCCGAAAGCCAGGCAAGGTGCGGGGCGTCCCGGACGCGCGGCTCAGACCTCGGCCCGCGGGTGCCGCGGAGCTATGTCCTGGGGTCAGCAGCGGCCCGGTGCACGGCCGAGGGTCGAGACGGGAGCGGGGAGGCCCGGACGTGCGGCAAGGGCCTCGGCCCGCGGGTGCCGCGGAGCTAAGCCCCAGTGTTGGCAGCGGCCCAGAGGTGGGCCGAGGGCCGGGCCGGGCCCGGGGCGGCTCTGGCACGCGGCCCGGCCTTCGGCCGGCGGGTGCCGCAGAGCTAAGCCCCGGTGTTGGCAGCGGCCAGGTGGGGGCCGAGGGCTGGGCCCGGCATCGGGCGGCCCGGGCACGCGTCCGACCTTCAGCCGGCGGGTGCCGCAGAGCTAAGCCCCAGGTTCGGCAGCGGCCTGGAGCGGGGCCGAGGGCCGTGCCAGGCGAGGGGCGGCCCGTGCGCGGGGCCTGGTTCTCCGCCGGCGGGTGCCGTGGACCTAAGCCCCAGGGCGGCAGTGGCCCAATGCGGGGCCGAAGGCCTGGCAGGGTACGGGGCGGCCCGGGCGCGCGGCCCAGCCCTCGGCCTGTGGGTGCCGCGGAGCTACGTCCCGGGGTTCGGCAGCGGCCTGGAGCGCGGCCGAGGGTCCGGACGGGAGCGGGGTGGCCCGTGTGCGCGGCCCGGCTCTCCGCCGGCGGGTGCCGCGGAGCTAAGCCCCGGAGTCGGCAGCGGCCCGGAACGGGGCCGTGGGCCGGGCCTGGCGCGGGGTGCCAGGGCGCGCGGCCCGGCCCTCTGCCGGCTGGTGCCGCGGAGCTATGCCCCGGGGTCGGCAGCGGCCGGGAGCGGGGCTGAGGGTGGGGCCGGGCGCGGGGCGGCCTGGGCACACGGCCCGGCCCTCGGCCATCAGGTTTCACGGAGTTAATCTCCGGAGTTGGCAGAGGCCCGGAGGGGGGCCGAGGGCCGGGCTGGACGCGGGGCGGCTGGGGCGCGTGGCCCAGCCTTCGGCCGGCGGGTGCCACGAAGCTAAGCTCCTGGGACGGCAGTGGCCTTGAGCGGGGCCGAGGGCCGTGCCTGGCGCGGGGCAGTCCGGGCGCGCAGACCAGCCCTCTGCTGCCGGGTGCTGCGGAGCTAAGCCCTGGGGACGGCAGCGGCCGGGAGCAGGGCTGAGGGAGGGCCCGGGCGCAGGGAGGCCCGGGCGTGCGGCCTGGCCAGCGGTCCGCGGGTGGCACGGAGCTAAGCCCCAGTGTCGGAAACGACCCGGAGCGGTGCCGAGGGCAGGGCCGGGCGCGGGGCAGCCCGTGCGTGGGGTCCGATCCTACTCTGGAGGGTCCCGCGAACCTGAGCCCTGGGGTTGGCAGCGGCCTGGAGCGGGGCCGAGGACTGGACAGGGCATGGGGCGGCCCCCTTACGCGGCCCGGCACTTGGCCCGCTGCTGCCTTGCAGCTAAGCCCCGGGGTCGGCAGCGGCCGGAAGCGCGGCCGAGGGTCTGGCCAGACGCAGGGCGCCCCGGGCGCGTGGCCCGGTCCTCCGCCGGCGGTTGCCGCGGAGCTAAGCCCCGGGGTCGGCACAGGCCCAGAACGGGGCCGAGGGCCACGCTGGGCGCGGGACGGCCGGGGTGGGCGGCCCAGCCCTCCGCTGGCAGGTTCCATGCAGCTAAGCCCCGGGTTTGGCAGCAGCCCAGAGTGGGGTCGAGTGCCGGGCCCGACGTGGGGCTCCCTGGGCGCAAGGCCCATTCCTCCGTCGGCGGGTGCCGCGGAGCTAAGCCCCGGGGTCGGCAGCAGCCCGGAGCAGGGCCAATGCCATGACGGGCGCGTGGCAGCCAGGGCGCGCGGCCTGGCCCTTGGCCGGCGGGTGTCGTGGAGCTAAGCCCCGGGGTCGGCTGCGGACCGGTGCGGGGCCGAGGGCCGGTCCCGGATGGAGGCGGCCCAGGCGCGCGGCCTGGCTCTCGGCTGGCATGTTCCGCGGAGCTCAATCCCGGGGTCAGCAGCGGACCAGAGCAAGGCCGAGGGCCTGCCGGGCGCAGGGCGGCCCGGGCGCGCGGCCCATCCCTCCGCCGGCGAGTGCCGCGGAGCTAAGCCCCGGGGTCGGCAGCGGCCCGGATCGCTGCCGAGGGTCGGGACGGGAGCGGGGAGGCCCGGGCACGTGGCCCGTCCCTCGACCCGCGGGCACCGAGGTGGTAAGTCTCGGGGTCGGCAGCGGCACGGAGCGCGGCTGATGGTCGGGATGGTAGCGGGGCAGCCCGGGCACGTGGCCCGGCCCTCGCCCCGCGGGTGCCGCGAAGCTAAGCACCGGGGTCGGCTGCGGCCCGGAGCGGGACCGAGGGCTTGACCGGGTGCGGAGCAGCCCACGCGTGCGGCCCGGTCGTCCGCAAGCGGGTGACGCGGAGCTAAGCCCGGGGGTCGGCAGCGGCCCAGACCGGGGCAGAGGGCACGTCCGGGTTCGGGGCGGCCCAGGCACGCAGCCCACCCCTCCGCCGGCGGGTGCCGTGGAGCTAAGCACCGGGGTCGGCAGCAGCCCGGAGCGCGGCCAAGGGTGGGTACAGGCGCGGGGCGGCTCGGGCGCGTGGCCCATTCCTCGGCACCCGGGTGCCGCGGAGCTAAGTCCTGGGGTCGGCAGCGGACCGGAGCAGGGACAAGGCCAGGGCTGGGCGCGGCTGGACCGGTCGCGCGGACCCTCCCTCTGCCGGCGGGTACCGCGGAACTAAGCCCCGGGGTCGGTAGCGGCCCGGAGCAAGGCCGAAGGCCAAGACGGGCGCGGTTGGGCCCGGGCACGCCGCCCTGCCCTCCACCGGCGGGTAGCCCGGAGCTAAGCCCCGGGGTCCACAGCGGCACGGAGCGTGAACGACGGCCGTGCCAGGTGCGGAGAGGACCGGGCTCGCGGCCCGGCCCTCGGCCTGCGGGGGCCGTGGAACTAACCCCCGGGGTCGGCAGCGGCCCGGAGCGGGACCGAGGGCCGGACCGGGCGTGGGGTGACCTGGGCGCGCGGCCCGGACCTCGGTTGGCGGGTGCCATGGAGCTAAGCCCCGGGGTCGGCAGCGGCCCGGAGAGGGGTCGAGTGCCTGGCCGGGCGAGAGGCGGCCAGGGCGTGCGGCCCGGCCCTCCGCCGGCGGGTGCCTCGGACCTAAGCACCGGGGTCAGCAGCGGCCCGGTGCGGGTCCGAGGGCAGGGCCGGGCACGGAGCGGCTCGTTCGCGCGGTCCGGACCTCGGCCGCAGGTGCTGCGGAGCTAAGCCCCGGGGTCGGCAGCGGCCCCGATCGCTGCTGAGGGTCGGGGCGGGAGCGGGGCGGCCCGGGCACGTGCACAGCCCTCGGCCCCCGGGCGCCGAGGAGGTACGTCTCGGGGTCGGTAGCGGCACGGAGCGCGGCTGAAGGTCGGGACGGTAGCGGGGCAGCCCAGGCTCATGGCCCGGCCCTCGGCCCGTGGGTGCCGCGAAGCTAAGCACCGGGGTCGGCAGCGGTCTGGAGCGGGGCCGAGGGCTGGACCGGACGCGGGGGCAGCCCCCGCGTGCGGCCCGGTCGTCCGCAAGCGGGTGACGCGGAGCTAAGCCCGGGGGTCGGCAGCGGCCCAGAGTGGGGCAGAGGGCACGTCCGGGTACGGGGCAGCCCAGGCACGCAGCCCAACCCTCCGCCGGCGGGTGCCATGGAGCTAAGCACCGGGGTCGGCAGCGGCCCGGAGCACGGCCAAGGGTGGGGACGGGTGCGGGGCGGCCCGGGCGCGTGGCCCGTTCCTAGGCACCCGGTTGCCGCGGAGCTAAGCCCTGGGGTCGGCAGCGGACTGGAGCGGGGACAAGGCCCGGGCCGGGCGCGGCCGGACCTTTCGCGCGGACCTTCCCTCCACCGGTGTGTACCGCGGAGCTAAGCCCCGGGGTCGGTAGCGGCCCGGAGCAGGGCCGAAGGGCGAGACGGGCGGGTAGACCCGGGCACGCCACCAGCCCTCCACCGGCGGGTAGCCCGGAGCTAAGCCCCGGGGTCCACAGCGGCACGGAGCGTGAACGACGGCCGTGCCGGGTGCGGGGAGGACCGGGCTCGCGGCCCGGCCCTCGGCCTGTGGGGGCCGTGGAGCTAACCCCCGGGGTCGGCAGCGGCCCGGAGCGGGGCTGAGGGACGGAACGGGCGCGGGGTGACCGGGGCGCGTGGCCCGAACCTCGGCTGGCGGGTGCCACGGAGCTAAGCCCCAGGGTCGGCAGCAGTCCGAGAGGGGTCGAGGGCCTGGTCGGGCGAGAGGCGGCCAGGGCGCGCGGCCCGGCCCTCCGCCGGCGGGTGCCGGGGACCTAAGCACCGGGGTCAGCAGCGACCCGGAGCGGGACCGACGGCAGGGCCAGTCGCGGTGCGGACCTCGGCCGTGGGTGCCGTGGAGCTAAGCCCCGGGGTTGGCAGTTGCCCGCACCAGGGCCAAGGGCCCGGCTGGTCGCAGGGCAGCACAGGCGCGTGGCCCGGTCCTCCGCTGGCGTGTGCCGCCATGCTAAGCCTCGGGGTCGGCAGCGGTCCAGAGAGGGGTCGAGGGCCTGGCCGGGCGAGAGTCGGCTATGGCGCGCGGCCCAGCCCTCCGCCGGCGGGTGCAGCAGACCTAAACACCGGGGTCAGCAGCAGCCCGGAGCGGGACCGAGGGCAGGGCCGGGCGCGGAGCGGCCCGTGAGCGCGGTCCGGACCTTAGCCGCGGGTGCCACGGAGCTAAGCCCTGGGGTCGGCAGTTGCCCGGAGCAGGGCCAAGGGCCTGGCCGGTCGCAGGGCAGCACGGGCGCGTGGCCCGGTCCTCCGCTGGCGTGTGCCACTGTGCTAAGCCTCGGGGTCGGCAGCGGCCCGGAGCTCAGCCGAGGGTCAGGATGAGAGCGGGGAGGCCCGGGCACGTGGCCTGGCCCTCGGCCCGCGGGTGCCGCTGAGCTAAGCCCCGGGGTCGGCAGCGGTCCGGAGCGCGGCTGAGGGTCGGGAAGGCCACGGGGCAGCCCGGGAGCGCGGCCCGGCCCTCGGCCCGCGGATGCCACGGAGCTAAGCCCCAGGGTCGGTAGCAAACCGGAACGCGGCCAAGGGTCGTGACAGGAGCGGGGCGTCCCGGGCACGTGGCCCGTCTCCCGGCCCGGGGGTAGCGCGGAGCTACGCCCCGGTGTCAGCAGCGGCCCGGAGCGAGGGCGAGAGCAGGGCTGGGCGCGGGGAGGCCGGAGCGCGCGGCCCGGCCCTCGGCCCACTGATGCCGCGGAGCTACGCCCAGGGGTCGGCAGCGGCCCAGAGCAGGGACGAGGACCAGGCCAGGCGCGAGGCGGCCGGGGCGCGTGCCCCGACCCTCGGCCTATGTGTCCCGCGGTGCTAAGCCCCAGGGTCGGCAGCGGCCCGGAGCAGGGCCGAGGGCCCGGTGGGGCAAGGAGCGGCCCAGGCGCGTGGCCCGCCCCTCCGCCGGTGGGTGCTGCGGAGCTAAGCCCTGGTGTCGGCAGCGGCTCGGAGCGGGACCGAGGGAAGGGCCGGACGCGGAGCGGCCCATGCGCGCGGTCCGGACCTCGGCCGTGGGTTCCGCGGAGCTAAGCCCCGGGGTCGGCAGTTGCCCAGAGCAGGGGCAACAGCCCGGCTGGTCGCAGGGCCGCATGGGCGCATTGCTCGGTCCTCTGCTGGCATGTGCCGCCATGCTAAGCCTCGGGGTCGGCAGCGGTCCGGAGAGGAGTCGAGGGCATGGCTGGGCGAGAGTCGGCCAGGGCGCGCGGCCCGGCCCCCCGCCGGCGGGTGCAGTGGACCTAAGCACCGGGGTCAGCAGCGGCCCGGAGCGGGACCGAGGGCATGGCCGGGCGCGGAGCGGCCCATGCACGCGGTCAGGACCTCGGCCGCGGGTGCCGCGGAGCTAAGCCCTGGGGTCGGCAGTTGCCCGGAGCAGTGCCAAGGGCCCGGCCGGTCGCAGGGCAGCACGGGCACGTGGCCTGGTCCTCCGCTGGCGTGTGCCGCCGTGCTAAGCCTTGGGGTTGGCAGCGGCCCGGAGCTCGGCCGAGGGTCAGGATGAGAGCGGGGAGGCCCGGGCACGTGGCTTGGCCCTCGTCCCGCGGGTGCCGCTGAGCTAAGCCCTGGGGTCGGCAGTGGTCCGGAGCGCGGCTGAGGGTCGGGACGGTAGCGGGGCGGCCCGGGCACGTGGCACGGCCCTCAGCCCGTGGGTGCCGCGAAGCTAAGCACTGAGGTCGGCAGTGGTCCAGAGCGAGGCCGAGGGCTGGACCGGGCGCGGGGCAGCCCACGCGTGCGGCCTGGTCGTCCGCATGCGGGTGACGCGGAGCTAAGCCCGGGGCTCGGCATCGGCCCAGAGCGGGGCAGAGGTCACGTCCGGGTACGGGGCGGCCCGGGCACACAGCCCACCCCTCCGCCGGCGGGTGCCATGGAGCTAAGCACCGGGGTCAGCCACGGCCAGGAGCTCGGCTGAGGGTCAGAATGAGAGCGGGGAGGCCCGGGCACGTGGCCCGGCCCTCGGCCCGCGGGTGCTGCTGAGCTAAGCCCCGGGGTCAGCAGCAGCCCGGAGCGCGGCCGAGGGTAGCAATCGGAGCGGGTCGGCGCTGGCACGTGGTCCGGCCCTCGGCCCGGGGGTGCCAGGGAGCTAAGCTACGAGGTCGGCAGCGGCCCGAAACATGGCCGAGGGCTCGGCCGGGCAAGGGGCGGCACAGGCGCGCGGCCCGCCCCACCGCCGGTAGGTGCTGCGGAGGTAAGTCCCGGGGTCGGCAGCGGCCCTGAGCGGGTCTGAGGGCGCGGCCGGGCACGGCGCGGCACGGGCACACAGCCCGCCCCTCCGCCGGCGCTCAGCTCGGACCTCGGCTGGCGGGTGCCACGGAGCTAAGCCCTGGGGTCGGCAGCGGCCCAGAGAGCGGTCGAGGGCCTGCTCGGGCGCGAGGCGGCCAGGGCGCGCGGCCCGGCCCTCCGCCGACAGGTGCCACGGTGCTAAGCACCGACGTGAGCAGCAGCCCGGAGCAGGACCGAGGGCAGGGCCGGGCGCAGGGCGGCCCGGGCGTGCGGCCCAGCCCTTGGCCGCGGGTGCTGTGGAGCTAAGCCCCGGGGTCGGCAGTTGCCTGGAGCAGGGCCGAGGGCCCGGCCGGTCGCGGGGCACCACGGGCGCGTGGCCCGGTCCTCCGCTGGCGTGTGCCGCGGAGCTAAGCCTCGGGGTCAGCAGCGGCCAGGAGCTCGGCCGAGGCTCAGGATGAGAGCGGGGCAGCCAGGGCAAGTGGCCCTGCCCTCGGCCCACGGGTGCCGCTGAGCTAAGCCCCGGGGTCGGAGGCGGCCCGGAGCGCGGCAAGCGTCGTGAGGGGAGCGGGGCATCCCTGGCACGTGGACCGTCTCTCGGCCCGGGGGTGCCGTGGAGCTAAGCCCCTGGGTCGGCAGCGGCACGGAGCGGGGGCGAGAGCAGGGCCGGGCACTGGGAGGCCGGGGCGCGCGGCCCGGCCCTTGGCCCGCTGGTGCCGCGGAGCTAAGTCCCGGGGTGTGCAGCGGCCCGGAGCGGGGACGAGGACCGGGTCAGGCGCGGGGCGGCCAGGGCGCGCGGCCTGACTCTCGGCCCATGGGTGCCGCAGAGCTAAGTCCCAGGGTTGGCAGTGGCCCGGAGCGGGGTCGAGGGCCCAGCCGGGCATGGCGCGGCCCGGGCACACGGCCCGCCCCTCCGCTGGCGGGTGCCGCAGAGCTAAGCCAAGGTGTCGGCAGCGGCCCTTAGCGGGGCCGAGGGACGGGACGGGCGCGGGGTGGCTGGGGCGCGCGGCCCGGTCCTCTGCCGACGGGAGCCACGGTGCTAAGCCACGGGGTCGGCAGCGGCCCGGAGCTGGGCCGAGGGCCCGGTCGGGCACGGCTCGGCCCGGGCACACGGCCCTCCCCTCCGCCGGCAGGTGCCGCGGAGCTAAGCCCCGGGGTCGGCCCCAGCCCGGAGCGTGTCCGAGGGCCCGGCAGGGCACGGCTCGGCCCGGGCACACGGCCCTCCCCTCCGCCGACGGGTCCCGCGGAGCTAAGCCCCGGGGTCGGCAGTGGTCCGGAGCGTGGCCGAGTGTTGGGAAGGGCGCGGGGCACTTCGGGAGCGCGGACCGGAGTTCGGACCGCGGGTGCCGCGGAGCTAAGCCCCGGGGTCGGCAGCGACCCGGAGCGGGGCCTAGGGCTGGGCAGATCGCAGCGCAGCACAGGCGCGTGGCCCGATCCTCCGCTGGCGGATGCCGCGGAGCTAAGCCCCGGGGTCGGCAGCGGCCCAGAGAAGGAACGAGGGACGGGTCGGGCGTGGTTGGGCCTGGGCACGCCGCCCTGCCCTCCACCGACGGCTGCCGCGGAGCTAAGCCCCAGCATCCACAGCGGCACGGAGCGTGGCCGAGGGCCGTGCCAGGCGAGGGGAGGACCGGGCGCGCGGCCCGGCCCTCGGGCGGCGGGGGCCGTGGAGCTAAGCCTCGGGGTTGGCAGCGGCCCGGAGAGGGGTCGAGGGCGTGGCCGGGCGCGAGGCAGCCAGAGCGCGCGGCCCGGCCCTCCGCCGGTGGGTGCCGCGGACCTAAGCACCGTGGTGAGCAGCGGCCCGGAGCGGGACCGAGGGCAAGGCTGGGCGCTGGGCGGCCCAAGCGCACGGCACGGCCCTTGGCCGCGGGTGCCGTGGAGCTAAGCCCCGGGGTCGGCAGTTGCCCGGAGCAGGGCCGAGGGCACGGCCGGTCACGGGGCGACACGGCCACGTGGACCGGTCCTCCGCTGGCGTGTGCCGCGGAGCTAAGCCTCGGGGTCGGCAGCGGCCCGGCGCTCGGCCGAGGGTCAGGACGAGAGCGGGGCAGCCTGGGCAAGTGGCCCTGCCCTCGGCCCTCGGGTGCCACTGAGCTAAGCCCCGGGGTCGGCAGCAGCCTGGAGCACGGCCGAGGGTAGCGATGGGAGCAGGTCGGCCCTGGCACGTGGCCCAGCCCTCGGCCTGGGGATGCCGTGGAGCTAAGCTCCGGGGTCGGCAGTGGCCCTGAACGTGGCCGAGGGCTCGGCCAGGCAAGGGGCGGCATGGGCGCGCGGCCCGCCCCTCCGCCGGCGGGTGCCGAGGAGCTAAGCCCCGGGGTCAGCAGCTGCCCGGAGCGGGGCCGCGGGCCAGTTGGGCGCAGGGCAGCCCAGGCGCGTGGTCTGGCCCTCGGCCAACGGGTGCCTCGGTGCTAAGCCCCGGGGTCGGCATTGGCCCGGAGCGGGGCCGACAGCCCGGCCAGGCACGGGGCGGCCCAGGCGCGTGGCCCTCCCTTCCGCCGGTGGGTGCCGCTGAGCTAAACCCCGGGGTCGGAAGCAGCCCTGAGCGGGGCCGAGGGCCCGGTCGGGCACGGCGCGGCCCAGGCACACTGCGTGCCCCTCCGCCGGTGGGTGCCGCGGAGCTAAGCCCCGGGGTCTGCAGCGGCCCAGAGTGCGGCCGTGGGTTGGGACGGTAGCAGGGCGGCCCGGGCACATGGCCCGGCCCTCGGCCCGCGGGTGTCGCGAAGCTAAGCACCGGGCTCGGCAGCGGTCTGGAGCGGGGCTGAGGGCTGAACCAGGCACGGGGCAGCTCACACGTGCGGCCCGGTCGCCCGCAAGCGGGTGACGTGGAGCTAAGCCCGGGGGTCGGCAGCAGCCCAGAGCGGGGCAGAGGGCCCGTCAGGGTACGGGGCGGACCGGGCGCGCAGCCCACCCCTCCGTCTGTGGGTGCCGTGGAGCTAAGCCCTGGGGTCGGCAGCGGCCTGGAGCGCGGCCAAGGGTTGGGATGGTAGCGGGGTGACCCGGGCACGTGGCCCGATCCTCGGCCCGAGAGTGCCGCGAAGCTAAGCACCAGGGTCGTCAGTGGCCCGGAACGTGGTCAAGGGCTCAGCCAGGCAAGGGGCGGCATGGGCGCCTGGCCCACCCCTCCGCAGGCGGGTGCTGCGGAGCTAAGCCCCGGGGTTGGCAGCGGCCCAGAGCAGGGCCGCGGGCCAGGCAGGGCGCAGGTCGCCCCAGGCGCTCGGCCAGGCCTCAGCCCACGGGTGCCTCGGTGCTAAGCCCCGGGGTCGGCAGGGGCCCTGAGTGGGGCCGAGAGTCCAGCCTGGCACGGCGCGGCCTGGGCACACTGCATGCCTCTACGCCAGCGGGTGCCGCGGAGCTACGCCCAGGGGTCAGCAGCGGCCCGGAGCGCGGCCGAGGGTTGGGACGGTAGCAGGGCAGCCCGGGCACGTGGCCCTGCCCTCGGCCCGCGGGTGCCGCGAAGCTAAGTACCGGGGTCGGCAGCGGTCCGGAGCCGATGGCTGGACCGGGCGCGGAGCAGCCCACGCGTGCGGCCCGGTCGTCTGCAAGCAGGTGACGCGGAGTTAAGCCTGGGGGTCGGCAGCGGCCCAGAGCAAGGCAGAGGGCCCGTCAGGGTACAGGGCGGCCCGGGCGCGCAGCCCACCCCTCCGCCGGTGGGTGCCATGGAGCTAAGCTCTGGGGTCGGCAGCGGCCCGGAGCGGGGACAAGGCCCGGGCCGGGCGCGGCCGGCCCGGTTGCGCGGACCGTCCTTCCGCCAGTGGGTACCGCGGAGCTAAGCCCCGGGGTCGTTAGCGGCCCGGAGCGGGGCCGAAGGCCGGGCCGGGCGCAGTTCTGCCAGGGCGTACCGCCCTGCCCTCCACCGGCGGCTGCCGCGGAGCTAAGCCCCGGGGTGCACAGCGGCATGGAGCATGGCCGAGGGACGTACCGGCGCTGGGAGGACCGGGCATACGACCTGGCCGTCGGGCGGCGGGGACCGTGGAGCTAAGCCCCAGGATTGGCAGTGGCCCGGAGCGGTACCGAGGGTCGGGCCAGGAGCGGTCCGGCAAGGTCGCGCAGCCCGGCCCTCGGCCCACGATTGCCGCTGAACTATGCCCCGGGGTCGGCAGCGGCCCCGAGCGGGGCTGAGGGCCGGCAGGGCGCTGGGCGGCCCGGGTGCGTGGCCAGGCACTGCGCCGGAGGGTGCCGCGGAGCTAAGCCCCGGGGTCGGCAGCCACCCGGAGCAGGGCCGTGGGCCGGGACAGGAGCGGGGCGGCTCGGGCGCGCAGCCCTGTCCTCCACCGGCGGGTGCCGTGGAGTTAAGACCCGGGGTCGGCAGCGGCCCGGAGCAGGGACAAGGGCCGGGCAGGGCGGGGGGCAGACCGGGCGCGCGGCCCGACGCTCAGCCGTCGGTCGGCAGCTGCCCGGAACGGTGCCGAGGGCCGTGCCGGGCGCGGCCGGCCTGGGCGCGCGTCCCGGTCCTCCACCGGCGGGTGCCGCGGAGCTAAGCCCCATTGTCGCCAGCGGCCTGGAGCGCAGCCAGGACCGGGCCGGGCACGGGGCGGCCCCGGCGCACGGCTGGGCCAGGTGCGGGGCGGCCCCCGCGTGCGGCCCGGCCATCGGCTCACGTATGCCGCGGAGCTAAGCCCCGGGGTCGTCAGCGGCCCGGAGCGGGGCCGAGGGCCGGGCAGGGCGCAGTGCAGCCAGGGCGCGTGGCCCGGCCCTTGGCCAGCGGTTGCCGCTGGGATAAGCCCCTGGTTTGGCAGCAGCCCAGAACGCGGCCGAGGGTCAGGACGGGAGCGGGGCAGTTCGGGCGCGCAGCCTGGCCTCCGCCGGGGGGTGCCGCGGAGCTAAGCCCCGCGGTCGGCAGCGGCCCGGAGTGCGGCAGAGGGTCCCAACGGTAGAGGGGTGGCCGGGACACGTGGCCCGGTCCTCTGCCGGCAGGTGCCGCGGAGCTAAGCCCCAGGGTCGCCAGCGGCCCGGAGCAGGGACGAGGGCCGGGCAGGGTGCTGGCCAGACTGGGCGCGCGGCACCGTCCTGCGCCGGCAGGTGCTGCGGAGCTAAGCCCCGGCATCAGCAGAGGTCCGGGGTGGGGCCGAAGTCGGGGCCGGGCCTGGGGCTGCCCGGGCTCGCGTCCCAGCCCTCTGCCGGCGAGTGCCGCGGGGCTAAGCCCCGGGGTCGGCAGCGGCCCGGAGGTGGGTCGAAGGCCAGGCCGGGCGCGGTGCGGCCCTGCAGCGTGTCCCGGACCTCGGCCCGCAGCTGCCACGGAGCTAAACCTCGGGGTCAGCAGTGGCCCAGAGCGGGGCCGAGGGCCAAGCCGGGCACGGGTCAGCACTGGCGCTCGTCCCGGCCCTCCGCCGTCCTGTGCCGAGGAGCTAAGCCCCGGCGTCAGCAGCGGCCCGGATCGTGGCCGAGGGCCGGGAAGGGCGCGGGGTGGCCTAGGCGCGTGGCCCGGCCCTTGGCCCGCTGGTCTCGCGGAGCTAAGCCCCGGGGTCATCAGCGGCCCGGAACGAGGGCGAGGGTCGGGATGGGAGCGAGGCGGCTCGGGCGTGCGGCCCGATGCTCGGCCGGGGGTTGCCGCGGAGCAAAGTCCCGGGGTCTGCAGCGGCCTGGAGCAGGGCCAGGGCCGGACCGGGCGTGTGGCGGCCCCGGCGCGAGGCTCGGTCCTCGGCTCGCGTGTGCCGTGGAGCTAAGACCCTGGTTCGGCAGCAGCCCGGAGCGGGACCCAGGGCCGGGCAGGGCGCAGGGTGGCCCGGTCGCGAGGCCCGGCCCTCGGCCGGCGGCTGCCGTGGACCTAAGCCCTGGAGTCGGCAGCGGCCCGGAGTGGGGCCGAGGGCCGGGCCGGGCGCGGGGCGGCCCTGGCCCGCTGTCAGGCCCTCCGCCGACGGGTGCCACATTGCTAAGCCCCGGGGTCGGAAGCGGCCCGGAGCGTGGCCGAGTGTACCGACAGGAGCACGGCGGCCCGAGCACGTGACCCGGTCCTCCGCCGGAGTGTGCCGCGGAGCTTAGCCCGGGGGTCAGCAGCGGCCGGGAGCGGGGCCGAGGGCCGGGCAGGCCGCCAGCTGGCCCAGGCGCACGGCCTGACCCTCGGCCAGTGGGTGCCGCGGAGCTAAGCCCCGGGGTCAGCAGCGGTCTGGAGTGCGGCCGAGTGTCGGTACTGGAGCAGGGCCGGCCGGGCACGCGGTCAGGCCTTCGTCACACTGGTGCCGCGGATCTAAGCCCCGAGGTCGGCAGCGGCCCGGAGCAGGGCCGAGGGCCGGGCCGGGCGCGGGTTGGCCCGGGCACGCGGCCCGGCTTTCATCCCAAGGGTGCCGCGGAGTTAAACCCTGGGGTAGGCAGCGGACTGGAGAACGGCCGAGTGTCGGTACGGGCACGGGGCGGCCCGGACACACGGCCGGGCCCTCGACCGGCGGGTGCCACGGAGCTTAGCCCCGGGGTCGGCAGCAGTCTGATGAGCGGCCGAGTGTCGGTACGGGTAAGGGGCGGCCGGGCACGCGGCCCAGCCCTCGGCCCGAGGGTGCTGCAGAGCTGAGCCCCATGGTCAGCAGCTGCCCGGAGCTGGGCCGAAGGCCGTGCCGGGCGCATCCGGCCCAGGCGCGCGTACCTGCCCTCCGCCAGCTGGCACCACGGAGCTAAGCACCGGGGTCGGCAACGGCCCGGAGCGGGGCCGAGGGCTGGCCAGGGCGCTGGGCAGCCCGGGCGCGTGGCCAGGCCCTGCGCCGCAGGGATCCGCGGAGCTATGCCCCGGGGTTGGAAGCCACCCAGAGTGGGGCCGAGGTCCGTGCAGGGCGCAGTGCAGCCCGGGCCCGCGGCCCGGCCCTCGGACACCGTGTGCTGCGGGGATAAGACCCGGTTTCGGCAGCGGCCTGGAGCGGGGCCAAGGGCCGGGGTATGTGCGGGGTGCCCCGGTCGCAAGGCCTGGCCCTCTGCCGACGGGTGCCGCAGACCTAAGCCCCAAGGTCTGCAGCGGCCCAGAACGCGGCCGAGGGTCGGGACGGGAGCGGGGCGGCTCGGGCGCGCGGCCCGACGCTCGGCCGGGGGGTGCCGCGGAGCTAAGCCCAGGGGTCGTCAGCGGCCCGGAGCGAGGCCGAGGGTCCCGACGGGAGCGGGGCAGCCGGGACACGTTGCCCACCGGCAGCCGGGACACTCCGCCGGCAGGTGACTCGGAGGTAAGGCCCGGGGTCGGCAGCGGCCCGGAGCAGGGTCGAGGGCCGGGCAGGGCGCGGGGCAGACCGGGCGTGCGGCTCGTTCCTCCGCCGACAGGTGCTGCGGAGCTAAGCCCCGGGGTTGGCAGCGGTCTGGAGAGCGGCCGAGTGTCGGTACGGGAGCGGGGCGGCCCGGACGCGCAGCCGGGCCCTCGGCCGTCGGGTGCTGCGGAGCTAAGCCCCGGGGTCGGCAGCGGTCTGGAGAGCTGCCGAGTGTCTGTACGGTCAAGGGGCGGCCCGGGCACGCGGCCCGTCCTTCGGCACGCTGGTGCCACGGAGCTAAGCCCCAGGGTCGGCAGCGGCCCGGAGCGGGGCCGAGGGCCGGGCCGGGCGCGGGTTGGCCGAGCACGCGGCCCGGCCTTCGTCCCGCGGGTGCCGCGGAGCTAAGCCCCAGAGTCGGAAGCAGCCTGGGGCGGGGCGCAGGGCCGGGCCGGGCGCGGTGCGGCCCGGACGCGCGTCCCAGCCCTCAGCCCGCGGGTGCCGTGGAATTAAGCACTGGCATCAGCAGCGGTCCGGTGCGGAGCCGAAGGCCGGGTCGGGCGCGGGGCGGCCCGGGCGCGCGGCCCGGCCCTCCGCCGGTGCGTGCCACGGGGCTAAGCCCCGGGTACGGCAGCGGCCCGGAGCGGGGCCGAGGGCCGGGCCGGACGCAGGGTGCCCCGGTCGCAAGGCCTGGCCCTCCGCCGACGGGTGCCGCAGAGCTAAGCCCCGGGGTCTGCACCGGACCAAAACGCGGCCGAGGGTCGGGACGGGAGCGGGCTGGCTCGGGCGCATGGCCCGACGCTCGGCCCGGGAGTGCCACGGAGCTAAGCCCCGGGGTCGGCAGCAGCCCGGAGCGCGGCCGAGGGTCCCGACGGGAGCGGGGCGGCAGGACAGGTGGCCAGGTGCTCCGCCGGCAGGTGCCGCGGAGCTAAGCCACAGAGTCGGCAGCGGTCTGGAGAGCGACCGCGTGTGTGTACGGGCAAGGGGCAGCCAGGGCACGAGTCCCGGCCTTTGACACGCTGGTGCCACGGAGCTAAGCCCCGGGGTCGGCAGGGGCCTGGAGGGGGCCGCGGGCCAGGCCGGGCGTGGTGCGGCCCTGGCGCGCGTCCCAGCCCTCGGCCCGCTGGTGCCACGGAACTAAGCCCCGGGGTCAGCAGCGGCCCAAAACGCAGCCGAGGGTCGGGACGGGAGCGGGGCGGCTCGGGTGCGCTGCCCAACGCTCAGCCGGCATTCGGCAGCTGCCCGGAACGGTGCCGAGTGCCGTGCCAGGTGCGGCCGGCCTGGGCGTGCGTCCCGGTCCTCTGACAGCGGGTGCCGCGGAGCTAAGCCCCATTGTCGCCAGCGGCCTGGAGCGGGGCCAGGACCGGAGCGGGCGCGGGACGGCCCCGGTGCGCGAATGGGCCAGGCGCCGGGCGGCACCCGCGCGCAGCCCGGCCCTTGTCTCGCGTATGCTGCGGAGCTAAGCCCAGGGGTCGTCAGCGGCCTGGAGCGGGGCCGAGGGCCGGGCAGGGCGCTGGGTGGCCTGGGTGCGTGGCAAGGCACTGCGCCGTAGGGTGCCGCGGGGATAAGCCCCGGGGTCGGCAGCCACCCGGAGCTGGCAGAGGGCCGGGCAGTGCGCGGTGCGGCCCGGGCGTGTAGCTCGGCCCTCGGCCAGCGGGTGCCGCGGTGATAAGCCCCGGGTTCGGCAGCGGCCCGGAGCGGGGTCAAGGGCCGGTCCGGGCGCTGGGTGGCCCAGTCGCAAGGCCTGGCCCTCTGCCACTGGGTTCCGCAGAGCTAAGCCCCAGGGTCAGCAGCGGCCCAGAACTTGGCCGAGGGTCGGGACAGGAGCGGGGCATCTCGGGCGCGCGTCCTGGTCCTCCGCCGGCGGGTGCCGCGGAGCTAAGCCCCGTTGTCGCCAGCGGCCTAGAGCGGGGCCTGGACCGGGCCAGGCACGGGGTGGCCCCGCCGTGCGGCCAGGCCAGGCGTGGGCGTCCCCGGCGAGGGGCCCGGCCCTCGGCTCCCGTATGCCGTGGAGCATAGCCCCGGGGTCGTCAGCAGCCCGGACCGGAGCCGTGGGCCGGGCAGGGCGCTGGGCGGCCCGGGTGCGTGGCCAGGCCCTGCTCCGGAGGGTGCCGCGGAGCTAAGCCCCGGGGTCGGCAGCCGCCCGGAGCGGGCCGTGGGCCGGGCAGGGCCCGGGGTGGCCTCGGTCGCAAGGCCCGGCCCTCGGCCGACGGGTGCCGCCGAACTAAGCACCGGGGTCGGCAGTGGCCCGTAGTGGGGCCGAGGGCCGGGCAGGGCGCGGGTCGGCCCGGGTTCGCTGCCCGGCCCTCCGCCGACGGGTGCCACGGAGCTAAGCCCCGGGATCAGAAGCGGCCTGTTGCGCGGCCGAGGGTACCGACGGGAGCGGGGCGGCCCGGGCACGTGGCCCGGTCCTCCGCTGGAGTGTGTCGCGGAGCTAAGGCCCGGTGTCGTCAGCAGCCCGGGGCGGGGCGGAGGGCCAGGCCGGGCGCGGGGTGGCCCGCGCGCGCGGCCTGGACCTCGGCCGGCGGGTGCTGCGGAGCTAAGCCCCGGAGTCGGAAGCGGTCTGGAGAGCGGCCTAGTGTCGGTACGGGCACGGTGCAGCCCGGGCACGCGGCCCGGCCTTCTGCACTCGGGTTCCGCGGAGCTAAACCCCGGGGTCAGAAGTGGCCCGGAGCGCGGCTGAGGATACCGAAGCGAACGGGGCGGTCTGGGCACGTGACACGGTCCTCTGCTGGAGTGTGCCGCGGAGCTAAGCCCCAGGGTCAACAGCGGCCCGGGGCAGGGCCGAGGGCCGGGCAGGGCGCTGGGTTGCCCGGGCGCGTGGCCTGGCCCTCGGCCGGCGGATGACGCGGAGCTAAGCCCCGGTGTCGGCAGCAGTCAGGAGAGCGGCCGAGTGTCAGTACGGGCGCGGGGCGGCCGGGGCACTCGGCCCGGCCTTCGGCAGGCGGGTGCCGCGGGGCTAAGCCCCGGCGTCAGCAGATGTCCGGGGAGGGGCTGAGGGCGGGGCCGGGCCTGGGGCGGCCAGGCGCGCGTCCCGGCCCTCCATCTGCGAGTGCCGCGGGGCTAAGCCCCGGGGTCGGCAGTGGCACGGAGGTGGGTCGAGGGCCGGGCCGAGCGCGGTGCGGCCCTGGAGTGCGTCCCGGACCTCGGCCCGCGGCTGCCACGGAGCTAAACCCTGGGGACAGCATCGGCCCAGAGCGGGGCCAAGGGCCTAGCCGGGCACGGGTCGGCTCTGGCGCTCGGCCCGGCCCTCCGCCGTCCTGTGCTGAGGAGCTAAGCCCCAGGGTCGGCAGCAGCCCGGAGCGTGGCCAAGGGCCGGGATGGGCGCGGGGTGGCCCAGGCGCACGGCCCGGCCCTCGGCCCGCTGGTCTCACGAAGCTAAGCCCCGGGGTCGTCAGCGTCCCGGACCGGGGCCGAGGACCAGGCCGGGAGTGGGGCGGCCAGGGCACGCGCCCCGAACCTCGGTCCTAGGGAGCCGTGGAGCTAAGCCCCGGTGTCGACAGCGGCCCAGAACGAGGGTGAGGGTCGGGACGGGAGCGAGGCGGCTCGGGCGTGTGGCACTACGCTCAGCCGGGGGTTGCCGGGGAGCTAAGCCCCGGGGTCGGCAGCGGCCGGGAGTGGGACCAAGGGCCGTGCCGGACGCGGGGCCGACCGGGTGCGCGGACTGGCCCTCAGCCAGCGGGTACCGTGGAGCTAAGCACCGGGATCGGCAGCGGCCTGGAGTGGTGCGAGGGCCGGGTCGGGCGTGGGGCGGCCCCAACGCACGGCCAGGCCCTCGGCACACGTGTACCGCGGAGCTAAGCCCCGGGTTCGGAAGCGGCCCGGAGCACAGCCGAGGGTACCGACGGGAGTGGGGCGGCCCGTTCTCGTGACCCGAACCTCCACCGGAGTGTGCCGTGGAGCTAAGCCCCAGGGTCGGCAGTGGTCTGGAGAGCGGCCGAGTGTCGGTAGGGGCGCAGGGTGGCCCGGGCGCGCGGCCTCGTCTTAGGCCCATGGGTGCCGCGGAGCTAAGCCCCGGGGTGGACAGCGGCCTGGAGTGGGGCCAAGGGCCGGGCCAGGCGCGGGTTGGCCCAGGCACGCGGCCCGGCCTTCGTCCCGCGGGTGCCGCGGAGCTAAGCCCCAGGGTCGGCAGCTGTCTGGAGAGCGGTCGAGTGTCTGTACGGGCAAGGGGCGGCCCGGGCACGCGGCCCAGCCTTTGGTACGCTGGTGCCACGGAGCTAAGCCCCGGGGTCGGCAGCGGCCCGGCGCGGGGCCGAGGGCCAGGACGGGCGCGGGTTAGCCCGGGCACGCGGCCCCGCCTTCGTCCCGCGGGTTTCGCGGAGCTAAGCCCCAGGGTCGGCATCGGCCTGGGGCGGGGCCGAGGGCCGGGCCGGGCGCGGTGCGGCCCAGGCGCGCGTCCCAGCCCTCGGCCCGGGGGTGCCGCGGAACTAAGCCCCGGGGTTGGCAGCGGCCAGGTGCGGGGCTGAAGGCCGGGCCGGCCACAGGGCGGCGCTGGCGCGCGGCCTGGCCTTCCACCGGCGGGTGCCGCTGGGCTAAGCCCTGGGGTTGGCTGCGGTCCGGATGTGGGCCCAGGGCCGGGCCGGGTGCGGTGCGGCCTGGGAGCGCGGCCCGGACCACGGCCCGCGGCTGCCGCGGAGCTAAGCCCTGGAGTCAGCAGCGGCCCGGAGCGGGGCCAAGGGCCGGGCCGGGCGCGGGTCGGCTCTGGCACTCGGGCCGGCCCTCCGCCGTCCTGTGCCGAGGAGCTAAGCCCCGGGGTCGGCAGCAGCCCGGAGCGTGGCCGAGGGCCAGGCTGGGCGCTGGGTGGCCCAGGTGTGCGGTCCGGTCCTCGGCCCACTGGTGTCGTGGAGCTAAGCCCCGGGGTCGTCAGCGGCCCGGACCGGGGCCAAGGACCGGGCTGGGAGTGGGGCGGCCTGGGGGCGAGCCCCAACCCTCAGTCCTAGGGGGCCTCAGAGCTAAGCCCCGGTGTTGGCAGCGGCCCGGAGCGGGGCCGAGGGCCGGGCCGGGCGCGGGGTGCCCCGGTCGCAAGGCCTGGCCCTCCGCCAACAGGTGCCTCGGAGCTAAGCCCCGGGGTCTGCAGCGCCCCAAAACGCAGCCGAGGGTCGGGATGGGAGTGGGGCGGCTCGGGCGCTTTGCCCAACGCTCGGCCGGGCGGTGCCGCAGAGCTAAGACCCGGGTCGGCAGCGGCCCGGAGCGCGGCCGAGGGTCCCGACGGGAGCAGGGAGGCAGGACAGGTGGCCCGGTCCTCCGCCGGCAGGTGCCGCGGAGCTAAGCCCCGGGGTCAGCAGCGGTCTGGAGAGCGGCCGAGTGTCTGTACGGGCAAGGGGGGCCCGGGCACGCGGCCCGGCCTTCTTCACGCTGGTGCCACGGAGCTAAGCCCCGGGGTTGGCAGCGGCCCGGAGCTGGGCCGAGGGCCAGGCCGGGCGCGGGTTGGCCCGGGAACGCGGCCTGGCCTTCTTCCCGTGGGTGCTGCGGAGCTAAGCACCGGAGTCGGCAGCGGCCTGGGGCGGGGCCGAGGACCGGGCCAGGAGCGGTGCGGCCTGTGCGCGTGTCCCAGCCCTCGGCCCGTGGGTGCCATGGAACTAAGCCCCGGGGTCAGCAGCGGCCCGGTGCGGGGCCGAAGCCGGGCCGGGCTCAATGCGGCCCGGGCGCACGACCCGGCCCTCCGCCGGCCGGTGCCGCGGGGCAAAGCCCCGGGGTCGGCTGCGGTCTGGAGTAGGACCCAGGGCTGGGCCGGGTGCGGTGCGGCCCGGGAGCGCGTCCCGTACCTCGTCCCACGGCTGCCGCAGAGCTAAGTCCCGGGGTCAGCAGCGGCCCAGAACGTGGTCGAGGGTCGGGACAAGAGCGGGGCGGGGCGGCTCGTGCGCGCGGCCCGACACTCAGCCCGGGGGTGCCGCGGAGCTAAGCCCCGGGGTTGGCAGCGGCCCGGAGCGGGCCCGAGAGACGTGCCGGGCGTGGTGCGGACCGGGCGCGCCGCCCCGCTATAGGCACACGGGTGCCGCGGAGCAAAGCCCCGGGATCGGAAGCAGCCCGGAGCACGGCCGAGGGTCCCGACGGGAGCGGGGCAGCCAGGACACGTGGCCGGTCCTCCGCCAGCAGATGACGCGGACCTAAGCCCAGGTGTCGGCAGCGGCCCGGAGCGGGTCCAAGGACCATGCTGGGCGCAGGGCAGCTCGGGCGCGCGTCACCGCCCTCGGCCCGCAGGTGCCGCTGTGCTAAGCCCCGCAGTCGGCAACTGAAAGCAGCTGGACCGAAGGCCATGGCGGGCCCGGCCGGCCCGGGCGCGCTAACATGCCCTCCGCCGGCTGGCGCCACAGAGCTAAGCCCCGGGGTCGGCAGGAGCCTGGAGCGGGGCCAGGGCCGGGCCGGGCGCGGGGCTGCCCCGGCGCGCGGCTCAGCCCTCGGCTCGCGTGTGCCGCAGAGCTAAGACCCGGGTTTGGCAGCAGCCCGGAGCGGGGCCGAGGGCCGGGCAGGGCGCATGGTTGCCCGGTCGCGAGGCCCGGCCTTCGGCACGCTGGTCCCACGGAGCTAAGCCCCGGGGTCGGTATCGGCACGGAGCAGGACGAGGGCCGGGCCAGGCGCGGGTTGGCCCGGGCACGCGGCCTTGCCTTCGTCCCTCGGGTGCCGCGGAGCTAAGCACCGGAGTCGGAAGCAGCATGGGGCGGGGACGAGGGCCGGGCCGGGCGCGGTGCAGCCCGGGCCCGCGTCCCAGTCCTCCGCCGGCAGGTGCCGCGGAATTAAGCGCCGGGGTCAGCAGCGGCCCGGTGCGAAGCCGAAGGCCGGGCCGGGCGCGGGGTGCCCCGGTCGCAAGGCCTGGCCATCCGCCGACGGGTGCCGCAGAGCTAAGCCCCGGGGTCTGCAGCGGCCCAAAACAAGGCCGAGGGTCGGGACAGGAGCGAGACTTCTCGGGTGCGTGGCCCGACGCTCGGCCGGGGGGTGCCACGGAGCTAAGCTCCGGGGTCGGCCGCGTCCCGGAGCGCGGCCGAGGGTCCCGACGGGAGCGGGGCGGCAGGACAGGTGGCCAGGTCCTCTGCTGGCAGGTGCCGCGGAGCTAAGCTCCAGCGTCGGCTGCGGTCTGGAGAGCGGCCGAGTGTCTGTACGGGCAAGGGGCGACCCGGGCACGCGGCCCTGCCTTCGGCACGCTGGTGCCACGGAGCTAAGTCCCGGGGTTGGAAGCGGCCCGGAGCGCGGCTGAGGGTACCGAAGCGAGCGGGGCGGTCCGGGCACGTGACACGGTGCTCCGCCGGAGTGTGCCGCGGAGCTAAGCCCCAGGGTCGACAGCAGCCCGGGGCGGGGCCGAGGGCCGGGCAGGGTGCGGGCCAGACCGGGCGCGCGGCACCGTCCTGCGCCGGCAGGTGCTGCGGAGCTAAGCCCCGGCATCAGCAGAGGTCCAGGGTGGGGCCAAGGTCGGGGCCGGGCCTGGGGCTGCCCGGGCTCGCGTCCCAGCCCTCTGCCGGCGAGTGCCGCGGGGCTAAGCCCCGGGGTCGGCAGCGGCCCAGAGGTGGGTCGAGGGCCAGGCCGGGCGCGGTGCGGCCCTGGAGCGCGTCCCGGACCTCGGCCCGCAGCTGCCACGGAGCTAAACCCCGGGGTCAGCAGTGGCCCAGAGCGGGGCCGAGGGCCTAGCCGGGCACGGGTCGGCACTGGCGCTCGTCCCGGCCCTCCACCGTCCTGTGCCGAGGAGCTAAGCCCCAGGGTCAGCAGCGGCCCGGAGCGTGGCCAAGGGCCGGGACGGGCGCGGGGTGGCCTAGGCGCGTGGCACGGCCCTCGGCCCGCTGGTCTCGCGGAGCTAAGCCCCGGGGTCGTCAGCGGCCCGGAACGAGGGCGAGGGTCGGGATGGGAGCGAGGCAGCTCGGGCATGAGGCCCGATGCTCGGCCGGGGGTTACCGCGGAGCAAAGCCCCGGGGTCTGCAGCGGCTTGGAGCGGGGCCAGGGCCGGACCGGGCGTGTGGCGGCCCCGGCGCGAGGCTCAGCCCTCGGCTCGCGTGTGCAGCGGAGCTAAGACCCTGGTTCGGCAGCAGCCCGGAGCGGGACCCAGGGCCGGGCAGGGCGCAGGGTGGCCCGGTCGCGAGGCCCGGCCCTCGGCCAGCGGCAGCCGTGGACCTAAGCCCCGGGGTCGGCAGCGGCCCGGAGCGGGGCCGAGGGCCGGGCCGGGCGCGGGGCGGCCCTGGCACGCTGTCAGGCCCTCCGCCGACGGGTGCCAGGGAGCTAAGCCCCGGGGTCGGAAGCGGCCCGAAGTGTGGCCGAGTGTACCGACAGGAGCGGGGCGGCCCGAGCACGTGGCCCGGTCCTCCGCCGGAGTGTGCCGTGGAGCTTAGCCCGGGGGTCAGCAGCGGCTCGGAGTGGGGCCGAGGTCCGGGCAGGCCGCCGGCTGGCCCAGGCGCGCGGCCTGCCCCTCGGCCAGCGGGTGCCACGGAGCTAAGCCCCGGGGTCGGCAGCGGTCTGGAGTGCGGCCGAGTGTCGGTACTGGAGCGGGGCTGGCCGGGCACGCGGTCCGGCCTTCGTCACACTGGTGCCGCGGAGCTAAGCCCCGAGGTCGGCAGCGGCCTGGAGCAGGGCCGAGGGCCGGGCCGGGCGCGTGTTGGTCCGGGCACGCGTCCCGGCTTTCGTCCCAAGGGTGCCGCGGAGTTAAGCCCTGGGGTAGGCAGCGGACTGGAGAGCGGCCGAGTGTCGGTACGGGCACGGGGCGGCCCGGACGCACGGCCGGGCCCTCGACCGGCGGGTGCCACGGAGCTTAGCCCCGGGGTCGGCAGCAGTCTGAAGAGCGGCCGAGTGTCGGTACGGGTAAGGGGCGGCCGGGCACGCGGCCCAGCCCTCGGCCCGCGGGTGCTGCAGAGCTGAGCCCCAAGGTCGGCAGCTGCCCGGAGCTGGGCCGAAGGCCGTGCAGGGCGCGGCCGGCCCAGGCGCGCGTACCTGCCCTCCGCCGGCTGGCACCACAGAGCTAAGCAACAGGGTCGGCAACGACCCAGAGCGGGGCCGATGGACGGGCAGGGCGCTGGGCGGCCCGGGCGCGTGGCCAGGCCCTGCGCCGCAGGGATCCGCGTAGCTATGTCCCGGGGTCGGCAGCGCCCGGGAGCGGGACCGAGGGCCGTGCCGGGCGCAGGGCCACCCAGGCGCGCGGACCGGCCCTCAGCCAGCGGGTACCGTGGAGCTAAGCACCGGGATCGGCAGCGTCCTGGAGTGGTGCGAGGGCCGGGTCGGGCGTGGGGCAGCCCCAACGCACGGCCAGGCCCTCGACACACGTGTGCCGCGGAGCTAAGCCCCGGGGTCGGAAGCGGCCCGGAGTGAAGCCAAGGGTACCGACGGGAGCGGGGCGGCCCGTTCTCGTGGCCCGAACCTCCACCGGAGTGTGCCGTGGAGCTAAGCCCCGGGGTCGGCAGTGTTCTGGAGAGCGGCCGAGTGTCGGTAGGGGCGCAGGGTGGCCCGGGCACGCGGCCTCGTCTTAGGCCCGTGGGTGCCGCGGAGCTAAGCCCCGGGGTGGGCAGCGGCCTGGAGCGGGGCCGAGGGCCGGGCCGGGTGCGGGTTGGCCCAGGCACGCGGCCCGGCCTTCGTCCCGCGGGTGCCGCGGAGCTAAGCCCCAGGGTGGGCAGCGGTCTGGAGAGTGGTCAAGTGTCTGTACGGGCAAGGGGCGGCCCGGGCACGCGGCCCAGCCTTCGGTACGCTGGTGCCACGGAGCTAGGCCCCGGGGTCGGCAGCGGCCCAGAGCGGGTCCGAGGGCCAGGACGGGCGCGGGTTGGCCCGGGGAAGGGGCCTCGCCTTCGTCCCGCGGGTTTCGCGGAGCTAAGCCCCGGGGTCGGCATCGGCCTGGGGCAGGGCCGAGGGCCGGGCCGGGTATGGTGCGGCCCAGGTACGCGTCCCAGCCCTCGGCCCGGGGGTGCCGCGGAACTAAGCCCCGGGGTCGGCAGCGGCCCGGTGCGGGGCTGATGGCCAGGCCGGGCGCGGTACGGCCTGGGAGCGTGGCCCGGACCTCGGCCCGCAGCTACCGCTGAGCTAAGCCCTGGAGTCAGCAGCGGCCCGGAGCAGGGCCGAGGGTCGGGACGGGAGCGGGGTGGCTCGGGCGCGCGGCCCCATCCTCCGCCGGCAGGTGCCGCGGAGCTAAGCCCCGGGGTCGGCAGTGGCCCGGAGCGGGGCCGAGGGCTGGGCCGGGAGCGGATCGGCTCTGGCGCTCGGCCCGGCCCTCCGCCGTCCTGTGACGAGGAGCTAAGCCCCGGGGTCGGCAGTGGCCCGGAGAGTGGCCGAGGGCCAGGCTGGGCGCTGGGTGGCCCAGGTGTGTGGTCCGGCCCTCGGCCCGCTGGTCTCGTGGAGCTAAGCCCCGGGGTCGTCAGCGGCCCGGACCGGGGCCGAGGACCGGGCTGGGAGTGGGGCGGCCCGGGGGTGCGCCCCGACCCTCGGTCCTAGGGGGCCTCAGAGCTAAGCCCCGGGGTTGGCAGTGGCCCGGAGAGGGGCCGAGAGCCGGTCCGGGCGTGGGGCACCCCGGATGCTCGGCCCGGCCCTCTGCGGCGGGTGCCGCAGAGCTAAGCCCCAGGGTCAGCAGAGGACCGGAACGAGGGCGAGGATCGGGACGGGAGCAGGGCGGCCGGGACACGTGGCCCGGTCCTCCGCCGGCAGGTGCCGCGGAGCTAAGCCCCGGGGTCGGCAGCTGCCCAGAACGGTGCCGAGGGCCGTGCTGGGCGCGGCCGGCCTGAGGGCGCGTCCCTATCCACCGCCGGCATGCTTAACTCCACGGCACACTCCGGTGGTGGACCGTGTCACGTGCCCGGACCGCCCCGCTCGCTTCGGTACCCTCAGCTGCGCTCCGCGCCGCTTCCAACCCCGGGGCTTAGCCCCGCGGCATACGTCCGCGGAGGACAGGGCCGCACGCCGGGGCCGCCCCTCATGCGGCCCTGCCCTCGGCTCGCGTATCCCGCACAGCTAAGCCCCGGGGTCGTCTGCGGCCCGGAGCGGGGCCGAGGGCCAGGCAGGGCGCTGGGCGGCCCGGGTGCGTGGCCAGGCACTGCGCCGGAGGGTGCCGCGGAGCTAAGCCCCGGGGTCGGCAGCCACCCGGAGCGTGGCCGAGGGCCGGGCAGGGCGCGTTGCGGCCCGGGCGTGCGGCCCGGCCCTCGGCCAGCGGGTGCCGTGGGGATAAGCCCCGGGTTCGGCAGCGGCCCGGAGCGGGGCCAAGGGCCGGGCCGGGCGCGGGGTGGCCCGGTCGCAAGGCCTGGCCCTCCGCCGACGGGTGCCGCAGAGCTAAGTCCCAGGGTCGGCAGCGGCCCAGAACGCGGCCGAGGGTCGGGACGGGAGCGGGGCGGCTCGGGCGCGCAGCCCGGTCCTCCGCCGGTGGGTGCCGCGGAGCTAAGCCCCGTTGTCGCCAGCGGCCTGGAGCGGGTCCAGGACCGGGCCAAGTGTGGGGTGGCCCCGCCGTGCGGCCGGGCCAGGCGCGGGGCGGCTCCGGCACGGGGCCCGGCCCTTGACTCCCGTATGCCATGGAGCATAGCCCCGGGGTCGTCAGAGGCTCGGAGCGGGGCCGTGGGCCCGGCAGGGCGGTGGGCGGCCCGGGTGCGTGGCCAGGCCATGCGCCGGAGGGTGCCGCGGAGCTAAGCCCCGGGGTCGGCAGCGGACCGGAGCAGGGATGAGGGCCGGGCAGGGCGCGGGGCAGACCAGACGCAAAGCACCATCCTGCGCCGGCTGGTGCTGCGGAGCTAAGCCACGGGGTCGGCAGCCGCCCGGAGTGGGGCCGAGGGCCGGGCCGGGCGCGGGGCAGCCCGGATGCGTGGCCCGGCCCTCTGCGGCGGGTGCCGCAGAGGTAAGCCCCGGGGTTGGCAGCGACCCGGAGAGGGGCCGAGGGACGGGTCGGGCGCGGGGCAGCCCAGATACGCGGCCCGGCCCTCTGCGACAGGTGCCACAGAGGTAAGCCCTGGGGTCGGCAGCGGCCCGGAACGAGGGCGAGGGTCGGGACGGGAGCGAGGCGGCTCGGGCGTGCGGCACGATGCTTAGCCGGGGGTTGCCGCGGAGCTAAGCCCCGGGGTCGGCAGCGGCCTGGGGTGGGGCCGAGGGCCGGGCCGGGCGCGGTGCAGCCCAGGCGCGCGTCCCAGCCCTCGGCCCGCGGGTGCAGCGGAACTTAGCCCCGGGGTCAGCAGCGGCCCGGTGTGGGGCCTAAGGCTGGGCTGGCCACAGGGTGGCCCAGGTACGCGGCCCGGCCCTCCACCGGCGGGTGCAGCGGGGGTAAGCCCCGGGGTAGGCTCTGGTCCGGAGCAGGGCCGAGGGTCGGGACGGGAGCGGGGCTGCTCGGGCGCGCGGCCCGGTCTTCCGCCGGCCGGTGCCGCGGAGCTAAGCCCCGGGAAAGGCAGTGGCCCGGAGCGGGGCCGAGGTCCGGGCCGGGCGCTGTGCCATCTGGGCGCGCGGCCCCGCCCTAGGCCCGTGGGTGCCGCGGAGTTAAGCCCTGGGGTTGGCAGTGGCCCAGAGCGGGGCCGAGGGCCTAGCCGGGCACGGGTCGCCTCTGGCGCTCGGCCCGGCCCTCCGCCGTCCTGTGCCAAGGAGTTAAGCCCCGGGGTCGGCAGCGGCCCGGAGCGGGGCCAAGGGCCGGGCCGGGCGCGGGTTGGCCCGGGCACGCGGCCCGGCCTTCATCCCATGGGTGCCACGGAGTTAAGCCCCGGGGTCGGCAGCGGTCTGGAGAGCGGCCGAGTGTCAGTACGGGCACGGGGCAGCAGGGTACGCGGCCCGGCCCTTGGCCCGCGGGTACCGCGGAGCTGAGCCCCACGGTCAGCAGGTGCCCGGAGCTGGGCCGTAGGCCGTGCCTGGCGCGGCTGGCCCGGGCGCGTGTACCTGCCCTCCGCCAGCTGGCACCGCGGAGCTAAGCACCGGGGTCGGCAGCGGCCCAGAGCGGGGCCGAGGGCCGGGCAGGGCGCTGGGCAGCCCAGGCGTGTGGCCAGGCCCTGCACCGCAGGGATCCGCGGAGCTATGCCCCGGGGTCGACAGCCACCCGGAGTGGGGCCGAGGTCCGTGCCGGGCGCGGTGCAGCCCGGGCCCGCGGCCCGGCCCTCGGACAGCGTGTGCCGCGGGGATAAGCCCCGGGTTCGGCAGAGACCTGGAGCGGGGCCAAGGGCCGGGGTATGCGCGGGGTGCCCCAGTCACAAGGCCTGGCCCTCCGCCGACGGGTGCCGCAGAGCTAAGCCCCAAGGTCTGCAGCGGCCCAGAACGTGGCCGATGGTCGGGACGGGAGCGGGGTGGCTCGGGCGCGCGGACCGACGCTCGGCCGGGGGGTGCCGCGGCGCTATGCCCAGGGGTCGGCAGCAGCCTGGTGCGCGGCCGAGGGTCCCAACGGGAGCGGGGCAGCCGGGACACGTGGCACGGTCCTCCGCCGGCAGGTGCCTCGGAGCTAAGGCCCGGGGTCGGCAGCGGCCCGGAGCAGGGAAGAGGGCCGGGCAGGGCGCGGGGCAGACCGGGCGCGTGGCACATTCCTCCGCCGGAGAGTGCTGCGCAGCTAAGCCCCGGGGTCGGTAGCGGTCTTGAGAGCGGCCGAGTGTCGGGACGGGTGTGGGGCGGCCCGGAAGCGCAGCCCGGCCCTCGGTCGGCGGGTGCCGCGGAGCTAAGCCCCGGGGTCGGCAGCCACCCGGAGCGGGATTGTGGGCCGGGACGGGCGCGGTGCGGCCCGGGCGCGCAGCCCGGCCCTCCGGCAGCGGGTGCCGTGGAGCTAAGCCCCTTTGTCGCCAGCGGCCTGGAGCAGGGCCAGGACCGGGCCAGGCGCGGCTCGGCCCTCCGCCGACGGGTGCCGCGGAGCTAAGCCCCGGGGTCGGCAGCGGCCCAGAACGTGGCCGATGGTCGGGACGGGAGCGGGGTGGCTCGGGCGTGCAGACCGACGCTCGGCCAGGGGGTGCCGCGGAGCTAAGCCCAGGGGTCGGCAGCGGCCCGGTGCGTGGCCGAGGGTCCCAACGGGAGCGGGGCAGCCGGGACACGTGGCACGGTCCTCCGCCGGCAGGTGCCTCGGAGCTAAGGCCCGGGGTCGGCAGCGGCCCGGAGCAGGAAAGAGGGCCGGGCAGGGCACAGGGCAGACCGGGCACGCGGCACGTTCCTCCGCTGGCGGGTGCTGCGCAGCTAAGCCCCGGGGTCGGTAGCGGTCTTGAGAGCGGCCGAGTGTCAGTACGGGTGCGGGCAGCCCGGAAGCGCAGCCCGGCCCTCGGTCGGCGGGTGCCACGGAGCTAAGCCCCAGGGTCGGCAGCCACCCAGAGCGGGATTGTGGGCCGGGACGGGCGCGGTGCAGACCGGGCACGCGGCCCGGCCCTCCGGCAGCGGGTGCCGCGGAGCTAAGCCCCGTTGTCGCCAGCGGCATGGAGCGGGGCCAGGACCGGGCCAGGCGCGGCTCGGCCCTCCGACGACGGGTGCCGCGGAGCTAAACCCCGGTGTCGGCAGCGGCCCAGAACGTGGCCGAGGGTCGGGACGGGAGCGGGGCAGCTCGGGCGCGCATCCTGGTCCTCCGCCGGCGGGTGCCGCGGAGCTAAGCCCCGTTGTCGCCAGCGGCCTGGAGCGGGGCCAGGACCGGGCCAGGCGCAGCCTGGCCCTCCGCCGACGGGTGCCGCGGAGCTAAGCCCCGGGGTCGGAAGCGGCCTGGTGCTCGGCCGAGGGTACAGACGGGAGCGGGGCGGCCCGGGCACGTGGCCCGGTCCTCCGCCGGCGAGTGCCGCGGGGCTAAGCCCCGGGGTCGGCAGCGGCCCGGAGGTGGGTCGAGGGCCGGGCCGGACGTGGTGCGGCCCTGGAGCTCGTCCCGGACCTTGGCCTGCGGCTACCATGGAGCTAAACCCCGGGGTCAGCTGTGGCCCAGAGCGGGGCCGAGGGCCTAGCCGGGCACGGGTCAACTCTGGCGCTCGGCCCGGCCCTCCACCGTCCTGTGCCGAGGAGCTAAGCCCCGGGGTCGGCTGCGGCCCGGAGCGAGGCTGAGGGCCGGGACGGGCGCGGGGAGGCCCAGGCGCACGGAACAGCACTCCACCGTCCTGTGCCGAGGAGCTAAGCCCCGGGGTCGTCAGCGGCCCGGACCGGGGCCGAGGACGGGGCCGGGAGTGGGGCGGCCCGGGCGCGCGCCCCGACCCTCGGTCCTAGGGGGCCACGGAGCTAAGCCCCAGGGTCAGCAGCGGCCCGGAGAGGGGCCGAGGGCCGGGCTGGGCGCGGGGCAGCCCGGATGCTTGGCCCGGCCCTCTGCGGCGGGTGCCTCAGAGGTAAGCCCCAGGGTCGGCAGTGGCCCGGAACGAGGGCAAGGGTCAGGATGGGAGCGAGGCGGCTCGGGCGTGCGGCCCAACGCTCGGCCGGGGGTTGCCGCGGAGCTAAGCCCCGGGGTCGGCAGCGGCCCGGAGCGAGACCGAGGGCCGTGCCGGGCGCGGAACTTCCCAGACGCGCAGACCGGCCCTCAGCCAGCGGGTGCCGTGGAGCTAAGCACCGGGGTCGGCAGTGGCCTGGAGTGGGGCCAGGGGCGGGCCGGGCGCATGCCGCGGAGCTTAGCCCCGGGGTCGGCAGCGGTCTGGAGAGCGGCCGAGTGTAGGTACGGGCGCGGGGCGGCCCGGGCACGCGGCCCGGCCTTTGGCAGGCGGGTGCCGCGGAGCTAAGCCCCGGGGTCAGCAGAGGTCCGGGGCAGGGCCGAGCGCGGGGCCGGGCCTGGGGCGGCCCGGGCGCGTGTCCGGGTCCTCCCCCGGCGAATGCCGCAGGGCTAAGCCCAGAGGTGGGCCGAGGGCCAGGGCGGGAGCAGTGCGGCCCTGGAGCGCGTCCCGGCCCTCGGCCCCTGGCTGCCGCGGAGCTAAACCCCGGGGTCAGCAGCGGCCCAGAGCAGGGCCGAGGGCCTAGCCGGGGACGGGTCGGCTCTGGCGCTCAGCCTGGCCCTCCGCCGTCCTGAAACGAGGAGCTAAGGCCTGGGGTCGACAGCGGCCTGGAGCGTGGCCGAGGGCCGGGCCGGGCGCAGGGTGGCCCAGGCGAGCGGTGCGGCCCTCGGTCCTAGGGGGCCGTGGAGCTAAGACCTGGAGTCGGCAGCGGCCTGGAGAGGGGCCGAGGGCCGGGCCGGGCGCGGGGCAGCCCGATGCACGGCCCGGCCCTCTGCGGCTGTAGCCGCAGAGCTAAGCCCCAGGGTCGGCAGCGGCCCGGAATGAGGGCGAGGGTCGGGACGTGAGCGCGGCGGCTCGGGCGTGCGGCCCGACGCTCGGCCAGGGGTTGCCGCGGAGCTAAGCCCCGGGGTCGGCAGCGGCCCGGAGTGGTGCCGATGGCTGTGCGAGGCGCGGGGCGGCCCGGGCGCGCAGACCAGCCCTCAGCCAGCGGGTGCCGCGGAGCTAAGCACCGGGGTCGGCAGTGGCCTGGAGTGGGGCCAGGGGCGGGCCGGGCGCGGGGCGGCCCCGACGCACGGCCAGGCCCTCGGCCCACGTGTGCCGCGGAGCTAAGCCCCAGGGTCGGAAACAGCCCGGAGCGTGGCTGAGGGTACCTACGGGAGCGGGGCGACCCGGGCATGTGGCCCGGTCCTCCGCCGGAGTGTTCTGTGGAGCTAAGCCACGGGGTCGGTAGTGGTCTGGAGAACGGCCGAGTGTCGGAACGGGCGCGTGTCGGCCCGGGCACGCGGCCCAGCCCTCAGCCCGTGGATGCCGCGGGGCTAAGCCCCGCGGTCGGCAGCTGCCCGGAGCTGGGCCGAAGGCCGTGCCGGGCGTGGTCGGCCCGGGCGAGCGGATTTGCCTTCTGCCAGCTGGCGCCACGGAGCTAAGCCCCGGGGTCGGCAGCGGCCTGGAGCGGGGTCAAGGGCCGGGCCGGGCGCGGAGCGGCCCGGGCGCGCGGCCCGGCCCATCAGCAGACGGGTGCCACGGAGCTAAGCCCCGGGGTCGGAAGCGGCACCTTAGCGCGCCGAGTGTACCGACGGGAGCGGGGCGGCCCGGGCATGTGGCCCGGTCCTCCGCCGGAGTGTGCCACGGAGCTTAGCCCGGGGGTCAGCAGCGGCTCGGGGCGGGGCCGAGGGTCGGGACGGGAGCGGAGCGGCTCGGGCGTGCGGCCCGACGCTCGGCAGGGTGGTGCCGCGGAGCTAAGCCCCGGGGTCAGCAGCGGCCCGGAGCGGGGCCGAGGGACGTGCCAGGCGCGGGGCGGCCCGGGCGCTCGGTCCGGCCCTCGGCCCGCGGATGCCGCGGAGCTAAGCCCGGCAGTTGGCAGTTGCCCTGAGCGGTGCCGAGGGCCGTGCCAGGCGCGGCCGGCCTGGGAGCGCGTCCCGGTCCTCCGCCGGTGGGTGCTGCGGAGCTAAGCCCCGTTGTCGTCAGCGGCATGGAGCGGGGCCAGGGCCGGGCCAGGCGCAGGGCGGCCCCAGCGCGCGGCCTGGCCAGGCGCAGGGCTGCCCCGGCGCGCGGCCCGGCACTCGGCTCGCGTGTGCCGCGGAGCTAAGCCCCGGGGTCGGCAGCAGCCCGGAGCAGGGCCGAGGGCCGGGCAGGGCGCTGGGCGGCCCGGGCGTGTGGCCAAGCCCTGCGCCGCAGGGATCCGCGTAGCTAAGCCCCGCGGTCGGCAGCCACCCGGAGCGGGGCCAAGGTCCGGGCCGGGCGTGGTGCGGCCTGGGCTCGAGGCCCGGCCCTCGGACAGCGGGTGCCGCGGGGATAAGCCCCGGTTTCGGCAGCAGCCCGGAGAGGGGCCGAGGGCCGGGCCGGGCGCGTGGTGGCCCGGTCACAAGGGCTGGCCCTCCACTGACGGGTGCCGCAGAGCTAAGCCCCGGGGTTGGAAGCGGTCCGGAGCGCGGCCGAGAGTACCGACGGGAGCGGGACGTCCCGGGCGCACGGCCCGACGCTCAGCTGGGGTTGCCGCGGAGCTAAGCCCCGGGGTCGGCAGCAGCCCGGAGCAGGGCCGAGGGCCGGGCAGGGCGCTGGGCGGCCCGGGCGTGTGGCCAAGCCCTGCGCCGCAGGGATCCGCGTAGCTAAGCCCCGCGGTCGGCAGCCACCCGGAGCGGGGCCAAGGTCCGGGCCGGGCGTGGTGCGGCCTGGGCTCGAGGCCCGGCCCTCGGACAGCGGGTGCCGCGGGGATAAGCCCCGGTTTCGGCAGCAGCCCGGAGAGGGGCCGAGGGCCGGGCCGGGCGCGTGGTGGCCCGGTCACAAGGGCTGGCCCTCCACTGACGGGTGCCGCAGAGCTAAGCCCCGGGGTTGGAAGCGGTCCGGAGCGCGGCCGAGAGTACCGACGGGAGCGGGACGTCCCGGGCGCACGGCCCGACGCTCAGCTGGGGTTGCCGCGGAGCTAAGCCCCGGGGTCGGCTGTGGCCCGGAGCGCGGCCAAGGTTCCCGACGGGAGTGGGGCGGCCGGGACATGTGGCCCGGTCCTCCACCAGCAGGTGCCGCGGAGATAAGCCCCGGGGTCGGCAGCGGCTCGGAGCAGGGATGAGGGCCGGGCAGGGCATGGGGAAGACTGGGCGCGCGGCACGGTACTGCGGCGGCGGGTGCTGCGGAGCTAAGCCCCGGGGTCGGCAGCTACCCGGAGCGTGGTGGCCGGGCAGCCCGGGACCGCGCCCCGACCCTCGACTAGCGGGTGCTGCGGAGCTAAGCCCCGGCGTCGGCAGCGGCCCGGAGCGGGGCCGAGGGCCGGGCCGGACGCGGGTCGGACTGGGCTACGGTCTGGCCCTCGGCCCGCGGGTGCCTCAGAGCTAAGTCCCGGGGTCAGCAGCGGCACAAAGCAGGGCCGAGGGCCGTGCCGGACGCAGGGCGGCCTGGGCGCTGGGCCCGGCCCTCAACCGGCGGGTGCCGCGGAGATAAGCCCTGGGGTCGGCAGCGGCCCGGAGCGGGGCCGAGGGCCGGGAAGGGCGCGGGGCGGCCCGGGACCATCGCCCAGCATTCGGCCGGCGGGGGACGCTGAGCTAAGCCCCGGGGTCGGCAGCGGCCCGGAGCGGGGCCCAGGGCTGGGACGGGCATGGGGCGGCCCGGGCGCATGGCCCAGCCCTAGGCCGGCGGTTACCGCGGAGCTAAGCCCCGGGGTCGGCAGCGGCCCGGAGCGGGGTGGCCGGGCAGCCCGGGAGTGTGGCCCGACCCTCGACTAGCGGGTGCCACGGAGCTAAGCCCCGGGGTAAGCAGCGGCCCGGAGCGGGGCCGAGGGCCGTGACGGCCGCGGGGCGGCCCGGGAGCGCAGCCCAGACCTCAGCCGGCAGGTGCCTCGGAGCTAAGCCCCAGGGTCGGCAGCGGCCCGGAGTGGGGTAGAGGGCCGGGACGGGCGTGAGGCGGCCCAGGCTCGCGGCCCGGCCCTCGGCCGGCGGGTGCTGCGGAGCTAAGCCCCGGGGTCGGCAGCGGCCCGGAGCGGGCCGCGGGGATTCCTCGGTGCCCAGTCCGGCCCTCTGTCGGCTGGTGCCGTGGAGCTTAGCCCCGATTTCGGCAGCGGCAAGGAGCAGGGCAGCGGGGCGGCCTGGGCTTGGGGCCCGCCCCTCGGCCGGCGGGTGCCTCGGAGCTAAGGCCCGGGGTCGGCAGCGTCCCGTAGCGGGGCCGTGGGGCATCCCGGGTGCACGACTGGGCCCTTCGCCGACGAGTGCTCCGGAGCTAAGCCCCGGGGTCAGCAGCGGCCCGGAGCGGGGTGAAGGGCTGTGCCGGCCACGGGGCGGCCCTGACGCGCATCCCGGACCTCAGCAGGCAGGTGCCTCGGAGCTAAGCCCCAGGGTCGGTAGTGACCCGGAGCAGGGTCAGGGGCCGGGACGGGCGTGAGGCGTCCCTGGCTTGCGGACCGGCCCTCGGCCGGCGGGTGCCGCGGAGCTAAGCCCCGGGGTCGGCAGCGGCCCGGAGCGGGGCCACGGGGTGGCCCGGGTGCGCAGCACGGCCCTCGGCCGGCGGGTGCTTCGGAGCTAAGCCCGAGGTCGACAGCGGCCTGGAGGGGGGCCGAGGGCCGGGCCCAGCGCAGGGCGGACAGGGACCGCGGTCCGGACCTCTGCCGGCAGGTGCTTCGGAGCTAAGCACCGGGGTCAGCAGCGGCCCGGAGTGGGGAGGAGGGCCTTGCCGGGCGCGAGGCGTCCCGGACTCGCGACTCCGCCCTCAGATATCGGGTGCCGCGGAGCTAAACCCTGGGTTCGGCAGCGGCACGGAGCGGTGCCCAGGGTCAGGCCGGGCGTGGGGTGGCCAGGGCGTGCGGCCCGACCCTCGACTAGCTGGTGCCGCGGATCTAAGCCCCGGGTTCGGCAGTGTCCCGGAGAGGGGCCGCAGGGCGTCCCAGATGCCCGACACAGGCCTTGGCAGACGGGTGCCCGGAGCTAAGTCCCGGGTTCAGCAGCGGCCCGGAGCGGGGCCGAGAGCCGTGACCGCCGCGGGACAGCCCGGGCGTGCAGCCCGACCCTCGACTAGCCGGTGCCGCGGAGCTAAGCCCCGGGGCCGGCAGCAGCCCGGAGCGGGGACGAGGGCCGTGCCGGACGCGGGGCGGCCTGGTCGCTCGGCCCAGCCCTCATCCGGCGGGTGCCGCAAAGCTAAGCCCCGGGGTCGGCAGCGGCCCAGAGCTGGGTGGCCGGGCGGCCCGGGAGCGCGGCGCATCCCTCGACTAGCGGGTGCCGTGGAGCTAACCCCGGCGCCGACAGCATCACAGAGCGGGGCCGAGGGCCGGGCCGAACGAGGGGCGGCCAGGGCGCTCGGCCCAGCCCTCGTCCAGCGGGTGCCGCGGAGCTAATCCCTGGGGTATGCAGCGGCCCGGAGCAGGGCCGAGGGCCGGGACGGGCGTGGGGTGGCCCGGGCGCATGGCCCAGCGCTCGGCGGGCGGGTGCCGCGGAGCTAAGCCCCAGGTCGGCAGCGGCCCGAAGCGGGGTGGCGGGGCGGCCCGGGAGCACGGCCCGACCCTCGGCTAGCGGGTGCCGCTCAGCTAAACCCCGGGTTGGCAGCGTCCCGGAGCAGGGACGAGGGCTGGGCCGGGCGCGGGGCGGAACGTGTCGCGGGCCGGCCTCGGCCAGTGGGTGCCTCGGAGCTATGCCCCGGGGTCAGCAGCGGCCCAGAGCGTGGCCACGGGGCATCCCGGGAACCCGAACCAGGCCTTGTCCTACGGGTGCCACGGAGCAAAGTCCCGGGTTCAGCAGCGGCCTGGAGCCGGGCCGAGGGCCGGGCCGGCCGCGGGACAACCCGGGCGCGCGGCCCGGCCATCGGCCTGAGGGTGACGCGGTGCTAAGCCCTGGGGTCGGCAGCGGCCCGGAGCGGGGCCCAGGGCCGGGAAGGGCGCAGGGCGGCCTGGGCGCATGGCCTAGCCCTCGTCCGGCGGGTGCCGTGGAGGTAAGCCCCGGGGTCGGCAGCGGCCCGGAGCGAGGTGGCCGGGCGGCCCGGGAGCGCGGCCCGACCCTCGACTAGCGAGTGCTGCGGAGCTAAGCCCCGGGGTCAGCAGCTGCCCGGAGCGGGGCCGAGGGCCGGGCCGGACGCGGGTCGGACTGGGCTGCGGCCCGGCCCTCGGCCCGCGGGTGCCTACGAGCTAAGCCCCGGGGTCGGCAGCGGCACATAGCAGGGCATAGGGCCGTGCCAGACATGGGGCGGCCTGGCGCTCGGCCCAGCCCTCATCTGGCGCGTGCCTTGGAGCTATGCCCCGGGGTCGGCAGCGGGCCGGAGAGGGTCCGAGGGCCGTGCCGGATGCGGGGCGGCCTGGTCGCTCGGCCCAGCCCTCATCCGGCAGGTGCCGCAAAGCTAAGCCCCGGGGTTGGCAGCGGCCCAGAGCTGGGTGGCCGGGCGGCCTGGGAGCGCAGCGCGTCCCTCGACTAGTGGGTGCCGTGGAGCTAAGCCCCGGGGTAGGCAGCGGCCCGGAGCAGGGTCGAGGGCCGGGACAGGCGCGGGGCGGCCCGGGCGCATGGCCCAGTCCTCGGCCGGCGTGTGCCGCGGAGCTAAGCCCCGAGTCGGCAGCGGCCCGGAGCGGGGCCGCGGGGCGTCCCAGGTGCCCGATACAGGCCTTGGCAGACGGGTGCCGCGGAGCTAAGTCCCGGGTTCAGCAGCGGCCCGGAGCGGGGCCGAGAGCCTGGACGGCCGCGGGACAGCCTGAGCGTGGCCCGACCCTCGACTAGGGGGTGCAGCGGAGCTAAGCCCCGGGGCCGGCAGGGGCCCGGAGCGGGGCCGAGGGTTGGGCCGGACGCGGGGCAGACTGGCCCACGGCCGGCCCTTGGCCGGCGGGTGCCTCGGAGCTAAGTCCCGGGGTCGGCTGCGGCACAGAGCGGGGCTGAGTGCCGTGCCGGACACGGGGCGGCCTGAGCGCTCGGCCCGGCCCTCGTCCGGCGGGTGCCGCGGAGCTAAGCTCCGGGGTCGCAGCGGCCTGTAGCGGGGCCGAGGGCCGGGAAGGGCGCAGGGCAGCCCAGGCACATGGCCCTGCCCTCGGCCGGCGGGAGCCGAGGAGCTAAGCCCCGGGTCCGCAGCGGCCCGGAGCCGGACGGCGGCGCGGCTCTGGAGCGCGACCCGACCCTCGGCTAGCGGGTGCCGTGGAGCTAAGCCCCGGTATCGGAAGCGGCTCGGAGCGGGGCCGAGGGCCAGGTCGGGCGCGGGGTGGAACGTGCCACGGCCCGGCCTCGGCCAGCGGGTGCCTCGGAGCTAAGCCCCGGGGTCGGCAGCGGCACAGAGCAGGGCCGAGGTTAGTGCCTGACGCGGCGCGGCCTGGGCGCTCGGCCCGGACCTCATCCGGCGAGTGCCGCGGAGCTAAGCCCCAGGGTCGGCAGCAGCCCGGAGCGGGGCCGCACGGTGTCTCGGGCGCGGGGCCCGGCCCTCGGCCGGCGGGTGCTTCGGAGCTAAGCCCTGAGTTCGACAGTGGCCCGGAGCGGGGCCGAGGGCAGGGACGGCCTGGGGCGGCCCGGGAGCATGCCCCAGCACTCGGCAGGCGTGTGCCGTGGAGGTAAGCCCCGGGGTCGGCAGCAGCCCGGAGCGGTGTGGCCGGGCGGCCCGGGAGCGCGGCCCGACACTCGACTAGCAGGTGCCGCAGAGCTAAGCCTCGGAATCGGCAGCGGCCCGGAGCCGGGATGAGGGCCATGGAGGGCGAGGTCGGCCCAGGCGCGCGGACCGGCCCTCCGCCAATGGGTGCCGCGGAGCTATGCCCCGGCGTCGCCAGCGGCCCGGAGCCGGGCAAGGGCGGGACCGGAGCGCAGCCCAGCCCTGGGCCCGAGTGTGCCGCGGAGCTAAGCCCCGGGGTTGGCAGCGGCCCGGAGCGGGGCCGTGGGCCGGGCCTGGCACGTGGCGGCCCCGGCAGCGGCCCGGCCCTCGGCCCAAGTGGGACTCGGAACTAAGCCCCGGGGTAGGCAGCGGCCCGGAGCGGGGCCGAGGGCTGGGCCTGGCGCTGGGAGGCCCGGGCGCATGGCCAGGCCCTCCGCTTGCGGGTGCCGCAGAGCTAAGCCCCGGTGTTTGCAGTGGCCCGGAGCGGGGCCGAGGGAAGGGCCAGGCGTGGGACGGCCCGGGCGCGCGGCCAGACCCTCCGCCGGCGGGTGCCACGGAGCTAAGCCCCGGGGTCGGCCGCGGCCCGGAGCGGGACGAGGGCTGGGCCGGGCGCGGGTCGGCTAGGGCTCGAGGCCAGGCCCTCCGCCTACTGGTGCCGTGGGTCAAAGCCCCTGGGTTGGTAGTGGTCCGGAGCGTGGCCGAGGGCCGAGCAGGGCGCGGGGCATCCCAGGCGCGCGGCCCGGTCCTCGGACTGTTGGTGTCACGGAGCTAAGCCCCGGGGTCAGCAGCGGCCCGGAGTGGGGCCGAGGGCCGGGCTGGGCACAGGGCAGCCCGAGCGCACGGCCCGTCCCTCCGCCGGCGGGTGCCGCAGGGCTAATTCCCGGGGTCGACAGTGGCCCAGAACGCGGCCGATGGTGGGGACCGGAGCGGAGCGTCTCGGGTGCGTGTCCCGGTACTCCGCTGGCGGGTGCCGCGGAGCTTAGCCCTGGGGTCGGCAGTGGCCCGGGGTGGGGCCGAGGTCAGGGCCTGGCGCCGTGTATCCCGGGCGCGCGGCCCCGGGCCTCGGAACGCGCGTGCCGCGGAGCTAAGGCCCGGGGACAGTAGCAGCCCAAGTCGGGGCCTCGGGCCGGGCAAGACGTGGGGCGGCCCGGTGCGCTGCCAGGCCCTCCGCTGGCGAGTGCCGCGGAGCTAAGCTCCTGGGTCGGCAGCGACCTGGAGCACGGCCGAGTGTCCGTTCAGGCGCGGGGCGGCCCGGGCACGCAGCCCGGCCCTCGGACCACAGTGCTGCAGTGCTAAGCCCTGGGGTCGGCAGCGGTCTGGAGCACGGCCGAGTGTCGGTACGGGCGCGGGGTGGCCCGGGCACGCCGCCCGGCCCTCGGCCCGTTACTGCCGCGGAGCTAAGCCCCGGGGTCGGCAGTGTCCCGGAGCGGGGCCGATGGACGTGCCGGGCGTGGGGTGGCCTGGGCACGCGGCCCAGCCCTCGGCACGCGGGTGCCGCGGAACTAAGCCCCGGGGTCGGCAGCGGCCCGGAGCGGGGCCAAGGGCCGGGCTGGGCGTGCTGTGGCCTGAGCGCGGCCCCGCCCTCAGCCCGCGGTTGCCGGGGAGCTAAGCCCCAGGGTTGGCAGCGGCCCGGAGCGGGGCCGAGGGCCAGGCCAGGCGTGGTGTGGCCCGGGTTCGCAGCCAGGCCTCGGCCCGCGGGTGCCACGGAGCTAAGCCCCGGGGTCGGCAGCGGCTCGGAGCGTGGCCCGGCCCCATGGCCCGCGTTGGCCGCGGAGCTAATCCTCGGGGTCGGCAGCGGCCAGGAGCGGGGTCGAGGGCCGCGCCAGGCGCTGGGCAGACCGGCGCATGGCCTGGCCCTCCGCTGTCGTGTGCCGCGGAGATAAGCCCCAGGGTTGGCAGCGGCCCGGAGTGGGGCCGAG
The DNA here is from genome assembly GCF_029834395.1 of Sorex fumeus. Taxonomy (NCBI): domain Eukaryota; kingdom Metazoa; phylum Chordata; class Mammalia; order Eulipotyphla; family Soricidae; genus Sorex; species Sorex fumeus. The sequence goes on along the minus strand of NW_026606224.1, from coordinate 1,683,171 downwards.
GTCCATGCCAGGCATGGGGCAGCCCGTGTGCGCGGCCCGGCCCTCCGCCGGCGGGTGCGGCAGAGCTAAGTCCAGGGGTCAGCAGCGGCCCAGAACGCGGGCGAGGGTCGGGACTGGAGCGGGGCGGCTCGGGTGCGTGGCCCGGTCCTCCGCCAGCGGGTGCCGCGGAGCTAAGCCCCGGGGTCAGCAGCGGCACAGGGCGGGCCGAGGGCCGGGCTGGGCGCAGGGCAGCCCTGGCGCGTGGCCCGGCCCTTCGCTAGCAGGTGCCGCGGTGCTAAGCCCCGGGGTCGGCAGCGGCCCGTTGTGGGGCCCAGAGCCGAGCCGGGCACGGGTTGGCCCGGCGCTTGGCCCCGCCCTCCGCCCTTGGGTGCCGCGGAGGTAAGCCCTGGGGTCGGCAGCGTCCCGGAGCGGGGCAGAGGGCCGGGCCGTGCGCAGGCAGCCCGGGCGTGCGGCCCAGCCCTACGCCGGCGGGTGCCGCAGAGCTAATCCCCGGGGTCGGCAGTGGCCTGGAGCGGGGCTGAGGGTCGGGCTGGTCCCGGGGCCTATAGGGCGTGTGGCCCGGCCCTCGCACGCGGGTTCAACAGAGCTAAGCCCCGGGGTCGGCATTGGCCCGGAACGAGGCCGACGGCCGGGCCGAGCGCGGGGCTACAAGGGCGCGCGGCCCTGACCTCGGCCGGGGGTTGCCGCGGAGTTAACCGCCTGGGTCGGCAGCGGACTGGAGCGGGGCTGAGGGCCGGGCGGGTCCCGGGGCGGACCGGGCGTGTGGCCCGGTCCACGCACATAGGTGCTATGGAGCTAAGGCCCGGGGTTGGCAGCGGCCAGGAGCGGGGCCAAGGGCCGGGCCGGGCGAGGGGCGGCCCTGGTTCGCGGCCCGGCACTCGGTCCGCGGGTGCTGCGGATCTAAGCCCCGGGGTCGGCAGCGGCCCGGAGCGGGGCTGCGGGCCGGTCCGGAGCGGGGTGGCCTGGGCACGAGGCCTGGCCCTCCACTGGCGGGTGCTGCGGAGCTAAGCCTCGGGGTCATCAGTGGCCAGGACCGGGGCCGAGGACCGTGCCGGACGCGACTGGCCCGGGCGCGTGGACCGGCCCTCCGCAGACGAGTGCCACGGAGCTAAGCCCCGGGGTCGGCAGCCGCCTGGACAGGGGCCAGGGCCTGGCCTGGCATGGGGCGGCCCCGGCGCACGGCCGTACATGGCGCGGGGTGGCCCCGGTGCGAGGCCCGGCTCTCGAGCCGCGAGTGCCGCGGAGCTAAGCCCCGGGGTCGGCAGCGGCCCGGTGTGGGGCCGAGGGCCGGGCAGGTCGCAGGGCGGCCCGAGCGCGCAGCCCGGCCACCGCCCACGGGTGCTGCAGCGCTAAGCCCCGGGTTCGGCCAGCGCTAAGCCCCGGGGTCGGCTGTGGCCCAGAGCTGGGTCGAGGGCCGTCCCGGTCGCGTGTCCAGGCCCTCGACCCGTGGGTGCCACGGGAGCTAAGCCCCGGGGTCGGCAGCGGCCCGGTGTGGGGCCGAGGGCCGGGCAGGTCGCAGGGCGGCCCGAGCGCGCAGCCCGGCCACCGCCCACGGGTGCTGCAGCGCTAAGCCCCGGGTTCGGCCAGCGCTAAGCCCCGGGGTCGGCTGTGGCCCAGAGCTGGGTCGAGGGCCGTCCCGGTCGCGTGTCCAGGCCCTCGACCCGTGGGTGCCACGGGAGCTAAGCCCCGGGGTCGGCAGCGGCCCGGTGTGGGGCCGAGGGCCGGGCAGGTCACAGGGCGGCCCGGGCACAAGGCCTGGCCCTCAGCCCGCGGGTGCTGCGGAGGTAAGTCCCGGGGTCGGCAGCGGCCTAGAGCGGGGACGAGGGCCGGGCCGGGCGCGGGGCGGCACTGGCGTGCATCCCGGCCCTCGGCCCGCGGGTGCCGCAGAGCTAAGCCCCGGGTTTGGCAGTGGCCCGAAGCGGGGCGAGGGCCGGTGCGGGCGCGGCCAGCCCTGTCGCGCGGCCCGGCCCTCCGCCGGCGGTTGCCTTGGAGCTAAGCCCCAGGGTAGGCAGCGGCCCATAGCGGGACTGAGGGCCATGCTGGGCGCGGCCGCCCTGGGCACGCTGAAAGGCCCTCCGCTGGCAAGTGCCGCGGAGCTAAGCCCCGGCTTCGGCAGTGGCCCGGAGCGGGGTCAGGGCCGGGTCGGGCACGGGGTGGCCCCGGTGCGCGGCACAGCCCTCGGCCCGCGTGAGCCGCAGAGCTAAGCCCTGGGTAGGCAGCGGCCCGGAGCGGGGCTGAGTGCCGTGCCGGACACGGGGCGGCCTGGGCGCTCGGCCCGGCCCTCGTTCGGCGGGTGCCGCGGAGCTAAGCTCCGGGGTCGCAGCGGCCTGTAGTTGGACCGAGGGCCGGGAAGGGCGCAGGGCAGCTCGGGCACATGGCCCTGCCCTCGGTCGGCCGGAGCCGCGGAGCTAAGCCCCGGGTCGGCAGCGGCCCAGAGCCGGACGGCGGTGCGGCTCTGGAGCGCGACCCGACCCTCGGCTAGCGGGTGCCGTGAAGCTAAGCCCTGGGATCGGCAGTGGCCCGGAGCGGGGCCGAGGGCCAGGTCGGGCGCGGGGTGGAACGTGCCACGGCCCGGCCTCGGCCAGCGGGTGCCTCGGAGCTAAGCCCCGGGGTCGGCAGCGGCACAGAGCAGGGCCGAGGTTAGTGCCTGACGCGGCGCGGCCTGGGCGCTCGGCCCGGACCTCATCCGGCGAGTGCCGCGGAGCCAAGCCCCAGGGTCGGCAGCAGCCCGGAGCGGGGCCGCAGGGTGTCTCGGGCGCGGGGCCCGGCCCTGGGCCGGCGGGTGCTTCGGAGCTAAGCCCCGAGTTAGACAGCGGCCCGGAGCGGGGCCGAGGGCAGGGACGGCCCGGGGCGGCCCGGGTGCATGCCCCAGCACTCGGCAGGCGGGTGCCGCGGAGGTAAGCCCCGGGGTCGGCAGCAGCCCGGAGCGGTGTGGCCAGGCGGCCCGGGAGCGCGGCCCGACACTCGACTAGCAGGTGCCGCAGAGCTAAGCCTCGGCAGCGTCCCGGAGCCGGGATGAGGGCCGTGGAGGGCGAGGTCGGCCCAGGCGCGCGGACCGGCCCTCCGCCGATGGGTGCCGCGGAGCTATGCCCCGGCCTCGACAGCGGCGCGGAGCCGGGCAAGGGCGGGACCGGAGCGCAGCCCAGCCCTGGGCCCGAGTGTGCCGCGGAGCTAAGCCCCGGGGTTGGCAGCGGCCCGGAGCAGGGCCGTGGGCCAGGCCGGGCGCTGGGAGGCCCGTGTGCGTGGCCAGGCCATCCGCTGGCAGGTGCCGCGGAGCTAAGACCCGGGGTCGGCAGCGGCCCAGGGTGGGGCCGAGGGCTGTGCCGGGCGCAATGCGGCACGGGCACGCGGCACAGCCCTTCCGCCGGAAGGTGCCGCAGAGCTAAGCCCCGGGTCGGCAGCGGCCCGGAGCAGGGATAAGGACTGTGGCGGGCGAGGCCGGCCAAGGCGCGCAGACCGGCCCTTCGCCGAAGGGTGCCGCGGAGCTAAGCCCTGGGGTCGGCAACTGCGTGGAGCGGGGCCAGGGCGGGGCTGGGCGTGGGGCAGCCCTGGCGCGCAGCCCAGACCTCGGCCCCTGTGTGCTGCGGAGCTAAGCCTCAGGGTTGGCAGCAGCCCGGAGCGAGGCCGAGGGCCGGGCCAGGCACCCGGAGGCCCGGGTGCGTGGCCAGGCCCTCCGCAGGTGGGTGCCGCGCAGCTAATCCCCGGGGTCGGCAGCGGCCCGGATTGGGGCCGAGGGCCCGGCCGGGCGCGGTGCGGCCATGGCGCGCGGCCCGGCCCTCAACCCGCACGTGCCGCGGAGCTAAGCCCCGGGGTTGACAGTGGCCCTGAGCGGGGCTAGGGCCTGGCCTGGCACGTGGCGGCCCCAGCGGCGGTCCGGCCCTAGGCCCACGTGGGACTCGGAGCTAAGCCCCGGGGTAGGCAGTGGCCCGGAGCGGGGCCGAGGGCCGGGCCAGGCACTGGGAGGCCCGGGCGCATGGACAGGCCCTCCGCTTGCAGGTGCCGCAGAGCTAAGCCCCGGTGTTTGCAGTGGCCCGGAGCGGGGCCGAGGGACGGGCCGGGCGTGGGACGGCCCGGGCGCGCGGCCAGACCCTCCGCCGGCGGGTGCCACGGAGCTAAGCCCCGGGGTCGGCCGCGGCCCGGGGCGGGACCGAGGGCTGGGCCGGGCGCGGGTCGGCTAGGGCTCGAGGCCAGGCCCTCCGCCTACTGGTACCGTGGGTCAAAGCCCCTGGGTTGGTAGCGGTCCGGAGCGTGGCCGAGGGCCGAGCAGGGCGCGGGGCATCCCAGGCGCGCGGCCCGGTCCTCGGCCTGTTGGTGTCACGGAGCTAAGCCCCGGGGTCAGCAGCGGCCCGGAGTGGGGCCAAGGGCCGGGCCGGGCACAGGGCAGCCCGAGCGCACGGCCCGTCCCTCCGCCGGCGGGTGCCGCAGGGCTAATTCCCGGGGTCGACAGTGGCCCAGAACACGGCCGATGGTGGGGACAGGAGCGGAGCGTCTCGGGTGCGTGTCCCGGTACTCCGCCGGCAGGTGCCACGGAGCTTAGCCCTGGGGTCGGCAGTGGCCCGGGGTGGGGCCGAGGTCAGGGCCTGGCGCCGTGTATCCCGGGCGCGCGGCCCCGGGCCTCGGCACGCGCGTGCCGCGGAGCTAAGGCCCGGGGACAGTAGCAGCCCAAGGCGGGGCCTCGGGCCGGGCCGGACGTGGGGCGGCCCGGTGTGGTGCCAGGCCCTCCGCTGGCGGGTGCCGCGGAGCTAAGCTCCTGGGTTGGCAATGACCTGGAGCACGGCCGAGTGTCGGTTCAGGCGCGGGGCGGCCCGGGCACGCAGCCTAGCCCTCGGCCCGCAGTCCTGCAGTGCTAAGCCCTGGGGTCGGCAGCGGTCTGGAGCACGGCCGAGTGTCGGTACGGGCGCTGGGTGGCCCGGGCACACAGCCCGGCCCTCGGCCCGTTACTGCCGCCGAGCTACGCCCCGGGGTCGGCAGTGTCCCGGAGCGGGGCCGATGGACGTGCCGGGCGTGGGGTGGCCCGGGCACGCGGCCCAGCCCTCGGCACGCGGGTGCCGCGGAACTAAGCCCCGGGGTCGGCAGCGACCCGGAGCGGGGCCGAGGGCCGGGCTGGGCGTGCTGTGGCCTGAGCGCGGCCCCGCCCTCAGCCCACAGTTGCCGGGGAGCTAAGCCCCGGGGTTGGCAGCGGCCCGGAGCGGGGCCGAGGGCCAGGCCAGGCGTGGTGTGGCCCGGGCTCGCAGCCGGGCCTCGGCCCGTGGGTGCCACGGAGCTAAGCCCCGGGGTCGGCAGCGGCTCGGAGCGTGGCCCGGCCCCATGGCCCGCGTTGGCCGTGGAGCTAATCCTCGGGATCGGCAGCGGCCAGGAGCGGGGTCCAGGGCCGCGCCAGGCGCTGGGCAGACCGGCGCATGGCCTGGCCCTTCGCTGTCGTGTGCCGTGGAGATAAGCCCCAGGGTCGGAAGTGGCCCAGAGCGGGGCCGAAGTCCGTACCAGGCATGGGGCAGCCCGTGTGCGCGGCCTGGCCCTCCGCTGGCAGGTGCGGCAGAGCTAAGTCCCGGGGTCAGCAGTGGCCCAGAACGCGGCCGAGGGTCGGGACTGGAGCGAGGCGGCTCAGGCGCGTGTCCCGGTCCTCCACCAGCGGGAGCCAGGGAGCTAAGCCCCGGGGTCAGCAGCGGCACAGGGCGGGCCGAGGGCGGTGCTGAGCGCAGGGCAACCCTGGCGCGTGGCCCGGCCCTCCGCTAGCAGGTGCCGCGGTGCTAAGCCCCGGGGTCGGCAGCGGCCCGTTGTGGGGCCCAGAGCCGAGCCGGGCACGGGTTGGCCCGGCGCTTGGCCCCGCCCTCCGCCCTTGGGTGCCGCGGAGGTAAGCCCTGGGGTCGGCAGCGTCCCGGAGTGGGGCAGAGGGCCGGGCCGTGCGCAGGCAGCCCGGGCGCGCGGCCCAGCCCTACGCCGGCGGGTGCCGCAGAGCTAATCCCCGGGGTCGGTAGCGGCCTGGAGCGGGGATGAGGGTCGGGCTGGTCCCAGGGCGTATAGGGCGTGCGGCCCGGCCCTCGCACGCGGGTTCCACAGAGCTAAGCCCCGGGGTCGGCAGTGGCCCGGAACGGGGCCGAGGGCCGGGACGAGCGCGGGGCTACAAGGGCGCGCGGCCCTGACCTCGGCCGGGGGTTGCCGCGGAGTTAAGCCCCTGGGTCGGCAGCGGCCTGGAACGGGGCTGAGGGCCGGGCGGGTCACGAGGCGGACCGGGCGTGCGGCCCGGTCCACGCACACGGGTGCTATGGAGCTAAGCCCCGGGGTTGGCAGCGGCCAGGAGCGGGGCCAAGGGCCGGGCCGGGCGAGGGGCGGCCCTGGCTCGCGGCCCGGCACTCGGTCTGTGGGTGCTGCGGATCTAAGCCCCGGGGTCGGCAGCGGCCCGGAGCGGGGCTTCGGGCCGGTCCGGAGCGGGGTGGCCTGGGCACGAGGCCTGGCCCTCCACTGGCGGGTGCTGCGGAGCTAAGCCCCGGGGTCATCAGTGGCCAGGAGCGGGGCCGAGGACCGTGCCAGACGCGGCCGGCCCGGGCGCGTGGACCGGTCCTACGCTGACGAGTGCCACGGACCTAAGCCCCGGGGTCGGCAGCCGCCTGGACAGGGGCCAGGGCCTGGCCTGGCATGGGGCAGCCCCGGCGCGCGGCAGTACATGGCGCGGGGCGGCCCCGGTGCGAGGCCCGGCTCTCGAGCCGCGAGTGCCGCGGAGCTAAGCCCCGGGGTCGGCAGCGGCCCGGTGTGGGCCGAGGGCCAGGCAGGTCGCAGGGCGGCCTGAGCGCGCAGCCCGGCCACCGCCCGCGGGTGCTGCAGCGCTAAGCCCCGGGGTCGGCTGTGGCCCAGAGCTGGGTCGAGGGCCGTCCCGGTCGCGTGTCCAGGCCCTCGGCCCGCGGGTGCCGCGGGAGCTAAGCCCCGGGGTCGGCAGCGGCCCGGTGTGGGGCCGAGGGCCGGGCAGGTCACAGGGCGGCCCGGGCACATGGCCTGGCCCTCAGCCCACGGGTGCTGCGGAGGTAAGTCCCGGGGTCAGCAGCGGCCTAGAGAGGGGACGAGGGCCGGGCCGGGCGCGGGGCGGCACTGGCGTGCATCCCGGCCCTCGGCCCGCGGGTGCCGCAGAGCTAAGCCCCGGGTTTGGCAGTGGCCCGAAGCGGGGCCGAGAGCCGGGGTGGGCGCGGCCAGCCCTGTCACGCGGCCCGGCCCTCCGCCGGCGGTTGCCGCGGAGCTAAGCCCCAGGGTAGGCAGCGGCCCATAGCGGGACTGAGGGCCATGCCGGGCGCGGCCGGCCTGGGCACGCTGAAAGGCCCTCCGCTGGCAAGTGCCGCGGAGCTAAGCCCCGGGTTCGGCAGTGGCCCAGAGCGGGGCCAGGGCCGGTTTGGGCACAGGGTGGCCCCGGTGCACGGCACAGCCCTCGGCCCGCGAGAGCCGTGGAGCTAAGCCCTGGGTAGGCAGCGGCCCGGAGCGGGGCTGAGTGCCGGGCTGGGCTCTGGGAGGCCTGGGCGCGTGGTCAGGCCTTCCGCTGGCGGGTGCCGCAGAGCTAAGCCCCGGGGTCGGCAGCGGCCTGGAGCGGGGCCTAGGACTGGTCCAGGCGCGGGGCGGTCCGGGCGCGCAGCCCAGCCCTCAGCCCGCTGGTGCCGCGGAGCTAAGCCCCTGAGTCGGCAGCAGCCCGGAGCGGGGCCGAGGGCCGTGGCGGGCGCGGCCGACCCGGGCGTGCCTCCCGGCCCTGAGCCGACTGGTGCCGCGGAGCTATGCCCCGGGGTCGGCAGAGCCCCAGAGCGGGGCCAGGGCCGGGCCGGGCACGAGGCGACCCCGGTGCGCGGCACAGCCCTCGGCCCGTGTGAGCTGCGGAGCTAAGCCCTGGGTTGGCAGCGGCCCGGAGGGGGGCCGAAGGCCGGACCGGGCGCTGGACGGCCTGCGCGCGTGGCCAAGCCCTCCGCCGGCGTGTGCCACGGAGCTAAGCCCCGGGGTCGGCAGCAGCACGGGGCGGGGCCGAGAGCCGGACCGGGCTCGGTGCGGCCAGGGCGCGCGTCCCGGCCCTCGGACCGCGGGTGCCGCAGAGATAAGCCCCCGGGTCAACAGCGGCCCGGGGCGGGGCCGATGGCCCATCCGGGTACGGGGCGGCCCGGGCGCGCGGCCCTGCCCTCCTCGGGCGGTTGCCGCGGAGCTAAGACCTGGGGTCGGCAGCGGCCCAGAGCGGGCCCGAGGGCAGGGCCGGGCGCAGGGCGGCCCGTGCACGCGGCCCGGCCCTCGGCCGGCGGGTGTCGCGCAGCTAGGCCCCGGTGTCGGCAGTGGCCTGGAGCGGGGCCAAGGGTCGCGATGGTAGCGAGGCGGCCCGGGCACGTGGACCGGCCCTCGGCCCGTGTGTGCCGTGGAGCTAAGCACTGGGGTCAGCAGCGGTCCGAAGCGGGGCCGAGGGCCGTACCAGGCGCGGGGCAGCCCGCGCGTGCGACCGTTTCTTACGCCGGCGGGTGACGCGGAGCTAAGCCCCGGTGTCGGCAGCAGCCCAGAGTGGGGCCGAGGGCCCGTCCGGGTACGGGGCGGCCATGGCGCGTGGCCCTGCCCTCCGCCGGCGGTTGCCGCGGAGCTAAGACCCGGGGTCGGCAGCGGCCCAGAGCGGGGCCGAGGGCCGGGCCGGGCGCGGGGCGGCCCATGCACGCGGCCCGGCCCTCGGCCGGCGGGTGTCGCGCACCTAGGCCCCGGTGTCGGCAGCGGCCCAGAGTGGGGCCTAGGGCCAGGCTGGGGGCGGGGGGACCAGTGCACGCGCCAGCCCCTCGGCAGCGGGTGCTGCAGTGATAAGCCCCGGGGTCGGCAACGGCCCGGAGCGGGGCCAAGGGCCCGGCAGGGCAAGGGGCGCCCGGGCGCGCAGCTTGTCCCTCCACTGGCGGGTGCCGCGGAGCTAAGCCCCGGGGTTGGCAGCGGCCTGGAGCGTGGCCGAAGGCCGGGCAGGCCGCTGCCAACCCGGCTGCGCGGACCGGCCCTCCGCCGGCGGGTGCCGCAGAGCTAAACCCCGGGTTCAGCAGCAGCCTGGAGCGGGACCGAAGGCCGTGCAGGTCGCTGCCGACCCGGCAGCGCGGACTGGCCCTCCGCCGGCGGGGGCCGCGTAGCTAAGACCCGGGGTCGGCCACGGCCCGGAGCGGGGCCAGGACTGGGCCGGGCACGGGGCGGCCCCAGCACGCAGCCGTGCCTGGCGCTGGGCGGCCCTGGCACGCGGCCGTACCGGGCACTGGGCGACCCCGGCATGCTGCACGGCCCCTGGCACTCGGCCCGCACGTGCCTCGGAGCTAAGCCCCGGGTTCGGCAGCGGTCCGGAACGGGGCCAAGGGACAGGCCTGGCGCAAGCCGGCCCAGGCACTAGGCCCATCCCTCCGCCGGCAGGTGCCATGGAGCTAAGCCCCGGGGTCGGCAGCGGCCCAGAGCGGGGTCGAGGGCCGGGCCAGGCGCGGGGCTCCCCGGGCGCGCGGAACGGTCATCCGCCGGCAGTTGCCGCGGAGTTAAGCCCCGGGGTCAGCAGCGGCCCAGAGCGGGGCCGCAGGCAGGGCGGGGCGCAGGGCGGCCTGAGCGCGCGGCCCCTCCCTCGGCCCGCCGGTGCCTTGCAGCTAAGCCCCGGGGTCGGCACCGGCCTGGAGCGAGGCCGAGGGTCAGGCAGGGAACGGGGCGCCAGGGCGCGCGGCCCGCCCCTCCGCTGGCGGGTGCCAAGGAGCTCAGTCCCGGGGACGGCAGCGGCCCGGATCGCTGCCGAGGGTCAGGAAGGGAGCGGGGCGGCCCGGGCACGTGGCCCAGCACTCGGCCCGCAGGTGCCTTGGAGGTAAGTCCCGGGGTCAGCAACGGCCCGGAGCACGGCCGAGGCCCAGGCCAGGCACGGTGCTGCCCGGGCGCACAGCCCGGCCCTCCACCGGCGGGTGACGCGGAGCTAAGCCCCGGGGTCGGCAGCGGCCCAGAGCGGGGACGAGGGCCCGTCCGGGTACGGGGCGGCCCGGGCGCGCAGCCCACCCCTCTGCCGGCGGGTGCCATGGAGCTAAGCCCCGGGGTCGCCAACAGCCCAGAGCGCAGCCAAGGTTTGTGACGGACGCGGGGCGGCCCGGGCATGCACCCTGGCCCTCGGCTTGCAGGTGCCGCGGAGCTAAGCCCCGGGGTCGGCAGCGGCCGGGAGCGGGACCAAGGGCCGGGCCGGGCGCAGTGCTGCCCGGGCGTGGTGCGGCCAGGGCACGCTGCCCAGTCCTCTGGCGGCGGGTGCCACGGATCTAAGCTGTGGGGTCGGTAGCGGCCCTGAGCGGGGCCGAGGGCCGGGCCGGGCCGGGCGTGGGGCGGCCCTGGAGCGCTACCCGGTCCTCCGGCGGCGGGTGCCACGGAGCTAAGCCGTGGGGTCGGCAACTGCCCGGAGTTGGGCCGAGAGCTGGACAGGTCGCGGGGCGGCCTGGGCACGCGGCCCGGCCGTCGACAATGTGTGCCGCGTACCTAAGCCCCGGGGTGGACTGCGGCCTGGAGCGGGCTCGAGGGCCGGGCCAGGGGCGGACGGCCCTGGCGCACGGCCTGGCCCTCCACCGGCGTGTGCCGCAGAGCTAAGCCCCGGGTTCGACAGCGGCCCGGACCGGGGCGGAGGGCCTGGCCGGGCACGGCGCAGCCTGGGCACAGGGCCTGCCCCTCCGCCGTCGGGTGCCGCGGAGCTAAGCTCCGGGGTCGGCAGCGGCCCGGAGCGCGGCTGAGGGTTGGGAAGTGCGCGGGCAGCCCGGGAACGCGGCCCGGCCCTCAGCCCGCGGGTGCCGCGGAGCTAAGTCCCGGGGTCAGCAGTTGCCTGGAGTATGGCCGAGGGCCGGGCCGGTCGCGGGGCAGCCCAGGCACGTGGCCCGGTCCTCCACTGGCAGGTGCCGCGGAGCTAAGCCTCCTGGGTCGGCAGCGGCCCGGAGCAGGGTCGAGGGTCCGGCCGGGCACGGGGTGGCCCGGGCGCGCGGTCCGCCCCTCTGCCAGCGGGTAGCGCGGAGATAAGCCCCGGGGTTGGCCGTGGCCCGGAGCTCGGCCGAGGGTCAGGATGAGAGCGGGGCAGCCCGGACACCTGACCCTGCCCTTGGCCCGCGGGTGCCGCTGACCTAAGCCTCGGGGTGGGCAGCGGCCCGGAGCGGGGCCGGGTGCCAGGCAGGGTGCAGATGACCCGGGCCCGCGGACTGGACTCCGCCTGCGGGTGCCGCATAGCTAAGCCCCGGGGTCGGCAACGGCCCGGAGCGGGGCTGAGGGCCGGGACGGGCGCGGGACGGCCCGAGCGCGGGACCCGGTCCTCGACCCGCGGGTGCCGCGGAGCTAAGCCCCGGGAACGGCAGCGGCCCGGAGCGGCCGGGACGGGCGCAGGGCGGCACGGGTGCGCTGCCCGGGCCTTAGCCAGCGGGGACCGCGGAGCTAACCCCCGGGGTCGGCAGCGGCCGGGAGCGGGCAGAAGGTCGCGACGAAAGTGGGGCGGCCCGGGCACTTGGCCCTGCCCTCTGCCCAGGGGTGTTGCGGAGCTAAACTCCGGAGTCGGCAGCGGCCCGGAACATTGCCGAGGGCCCGGCAAGGCATGGGGCGGCCCAGGCGCGGCCCGCCCCTCTGCCGGCGGGTGTCGCGGAGCTTATCCCCGGGGTCGGCAGCGGCCGGGATCTTGGCCGAGTGTCGGGACGAGAGCGGGACAGCCCGGGCACGTGGCCCGGCCCTCGGAACTCGGGTGCCGCGTAGATAAGCCCCCGGATCGGCAGCGGCCCGGAACGCGGCCGAGGGTCGCAACGGGAGTGGAGCGGTCTGGGCACGTGGCCAGGTCCTCAGCCCGGGGGTGCCGTGAAGCTAAGCCACGGGGTCGGCAGCGGCCCGGAGCGGGGCCAAGGGCCCGGACCGGCACGGAGAGGCCCAGACGCGTGGCCCGCCCCTCCACCGGCGGGTGCCGCGGAGCTAAGCCCCGGGCTCAGCAGCGGCCCGGAGCTCAGCCGAGGGTCAGGCCGAGAGCCGGGCGGCCCGGGCATGAGGCCCGGCTCTCGGCCCGTGGGTGCTGCGGAGCTAAGCCCCGGGGTCGGCAGCGGTCCGGAGCGCGGCAGAAGGTCGCGACGGAAGCGGGGCGGCCCGGGCACGTAGCCCGGCCCTCGGCCCGGAGTGCCGCGAATCTAAGCCCCGGGGTCGTCAGCGGCCCGGAGTGGGGCCGAGGGCACGGCCGAGCACAGGGCGGCCAAGGCACACGGCCCGCCCCACACCCGTCGGGTGCCGCAGAGCTAAGCTCCGGGGTTGGCAGCGGCCCGGAGCGGGACTGAGGGCCGGGCCGGGCGCGTTGTGGCCCGGGCGCGCGGCCAGGACCTCCACCGGCGGGCACCGCGGAGGTAAGCCCCGGGGTCGGTTGCAGCCCGGAGCGGGGCCGAGAGCCGGGCCAGGCGCGTTGTGGCCCGCGCGCGGGGCCAGGACCTCCACCGGCGGGTACCGTGGAGCTAAGACCCGGGGTTGGTTGCGGCCAGGAGTGGGGCCGAGGGCCGGGCCGGGCGTGGGACGGCCCGGGCGCGCTGCCCGGTCCTCCGGCGGCGGATGCCGCGGAGCTAAACCCCGGGGTCGGCAGCGGCCTGCAGCGTGGCCGAGGGTCCGGCCGGTCGCGGGGCGCCCCAGGCGCGCAGCCCGTTCCTCCGCCGGCGGGTGCCGCGGAGCTAAACCCGGGGTCTGCAGAGTCCCGTGGCGGGGCCAAGGGCCAGGCCGGGCGCGGGACGGCCCGGGTACGCGGCCCGGCCCTCTGCCGGCGGGTGCCGCATAGCTAAGCTCGGTGTCGGCAGCGACCCTGAGCGGGGCCGCGGGCTGGGCAGGGCGAAGTGTGGCCTGGGCGCGCGGCCCCGCCCTCGGCCCGCCGGTGCCGCGGAGCTATGGCCTGGGGTAGGAGCGGCCTGGAGCGGGGCCGAGGTCCGGGCAGGGTGCGGGGCTGCCCGGCCGCGCGACCCCACCTCGGCTGGCGGGTGTCGCGGAGCTAAGCCACGGGGTCAGCAGCGGCCCGGAGCTCAGCCGAGGGTCAGGCCGAGAGCGGGGCGGCCCGGGCACGTGGCCCGGCCTTCGGCCCATGGGTGCTGCGAGCTAAGCCCCGGTGTCGGCAGCGGCCCAGAGCGCGGCAGAAGGTCGCGACGGAAGCGGGGCGGCCTGGGCACGTGGAACGGCCCTCGGCCCGGAGTGCCGCGATTCTAAGCCCCGGGGTTGTCAGCGGCCTGGAGCGGGGCCGAGGGCCGGGCCGGGCGCGGAGCAGCCCGTGCATGCGGCCCGATCCTCAACCCTCTGGTGCCGCGGAGCTAAGCCCCGGGATCGGCAGCAGCCCTGAGCGGGGCCGAGTGCCCGGCCGAGCATGGGGCGGCCCGGGCACACGGCCTGCCCCTCCCCTGGCGGGTGCTGCGGAGCTAAGCCCCAGGGTTGATTGTGGCCCATAGCGGGGCCGAGAGCCGGGCCGGGCGCGGGGAGGCCCGCGCGCGGGGCCAGGACCTCCAACGGCGGGTACCGCGGAGCTAAGCCCTGGTGTCGGCAGCGGCCTGTAGCGGGGCCGAGGGCTGGGCAGGGCGCGGGGCGGCCGGGGTGCGTGGCGGCCAGGTCGCGTGGCCTGGCCCTCGGCCCGGGGGTGCTAAGCCCCGGGGTCAGCAGCGGCTTGGAGCGCGGCCGTGGGTCTTGTCGGACGTGGGGCATCCCGGGCGCGCAGCCCGTTCCTCTGCCGGCGGGTGCCGCGGAGCTAAGCCAAGGGGTCTGCAGAGGCCCGGAATGGGGCCGAGGGCCGGGCCTGGCGTGGGACGGCCCGAGCACGCGTCCCGGCCCTCGGCCGGCGGGTGCCGCGTAGCTAAGCTCCATTGTCGGCAGCGGCCCAGAGCAGGGCCGAGGGCTGGGCCATGCGCGTGGCGGCCCGGGCACGCGGCTGGATGCTCATTCCGCTGGTGCCACGGAGCTAAGCCCCGGGGTCGGCAGCGGCCCGAAGCGGTGCCAAGGGCCGGGTCGAGTGCGGGGAGGCCTGGACGCGCAGCCCGGCCCTTCGCCGGCGGGTGCCGCGGAGCTAAGCCCCGGGTTTGGGAGCGGCCCGCAGCGGGGCTGAGGGTCGGGACGGGCGCAGGGGGACCCGGGCCCGTGGCCCGGTACTCCGCCGACGGGTGCAGCAGTGCTAAGCCACGGGGTCGGCAGTGGCCCAGAGCGAGGCAGAGGGCCAGGCAGGGTGCGGGGCGGCCCGGGCGCGTAGCCCGCCCTCGGCCGGCGGGTGTCGCAGAGCTAAGCCCCGGGGTCGGCAGCGGCCCGGAGCTCGGCCGAGGGCCAGGCCGGGCGCAGGGCGGCACTGGCGCGGGGCCCGGTCCTCAGCCCGCGGGTGCCATGGACCTAAGCCCCGCGATCGGCAGCGGTCTAGAGTGGGGCCGAGGTTCAGGACGGGTGCGGGGCGGCCTGGGCATGTGTCCCGGCCCTCGGCCCTCGGGTGCCGCGGAGGTAAATCCCGGGGTTGGCAGCGGCCCGGAGCGCGGCAGAAGGTCGCGATGGAAGCGGGGCGGCCCGGGCACGTGGCCCTGCCCTCGGCCCAGGGGTGCCGCGGAGCTAAGCTCTGTGGTTGCAGCGGCCTGGAACTTGGCCGAGGGCCCGGCAAGGCATGGGGCGGCCCGGGCGCACGGCCCGCCCCTCCGCCGGCGGGTGCTGCGGAGCTAAGTCCCGGGTTCGGCAGCGGCCCGGAGCGGGGCGCGGGCCAGGCGGGGCACAGGGCATCCCGGGCGCGCGGCCCGGACCTCGGCCCATGGGTGCCGAGGAGCTAAGTCCCGGGGTTGGAGGCGGCCCAGAGCGGGGCCGAGGGCCGGGCAGGTTGCGGGGCGGCCCGGGCGCGCGGCCCGACCTCCGCCGGCAGGTGTCGTGGAGCTAAGCCCCGCGGTCGGCAGCGGCCCAGAGCTCGGCTGAGTGTCGGGACGAGAGCGGGGCGCCCGGGCACGTGGCCCGGTCCTCGGCACACGGGTGCTGCGGAGATAAGCCCCGTTATCGGCAGCGGCCTGAAACGCAGCCGAGGGTCGCGACGGGAGCGGAGCGGTCCGGGCACGTGGCCCGGTCCTGGCCCCGGGGGTGCCGCGGAGCTAAGCCACGGGGTCGGCAGCAGCTCTTAGAGGGGCCGAGGGCCCAGCCGGGCATGGGGCGCCCCAGGCGTGTGGCCCGCCCCTCCGCCAGTGGGTGCCACGGAGATAAGCCCCGGTGTCTGCAGCGGGCCGGAACGCGGCCGAGTGTCGGGACGAGGGCGGGACGGCCCGGGCACGTGGCCCGGCCCTCAGAACGTGGGTGCCGCGTAGATAAGGCCCCGGATCGGCAGCGGCCCGGAACGCGGCCGAGGGTCGCGACGGGAGCGGAGCGGTCCGGGCAGGAGTCCCGGTCCTCGGCCCGGGGGTGCCGCAGAACTAAGCCACGGGGTCGGCAGCGGTCCGGAGCTGGGCCAATGGCCGGCCCAGTCGCGGGGCCCGGTCCTTTGCCGGTGGGTGACGCGAAGCTAAGCCCCGGGGTCGGCAGCGGCCTAGAGAGGGCCGAGGACAAGTCCGGGTACGGGGCGGACCGGGCGCTTGGCCCTGCCCTCTGCCGGCGGTTGCCGCGTAGCTAAACCCCGGTGTCGGCAGCGGACCGGAGCGGGGCCGAGGGTCAGGCCAGGGATGGGGCGGCCCGGGCGCGCGGCCTGGCCCTCGGCCCGCGGGTGCCGCGGAGATAAGCCCCGGGGTTGGCAGCGACCCGGAGCGGGGCCAAGGGCCCGGCAGGGTACTGGGCGCCGGGGCGTGCGGCCCGGCCCTCCGCCGGCAGCTGCCGCGTTGCTAAGCCCCGGTGTCGCCAGCTGCCCGGAGCGGGGCCGGAGGCCGGGCAGGTCGCTGCCGACCCAGCCTCGCGAACCGGCCCTCCTCCGGCGGGTGCCGCGTAGTTAGTGGGGTCGGCAGTGGGGTCGGCAGCGGCCTGAAGCGGAGCCGAGGGCTGGGCCGGCCCTCGGACCGCGGGTGCCGCAGAGCTAAGCCCCGGGGTCGGCAGCGGCCCAGAACGCGGCCAAGGGTCGGGACGGGCACAGGGCGGCCCGGGCACGCGGCCAGGCCCTTGGCCCGAGGGTGCCGCGGACTTAAGTCCCGGGGTCAGCAGCGGAACGGAGCGGGACCAAGGGCCGGGCCGGGAGCGGTGCTGCCGGGCGCACAGCCCGGCCCTCAGCCCGCGGGTGCCGCAGATTTATGCCCCGGGGTCGGCAGCGTCCCGGAGTGGGGCTGAGGGCCGGGCCGTGCGTGGTGCAGCCAGGGCATGCTGCCCAGTCCTCCGGCGGCGGGTGCCGCGGATCTAAGCCGCAGGGTCGGCAGCGGCCCTGAGCGTGGTCGAGGGCCAGGCCGGGTGCGGGTCAGCCGGGGTGCGCGGCCCGACACTTGGCCTGCTGGTGCCGCGGAGCTAAGCCCCGGGATCGGCAGCGGCGCAGAGCGGGGCCGAGGGCCAGGCCGGGGGTGGGGCGGCCCGGGTGTGCGGTTAGGCCCTCGTCCCTCGGGGGCCGCTGAGCTAAGCTCCGGGTTCGGCAGCAGCCTTCATCGCTTCAGAGGGTCGGGCAGGGAGCGGGGCGGCACGGGCACGTGGCCCGGCCCTTGGCCCTCGAGTGCTGCGGATGTAAGTCCCGGGGTCGGCTGCGGCCCGGAGCACGGCCGAGGGTCGCGAAGGTAGCGGGGCCGCCCGAGACAGTGGACCGGCCCTCGGCCCGCGGGTGCCGCGGATGTAAGTCCCGGGGTCGGCAGCGGCGTGGATTGCTGCCGAGGGTCGGGACGGGAGCGGGGCAGACCGAGTTCGTGGCCCGGCCCTCGGCCCGCAGGTGCCATGGAGCTAAGCCCCGGGTTCGGACACGGCCCGGAGCGGGGACAGGGCTGGGCCGGGAGTGGGGCGGCCCCGAAACGCGGCCATGACGGGCCCGGGTCGGCCCCGGTACGTGGCCGTGCCGGGCCCGGGCGGCTCCGTCACGCGGCCCGGCCCTTGGCCCACGCGTGCCTTGGAGCTAAACCCCGGGTTCGGCAGCGGCCCGGAGCGGGGCCAAGGGCCAGGCCGGGCGCAGGGCGGCCCAGACACGTGGCCCGGCCCTCCACTGGCAGGTACCATGGAGCTTAGCACCGGGGTCGGCAGCAGCCGGTAGCGGGGCCAAGGGCCAGGCGGGCGCAGATTGGCCCGTGCCCGCGGCCCGGCCCTTGGCCGGGGGGTGCCACGACGCTAAACCCCGAGGTCGGCCGCGGCCCAGAGAAGGGTCAAGCTCCGGGCGGGGCGCGGGGCGGACCTGGCGTGTGGTCCGGCACTTGCCCCACGGGTGCGGCGGTGCTAAGCACCGGGAATGGCAGCGGCATGTAGCAGGGCCAAGGGCCGGACGGGGCGCGGGGCAGCCCACGCGTGCGGCCCGGTCCTTTGCCGGTGGGTGCTGCGTAGCTAAGCCCCGGGGTCGGCAGCAGCCCAGAGCGGGGCCGAGGACAAGTCCAGGTACGGGGCGGCCCAGGCGCACGGCCCTGCCCTCCGCCGGCGGTTGCCATGTATCTAAGCCCCGGTGTCGGCAGCGGCCCGGAGCGGGGCCGAGGGCCAGGCCGGGGGTGGGGCGGCCGGGGCGCACGGCCCGGCCCTCGGCCCGCGGGTGCCACGGAGATAAGCCCCGGGGTCCGCAGCGACCCGGAGCGGGGCCAGGGGCCCGGCAGGGCACTGGACGCCGGGGCACGGGGCCTGCCCCTCTGCCGGCGGGTGCCGCGGAGCTAAGGCCAGGTGTCGCCAGGTGCCCGGAGCGGGGCCGATGGCCGGGCAGGTCGCTGCCGACCCGGCCGCCCATACCGTCCCTCCGCCGGTCGGTGCCGCGTAGCTAAGCCCCGGGGTCAGCAGAGGCCCGGAGCAGGGCCGAGGACTGGGCAGGGCGCGGGGCGGCCTGGGCGCGCGGACCGGCCCTCGGACCGCGGGTGCCGCAGAGCTAAGCCCCAGGGTCGGCAGCGGCGCAGAGCGGGGCCGAGGGCCAGGCCGGGGGCGGGGCGGCCCGGGAGCACGGTCAGGCCCTCGGCCCTCGGGTGCCGCTGAGCTAAGCCCTGGGGTCGGCAGCGGCCCAGAGCGGGACCAAGGGTCGGGCCGGGAGCGGTGCTGCCCGGGCGCCCAGCCCTTGCCCTCGGCCCGCGGGTGCAGCCTGAGCTAAGCCCCGGGATCGGCAGCGGTGCAGAGCGGGGCCGAGGGCCAGGCCGGGGGCGGGGCGGCCCGGGCGCGCGGTCAGGCCCTCGGCCCTCGGGTGCCGCTAGCCCCGGGGTCGGCAGCGGCCCAGAGCGGGACCAAGGGCCAGGCCGGGAGCAGTGCTGCCTGGGCGCCCAGCCCGGCCCTCGGCCCGCGGGTGCCGCGGAGCTAAGCCCCGGGGTCGGCAGCGGCCCTCATCGCTTCAGAGGGTCGGGCAGGGAGCGGGGCGGCCCAGGCACGTGGCCCGGCCCTCGGCCCGCGAGTGCCAGGGATGTAAGTCCCGGGGTCGGCAGCGGCCCGTAGCGCGGCCGAGGTTTGCGATGGTAGCGCGGCGGCCCGAGACAGTGGACCGGCCCTCGGCCCGTGGGTGCCGCGGATGTAAGTCCCAGGGGTCGGCAGCGGCGTGGATCGCTGCCGAGGGTCGGGAAGGGAGCGGGGCAGACCGAGTTCGTAGCCCGGCCCTCAGCCCGCAGGTGCCGTGGAGCTTAGCCCCGGGTTCGGCCATGGCACAGAGCGGGGACAGGTCCGGGCCGGGCGCGGGGCGGCCCCGAAACGCGGCTGTGACGGGCACGGGTCGGCCCCAGTACGCGGCCGTGCCGGGCCCGGGGCGGCCCCGTCACGCGGCCCGGCCCTCGGCCCACGCGTGCCTTGGAGCTAAACCCCGGGTTCGGCAGCGGCCCGTAGATGGGCCAAGGGCCAGGCCGGGCGCGGGGCAGCCAAGGCGCGTGGCCCGGCCCTCCACTGGCAGGTACCATGGAGCTACGCCCCGGGGTCGGCAGCGGCCCGTAGCGGGGCCGAGGGCCAGGCCGGGCGCAGGGCGGCCCGTGCACGCAGCCCGACCCTTGGCTGGGGGTGCCGCGACGTTAAACCCCGGGGTCGACCCTGGCCCGGAGCGGGGCCAAGCTCCGGGCGGGGCGTGGGGCGGCCCTGGGGCACGGCCCGGCACTCGCCCCGAGGGTGCGGCGGTGCTAATCACCGGGAATGGCAGCGGCATGTAGCAGGGCCGAGGGCCGGACGGGGCGCGGGACAGCCCGCGCGTGCGGCCTGCCCCTCCGCAGGCGGGTGCCGCGGAGCTAAGCCCCGGTGTCGCCAGGTGCCCGGAGCGGGACCGATGGCCAGGTAGGTCGCTGCCGACCCGGCCGAGCGAACCATCCCTCTGCCGGTGGGTGCCGGTTAGCTAAACCCCGGGGTCGGCAGCGGCCCGGAGCAGGGCCGAGGGCTGAGGAGGGCGTGGGGCGGCCTGGGCGCACGGCCCGGCCCTCAGACCGCGGGTGCCGCAGAGCTAAGCCCCGGGGTCGGCAGCGGCGCGGAGCGGGGCCGAGGGCCAGCCTGGGGGCGGGGCGGCCCGGCGCGCGGTCAGGCCCTCGGCCCTCGGGTGCCGCTGAGATAAGCTCCAGGGGCGGCAGCGGCCCGGAGCGGGACCAAGGGCCGGGACGGGAGCGGTGCTGCCCGGGCGCCCAGCCCGGCCCTCGGCCCGCGGGTGCCGCCTGAGCTAAGCCCCGGGATCGGCAGCAGCGCGGAGCGGGGCCGAGGGCCAGGCCGGGGGCAGGGCGGCCCGGGCGCGCGGTCAGGCCCTCGGCCCGCGGGTGCTGCGGAGCTAAGCCCCGGGGTCGTCAGCGGCCCTCATCGATTCAGAGGGTCGGGCAGGGTGTGGGGCGGCCGGGGCATGTGGCCCGGCCCTCGGCCTGCGAGTGCCGCGGATGTAAGTCCCGGGGTCGGCAGCGGCCCGGAGCGCGGACGAGGGTCGCGACGGTAGCGCGGCGGCCCGAGACTGTGGACCGGCCCTCGGCCCGCGGGTGCCGCGGATGTAAGTCCCGGGGTCGGCAGCGGCCCGTTGCGGGGCCGAGGGCCGGGCCGGGCGCGGGGCGGCCCGTGCACGCGGCCCGGCCCTTGTCCGGGGGCTGCCGCGACACTGAACCCTGGGGTCGGCCGCTGCCCGGAGCGGGGCCAAGCTCTGGGCGGGGCACGGGGCGGCCCTGGCGCGCGGCCCGGCACTCGCCCCGCGGGTGCGGTGGTGCTAAGCACCGGGGTTGGCAGCGGCATGTAGCAGGGCCGAGGGCCGGACTCGGCGCGGCCGGCCCCGTCGCGCGGACTGGCCCTCCGCCGACGGGTGCTGAGGAGCTAAGCCCCGGGTTCGGCAGAGGCCCGGAACGGTGCCGAGGGCAGGCCGGTCACGGGCAGCCAGGGCGCGTGGCTAGGCCCTCCGGCGGCGGGTGCCACGGAGCTAAGCCGCGGGGTCGGTAGCGTCCCGGAGCGGGGCCGAGGTTCAGGCCGGGTGTTTGGTGGCCCGGGAGCGTGGCGCGGCCCTCGGCCGGCGGGTGCCGCAGAGCTAAGACCCAGGGTGGGCAGAGGCCCAGTGCGTGGCCAGGGCCAGGACGGGTGCGGGACGGCCACGGCGCGCGGCCGGGCAGGGCGCGGGGCGGCACCGTTGCGAGGCCATGCCCTCAAGCCACAAGTGCCGCGGAGTTGAGCCGCGTGGTCGGCAGCGGCCCAGAGCGGGGGAGAGGGCTGGCCAGGCGCGGGCGACCCGGCGGGCATCCCGGCCCTCCGGCGGAGGTTGCCACAGAACTAAGCACCGGGGTCGCAGAGGTGCGGAGCGGGGCCGAGGGTCGAGCCGGAAGCGGGGCGGCCCAGGCGCGCGGCCCGGCCCTCCGCCTGCAGCTGCGGCGGAGCTAAGCCCCGGGGTCAGCAGCGTCCTGGAGCAGGGCCGAGTGCTGGGTCGGTGGCGGCCGGCCCTGGCGCGCGAAACGGTCCTCCGCCGGCGGGTGCCGCGGAGCTAAGCCCCAGGGTCAGCAGCGGCCCAGGTCGGGGCCAGGGCCTGGCCGGGCGCGGGGCGGCCCCGGCGCGCGGCCGTGCAGGGCACAGGGCGGCCCCGGTACGAGGCCTGGCCCTCAACTCGGGGGTGCTGCGGAGCTCTGCCCCAGGCTGAACAGCGACCCGGAGCGGGGCCGAGGGCCGGGACGGGCGCATGGGGGCCCGGGCGTGCGGCACGGCCTCCGACAGCAGGTGCCGCTGACCTAAGCACCGGGGTTGGCAGCGGCCCGGAGCGGGGCCGAGGGCGGGGCCGGGCGCGGGGCGGCCGGGGCGTGTGGCCCGGATTTCCCCCGCGGGTGCTGCGGAGCTAAGCCCCGGGTCGGCTGTGGCCTGGAGCGGGGCTGAGGTCCGGGCCGGGCGCAGAGCTACAAAGGCGCACGACCCGGCCCTCGGTCGGTGGATGCCAAGGAGCTAAGCCCTGGAGTCAGCAGCAGCCCGGAGCGGGGCCGAGGGCCGGGCAAGGAGCTAGGCTGTCCGGGCGCGCGGCCCGGTCCTCCACCGGCGGGTGACCCGAGGCTAAGTCCCTGCGTCAGAATCGGCCCGGAGCGGGGCCAATGGGCATGCCGGTCGCAGGGCTGCCAGGGCGTGCGACCCAGCCCTCCGCAGGCGGGTGCCGCGGAACTAAGCCTCGGGGTCGGCAGCAGCCCAGAGGGGGGCCGAGGGCGGACGGGGCATGGGGCAGCCAGTGCGCGCAGCCCGGCCCTCCACTGGGTGGTGCCGCGGAGCTAAGCCCCGGTGTTGGCAGCGACCCGGATCTCGGCCGAGGGTTGGGACGGGCGCACGTTGGTGCGGGCGCGGAGCCAGGCCCTCGGCTTGTAGGTGTCGCGGAGCTAAGCCCCGTGGTCGGCAGTGGCCCTGAGCGTGGCCGAGGGTCGGGACGGTAGCGGGGCGGTCCGGGCGAGTGGTCCGGCCCTCCGCCGGCGGGTGCCGCGGAGCTAAGCCCCGGGGTCGGCAGCTGCCCGGAGTGGGGCCGAGGGCCGGTCCTGGCAAGGGGGCCCGGGCGCGTGGCCTGACCCTCGGCAGGCGGGTACCGCGGAGGTAAACCCCATTGTCCGCAGCGGCCCGGAGCGGAGCCGAGTGTCAATCTGGGCTCAGGGCGGCCCGGGCGAGCGGCCTTGCTCTCGGCCGGCGGGTGCCGCGGAGTTAAGCCCCGGGGTTGGCAGCGGCCCGGAGTGGGGCCAAGGGCCGGCCCGGCGCGGGTTGCCAGGGCGTGCGGCCCGGCCCTCCAGCGGCGGGTGCCTCGGAGCTAAGCCCTGTGGTCGACAGTGGCCCGGAGCGGGGCCGCGGGGTGTCCCAGGTGCCCGATACAGGCCTTGGCAGACGAGTGCCGTGGAGCTAAGTCCCAGGTTCAGCAGCGGCCCGGAGCGGGGCCGAGAGCCGGGACGGCCGCGGGACAGCCCGAGCGTGGCCCGACCCTCGACTAGGGGGTGCCGCGGAGCTAAGCCCCGGGGCCGGAAGGGGCCCGGAGCAGGGCCGAGGGCCGTGCCGGCCGCGGGGCGGCCCGGGAGTGCAACCCGGACCTCAGCCGACAGGTGCCTCGGAGCTAAGCCCCAGGGTCGGAAGCGGCCCGGAGAGGGGTCGAGGGCCAGGAAGGGTGTGAGGCAGCCCGGGCTCGCGGCCCGGCCCTCGGCCGGCGGTTGCCGCGGAGCTAAGCCGCAGGGCCGGCAGCGGCCCGGAGCGGGTCCGAGGGCCGTGCCTGATGCGGGGCGGCCTGGGCGCTCGGCCCAGCCCTCGTCCGGCGGGTTCCGCAAAGCTAAGCCCCGGGGTCGGCAGTGGCCCAGAGCTGGGTGGCCGGGTGGCCCGGGAGCGTGACGCGTCCCTCGACTAGCGGGTGGCGTGGAGCTAAGCCTCGGGGTCAGCAGCGGCCCGGAGTGGGTCCGAGGGCCATGCCGGACGCGGAGCGACCCGGGCGCATGGCCCAGCCCTCGGCCGGCGGGTGCCATGGAGCTAAGACCCGGGGTCGGCAGCGGCCCGTAGCGTGGTGGCCGGGCGGCCCGGGAGCGCAGCCCTGCCACGCCGTCAACGGTGTCGCCCGCGTAGCAACCTGCTAAGGTGACCTGGGCCTGGCCTTTGGGTCTATGCCTCTGGCGCCCCCTTTTCTTATCCTGCTTTGTGTGCTTCTGTGGCACTTTGGTATGTGGCTCTTCTGCCTCCCGGATGGAGTTTATAATGGTTGCCTGCCAATTATACTTATAAGTTAGGTGTTTAGAATTAATAGGTAGAAGCTTTGTAGTTAAAGTTTGCTTTTAATCATTGTGAAATCTGTAGGAAGCTAAGGAGATGTCAGGTTCGACAAAGGCCAGGAGTCATAGTGAAACCAAACAATAACAGGAGCCAGAAAAACCGCCAAATATTGTGGCTAAAACAATTAGATCCTTAGCATACAGTACAGCCCTTAATTTCAAGCAAGGGCGCCTAACATAAAAGAAAACAATAAGTTACCGTATGAGAGAATGAGGGACATTGTGAAACCTCTATCCCCCCATACAAAAACTGGTCTAAGCATCCTGGAGTTTATTAACAGAAAAACAAAGTGTTGCAAACCAATATATGGGAAGGTCCAAGACCCTTCCTGGATTGTGGTGTGTGGTTAAGACGCTGTCAGATGAAAACATAAGTTGCTGAAGAAAAACAATGATAAAGAACTCTGTAGAAAGAGGAACCATGGTTAGACATTAAATCCTGTGTAATCACTGTAAAGAATTCATAGGTAAATGTTTTGTCCTAATTTGAAGCAGGAAGTGTATTAAGAAAGTGTTTATGTCCCTCGATATTTTTTGGAATATGTCACCAATAAGTAACCACGATATGATGTAATGTCCGATTGTATTTTGGCCCTTTGTTCTATGATTTTGCCTTGACTGTATAAAAAAGGAACTCTGTGCTCAGTAAAATCGCAGCAGTACTCAACCTCACTTGTGTTGGTGTCTGTCTGTCATCA
This sequence comes from Sorex fumeus, assembly GCF_029834395.1. Taxonomy (NCBI): domain Eukaryota; kingdom Metazoa; phylum Chordata; class Mammalia; order Eulipotyphla; family Soricidae; genus Sorex; species Sorex fumeus. The sequence goes on along the minus strand of NW_026606224.1, from coordinate 1,659,257 downwards.
CCGAATCTCCTGCTTTCCTGTAAACCTTCTCCCACGTTCCCTCAGCCTGGTGGTTCCCGACCGAGCCAGTCTGCGGCAGTTGGCGCCCAACGCGTGGCGAGAAGGACAGGTAATCTTCTCTTTCTTTTCTTTTCTTTCCAAAGCAGGGATTGGCTCCTGTCAGGATTCCGCGGATCCGCCGGTAAAGGCTCACCGTTTAAGTGCAGGTAATCATGGGTTTGCAAATGTCAAAGGGGGACAAGCTCTTTGCAGCTGTAATCAGGCGCATGCTATCTGAGAAGGGATTGAAAGTGACTAGTTCAGCTCTATCAGAGTTCTTGAATTTAGTAAAGAAACTTTGCCCTTGGTTTCCAGAAGACGGCAGTCTTACTCTAACTGAATGGAGGAAAGTGGGCAAAGCATTGCATAAATACGGTAAAGAAGAAGGGGAGGATAAGCTACCCCCATGCACTTATGGTTGCAAATAAAGGAGTTATTAGCACAGACATTTGACCTAGAGGGCTTGGAGGAAGAAACCGCCTCCGCGGCCTATGCCTCTGTGGCAGTGGAAAACCCCTCTGCGGGATCAGAGCAGGTGCTTCCCACTGCCCCACCTCTATCTGAGGGAGAGGAGGAGGACTGGGATGTGGCTGATGAAATGGCAAAAAGGGATTTTGAGGATGATTTTCGAGACCATCGGCTCCCTCCTATGAGAGCATTCCCAGTGGGACGGGCTAAAAAACCCATTCCGAAGCCTCGTTTGTGCCCACCTCCTGTAGGGTTTCAAGGCGCTATGGCTGAGGCACGGCGCCTTGGAGACACCTCATTTGCCTTCCCAATTGCAGAGGTATTTGGTGACGATCCCCCCTCCTGGGAGCCTCTTCCACTTAAGACCTTACAAGAGTTACGGTCAGCAGTGCAGTCTTCGGGAGCATCTGCTCCCTACACTTTACAAATAGTGGACATGATTGCAAGCAATTGGATGACTCCTTATGATTGGCATCAGACTGCCAAAGCAACCTTGTCTCCTGGGGACTATGTTCTCTGGAGGACTGATTATGAGGATAGGTGCAAGGACACGATAGGGGAGATGATAAAGAAACGAGGTACCAAACCAACTATGGACATGCTTTTAGGAACAGGGGAATATATGCTGCCAATTCGGCCCAGGTAAAGTTACCTAGAGATGTCTTGGAAGCGGTAACACAGAATGCTATTTTAGCTTGGAGGAAACTGCCCCCTCCCGGGGCAAAAGGAACGCTATCAGGCATAGTGCAAGGAACCGAGGAAACTTATCAAAATTTTGCTTCTCGCTTAGAGGAGGCAGTACACAGAATGCTCCCTCCTTCAGAAGGGACTGATATGCTTATAAAACAACTAGCATGGGAAAATGCGAATGTTTTATGCAAGGATTTATTACGACCTATTAGGAAAACAGGGACCTTGCAGGATTTCTTTCAAAAAAGCCTGCCTTGATGCCTCTCCAGCGGTTGTGCAAGGCATCGCGTATGCCGCTGCAATGAAGGGACAAAAGTTTAGTACTTATGTGAAAAAGAGGCTTAATGGGAATGGAGAGTCTAATTCAGGCCCAAGATGTTATAGTTGTGGAAAGCTAGGACATGTACAAAGAAATTGTTCTGAGGTAAAGAACAAAGGCTCTCGTCCACCTCCTGGTCTCTGTCCAAAAAGTAAAAGAGGCAGGCATTGGAAAAATGAATGTAGATTAAAGTTCACCAAGGACGGTGTACCATTAACTGAGAAAGAAACAAAAGGGGAGTCAAAAAACTAGAAGAGGGGCATCCCCTTAGCCCTGCAAAAAAAGAGGGGAATGGATCGGCCGCTACTATGGCTCCACTGAATTTAAGTGCTCCTGAAACTGCTCCTGAAACTACTATTCATTCTCTACCCAGGGGAACCCCAGGCAGCGCAGGTTTGGACTTGGCCTGTCGCGTTGACGTTATTTTGTCCAAATGGGATGACATAACAGTCATACCAACAGGTATTAAAGGCACCTTACCTCCGGGTACGGTGGGACTCGTGATTGGCCGGAGTTCAAATATCAATAAACATTTGGAAATTGTGCCAGGGGTGGTAGACTCGGACACTGAATCAGATATAAAAGTAATGGTCAAACCATTGAAAGAAACCATACAGTTACATAAAGGCCAAAGAATAGCCCAATTGTTATTGCTGCCCTACATCCCTTTGCCAACGCCTGTCCTTACAGGAAAAAGAGGCTTGGGACAGTTCGGGTCTACGGACATTGCGGCCTGGGTGAAAGAGATGGATAACAGACCATTCAAAACTATTTACATTGATGGAAAGCCTATCAGAGGTATACTAGATACCGGCGCTGATAAAACCTGCATAGCCGGAATAGACTGGCCTCCAACGTGGCCAGTACATAACACAGGAGCTACTCTCTTGGGAGCTGGAGCCACTACAGGAGCCACAGTAAGTTCCATCATTTTAAAGTGGCAGACAGATGGAAAGGAAGGGACCTTTCAGCCCTATGTCATAGTTTCTCTGCCGTTTACTCTGTTGGGGAAGAGACAGTATGTCTGAAATGGGCTGTGTCTTAACCCTTGGCGGCCCACAGCCTGATGCTGTTGAATATCTGAGTTTGACTGATGAGCAGAATTTTTCATAGGGGCCACTGCAGAGAACATCTTTGCAGACCCGATTATTTGGAAAACTGACCAGCCTGTATGGGTTAGTCAGTGGCCCCTAACAGAGGAAAAATTACAGGCATTGGAAATATTAATAAAGGAACAGCTAGAAAAAGGACATATAGAGGAGTCTAATAGCCCCTGGAATACCCCAGTATTTGTAATTAAAAAGAAATCAGGAAAATGGAGAGTATTACAAGATTTAAGAGCTATTAACGTCACTATGGAGGATATGGGAGCTCTGCAACCGGGATTGCCATCTCCGGTTGCTGTCCCACACGATTGGAAAATCATTGTCATTGATTTACAGGATTGCTTTTTCACTATAAGATTACAACCACAAGATTGCCAAAGATTTGCTTTTAGTATTCCTTCCATTAATTATAAAAGACCATATAGAAGATACCAATGGAAAGTTTTACCACAGGGGATGAAAAATAGTCCCTCTTTATGTCAAAAATATGTGGATATGGCACTTTTTCCAATTAGACAGAAATACCCGGAAGCTTATATTATCCACTATATGGATGATATTCTTCTGGCTCACCCAAAAGAACATACTGCTAGACAGATGTTACATGATACTATTGAAAGGTTAACAGCCCAGGGATTGGTTATAGCTCCTGATAAGGTTCAATGTGACAAACCTATTGGGTATTTGGGACAGTGGTTTCAGCACGACTTCATTGTCCCCCAAAAGGCCTCTATTAGGGTAGATAAGTTGAAAACATTAAATGATTTTCAAAAATTGCTAGGGAATATACATTGGATAAGGAATTATTTACATGTAAGTACAGGGGACTTGGACCCCTTATATGAAATTTTAAAAGGGGACACGCATCCAACCTCAAAAAGAGAACTGACGCCTGCTGGCTTGAAAGGCATTCGGATAGTAGAACAGGCTTTAGAGAAAGTGAAAGTAAAGCAATTAGATTATAATCAACAGTGGTATTTACTTGTGTTTTCCACCTCTTATTCTCCAACCGCCTGCTTGTGGCAGCAGGGCATTCTGGAATGGTTACATTTACCTCATCATCAGAAAAAGACAGTGGTATCATACCCATTTATGGTATCTCAATTAGTGTATAAAGGCAGAATAAGGTCCAGAGAACTATTTGGGCGGGAACCTCAGATAATTGTTACACCTTTTAACAAAGAACAAGTGGAATTATTGTTTAAAGAATCGGATGATTGGAATTTGGCAATACTTGGCTATACAGGGCAGATTTTATATCATTATCCACAAAGCCCTTTGTTAGAATTTGTTAAATCAATTAATCTCATTTTTCCTCGGATATGTTCTCCTGAGCCACTTGTTGGAGGATTAGTAGTTTTTACTGACGGCTCATCTAATGGGACATCTGCAGTTTATACTGAGGGCCAAGAACCCCTCATAGAGCGGGGGACTCAAATGTCTGCCCAACAGGCAGAAATCAAGGCGGTAATAATTGCCCTGGTAAATTTTCCACAGATTTAAATCTCTATACTGATTCTAAATATGTAGTTAATTTGTTCCCACACATAGAGACCGCCCTGCTCTCTGGCCCTTCAACCATTCTTCCATTGTTAAAACAGTTACAGACAACATTACAACAGCGACAGAAGAAAGTTTTTGTAGGTCACATTAGAGGCCATACTAATTTACCAGGAGCTCTTTCTCAGGGCAATCGTATGGCAGATCTTTTAACCAGAAGTCATATAATGCTAGTATCAGAAGTTCAAGCGAGCCATGCACTTCATCACCAAAATGCTAATGCGCTGAGATACATGTTTAAAATTACTAGAGAATAAGCAAGGCACATAGTTAAGGAATGTGCACACTGCCCTCCCCCCGCTGGGGGGCTTAAAATGGGAGTGAACCCTAGAGGCTTAAAGCCCTTAAGCCTTTGGCAAATGGATGTGACTCACATTCCCTCCTTGGGAAGAATGAAGTTTGTACATGTAACTATAGACACTTATTCTCACTTCATGTATGCATCTGCTAGAACAGGAGAAGCCCTAAAAGATGTTGTACAACACTTAATGCAGTGTTTTATAATTATGGGTAAACCAATGCACATAAAAACTGATAATGGTCCTGCATACATCTCCAAAGTCTTTGTATCCTTCCTTCAACGATGGGAGATTTCGCACACCACAGGCATTCCATACAATCCTCAAGGGCAAGCCATAATTGAACGAGCTCATCAAGTTTTAAAATTACAAATACAAAGATTACAGGAGACTCAACAATATTATACCCCTCATCACATTTTGAGCCATGCCCTTTTTGTGATAAATTATTTGAATTCTGATACGGATGGGAATACTCCAGCTCAAAAACATTGGCAACAGACTATGCCCCGTAAGGCACAGGCTAAGGTCTTATGGAAGGATGTTTTAACAGGGACATGGAAGGGGCCCGATCCACTACTTGCTTCGGGTCGAGGCTATGCTTGTGTTTTTCCACAGGATGCCGAGTCTCCAATTTGGATCCCGGACCGCCTCATTAAGCCGGCGCCGCAGACACAGAGCAAAGAGGAAGGAGAAGAAGGCTGTGGCCCTGCTTGCTCTGAAAATGCGTCAGATGTCATTGAAACCACGAGGACTACCGACCTGGACGCAGTGCAAGAATCTGGTGAAGCAAGCCAGGAAGTTGGCGCAGACAAAAACACCGAAGCCAACGGCTGAGCACCTCTTCTTAGCTCTGCTATCCCTTCTTTCTGTAGGAGGACAGGCGTTATCCCCCCCCCCCGCCTGCAGCAGCCTACTGGGCGTATGTTCCAAACCCACCTTTGTTACACCCGGTGGGGTGGCTGGAAAACAGATCTCTCAAGGTTCTTACTAATCAATCTGAAGTGTTGGGGGGTCTACAAGATTCTTCAGAAAGAGAGCATGCAGCTAGTCATGTAAATTTTACCGGCAAATCAGATTCCCTACCCATTTGTTTTGCGTTGTTTGGGGCTCCACCTTCTGGTTGCTTGACCATAGGCTATCGCACTTTTCTTACTGATTCATCTTATTAGGGACAAAGGGAAGGACAGTACCAAGGACGAAAGAGATAAACGATGGATATGGGAAAGACGCTTAATGACTTTGGGATCACCTTGGGGGAATAAGATTTTTGAAACAGACCCACATAAGCCCTTAGAAAAATGTAGAGAACGATACCGGGATATTGATCAATTTTGGGATAGCAATTTGACACCATTTCCAGAATGGTTAGTGTGTGGATTTGATAATGCTGCAGTAAGACATAAACCTTTGGGTTTTGAAAATATCAGCATTTGGGATTACTCCTCATCCTCCGGAGATGGACATTATTATGAGTACATATTAGAGCATAAAGATAAATTTCATAATTACATCTTTTACAACCCCACAGGGGAGACACTCACTCATTGGTTTTCACCCGGATATGTAGAGCCTATTTGGGTCGCCAAATCACCCACCAGACAGCAGATACACTTTGACCTTTTTCGCCTAATTACTGTTTCTAATATGGTGTTACAAGACCGCCCTGGACAGTCAGGAACTACTATCCTGGCTGTGAGAAGTTGTTTCTTATCCTTATGCTGTGTTATTGGGGGGTCTTCAAAAAAATTAGCTATAACTTCCTTTGGTAAAAATTCTTATCATGTGTCTTGCATTAATTGCATCTTAACTAATTGTGTCTCTCCGGAACAAAGGAATAATGCAACAGTCTTGTTATTGGTACGGAGGCCATCTTTTGTGATGTTACCAGTACATTTACCCAATATGACTTGGTATGATAATTCAGCTATGCAAGTTCTTGAAGAGTTAACAGCTTTAATTCGACCAAAAAGGTTTATTGCTGCATTGATTTTAGGAATCACAGCATTAATATCTATCATTACAACATTTGCAGTAGCCACAACAGCATTGGTCCGAGAAATTCATACAGCCCATTTTGTGAATAACCTAAACAAAAATGTTACGTTTGCTTTATCTGAACAAGTTATTATTGATAAGAAATTAGAAGCAAAATTAAATGTATTGGAAGAAGCAGTGTTAGCCCTTGGTCAGGACGTTAATAATTTTAAAAAGAGTAATGGAAACCCGTTGTCACGAACAATTTAAAGCTATTTGCGTTACCCCTTTGCCATACAACACCTCTTTAGATTGGAATAAGGTTAAACATCATCTCATGGGTGTTTGGCAAGACCAATCCATTACACATGATCTTGAAGGAATACAAAGAGATATTGCAGCCATGAGTCAAGCGTATGATAAGGCAACGGAATTAAGTGACCTGGCTACTAGCCTGACTGCTGGAATCAAAGCATTAAACCCATTAGATTGGATCCAATATGTTCTTGTATTTGCCTTATTAGCAGCTGTAATAGGAGTTATTTTGTTCATATTTCCTTGTTGTTTTAGAGGCATGGCACAATCTCTCCAACGGGTTAAAGAAGATCTGTATGCCGAGCGTCTAAAAAAATAAAAAGGGAGGAATTGCCACGCCGTCAACGGTGTCGCCCGCGTAGCAACCTGCTAAGGTGACCTGGGCCTGGCCCAGGCCACGCGGGAAAGGGAGGTTCGCGACCTTTGGGTCTATGCCTCTGGCGCCCCCTTTTCTTATCCTGCTTTGTGTGCTTCTGTGGCACTATGGTATGTGGCTCTTCTGCCTCCCGGATGGAGTTTATAATGGTTGCCTGCCAATTATACTTATAAGTTAGGTGTTTAGAATTAATAGGTAGAAGCTTTGTAGTTAAAGTTTGCTTTTAATCATTGTGAAATCTGTAGGAAACTAAGGAGATGTTAGGTTCGACAAAGGCCAGGAGTCATAGTGAAACCAAACAATAACAGGAGCCAGAAAAACCGCCAAATATTGTGGCTCTTTCCTCTGTAGAAAGAGGAACCATGGTTAGACATTAAATCCTGTGTAATCACTGTAAAGAATTCATAGGTAAATGTTTTGTCCTAATTTGAAGCAGGAAGTGTATTAAGAAAGTGTTTTTGTCCCTCGATATTTTTTGGAATATTTCACCAATAAGTAACCACGATATGATGTAATGTCCGATTGTATTTTGGCCTTGACTGTATAAAAAAGGAACTCTGTGCTCAGTAAAATCGCAGCAGCACTCAACCTCACTTGTGTTGGTGTCTGTCATCGCCGAATCTCCTGCTTTCCTGTAAACCTTCTCCCACGTTCCCTCAGCCTGGTGGTTCCCGACCGAGCCAGTCTGCGGCACGGCCCGACCTTCGACTTGCGGGTGCCGCGGAGCTAAGCCCCAGGTTCGGCAGCGGCCCAGAGCATGGTGGCCGGGCGACCCGGGAGCGCAGCCCGACCCTCGACGAGCGGGTGCCGTGTAGCTAAGACCCGGCCCTCGTCTGGCGGGTGCCACGGAGCTATGCCCCGGGGTCGGCAGCGTCCCGGAGCGTGGTGGCCGAGGGCCGGGACGGGCGCGGGGTGGAACGTGCCGCGGGCCGTCCTCGGCCAGCGGGTGCCTCGGAGCTAAGCCCCGGGGTCGTCAGCGGCCCAGTGCACGGCCGCGGGTCATCCCTGGAGCCCGACCCAGGCCTTGTACTACGGGTGCCACGGAGCAAAGCCCCGGGTTCAGCAGAGGCCCGGAACGGGGCCGAGAGCCGTGCCCGGCGCGGGCGTCCTGGGCTCGCAGCCCAGCCCTCTGCCGTCGGGTGCCGCGGAGCTAAGCCCCTGCGTGGGCCATGGCCTGGAGCTGGGCCGAGGGCTGGGACAGACGCGAGGCGGCCTGGGCGCATGGCCCGGCCCTCGGCCGACGGTTGCCGCGGAGCTAAGCCTCGGGGTCGGATCCGGCCCGGAGCGGGGCCGCGGGGCGTCCCGGGTGCGTGGCCTGGCCCTCGGCCGCCGGGTGATGTGGAGCTAAGTGCTGGGGTCGGCAGCGGCTCTGAGCGGGGCAGCGGGGTGGCCCTGGCGCGTGGCACGCCCTCGGCTAACGGGTGCCGCAGAGCTAAGCCCCGGGTTCGGCAGCGGCCCGGAGCAGGGCCGAGGGCCGTGTCGGACGCGGGTCGGACTGGGCTGTGGCCTGGCCCTCAGCCCGCGGGTGCTTTGGAGCTAAGCCCTGGGGTCAGCAGTGGCACAGAGCAGGGCCGAGGGCCGTGCCGGACGCGGGACGGATTGGGCGCTCGGCCCAGCCCTCATCCGGCGGGTGCCGCGGAGCTAAGCCCCGGGGTCGGCAGCGGCAAGGAGCAGGGCCGATGGCCATGCCGGAGTTGGGGCCACCTGGGCGCTCGGCGCGGCCCTCATCCGGCAGGTGCCGCGGAGCTGAGCCCCGGGGTCGGCAGTGGCCCAGAGCGGGGCCAAGGGCCGGGACGGGCGCAGGGCGGCCTGGGCGCATGGCCCATCCCTCGTACGGCGGGTGCTGCGGAGCTAAGCCCCGGGGTCGACAGCGGCCCGGAGTGGGGCCCAGGGCCGGGACGGCCGTGGGGCGGCCGGGCGCATGGCCCATCCCTCGGACGGCGGGTGCTGCGGAGCTAAGCCCCGGGGTCGGCAGCGGCCCGGAGCGGGGCCGCGGGGATTCCTGGGCGCCCAGTCCGGCCCTCTGTCGGCGGGTGCCGTGGAGCTTAGCCCCGGTTTCGGCAGCGGCAAGGAGCAGGGCAGCGGGGTGGCCCAGCCTTGGGGCCTGGCCCTCGGCCGGCGGGTGCCTCGGAGCTAAGGCCCTGGGTCGGCAGCGTCCCGTAGCGGGGCCGTGGAGCATCCCGGGTGCCCGACCGGGCCCTTGGCCGACGAATGCTGCGGAGCTAAGCCCCGGCGTCGGCAGCGGGCCGGAGCGGGTCCGAGGGCCATGCCGGACGCGGGCCGGCCTGGGCGCATGTCCCAGCCCTCGGCCGGCGGGTGCCATGGAGCAAAGCCCCGGGTTCGGCAGCGGCCCGGAGCAAGGTGGCCGGGCGGCCCGGGAGCGCAGCCCGACCCTCGACGAGCGGGTGCCGTGTAGCTAAGACCCGGGGTCGGCAGCGGTCCGGAGCGGGACCGAGGGCCGGGCCGGACGAGGGTCGGACTGGGCTGCAGCCCGGCCCTCGGCCGGCGGGTGCCTCGGAGGTAAGCCCCGGTGTCGGCAATGGCACAGAGCGCGGCCGCAAGGCGTACCGGGAGCCCGAGCCAGGCCTTTGTCCTATGGGTGCCACGGAGCAAAGCCCCGGGTTCAGCAGCCGCCCGGAGCGGGGCCAAGGGCCGGGCCGGCCGCGGGACAACCCTGGCACGCGGCCCGGCCATCCGCCTGAGGGTGCCGCGGAGCTACGCCCTGGGGTCGGCAGCGGCCCGCAGCGGGGCCCAGGGCCGGGACGGGCGCAGGACGGCCCGGGCGCATGGCCCAGCCCTCGGCCGGCGGGTGCCGCGGAGGTAATCCCCGGAGTCGGCAGCGGCCCAGAGAGTGGTGGCGGGGCGGCCCGGGAGCGTGTCCTGACCCTCGACTAGCGGGTGCCGCGGAGATAAACCCGGGGTCGGCAGCGGCCCGGAGCAGGATCCTGGGCCAGGAGGGTCGCGGGACAGCCCAGGCGCATGGCCCAGCCCTCGGCCGCCTGGGGCCGCGTAGCTAAGCCCCGGAATCGGCAGCAACCCGGAGCGGGGCCGCGGGGATTCCTGGGCGCCCAGCCCAGCCCTCTGCCCGCGGGTGCCATGGAGCTAAGCCCCGGCATTGGCCGCGGCCCAGAGCGGGGCCGCGGGGCGTCCCCAGCGGCCCGGAGCGGGGCCGAGAGCCATGCCAGGCGTGGGGATCACAGGCTCGCGGACCTGCCCTCTGCCGTCGGGTGCCGCGGAGCTAAGCCTCGGGGTCGAACCGGCCCAGAGCGGGGCCGCGGGGCGTCCCGGGTGCGCGGCCTGGCCCTTGGCCGGCGGGTGACGTGGAGCTAAGCCCCGGGGTCGGCAGCGGCCCAGAGCGGGGCGGCGGGGCGGCCCTGGCGCGCAGCACGACCCACGGCTAACGGAAGCCGTGGAGCTAAGCCCCGGGGTCGGCAGGGGACGGAGTGGGGCCGATGGCCGGGACAGCGTGGGGCGGCCCGGGCGCGCGGCCCGGACTTCGGCCAGCAGGTCCTGCGGAGCTAAGCCCCTGGGTCGGCAGCGGCACAGAACGGGGCCGAGGGCCGTGCCGGATGCGGGGCAGCCTGGGCTCTCGGCCCGGCCCTCATCCAGCGGGTGTTGCGGAGCTAAGCCCCGGGGTCGGCAGCAGGCCGGAGCGGGGCTCAGGGCCATGCCGGACGCGGGCCGGCCTTGGCGCTCAGCCCAGCCCTCGGCCGGCGGGTGCGGCGGAGCTAAGCCCCGGGGTCCGCAGCGGCCCGGAGCAGGATCCAGGGCCAGGACGGTCGCGGGACGGCCCGGGAGCATGGCCCAGCCCTCGGCCGGCGGGGGCCGTGGAGCTAAGCCCCGGAATCGGCAGCGACCCGGAGCGGGGCCACGGGGATTCCTGGGCGCCCAGCCCAGCCCTCTGCCCGCAGGTGCAGTGGAGCTAAGCCCCGGCGTTGGCCGCGGCCCAGAGCGGGGCCGCGGGGTGTCCCCAGCGGCCCGGAGCGGGGCCGAGAGCCGTGCCAGGCACGGGCGTCACAGGCTCGCGGACCTGCCCTCTGCCGTCGGGTGCCCCGGAGCTAAGCCTCGGGGTCGGAACCGGCCCGGAGCAGGGCCGCGGGGCGTCCCGGGTGCGCGGCCTGGCCCTCGGCCGGCGGGTGACGTGGAGCTAAGGCCCGGCGTCGGCAGCGGCCCAGAGCGGGGCGGCGGGGCGGCCCTGGCGCGTGGCACGACCCTCGGCTAACGGAAGCCGTGGAGCTAAGCCCCGGGGTCGGCAGCAGCCCGGAGCGGGGCCAATGGCCGGGATCGCGTGGGGCGGACCAGGCGCGCGGCCCGGACTTCGGCCAGCAGGTCCGGCGGAGCTAAGCACCAGGGTCGGCAGCGGCAAAGAACGGGGCCGAGGGCCGTGCCGGATGCGGGGCGGCCTGGGCGCTCGGCCCAGCCCTTGTCCGGCGGGTGCAGCAGAGCTAATCCCCGGGGTAGGCAGCGGCCCGGAGCGGGGTGGCGGGGCGGCCTGGGAGTGCGGCCCGACCCTCCGCTAGCGGGTGCCGTGGAGCTAAGCACCGGGATGGCAGCGGCCCGGAGCGGGGCCGAGGGGTGGGCCGGACGCGGGGTGGAACGTGCCGCGGCCCGGCCTCAGCCAGCGGGTGCCTCGGAGCTAAGCCCCAGGGTCGGCAGCGGCCCAGAGCGCGGCCGCGGGGCATCCCGGGAGCCCGACCCAGGCCTTGTCCTACGGGTGCCACGGAGCAAAGCCCCGGGTTCAGCAGCGGCCCGTAGCGGGGCCGAGGGCCGGGCTGGCCACGGGACAGCCCGGGCGCGCGGCCCGGTCATCGGCCTGAGGGTGCCGCGGAGCTAATCCCTGGGGTCGGCAGCGGCCCAGAGCAGGGCCCAGGGCCGGGACGGTCGCGGGGCGGCCTGGACGCATGGCCCAGCCCTCGGCCGGCGGTTGCCGCGGAGCTAAGCCCCGAGGTCGGCCGTGGCCCAGAGCGTGGTGACCGGGCGGCCCGGGAGCGCGGCCTGACCCTCAACTAGCGGGTGCCGCGGAGCTAAGCCCCGGAGTTGACAGCGACCCGGAGCGGTCCTGCAGGGCGTCCCAGGCGTGCGACCCGGCACTCGGCCGGCGGGTGCGGCGGAGCTAAACCCTGGGGTAGCCCGTGGCCCGGAGCTGGTCCGCGGGGCGTCCGGGGTGCGCGGCCCGGCCATCAACCGGGCGGTGCCTCGGAGTAAAGCCCAGGGGTAGGCAGCGGCCCGGAGCAGGGCCGAGGGCAGGGACGGGCGCGGGGCGGCCCGGGCGCATGGCCCAGCGCTCGGCGGGCGGGTGCCGCGGAGCTAAGCCCCAGGTCGGCAGCGGCCCGGAGCGGGGTGGCGGGGCGGCCCGGGAGCGCGGCCCGACCCTCGGTTAGCGGGTGCCGCTCAGCTAAACCCCGGGTCGGCAGCGGCCCGGAGCAGGGCCGAGGGCCGGGCCGGGCGCGGGGTGGAACATGCCGCTGGCCGGCCTCGGCCCATGGGTGCCTCGGAGCTATGCCCCGGGGTCGGCAGCGGCCCAGAGAGTGGCCACGGGGCATCCCGGGAACCCGAACCAGGCCTTGTCCTACGGGTGCCACGGAGCAAAGTCCCGGGTTCAGCAGCGGCCCGGAGCCGGGCCGAGGGCCGGGCCGGCCGTGGGACAACCCGGGCGCGCGGCCCGGCCATCGGCCTGAGGGTGCCGTGGTGCGAAGCCCTGGGGTCGGCAGCGGCCCGGAGCGGGGCCCAGGGCCGGGAAGGGTGCAGGGCGGCCTGGGCGCATGGCCTAGCCCTCGTCCGGCGGGTGCCGTGGAGGTAAGCCCCGGGGTCGGCAGCGGCCCGGAGCGAGGTGGCCGGGCGGCCCGGGAGCGCGGCCCGACCCTCGACTAGCGAGTGCTGCGGAGCTAAGCCCCGGGGTCGGCAGCTGCCCGGAGCGGGGCCGAGGGCCGGGCCGGACGCGGGTCGGACTGGGCTGCGGCCCGGCCCTCGGCCCGCGGGTGCCTCCGAGCTAAGCCCCGGGGTCGGCAGCGGCACATAGCAGGGCATAGGGCCGTGCCGGACTTGGGGCGGCCTGGCGCTCGGCCCAGCCCTCATCTGGCGCGTGCCTTGGAGCTATGCCCCGGGGTCGGCAGCGGGCCGGAGCGGGTCCGAGGGCCATGCCGGAGGCGGGGCGGCCTGGTCGCTCGGCCCGGCCCTCGTCCGGCAGGTGCCATGGAGCTAAGCCCCAGTGTCGGCAGCGGCCGGGAGCGGGGCCGAGGGCCGGGACGGGCGCGGGGCGGCCCTGGCACATCGCCCAGCATTCGGCAGGCGGGTGCCGCGGAGCTAAGCCCCGGGGTCGGCAGCGGCCCGGAGCGGGTCCCAGGGCCGGGACGCGCGTGGGGCGGCCCGGGCGCATGGACCAGCCCTAGGCCGTCGGTTACCGCGGAGCTAAGCCCCGGGGTCGGCAGCGGCCCGGAGCGGAGTGGTCGGGCAGCCCGGGAGCGCGGCCCGACCCTCGACTAGCGGGTGCCGCGGAGCTATGCCTCGGGGTCGGCAGAGGGCCGGAGCGGGTCCGAGGGCCATTCCGGAGGCGGGGCGGCCTGGGAGCTCGTCCCGGCCCTCGTCCGGCTGGTGCCATGGAGCTAAGCCCCGGGGTCGGCAGCGGCCGGGAGCGGGGCCGAGGGCCGGGACGGGCGCGGGGCGGCGCTGGCACATCGCCCAGCATTCGGCCGGCGGGTGCCGCGGAGCTAAGCCCCGGGGTCGGCAGCGGCACAGGGCGGGCCGAGGGCCGTGCTGGGCGCAGGGCAGCCCTGGCGCGTGGCCCGGCCCTCCGCTAGCAGGTGCCGCGGTGCTAAGCCCCGGGGTCGGCAGCGGCCCGTTGTGGGTCCCAGAGCCGAGCCGGGCACGGGTTGTCCCGGCTCTTGGCCCGGCCCTCCGCCCTTGGGTGCCGCGGAGGTAAGCCCTGGGGTCGGCAGCGTCCCAGAGCGGGGCAGAGGGCCGGGCCGTGCGCAGGCAGCCCGGGCGCGCGGCCCAGCCCTACGCCGGCGGGTGCCGCAGAGCTAATCCCTGGGGTCGGCAGCGGCCTGGAGCGGGGCTGAGGGTCGGGCTGGTCCCGGGGCGTATAGGGCGTGCGGCCCGGCCCTCGCACGCGGGTTCCACAGAGCTAAGCCCCGGGGTCGGCAGTGGCCCGGAACGGGGCCGAGGGCCGGGCCGAGCGCGGGGCTACAAGGGCGCGCGGCCCTGACCTCGGCCGGGGGTTGCCGCGGAGTTAAGCCCCTGGGTCGGCAGCGGCCTGAGCGGGGCTGAGGCCCGGGCGGGTCCCGGGGCGGACCGGGCGTGCGGCCCGGTCCACGCACACGGGTGCTATGGAGCTAAGCCCCGGGGTCGGCAGCGGCCAGGAGCGGGGCCAAGGGCCGGGCCGGGCGAGGGGCAGCCCTGGCTCGCGGCCCGGCACTCGGTCCGCGGGTGCTGCGGATCTAAGCCCTGGGGTCGGCAGCGGCCCGGAGCGGGGCTTCGGGCCGGTCCGGAGCGGGGTGGCCTGGGCACGAGGCCTGGCCCTCCACTGGCGGGTGCTGCGGAGCTAAGCCCCGGGGTCATCAGTGGCCAGGAGCGGGGCCGAGGACCGTGCCAGACGCGGCCAGCCCGGGCGCGTGGACCGGCCCTCCACTGACGAGTGCCACGGAGCTAAGCCCCGGGGTCGGCAGCCGCCTGGACAGGGGCCAGGGCCTGGCCTGACATAAGGCGGCCCCGGCGCGCAGCCGTACATGGCGCGGGGCGGCCCCGGTGCGAGGCCCGGCTCTCGAGCCGCGGGTGCCGCGGAGCTAAGCCCCGGGGTCGGCAGCGGCCCGGTGTGGGGCCGAGGGCCGGGCAGGTCGCAGGGCGGCCCGAGCGCGCAGCCCGGCCACCGCCCGCGGGTGCTGCAGCGCTAAGCCCCGGGGTCGGCTGTGGCCCAGAGCTGGGTCGAAGGCCGTCCCGGTCGCGTGTCCAGGCCCTCGGCCCGCGGGTGCCGCGGGAGCTAAGCCCCGGGGTCGGCAGCGGCCCGGTGTGGGGCCGAGAGCCGGGCAGGTCACAGGGCAGCCCGGGCACATGGCCTGGCCCTCAGCCCGCGGGTGCTGCGGAGGTAAGTCCCGGGGTCGGCAGCGGCCTAGAGCGGGGACGAGGGCCGGGCCGGGCGCGGGGCGGCACTGGCGTGCATCCCGGCCCTTGGCCCGCGGGTGCCGCAGAGCTAAGCCCCGGGTTTGGCAGTGGCCCGAAGCGGGGCCGAGGGCCGGGGCGGGCGCGGCCAGCCCTGTCGCGCGGCCCGGCCCTCCGCCGGCGGTTGCCACGGAGCTAAGCCCCAGGGTAGGCAGCGGCCCATAGCGGGACTGAGGGCCATGCCGGGCGCGGCCGGCCTGGGCACGCTGAAAGGCCCTCCGCTGGCAAGTGCCGCGGAGCTAAGCCCCGGGTTCGGCAGTGGCCCGGAGCGGGGCCAGGGCCGGGTTTGGCACGGGGTGGCCCCGGTGCGCGGCACAGCCCTCGGCCCGTGTGAGCCGCGGAGCTAAGCCCTGGGTAGGCAGCGGCCCGGAGCGGGGCTGAGTGCCGGGCTGGGCTCTGGGAGGCCTGGGCGCGTGGTCAGGCCTTCCGCTGGCGGGTGCCGCGTAGCTAAGCCCCGGGGTCGGCAGCGACCCGGAGCGGGGCCTAGGACCGGTCCAGGCGCGGGGCGGTCCGGGCGCGCAGCCCAGCCCTCAGCCCGCTGGTGCCGCGGAGCTAAGACCCTGAGTCGGCAGCGGCCCGGAGCGGGGCCGAGGGCCGTGGCTGGCGCGGCCGACCCGGGCGTGCCTCCCGGCCCTGAGCCGACTGGTGCCGCGGAGCTATGCCCCGGGGTCGGCAGAGCCCCGGAGCGGGGCCAGGGCCGGGCCGGGCACGAGGCGACCCCGGTGCGCGGCACAGCCCTCGGCCCGTGTGAGCCGCGGAGCTAAGCCCTGGGTTGGCAGCGGCCCGGAGGGGGGCCGAAGGCCGGACCGGGCACTGGACGGCCTGCGCGCATGGCCAAGCCCTCCGCCGGCGTGTGCCACGGAGCTAAGCCCCGGGGTCGGCAGCGGCACGGGGCAGGGCCGAGAGCCGGGCCGGGTTCGGTGCGGCCAGGGCGTGCGGCCCGGCCCTTGGACCGCGGGTGCCGCAGAGATAAGCCCCGGGTCAACAGCGGCCCGGGGCGGGGCCGATGGCCAGTCCGGGTACAGGGCGGCCCGGGCGCGCGGCCCTGCCCTCCTCCGGCGGTTGCCGCGGAGCTAAGACCTGGGGTCGGCAGCGGCCCAGAGCGGGCCCGAGGGCAGGGCTGGGCGCGGGGCGGCCCGTGCACGCGGCCCGGCCCTCGGCCGGCGGGTGTTGCGTAGCTAGGCCCCAGTGTCGGCAGTGGCCTGGAGCGGGGCCAAGGGTCGCGATGGTAGCGAGGCGACCCGGGCTCGTGGATCGGCCCTCGGCCCGTGTGTGCCGTGGAGCTAAGCACTGGGGTCAGAAGCGGTCCGAAGCGGGGCCGAGGGCCGTACCAGGCGCGGGGCAGCCCGCGCGTGCGACCGTTTTCTACGCCGGCGGGTGATGCGGAGCTAAGCCCCGGCGTCGGCAGCAGCCCAGAGTGGGACCGAGGGCCCGTCCGGGTACGGGGCGGTCATGGCGCGCGGCCCTGCCCTCCGCCGGCGGTTGCCGCGGAGCTAAGACCCGGGGTCGGCAGCGGCCCAGAGCGGGGCCGAGGGCCGGGCTGGGCGCGGGGCGGCCCGTGCACGCGGCCCGGCCCTCGGCCGGCGGGTGTCGCGCACCTAGGCCCCGGTGTCGGCAGCGGCCCAGAATGGGGCCTAGGGCCAGGCTGGGGGCGGGGGGACCAGTGCACGCGCCAGCCCCTCGGCAGCGGGTGCTGCAGTGATAAGCCCCGGGGTCGGCAACGGCCCGGAGCGGGGCCAAGGACCCGGCAGGGCAAGGGGCGCCCGGGCGCGCAGCTTGTCCCTCCACTGGCGGGTGCCGCGGAGCTAAGCCCCGGGGTTGGCAGCGGCCTGGAGCGTGGCCAGGACCGGGCCGGGCAAGGGGCGGCCCCAGCACACAGCAGTGCCTGGCGCTGGGCGGCCCTGGCACGCGGCCGTACCGGGCACTGGGCGACCCCGGCACGCTGCACGGCCCCTGGCACTCGGCCCGGACGTGCCTCGGAGCTAAGCCCCGGGTTCGGCAGCGGACCGGAAAGGGGCCAAGGGACAGACCTGGCGCAGGCCGGCCCAGGCACTAGGCCCATCCCTCCGCCGGCAGGTGCCATGGAGCTAAGCCCCGGGGTCGGCAGCGGCCCAGAGCGGGGTCGAGGGTCGGGCCAGGCGCGGGGCTCCCCGGGCACGTGGAACGGTCATCCGCTGGCAGTTGCCGCGGAGTTAAGCCCCGGGGTCAGCAGCGGCCCAGAGCGGGGCCGCAGGCAGGGCGGGGAGCAGGGCGGCCTGAGAGCGCGGCCCCTCCCTCGGCCCGCCGGTGCCTTGGAGCTAAGCTCCGGGGTCGGCAGCGGCCTGGACCGAGGACGAGGGCCAGGCAGGGAACGGGGCGTCAGGGCGCGCGGCCCGCCCCTCCGCTGGCGGGTGCCAAGGAGCTCAGTCCCGGGGACGGCAGCGGCCCGGATCGCTGCCGAGGGTCAGGAAGGGAGCGGGGCGGCCCGGGCACGTGGCCCGGCACTCGGCCATCCGGTGCTGTGGAGGTAAGTCCCGGGGTCAGCAACGGCCCAGAGCACGGCCGAGGCCCAGGCCAGGCACGGTGCTGCCCTGGCGCACAGCCCGGCCCTCCACCGGCGGGTGACGCGGAGCTAAGCCCCGGGGTCGGCAGCGGCCCAGAGCGGGGACGAGGGCCCGTCCGGGTACGGGGCGGCCCGGGCGCGCAGCCCACCCCTCCGCCGGCGGGTGCCATGGAGCTAAGCCCCGGGGTCGGCAGCGGCCCAGAGCGCAGCCAAGGTTTGTGACGGACGCGGGGCGGCCCGAGCACGCACCCTGGCCCTCGGCTTGCGGGTGCCGCGGAGCTAAGCCCCGGGGTCAGCAGCGGCCGGGAGCGGGACCAAGGGCCGGGCCGGGCGCGGTGCTGCCCGGGCGTGGTGCGGCCAGGGCACGCTGCCCAGTCCTCCGGCGGCGGGTGCCGCGGATCTAAGCCGTGGGGTCGGTAGCGGCCCTGAGCGGGGCCGAGGGCCGGGCCGGGCCGGGCGTGGGGCGGCCCTGGAGCGCTACCCGGTCCTCCGGCGGCGGGTGCCACGGAGCTAAGCCGTGGGGTCGGCAACTGCCCGGAGTTGGGCCGAGAGCTGGGCAGGGCGCGGGGCGGCCTGGGCACGCGGCCCGGCCGTCGATAATGTGTGCCGCGTACCTAAGCCCCGGGGTGGACTGTGGCCTGGAGCGGGCTCGAGGGCCGGGCCAAGGGCGGACAGCCCTGGCGCGTGGCCTGGCCCTCCACCGGCGTGTGCCGCAGAGCTAAGCCCCGGGTTCGACAGCGGCCCGGACCGGGGCGGAGGGCCTGGCCGGGCACGGCGCAGCCTGGGCACAGGGCCTGCCCCTCCGCCGTCAGGTGCCGCGGAGCTAAGCTCCGGGGTCGGCAGCGGCCCGGAGCGCTGCTGAGGGTTGGGAAGTGTGCGGGGCAGCCCGGGAACGCGGCCCGGCCCTCAGCCCGCGGGTGCCGCGGAGCTAAGTCCCGGGGTCAGCAGTTGCCTGGAGTATGGCCGAGGGCTGGGCCGGTCGCGGGGCAGCCCAGGCACGTGGCCCGGTCCTCCACTGGCAGGTGCCGCGGAGCTAAGCCTCCTGGGTCGGCAGCGGCCCGGAGCAGGGTCGAGGGTCTGGCCGGGCACGGGGTGGCCCGGGCGCGCGGTCCGCCCCTCTGCCGGCGGGTAGCGCGGAGATAAGCCCCGGGGTCGGCCGTGGCCCGGAGCTCGGCCGAGGGTCAGGATGAGAGCGGGGCAGCCCGGACACCTGACCCTGCCCTTGGCCCGCGGGTGCCGCTGAGCTAAGCCTCGGGGTGGGCAGCGGCCCGGAGCGGGGCCGGGTGCCAGGCAGGGTGCAGATGACCCGGGCCCGCGGACTGGACTCCGCCGGCGGGTGCCGCATAGCTAAGCCCCGGGGTCGGCAACGGCCCGGAGCGGGGCCGAGGGCCAGGACGGGCGCGGGACGGCCCGAGCGCGGGACCCGGACCTCGGCCCGCGGGTGCCGCGGAGCTAAGCCCCGGGAACGGCAGCGGCCCGGAGCGGCCGGGACGGGCGCAGGGCGGCACGGGTGCGCTGCCCGGGCCTTGGCCAGCGGGGACCACGGAGCTAACCCCCGGCGTCGGCAGCGGCCGGGAGCGGGCAGAAGGTCGCGACGAAAGCGGGGCGGCCCGGGCACTTGGCCCTGCCCTCTGCCCAGGGGTGTTGCGGAGCTAAGCTCCGGAGTCGGCAGCGGCCCGGAACATTGCCAAGGGCCCGGCAAGGCATGGGGCGGCCCAGGCGCGGCCCGCCCCTCTGCCGGCGGGTGTCGCGGAGCTTATCCCCGGGGTCGGCAGCGGCCGGGAGCTTGGCCGAGTGTCGGGACGAGAGCGGGACAGCCCGGGCACTGGGCCCGGCCCTCGGCACTCGGGTGCCGCGTAGATAAGCCCCCGGATCGGCAGCGGCCCGGATCGCGGCCGAGGGTCGCAACGGGAGTGGTGCGGTCTGGGCACGTGGCCAGGTCCTCGGCCCGGGGGGCCGTGAAGCTAAGCCACGGGGTCGGCAGCGGCCCGGAGCGGGGTCAAGGGCCCGGACCGGCACGGAGAGGCCCAGACGCGTGGCCCGCCCCTCCACCGGCGGGTGCCGCGGAGCTAAGCCCCGGGGTCAGCAGCGGCCTGGAGCTCAGCCGAGGGTCAGGCCGAGAGCGGGGCGGCCCGGGCATGAGGCCGGGCCCTCGGCCCGCGGGTGCTGCGGAGCTAAGCCCTGGGGTCGGCAGCGGTCCGGAGCGTGGTAGAAGGTCGCGACGGAAGCGGGGCGGCCCGGGCACGTAGCCCGGCCCTCGGCCAGGAGTGCCGCGATTCTAAGCCCCGGGGTCGTCAGCGGCCCGGAGCGGGGCCGAGGGCACGGCCGAGCACAAGGCGGCCAAGGCACACGGCCTGTCCCACACCCGTCGGGTGCCGCAGAGCTAAGCTCCGGGCTTGGCAGCGGCCCGGAGCGGGGCTGAGGGCCGGGCCGGGCGCGTTGTGGCCCAGGCGCGCGGCCAGGACCTCCACCGGCGGGTACCGCGGAGGTAAGCCCCGGGGTCGGTTGCGGCCCGGAGTGGGGCCGAGAGCCGGGCCGGGCGCGTTGTGGCCCGCGTGCAGGGCCAGGACCTCCACCGGCGGGTACCGCGGAGCTAAGTCCCGGGGTTGGTTGCGGCCAGGAGTGGGGCCGAGGGCCGTGCCGGGCGCGGGGCGGCCCGGGTGCGCTGCCCGGTCCTCTGGCGGCGGATGCCGCAGAGCTAAACCCCGGGGTCGGCAGCGGCCTGCAGCGTGGCCGAGGGTCCGGCCGGGCGCGGGGCGCCCCAGGCGCGCAGCCCGTTCCTCCGCCGGCGGGTGCCGTGGAGCTAAACCCGGGGTCTGCAGAGGCCCGTGGTGGGGCCAAGGGCCGGGCCGGGCGTGGGACGGCCCGGGCACGCGGCCCGGCCCTCTGCCGCGGGTGCCGCATAGCTAAGCTCGGTGTCGTCAGCGACCCTGAGCGGGGCTGCGGGCTGGGCAGGGCGAAGTGTGGCCTGGGCGCGCGGCCCCGCCCTCGGCCTGCCGCTGCCGCGGAGCTAAGGCCTGGTGTAGGAGCGGCCTGGAGCGGGGCTGAGGTCCGGGCAGGGTGCGGGGCTGCCCGGGCGCACGAACCCACCTCGGCTGGCGGGTGTCGCGGAGCTAAGCTCCGGAGTCAGCAGCGGCCCGGAGCTCAGCCGAGGGTCAGGCCGAGAGCGGGATGGCCCGGGCACGTGGCCCGGCCTTCGGCCCGCGGGTGCTGCGGAGCTAAGCCCCGGGGTCGGCAGCGGCCCGGAGCGCGGCAGAAGGTCGTGACGGAAGCGGGGCGGCCCGGGCACGTGGAACGGCCCTCAGCCCGGAGTGCCGCGATTCTAAGCCCCGGGGTCGTCAGCGTCCTGGAGCGGGGCCGAGGGCCGGGCCGGGCGCGGGGCAGCCCGGGCGAGCGGCCCGATCCTCCACCCGCTGGTGCCGCGGAGCTAAGCCCCGGGATCGGCAGCAGCCCTGAGCGGGGCCGAGGGCCCGGCCGAGCATGGGGCGGCCCAGGCACACGGCCCGCCCCTCCTGTGATGGGTGCTGCGGAGCTAAGCCCCAGGGTCGATTGTGGCCCAGAGCGGGGCCGAGAGCCGGGCTGGGCACGGGGAGGCCCGCGCGCGGGGCCAGGACGTCCAACGGCCGGTACCGCGGAGCTAAGCCCCGGGGTCGGCAGCGGCCTGTAGCGGGGCCGAGGGCTGGGCAGTGCGCGGGGCGGCCGGGGTGCGTGGCGGCCAGGGCGCGCGGCCTGGCCCTCGGCCCGGGGGTGCCGCGGAGCTAAGCCCCGGGGTCAGCAGCGTCTCGGAGCGCGGCCGTGGGTCTTGTCGGACGTGGGGCATCCCGGGCGCGCAGCCCATTCCTCTGCCGGCGGGTGCCGCGGAGCTAAGCCAAGGGGTCTGCAGAGGCCCGGAACGGGGCCGAGGGCCGGGCCTGGCGTGGGACGGCCCGAGCACGCGTCCCGGCCCTTGGCCGGCGGGTGCCGCGTAGCTAAGCCCCGTTGTCGGCAGCGGCCCAGAGCAGGGCCGAGGGCTGGGCCTTGCGCGGGGCGGCCCGGGCACGCGGCCGGATGCTCATTCCGCTGGTGCCACGGAGCTAAGCCCCGGGGTCGGCAGCGGCCCGAAGCGGTGCCGAGGGCCGGGCCGATCACGGGGAGGCCTGGACGCGCAGCCCGGCCCTTCGCCGGCGGGTGCCGCGGAGCTAAGCCCCGGGTTTGGGAGCGGCCCGCAGCGAGGCTGAGGGCCGGGACGGGCGCAGGGGGACCCGGGCCCGTGGCCCGGTACTCCGACGACTGGTGCAGCAGTGCTAAGCCACGGGGTCGGCAGTGGCCCGGAGCGAGGCAGAGGGCCAGGCAGGACACGGGGCGGCCTGGGCGCGCAGCCCGCCCTCGGCCAGCGGGTGTCGCAGAGCTAAGCCCCGGGGTCGGCAGTGGCCCGGAGCTCGGCCGAGGGCCAGGCCGGGCGCGGGGCGGCACTGGCGCGGGGCCCGGTCCTCGGCCCGCGGGTGCCATGGTCCTAAGCCCCGGGATCGGCATCAGTCCAGAGTGGGGCCGAGGTTCGGGACGGGTGCGGGGCGGCCTGGGCACGTGTCCCGGCCCTCGGCCCGAGGGTGCCGCGGAGGTAAATCCCGGGGTTGGCAGCGGCCCGGAGCGCGGCAGAAGGTCGCGATGGAAGCGGGGCGGCCCGGGCACGTGGACCTGCCCTCGGCCCAGGGGTGCCGCGGAGCTAAGCTCTGTGGTTGCAGCAGCCTGGAACTTGGCCGAGGGCCCGGCCAGGCATGGGGCGGCCCGGGCGCACGGCCCGCCCCTCCGCCGGCGGGTGCTGCGGAGCTAAGTCCCGGGATCGGCAGCTACCCGGAGCGGGGCGCGGGCCAGGCGGGGCGCAGGGCGGCCCGGGCGCGCGGCCCGGCCCTCGGCCCATGGGTGCCGAGGAGCTAAGTCCCGGTGTCGGAGGCGGCCCAGAGCGGGGCCGAGGGCCGGGCAGGTTGCGGGGCGGCCCGGGCGCGCGGCCCGACCTCCGCCGGCAGGTGTCGTTGAGCTAAGCCCCGCGGTCAGCAGCGGCCCCGAGCTCGGCTGAGTGTCGGGACGAGAGCGGGACGCCCGGGCACGTGGCCCGGTCCTCGGCACACGAGTGCCGCAGACATAAGCCCCGGTATCGGCAGCGGCCTGAAACGCGGCCGAGGGTCGCGACGGGAGCGGAGCGTTCCGGGCACGTGGCCCGGTCCTCGCCCCGGGGGTGCCGCGGAACTAAGCCACGGGGTCGGCAGCAGCTCGGAGAGGGGCCGAGGGCCTGGCCGGGCACGGGGCGCCCCAGGCGTGTGGCCCGCCCCTCCGCCAGCGGGTGCCACGGAGATAAGCCCCGGTGTCTGCAGCGGGCCGGAAGGCGGCCGAGTGTCGGGATGAGGGCGGGACGGTCCGGGCACGTGGCCCGGCCCTCAGCACGCGCGTGCCGCGTAGATAAGGCCCGGATCGGCAGCGGCCCGGAACGCGCCCGAGGGTCGCGACGGGAGCGGAGCAGTGCGGGCAGGAGGCCCGGTCCTCGGCCCGGGGGTGCCGCGGAACTAAGCCACAGGGTCGGCAGCGTCCTGGAGTGGGGCCGAGGGCCCGGCCGGGCACGGGGAGGTTGAGACGCGCGGCCCCCCCCTCCGCCGGCGGGTGCCGCAGAGCTAAGCCCCGGGGTCAGCAGCGGCCCGGAGCTCGGCCGAGGGTCAGGCCGAGAGCGGGGCGGCCCGGGCACGTGGCCCGGCCCTCGGCCCACGGGTGCTGCGGAGCTAAGCCCCGGGGTCGGCAGCGGCACGGAGTGCGGCAGAAGGTCGCGAAAGAAGCGGTGCGGCCCGGGCACGTGGCACGGCCCTCGGCCCGGAGTGCCGCGATTCTAAGCCCTGGGGTAGTCAGCGGCCCGGAGCGGGGCCGAGGGCCGGGCCAGGTACGGGGCAGCCCGGGCGTGCGGCCCGATCCTCCGCCCGCTGGTGCCGCGGAGCTAAGCCCCGGGTCGGCAGCAGCCCTGAGCGGGGCCAAGGGCCAGGCCGGGCGTGGTGCGGCCAGGGCGCGCTGCCCAGTCCTCCAGCGGCGGGTGCCGCGGGGTCGGCAGCGGCCCTGAGCTGGGTCGAGGGCGAGGCCAGGCGCGGGTCGGCCAGGGTGCGCGGCCCGAACCCTGGCCTGCTGGTGCCGCGGAACTAAGACCCGGGATCGGCAGCAGCCTGGAGCGGGACCGAGGGTTGGGCCGGGCACGGGGCTCCCCTGGCGTGCGGCCCGGTCCTCGCCGGTGGTTGACGCAGAGCTTAGCCCCGGAGTCAGC
Organism: Sorex fumeus; assembly: GCF_029834395.1. Lineage (NCBI taxonomy): Eukaryota > Metazoa > Chordata > Mammalia > Eulipotyphla > Soricidae > Sorex > Sorex fumeus. The sequence goes on along the minus strand of NW_026606224.1, from coordinate 1,635,138 downwards.
AGCGGCCAGGAGCGGGGCCTAGGGCCAGGCCGGGGGCGGGGGGGGCCCGGCCGTGTGGCCAGACCCTCGGCCCGCGGGTGCCACGGAGATAAGCCCCGGGGTCAGCAGCAGGCCGGAGCGGGGCCGAAGGCCGGGCAGATTGCTGCCGACCCGGCAGCGCGGACCGGGCCTCCGCCAGCTGGTGCCGCGGAGCTAAGCCCCGGGGTCGGCCACGGCCCGGAACGGGGCCAGGGTTGGGCCGGGCGCGGGGCAGCCCCGGCACACGGCCGTGCCTGGCGCGGGATGGCCCTGGCACGTGGCCATACCGGGCCCTTGGCGATCCCGCCATGCGGCCCGGCCCTCGGCCCGCATGTGCCTCGGTGCTAAACCCCGGGTTTATCAGCGGCCCGGAGCGGCGCCAAGGGCCAGGCCGGGCGGGGCGGCCCAGGCGCACGGCCCAGGCCTCCGCTGGCAGGTACCATGGAGCTAAGCCCCGGGATCGGCAGCGGCCGGGAGCGGGGCCGAGGGCCAGTCCAGGCGCGGGGCGGCCCCTGCACATGGCCCGGCCATTGGCCGGGGGTTGCCGCATTGCTAAGCCCCGGGGCCAGCAGCGGCCCGGAGCGGGGCAGAAGGCCGGGCAGGGCGCGGCCGACTTGGCCGCACGGACTGGACCTCCGCCGGCGGGTGCCGCGGGGCTAAGCCCCGGGGTCGGCCACGGCCCGGAGCGCAGCCAAGTGCCAGGCCTGGCGCGGGACGGCCCAGGTGCGCGGCAGGGCCCTCCGCCGGCAGGTGCCATGGAGATAAGCCCCGGGGTTGGCAGCGGCCTGGAGTGGGGCCGAGGGCCGGGCAGGGTGCGTGGCGGCCCACGCGCGCAGCTCGGCTCTCGCCCCACGGGTGCCGCGGAGCTAAGTCCCGGGGCCGGCAGCAGCCCGGAGAGGGGTCGAGGGCTGGGCAGTGTGCGGCCGACCCAGCCGCGTTGACCGGCCCTCCGCCGGCGGGTGCCGCGGAGCTAAGCCCCGGGGACGGCCCACGCTTGCCTTGGACCTATACCCCGGGTTGGGCAGCGGCAGGGGCCCAGTCACGCCCCGGCCCTCCGCTGGCAGGTACCATGGAGCTAAGCACCGGGGTTGGCAGCGGGCCGGAGCGGGAACGAGGGCCAGGACGGTCGCGGGGCGGCCCGTGCACGTGGTCCAGCCCTCGGCACGCGGGTGCCACGGAGCTAAGTCCCGGGGTCGGCAGCGGCCCAGAGCGGGGCCGACGGCTGGGCAGTGGGCGCCAAACCAGCTGCGCGGACCGGCCCTCAACCGGCAGGTGCCGCGGAACTAAGCCCCGGGGTCGACCACAGCCCGGAGCGGGGCCAGGGACGGGTCGGGCGCGGGGCGCCCCCGGCACGCGGCCGTGCCTGGCGCGGGGCGGCCCAGGCATGCGGAAGTGCCGGGCGCATGATGGCCCCGGCACACGGCCCAGCCCTCGGACCGCGCATGCCTCGGTGCTAAGGCCCGGGTTCGGCTGCGGTCTGGAACAGGGCCAAGGGCCGTGCCTGGCGCGGGGGGGCCCAGGCGCACGGCCCGGCCCTCCACCGGCAGGTGCCATGGAGCTAAGCCCCGGGGTCGTTAGCAGCCCAAAGCGTGGTCGAGGGCCGGGCCGGGCGCGGGTCAGCCGAGATGCGCGGCACGGCCCTTGGCCCACTGGTGCCGCGGAGCTAAGCCCCGGGGTCGGCAGCGGCCCGGATAGCTTCCGAGGGTCGGGAAGTGAGCGGGGCGGCCCGGGCACGTGGCCCGGCCCTCGGCCTGCGGGTGCCGTGGATGTAAGTCCCGAGGTCGGCAGCGACCCGGAGCGTGCCCGAGGGTCGCGATGGTAGTAGGGCGGCCCAGGTACGTGGACCGGCCATCGGCCCACGGGTGCCGCGGAGCTAAGCACCGGGGTCGACAGCGGTCCGGAGTGGGGCCGAGGGCCGGACGGGGCGCGAGGCAGCCCGCGCGTGTGGCCCGGTCCTTCGCCGGTGGGTGACGCGGAGCTAAGCCCCGGGGTCGGCAGCAGCCCAGAGCGGGGCCGAGGACAAGTCCAGGTACGGGGCGGCCCAGGCACGCGGCCCTGCCCTCCGCCGGCGGTTGCCGCGTATCTAAGCCCTGGTGTCGGCAGCGGCCCGGAGCAGGGCTGAGGGCCAGGACGGGGTTGGGGCGGCCGGGGCGCACGGCCCGGCCCTCGGCCCGCGGGTGCCGCGGAGATAAGCCCCGGGGTCGGCAGCGACCCGGAGCGGGGCCAAGGGCCCGGCAGGGCACTGGGCGCCGTGGCGCGGGGCCTGCCCCTCCGCCGGCGGGTGCCGCGGAGCTAAGCCCCGGTGTCGCCAGGTGCCCGGAGCGGGGCCGATGGCTGGGCAGGTCGCTGGCGACCCGGCCGCGCGAACCGTCCCTCCGCCGGTGGGTGCCGCGTAGCTAAGCTCCAGGGTCGGCAGCGGCCCGGAGCGGGGCCGAGGGTTGGGCAGGGCGCATGGCAGCCTCGGCGCGTGGCCCGGCCCTCGGACCGCTGGTGCCGCAGAGCTAAGCCCCGGGGTCAGCAGCGGCCCGGAGCGCGGCCAAGGGTCGGGACTGGCTCGGGGCGGCACGGGCACGCGGCCCGGCCCTCGGCCCGCGGGTGCCGCGGTGCTAAACCTCGGGGTCTGCAGCGGCCTGGATCGCTGCCGAGGGTCGGGACGGGAGCGTGGCGGACCGAGTTCGTGGCCCGTCCCTCGGCCCACAGGTGCCATGGAGCTAAGCACCAGAGTCGGCAGCGGCCCGGAGCGGGTCCCAGGGCCGGGCCGGGCGCGGCAGACACCAACGCGCAGTCCGGCCTTTCTCCGGCGGGTGCCGCGGAGCTAAGCTCCGGGTTCAGCCACGGACCGGAGCGGGGTCTGGGCCGGGCCGGGCGCGTGGCGGCCCGGGTACGCGGCCGTGCCGGGTCCCGGGTGGCCCCGGCATGCGGCCCGGCCCTCAGCCGACGCATGCCTCGGAGCTAAACCCTGGGTTCGGCAGCGGCCCGGAGCGGGGCCAAGGGCCATGTCGGGCGCGGGGCAGCCCAGGTTCGCGGCCCTGCCGTCCGCTCGCAGGTACCATGGAGCTAAGCCCCAGGGTCGGCAGCGGCCCAGATCGCTTCCGAGGGTAGGGAAGGGAGCCGGGCTGCCCGGGCACGTGGCCCGGCCCTCAACCAGCGGGAGCCGTGGATGTAAATCCCGGGGTCGGCAGCGAACCGGAGCGCGGCTGAGGGTCGCGAAGGTAGCAGGCTGGCCCGGGCACGTGGAACGGCCCTCGGCCCACGGGTGCCACGGTGCTAAGCACCGGGGTCGGCAGCGGTCCGGAGCTGGGCCAATGGCCGGCCCAATCGCGGGGCCCGGTCCTTTGCCAGTGGGTGACGCGAAGCTAAGCCCCGGGGTTGGCAGCGGTCTAGAGAGGGCCGAGGACAAGTCCGGGTACGGGGCGGACCGGGCGCGTGGCCCTGCCCTCTGCCGGCGGTTGCCGCGTAGCTAAACCCCGGTGTCGGCAGCGGACCGGAGCGGGGCCGAGGGTCAGGCCAGGGATGGGGCGGCCCGGGCGCGCGGCCTGGCCCTCGGCCTGCGGGTGCCGCGGAGATAAGCCCCGGGGTCGGCAGCGACCAGGAGCGGGGCCAAGGGCCCGGCAGGGCACTGGGCGCCGGGGAGCGCGGCCTGGCCCTCCGCCGGCAGCTGCCGCGTTGCTAAGCCCCGGTGTCGCCAGCTGCCGGGAGCGGGGCCGGAGGCCGGGCAGGTCGCTGCTGACCCAGCCTCGCGAACCGGCCCTCCGCCGGCGGGTGCCGCGTAGTTAAGCCCTGGGGTCGGCAGCGGCCCGGAGCGGAGCCGAGGGCTGGGCCGGCCCTCGGACCGCGGGTGCCGCAGAGCTAAGCCCCGGGGTCGGCAGCGGCCCGGAGCGTGGCCAAGGGTCGGGACGGGCACAGGGCGGCCCGGGCACGCGGCCAGGCCCTTGGCCCGAGGGTGCCGCGGACTTAAGTCCCGGGGTCAGCAGCGGAACGGAGCGGGACCAAGGGCCGGGCCGGGAGCGGTGCTGCCGGGCGCACAGCCCGGCCCTCAGCCCGCGGGTGCCGCAGATTTATGCCCCGGGGTCGGCAGCGTCCCGGAGTGGGGCTGAGGGCCGGGCCAGGCGTGGTGCAGCCAGGGCATGCTGCCCAGTCCTCCGGCGGCGGGTGCTGCGGATCTAAGCCGCAGGGTCGGCAGCGGCCCTGAGCGTGGTCGAGGGCCAGGCCGGGTGTGGGTCAGCCGGGGTGCGCGGCCCGACACTTGGCCTGCTGGTGCCGCGGAGCTAAGCCCCGGGATCGGCAGCGGCGCAGAGCGGGGCCGAGGGCCAGGCCGGGGGTGGGGGGGCCCGGGCGTGCGGTCAGGCCCTCGTCCCTCGGGTGCCGCTGAGCTAAGCTCCGGGTTCGGCAGCGGCCCTCATCGCTTCAGAGGGTCGGGCAGGGAGCGGGGCGGCACGGCACGTGGCCCGGCCCTTGGCCCGCGAGTGCTGCGGATGTAAGTCCCGGGGTTGGCTGCGGCCCGGAGCACGGCCGAGGGTCGCGAAGGTAGCGTGGCCGCCCGAGACAATGGACCGGCCCTCGGCCCACGGATGCCGCGGATGTAAGTCCCGGGGTCGGCAGCGGCGTGGATTGCTGCCGAGGATCGGGACGGGAGCGGGGCAGACCGAGTTCGTGGCCCGGCCCTCAGCCCGCAGGTGCCATGGAGCTAAGCCCCGGGTTCGGCCACGGCCCGGAGCGGGGACAGGTCCGGGCCGGGCGCGGGGCGGCCCCGAAACGCGGCCGTGACGGGCCCGGGTCGGCCCCAGTACGCGGCCGTGCCGGGCCCGGGGAGGCCCCGTCACGCGGCCTGGCCCTCGGCCCACGCATGCCTTGGAGCTAAACCCCGGGTTCGGCAGCGGCCCGTAGCTGGGACAAGGGCCAGGCCGGGCGCGGGGCGGCCCAGGCGCGTGGCCCGGCCCTCCACTGGCAGGTACCATGGAGCTAAGCCCCGGGGTCGGCAGCGGCCCGTAGCGGGGCCGAGGGCCATGCCGGGCGCAGGGCGGCCCGTGCACGCGGCCCGACCCTTGGCCGGGGGTGCCGCGACTCTAAACCCCGGGGTCGGCAACGGCCCGGAGCGGGGCCAAGCTCCGGGCGGGGCGCGGGGCGGCCCTGGGGCACGGCCCGGCACTCGCCCCGCGGGTGCGGCGGTGCTAATCACCGGGAATGGCAGCGGCATGTAGCAGGGCCGAGGGCCGGATGGGGCGCGGGACAGCCCGCGCGTGCGAACTACCCCTCCGCCGGCGGGTGCCGAGGAGCTAAGCCCCGGTGTCGCCAGGTGCCCGGAGCGGGACCGATGGCCAGGCAGGTCGCTGCCGACCCGGCCACGCGAACCGTCCCTCTGCCGGTGGGTGCCGCGTAGCTAAACCCCGGGGTCGGTAGCGGCCCGGAGCAGGGCCGAGGGCTGGGGAGGGCGCGGGGCGGCCTGGGCGCACGGCCCGGCCCTCGGACCGCGGGTGCCGCAGAGCTAAGCCCCGGGGTCGGCAGCGGCGCGGAGCGGGGCCGAGGGCCAGGCTGGGGGTGGGGCGGCCCGGCGCGCGGTCAGGCCCTCGGCCCTCAGGTGCCGCTGAGATAAGCCCCAGGGTCGGCAGCGGCCCGGAGCGGGACCAAGGGCCGGGACGGGAGCGGTGCTGCCCGGGCGCCCAGCCCGGCCCTCGGCCCGCGGGTGCCGCCTGAGCTAAGCCCCGGGATCGGCAGCAGCGCGGAGCGGGGCCGAGGGCTAGTCCGGGGGCGGGGCGGCCCGGGTGCGCGGTCAGGCCCTGGGCCCCCTGCTGCTGCGGAGCTATAAGCCCCGTGTCGGCAGCGGCCCTCATCGATTCAGAGGATCGGGCAGGGTGTGGGGCGGCCGGGGCATGTGGCCCGGCCCTCGGCCTGCGAGTGCCGCGGATGTAAGTCCCGGGGTCAGCAGCGGCCTGGAGCGCGGATGAGGTTCGCGACGGTAGCGCGTCGGCCCGAGACAGTGGACCGGCCCTCGGCCCGCGGGTGCCGCGGATGTAAGTCCCGGGGTCGGCAGCGGCCCGTTGCGGGGCCGAGGGCCGGGCCCGGCGCGGGGCGGCCCGTGCACGCGGCCCGGCCCTTGGCCGGGGGGTGCTGCGTCACTAAACCCCGGGGTCGGACGCTGCCCAGACCGGGGCCAAGCTCTGGGCGGGGCACGGGGCAACCCTGGCTCGCGGCCCGGCACTCGCCCCGCGGGTGCGGTGGTGCTAAGCACCGGGGTTGGCAGCGGCATGTAGCAGGGCCGAGGGCCGGGCACGGCGCGGCCGGCCCCGTCGCGCGGACTGGCCCTCCGCCGACGAGTGCTGAGGAGCTAAGCCACGGGTTCGGCAGCGGCCCGGAACAGTGCCCAGGGCAGGCCGGTCATGGGCAGCCAGGGCGCGCGGCGAAGCCCTCCAGCGGCGGGTGCCACGGAGCTAAGCCGCGGGGTCGGTAGCGTCCCGGAGCGGGGCCGAGGTTCAGGCCGGGTGTTTGGTGGCCCGGGAGCGTGGCACGGCCCTCCGCCGGCGGGTGCCGCAGAGCTAAGACCCAGGGTGGGCAGAGGCCCAGTGCGTGGCCAGGGCCAGGCCGCGTGCAGGACGGCCCCGGCGCGTGGCCGGGCAGGGCGCGGGGTGACACCGTTGCGAGGCCATGCCCTCAACCCACAAGTGCCGCGGAGTTAAGCTGCGTGGTCGGCAGCGGCCCGGAGCGGGGGAGAGGGCTGGCCAGGCGCGGGCGACCCGGCGGGCATCCCGGCCATCCGGCGGAGGTTGCCACAGAACTAAGCACCGGGGTCGCAGAGGTGCGGAGCGGGGCCGAGGGTCGAGCCGGGAGCGGGGCGGCCCAGGCGCGCGGCCCGGCCCTCCGCCGACAGCTGCGGCGGAGCTAAGCCCCAGGATCAGCAGCGTCCTGGAGCGGGGCCGAGTGCTGGGTCGGTGGCGGCCGGCCCTGGCGCGCGAACCGGTCCTCAGCCGGCGGGTGCCGCGGAGCTAAGCCCCAGGGTCAGCAGCGGCCCAGGGCGGGGCCAGGGCCTGGCCGGGCGCGGGGCGGCCCGGGCGCGCGGCCGTGCATGGCACAGGGCGGCCCCGGTACGAGGCCTGGCCTTCGACTAAGGGGTGCCGCGGAGCTCTGCCCCAGGCTCAACAGCGACCCGGAGCGGGGCCGAGGGCCGGGATGGGCGCATGGGGGCCCGGGCGTGCGGCACGGCCTCCGACAGCAGGTGCCGCTGACCTAAGCACCGGGGTGGGCAGCGGCCCGGAGCGGGGCCGAGGGCGGGGCTGGGCGCGGGGCGGCCGGGGCATGCGGCCCGGATTTCCCCAGCGGGTGCTGCGGAGCTAAGCCCCGGGTCGGCTGTGGCCTGGAGCGGGGCTGAGGTCCGGGCCGGGCGCAGAGCTACAAAGACGCACGACCCGGCCCTCGGCCGGCGGATGCCACAGAGCTAAGCCCTGGGGTCAGCAGCAGCCCGGAGCGGGGCCGAGGGCCGGGCAAGGAGCGAGGCTGTCCGGGCACGCGGCCCGGTCCTCCACCGGCGGGTGACCCGAGGCTAAGTACCTGCATCAGAATCGGCCCGGAGCGGGGCCAACGGGCATGCCGGTTGCAGGGCTGCCGGGGCGTGCGACCCAGCCCTCCGCAGGCGGGTGCCACGGAGCTAAGCCCCGGGGTCGGCAGCAGCCCAGAGGGGGGCCGAGGGCGGACGGGGCATGGGGCAGCCCGTGCGCGCAGCCCGGCCCTCCACTGGGTGGTGCCGCGGAGCTAAGCCCCGGTGTTGGCAGCGACCCGGATCTCGGCCGAGGGTTGGGACGGGCGCACGGCGGTGCGGGCGCGGAGCCAGGCCCTCGGCTTGCAGGTGTCGCGGAGCTAAGCCCCGTGGTCGGCAGTGGCCTGAGCGTGGCCGAGGGTCGGGACGGTAGCGGGGCGGTCCGGGCGAGCGATCCGGCCCTCCCCCGGCGGGTGCCGCGGAGCTAAGCCCCGGGATCGGCAGCTGCCCGGAGTGGGGGCTAGGGCCGGTCCTGGCGCAAGGGGGCCCGGGCGCGTGGCCTGTCCCTCGGCAGGCGGGTGCCGCGGAGGTAAGCCCCAGTGTCCGCAGCGGCCCGGAGCGGGGCCGAGTGTCGATCTGGGCTCGGGGCGGCCCGGGCGAGCGGCCTTGCTCTCGGGCGGCGGGTGCCGCGGAGTTAAGCCCCGGGGTTGGCAGCGGCCCGGAGTGGGGCCAAGGGCCGGCCCGGCGCGGGTTGCCAGGGCGTGCGGCCCGGCCCTCCAGCGGCGGGTGCCTCGGAGCTAAGCCCCGTGGTCGACAGCGGCCCGGAGCGGGGCCGCGGGGTGTCCCAGGTGCCCGATACAGGCCTTGGCAGACGAGTGCCGTGGAGCTAAGTCCCAGGTTCAGCAGCGGCCCGGAGCGGGGCCGAGAGCCGGGACGGCCGCGGGACAGCCCGAGCGTGGCCCGACCCTCGACTAGGGGGTGCCGCGGAGCTAAGCCCCGGGGCTGGAAGGGGCCCGGAGCGGGGCCGAGGGCCCTGCCGGCCGCGGGGCGGCCCGGGAGCGCAGCCCGGACCTCAGCCGACAGGTGCCTCGGAGTAAAGCCCCAGGGTCGGCAGCGGCCCGGAGAGGGGTCGAGGGCCAGGATGGGTGTGAGGCGGCCCGGGCTCGCGGCCCGGCCCTCGGCCGGCGGTTGCCGCGGAGCTAAGCCCCGGGGCCGGCAGCGGCCCGGAGCGGGGCAGAGGGCCGTGCCGGACGCGGGGCGGCCTGGGCGCTCGGCCCAGCCCTCGTCCGGCGGGTTCCGCAAAGCTAAGCCCCGGGGTCGGCAGTGGCCCAGAGCTGGGTGGCCGGGCGGCCCGGGAGCGTGGCGCGTCCCTCGACTAGCGGGTGGCGTGGAGCTAAGCCTCGGGGTCAGCAGCGGCCCGGAGTGGGTCCGAGGGCCATGCCGGACGTGGAGCGGCCCGGGCACATGGCCCAGCCCTCGGCCGGCGCGTGCCATGGAGCTAAGACCCGGGGTCGCCAGCGGCCCGTAGCGTGGTGGCCGGGCGGCCCGGGAGCGCGGCCCTGCCACGCCGTCAACGGTGTCGCCCGCGTAGCAACCTGCTAAGGTGACCTGGGCCTGGCCTTTGGGTCTATGCCTCTGGCGCCCCCTTTTCTTATCCTGCTTTGTGTGCTTCTGTGGCACTTTGGTATGTGGCTCTTCTGCCTCCCGGATGGAGTTTATAATGGTTGCCTGTCAATTTTACTTATAAGTTAGGTATTTAGAATTAATAGGTAGAAGCTTTGTAGTTAAAGTTTGCTTTTAATCATTGTGAAATCTGTAGGAAACTAAGGAGATGTTAGGTTCGACAAAGGCCAGGAGTCATAGTGAAACCAAACAATAACAGGAGCCAGAAAAACCGCCAAATATTGTGGCTAAAACAATTAGATCCTTAGCATACAGTACAGCCCTTAATTTCAAGCAAGGGTGCCTAACATAAAAGAAAACAATAAGTTACCGTATGAGAGAATGAGGGACATTGTGAAACCTCTATCCCCCCCATACAAAAACTGGTCTAAGCACATACATCCTGGAGTTTATTAACAGAAAAACAAAGTGTTGCAAACCAATATATGGGAAGGTCCAAGACCCTTCCTGGATTGTGATGTGTGGTTAAGACGCTGTCAGATGAAAACATAAGTTGCTGAAGAAAAACAATGATAAAGAACTCTGTAGAAAGAGGAACCATGGTTAGACATTAAATCCTGTGTAATCACTGTAAAGAATTCATAGGTAAATGTTTTGTCCTAATTTGAAGCAGGAAGTGTATTAAGAAAGTGTTTTTGTCCCTCGATATTTTTTGGAATATTTCACCAATAAGTAACCACGATATGATGTAATGTCCGATTGTATTTTGGCCCTTTGTTCTATGTTTTTGCCTTGACTGTATAAAAAAGGAACTCTGTGCTCAGTAAAATGGCAGCAGCACTCAACCTCACTTGTGTTGGTGTCTGTCTGTCATCGCCGAATCTCCTGCTTTCCTGTAAACCTTCTCCCACGTTCCCTCAGCCTGGTGGTTCCCGACCGAGCCAGTCTGCGGCAGGTGGCGCCCAACGCGTGGCGAGAAGGACAGGTAATCTTCTCTTTCTTTTCTTTTCTTTCCAAAGCAGGGATCGGCTCCTGTCAGGATTCCGCGGATCCGCCAGTAAAGGCTCACCGGTTAAGTGCAGGTAATCATGGGTTTGCAAATGTCAAAGGGGGACAAGCTCTTTGCAGCTGTAATCAGGCGCATGCTATCTGAGAAGGGATTGAAAGTGACTAGTTCAGCTCTATCAGAGTTCTTGAATTTAGTAAAGAAACTTTGCCCTTGGTTTCCAGAAGACGGCAGTCTTACTCTAACTGAATGGAGGAAAGTGGGCAAAGCATTGCATAAATACGGTAAAGAAGAAGGGGAGGATAAGCTACCCCCATGCACTTATGGTTGCAAATAAAGGAGTTATTAGCACAGACATCTGACCTAGAGGGCTTGGAGGAAGAAACCGCCTCCGCGGCCTATGCCTCTGTGGCAGTGGAAAACCCCTCTGCGGGATCAGAGCAGGTGCTTCCCACTGCCCCACCTCTATCTGAGGGAGAGGAGGAGGACTGGGATGTGGCTGATGAAATGGCAAAAAGGGATTTTGAGGATGATTTTCGAGACCATCGGCTCCCTCCTATGAGAGCATTCCCAGTGGGACGGGCTAAAAAACCCATTCCGAAGCCTCGTTTGTGCCCACCTCCTGTAGGGTTTCAAGGCGCTATGGCTGAGGCACGGCGCCTTGGAGACACCTCATTTGCCTTCCCAATTGCAGAGGTATTTGGTGACGATCCCCCCTCCTGGGAGCCTCTTCCACTTAAGACCTTACAAGAGTTACGGTCAGCAGTGCAGTCTTCGGGAGCATCTGCTCCCTACACTTTACAAATAGTGGACATGATTGCAAGCAATTGGATGACTCCTTATGATTGGCATCAGACTGCCAAAGCAACCTTGTCTCCTGGGGACTATGTTCTCTGGAGGACTGATTATGAGGATAGGTGCAAGGACACGATAGGGGAGATGATAAAGAAACGAGGTACCAAACCAACTATGGACATGCTTTTAGGAACAGGGGAATATATGCTGCCAATTCGGCCCAGGTAAAGTTACCTAGAGATGTCTTGGAAGCGGTAACACAGAATGTTATTTTAGCTTGGAGGAAACTGCTCCCTCCCGGGGCAAAAGGAACAACGCTATCAGGCATAGTGCAAGGAACCGAGGAAACTTATCAAAATTTTGCTACTCGCTTAGAGGAGGCAGTACACAGAATGCTCCCTCCTTCAGAAGGGACTGATATGCTTATAAAACAACTAGCATGGGAAAATGCGAATGTTTCATGCAAGGATTTATTACGACCTATTAGGAAAACAGGGACCTTGCAGGATTTCTTTCAAAAAAGCCTGCCTTGATGCCTCTCCAGCGGTTGTGCAAGGCCTCGCGTATGCCACTGCAATGAAGGGACAAAAGTTTAGTACTTATGTGAAAAAGGGGCTTAATGGGAATGGAGAGTCTAATTCAGGCCCAAGATGTTATAGTTGTGGAAAGCTAGGACATGTACAAAGAAATTGTTCTGAGGTAAAGAACAAAGGCTCTCGTCCACCTCCTGGTCTCTGTCCAAAATGTAAAAGAGGCAGGTATTGGAAAAATGAATGTAGATTAAAGTTCACCAAGGACGGTGTACCATTAACTGAGAAAGAAACAAAAGGGGAGTCAAAAAACTAGAAGAGGGGCATCCCCTTAGCCCTGCAAAAAAAGAGGGGAATGGATCGGCCGCTACTATGGCTCCACTGAATTTAAGTGCTCCTGAAACTGCTCCTGAAACTACTATTCATTCTCTACCCAGGGGAACCCCAGGCAGCGCAGGTTTGGACTTGGCCTGTCCCGTTGACGTTATATTGTCCAAATGGGATGACATAACAGTCATACCAACAGGTATTAAAGGCACCTTACCTCCGGGTACGGTGGGACTCGTGATTGGCCGGAGTTCAAATATCAATAAACATTTGGAAATTGTGCCAGGGGTGGTAGACTCGGACACTGAATCAGATATAAAAATAATGGTCAAACCATTGAAAGAAACCATACAGTTACATAAAGGCCAAAGAATAGCCCAATTGTTATTGCTGCCCTACATCCCTTTGCCAACGCCTGTCCTTACAGGAAAAAGAGGCTTGGGACAGTTCGGGTCTACGGACATTGCGGCCTGGGTGAAAGAGATGGATAACAGACCATTCAAAACTATTTACATTGATGGAAAGCCTATCAGAGGTATACTAGATACCGGAGCTGATAAAACCTGCATAGCCGGAATAGACTGGCCTCCAACGTGGCCAGTACATAACACAGGAGCTACTCTCTTGGGAGTTGGAGCCACTACAGGAGCCACAGTAAGTTCCATCATTTTAAAGTGGCAGACAGATGGAAAGGAAGGGACCTTTCAGCCCTATGTCATAGCTTCTCTGCCGTTTACTCTGTGGGGAAGAGACATTATGTCTGAAATGGGCTGTGTCTTAACCCTTGGCGGCCCACAGCCTGATGCTGTTGAATATCTGAGTTTGACTGATGAGCAGAATTTTTCATAGGGGCCACTGCAGAGAACATCTTTGCAGACCCGATTATTTGGAAAACTGACCAGCCTGTATGGGTTAGTCAGTGGCCCCTAACAGAGGAAAAATTAGAGGCATTGGAAATATTAATAAAGGAACAGCTAGAAAAAGGACATATAGAGGAGTCTAATAGCCCCTGGAATACCCCAGTATTTGTAATTAAAAAGAAATCAGGAAAATGGAGAGTATTACAAGATTTAAGAGCTATTAACGTCACTATGGAGGATATGGGAGCTCTGCAACCGGGATTGCCATCTCCGGTTGCTGTCCCACACGATTGGAAAATCATTGTCATTGATTTACAGGATTGCTTTTTCACTATAAGATTACAACCACAAGATTGCCAAAGATTTGCTTTTAGTATTCCTTCCATTAATTATAAAAGACCATATAGAAGATACCAATGGAAAGTTTTACCACAGGGGATGAAAAATAGTCCCTCTTTGTGTCAAAAATATGTGGATATGGCACTTTTTCCAATTAGACAGAAATACCCGGAAGCTTATATTATCCACTATATGGATGATATTCTTCTGGCTCACCCAAAAGAACATACTGCTAGACAGATGTTACATGATACTATTGAAAGGTTAACAGCCCAGGGATTGGTTATAGCTCCTGATAAGGTTCAATGTGACAAACCTATTGGGTATTTGGGACAGTGGTTTCAGCACGACTTCATTGTCCCCCAAAAGGCCTCTATTAGGGTAGATAAGTTGAAAACATTAAATGATTTTCAAAAATTGCTAGGGAATATACATTGGATAAGGAATTATTTACATGTAAGTACAGGGGACTTGGACCCCTTATATGAAATTTTAAAAGGGGACACGCATCCAACCTCAAAAAGAGAACTGACACCTGCTGGCTTGAAAGGCATTCGGATAGTAGAACAGGCTTTAGAGAAAGCGAAAGTAAAGCAATTAGATTATAATCAACAGTGGTATTTACTTGTGTTTTCCACCTCATATTCTCCAACCGCCTGCTTGTGGCAGCAGGGCATTCTGGAATGGTTACATTTACCTCATCATCAGAAAAAGACAGTGGCATCATACCCATTTATGGTATCTCAATTAGTGTATAAAGGCAGAATAAGGTCCAGAGAACTATTTGGACGGGAACCTCAGATAATTGTTACACCTTTTAACAAAGAACAAGTGGAATTATTGTTTAAAGAATCGGATGATTGGAATTTGGCAATACTTGGCTATACAGGGCAGATTTTATATCATTATCCACAAAGCCCTTTGTTAGCCCTTTGTTAAATCAATTAATCTCATTTTTCCTCGGATATGTTCTCCTGAGCCACTTGTTGGAGGATTAGTAGTTTTTACTGACGGCTCATCTAATGGGACATCTGCAGTTTATACTGAGGGCCAAGAACCCCTCATAGAGCGGGGGACTCAAATGTCTGCCCAACAGGCAGAAATCAAGGCGGTAATAATTGCCCTGGTAAATTTTCCACAGATTTAAATCTCTATACTGATTCTAAATATGTAGTTAATTTGTTCCCAAACATAGAGACCGCCCTGCTCTCTGGCCCTTCAACCATTCTTCCATTGTTAAAACAGTTACAGACAACATTACAACAGCGACAGAAGAAAGTTTTTGTAGGTCACATTAGAGGCCATACTAATTTACCAGGAGCTCTTTCTCAGGGCAATCGTATGGCAGATCTTTTAACCAGAAGTCATATAATGCTAGTATCAGAAGCTCAAGCGAGCCATGCACTTCATCACCAAAATGCTAATGCACTAGATACATGTTTAAAATTACTAGAGAACAAGCAAGGCACATCGTTAAGGAATGTGCACACTGCCCTCCCCCCGCTGGGGGGCTTAAAATGGGAGTGAACCCTAGAGGCTTAAAGCCCTTAAGCCTTTGGCAAATGGATGTGACTCGCATTCCCTCCTTGGGAAGAATGAAGTTTGTACATGTAACTATAGACACTTATTCTCACTTCATGTATGCATCTGCTAGAACAGGAGAAGCCCTAAAAGATGTTGTACAACACTTAATGCAGTGTTTTATAATTATGGGTAAACCAATGCACATAAAAACTGATAATGGTCCTGCATACATCTCCAAAGTCTTTGTATCCTTCCTTCAACGATGGGAGATTTCGCACACCACAGGCATTCCATACAATCCTCAAGGGCAAGCCATAATTGAACGAGCTCATCAAGTTTTAAAATTACAAATACAAAGATTACAGGAGACTCAACAATACTATACCCCTCATCACATTTTGAGCCATGCCCTTTTTGTGATAAATTATTTGAATTCTGATACGGATGGGAATACTCCAGCTCAAAAACATTGGCAACAGACTATGCCCCGTAAGGCACAGGCTAAGGTCTTATGGAAGGATGTTTTAACAGGGACATGGAAGGGGCCCGATCCACTACTTGCTTCGGGTCGAGGCTATGCTTGTGTTTTTCCACAGGATGCCGAGTCTCCAATTTGGATCCCGGACCGCCTCATTAAGCCGGCGCCGCAGACACAGAGCAAAGAGGAAGGAGAAGAAGGCTGTGGCCCTGCTTGCTCTGAAAATGCGTCAGATGTCATTGAAACCACGAGGACTACTGACCTGGACGCAGTGCAAGAATCTGGTGAAGCAAGCCAGGAAGTTGGCGCAGACAAAAACACCGAAGCCAACGGCTGAGCACCTCTTCTTAGCTATGCTATCCCTTCTTTCTGTAGGAGGACAGGCGTTATCCCCCCCCCCCCGCCTGCAGCAGCCTACTGGGCGTATGTTCCAAACCCACCTTTGTTACACCCGGTGGGGTGGCTGGAAAACAGCTCTCTCAAGGTTCTTACTAATCAATCTGAAGTGTTGAGGGGTCTACAAGATTCTTCAGAAAGAGAGCATGCAGCTAGTCATGTAAATTTTACCGGCAAATCAGATTCCCTACCCATTTGTTTTGCGTTGTTTGGGGCTCCACCTTCTGGTTGCTTGACCATAGGCTATCGCACTTTTCTTACTGATTCACCTTATAGGGACAAAGGGAAGGACAGTACCAAGGACGAAGGAGATAAACGATGGATATGGGAAACACGCTTAATGACTTTGGGATCACCTTGGGGGAATGAGATTTTTGAAACAGACCCACATATGCCCTTAGAAAAATGTAGAGAACGATACCGGGATATTGATCAATTTTGGGATAGCAATTTGACACCATTTCCAGAATGGTTAGTGTGTGGATTTGATAATGCTGCAGTAAGACATAAACCTTTGGGTTTTGAAAATATCAGCATTTGGGATTACTCCTCATCCTCCGGAGATGGACATTATTATGAGTACATATTAGAGCATAAAGATAAATTTCATAATTACATCTTTTACAACCCCACAGGGGAGACACTCACTCATTGGTTTTCACCCGGATATGTAGAGCCTATTTGGGTCGCCAAATCACCCACCAGACAGCAGATACACTTTGACCTTTTTCGCCTAATTACTGCTTCTAATATGGTGTTACAAGACCGCCCTGGACAGTCAGGAACTACTATCCTGGCTGTGAGAAGTTGTTTCTTATCCTTATGCTGTGTTATTGGGGGTCTTCAAAAAATTTAGCTATAACTTCCTTTGGTAACAATTCCTATCATGTGTCTTGCACTAATTGCATCTTAACTAATTGTGTCTCTCCGGAACAAAGGAATAATGCAACAGTCTTGTTATTGGTACGGAGGCCATCTTTTGTGATGTTACCAGTACATTTACCCAATATGACTTGGTATGATAATTCAGCTATGCAAGTTCTTGAAGAGTTAACAGCTTTAATTCGACCAAAAAGGTTTATTGCTGCATTGATTTTAGGAATCACAGCATTAATATCTATCATTACCACATTTGCAGTAGCCACAACAGCATTGGTCCAAGAAATTCATACAGCCCATTTTGTGAATAACCTAAACAAAAAAGTTACGTTTGCTTTATCTGAACAAGTTATTATTGATAAGAAATTAGAAGCAAAATTAAATGTATTGGAAGAAGCAGTGTTAGCCCTTGGTCAGGACGTTAATAATTTTAAAAAGAGTAATGGAAACCCGTTGTCACGAACAATTTAAAGCTATTTGCGTTACCCCTTTGCCATACAACACCTCTTTAGATTGGAATAAGGTTAAACATCATCTCATGGGTGTTTGGCAAGACCAATCCATTACACATGATCTTGAAGGAATACAAAGATATATTGCAGCCATGAGTCAAGCGTATGATAAGGCAACGGAATTAAGTGACCTGGCTACTAGCCTGACTGCTGGAATCAAAGCATTAAACCCATTAGATTGGATCCAATATGTTCTTGTATTTGCCGTATTAGCAGCTGTAATAGGAGTTATTTTGTTCATATTTCCTTGTTGTTTTAGAGGCATGGCACAATCTCTCCAACGGGTTAAAGAAGATCTGTATGCCGAGTGTCTAAAAAAATAAAAAGGGAGGAATTGCCACGCCGTCAACGGTGTCGCCCACGTAGCAACCTGCTAAGGTGACCTGGGCCTGGCCCAGGCCACGCGGGAAAGGGAGGTTCGTGACCTTTGGGTCTATGCCTCTGGCGCCCCCTTTTCTTATCCTGCTTTGTGTGCTTCTGTGGCACTTTTGTATGTGGCTCTTCTGCATCCCGGATGGAGTTTATAATGGTTGCCTGCCAATTTTACTTATAAGTTAGGTATTTAGAATTAATAGGTAGAAGCTTTGTAGTTAAAGTTTGCTTTTAATCATTGTGAAATCTGTAGGAAACTAAGGAGATGTTAGGTTCGACAAAGGCCAGGAGTCATAGTGAAACCAAACAATAACAGGAGCCAGAAAAACCGCCAAATATTGTGGCTAAAACAATTAGATCCTTAGCATACAGTACAGCCCTTAATTTCAAGCAAGGGCACCTAACATAAAAGAAAATAAGTTACCGTATGAGAGAATGAGGGACATTGTGAAACCTCTATCCCCCCATACAAAAACTGGTCTAAGCACATACATCCTGGAGTTTATTAACAGAAAAACAAAGTGTTGCAAACCAATATATGGGAAGGTCCAAGACCCTTCCTGGATTGTGGTGTGTGGTTAAGACGCTGTCAGATGAAAACATAAGTTGCTGAAGAAAAACAATGATAAAGAACTCTGTAGAAAGAGGAACCATGGTTAGACATTAAATCCTGTGTAATCACTGTAAAGAATTCATAGGTAAATGTTTTGTCCTAATTTGAAGCAGGAAGTGTATTAAGAAAGTGTTTTTGTCCCTCGATATTTTTTGGAATATGTCACCAATAAGTAACCACGATATGATGTAATGTCCGATTGTATTTTGGCCCTTTGTTCTATGATTTTGCCTTGACTGTATAAAAAAGGAACTCTGTGCTCAGTAAAATGGCAGCAGCACTCAACCTCACTTGTGTTGGTGTCTGTCTGTCATCGCCGAATCTCCTGCTTTCCTGTAAACCTTCTCCCACGTTCCCTCAGCCTGGTGGTTCCCGACCGAGCCAGTCTGCGGCACGGCCCGACCTTCGACTTGCGGGTGCCGCGGAGCTAAGCCCCGGGTTCGGCAGCGGCCCAGAGCATGGTGGCCGGACGACACGGGAGCGCAGCCCGACCCTCGACGAGCGGGTGCCGTGTAGCTAAGACCCGGGGTCGGCAGCGGCCCGGAGCGGGGCCGAGGGCCGGGCTGGATGAGGGTCGGACTGGGCTGCAGCCCGGCCCTCGGCCGGCGGGTGCCTCGGAGGTAAGCCCCGGTGTCGGCAGCGGCCCAGAGCGCGGCCGCAGGGCATACCGGGAGCCCGAGCCAGGCCTTGTCCTACGGGTGCCACGGAGCAAAGCCCCGGGTTCAGCAGCCGCCCGGAGCGGGGCCAAGGGCCGGGCCGGCCGCAGGACAACCCGGGCACGCGGCCCGGCCATCCGCCTGAGGGTGCCGCGGAGCTAAGCCCTGGGGTCGGCAGCGGCCCGCAGCGGGGCCCAGGGCCGGGACGGGCGCAGGACGGCCCGGGCGCATGGCCCAGCCCTCGGCCGGCGGGTGCCGCGGAGGTAATCCCCGGGGTCGGCAGCGGCCCAGAGAGTGGTGGCGGGGCGGCCCAGGAGCGCGTCCCTACCCTCGACTAGCGGGTGCCGCGGAGATAAGCCCCGGGGTCGGCAGCTGCACAGAGCAGGGCATAACGCCGTGCCTGATGCGCGGCAGCCTGTGCGCTCGGCCAGGCCCTCATCCGGCGGGTGCCGCGGAGCTAAGCCCCGGGGTCGGCATTGGGCCGGAGCGGCGCCGAGGGCCATGCCAGACGAGGGGCGGCCTGGGCGCTCAGCCCGGCCCTCGTCTGGCGGGTGCCGCGGAGCTATGCCCCGGGGTCGGCAGCGGCCCGGAGCGTGGTGGCCGAGGGCCGGGACGGGCGCGGGGCGGAACGTGCCGCGGGCCGGCCTCGGCCAGCGGGTGCCTCGGAGCTAAGCCCCGGGGTCGGCAGCGGCCCAGTGCACGGCCGCGGGTCGTCCCGGGAGCCCGACTCAGGCCTTGTACTACGGGTGCCACGGAGCAAAGCCCCGGGTTCAGCAGAGGCCCGGAGCGGGGCCGAGAGCCGTGCCCGGCGCGGGCGTCCTGGGCTTGCAGCCCGGCCCTCTGCCGTCGGGTGCCGCGGAGCTAAGCCCCTGCGTGGGCCACGGCCTGGAGCTGGGCCGAGGGCTGGGACGGACGCAAGGCGGCCTGGGCGCATGGCCCGGCCCTTGGCCTGCGGTTGCCGCGGAGCTAAGCCTCGGGGTCGGATCCGGCCCGGACTGGGGCCACGGGGCGTCCCGGGTGCGTGGCCTGGCCCTCGGCCGGCGGGTGACGTGGAGCTAAGTGCTGGGGTCGGCAGCGGCCCTGAGCGGGGCAGCGGGGTGGCCCTGGCGCGTGGCAGGACCCTCGGCTAACGGGTGCCGCAGAGCTAAGCCCCGGGTTCGGCAGCGGCCCGGAGCGGGGCCGAGGGCCGTGTCGGACGCGGGTCGGACTGGGCTGTGGCCATGCCCTCAGCCCGCGGGTGCTTCGGAGCTAATCCCTGGGGTCAGCAGTGGCACAGAGCAGGGCCGAGGGCCGTGCCGGACGCGGGGCGGATTCGGCGCTCAGCCCAGCCCTCATCCGGCGGGTGCCGCGGAGCTAAGCCCCGAGGTCAGCAGCGGCCCAGAGCGGGGCCGATGGCCATGCCGGAGGTGGGGCCACCTGGGCGCTCGGCCCGGCCCTCATCCGGCAGGTGCCGCGGAGCTGAGCCCCGGGGTCGGCAGCGGCCCATAGCGGGGACGAGGGCCGGGACAGGTGCAGGGCGGCCTGGGCGCATGGCCCATCCCTCGGACGGCAGGTGCTGCGGAGATAAGCCCCGGGGTCGGCAGCGGCCAGGAGCGGGGCCCAGGGCCGGGACGGCTGTGGGGCCTCCGGGCGCATGGCCCATCCCTCGGACGGCGGGTGCTGCGGAGCTAAGCCCCGGGGTCGGCAGCGGCCCGGAGCGGGGCCGCGGGGATTCCTGGGCGCCCAGTCCGGCCCTCTGTCGGCGGGTGCCGTGGAGCTTAGCCCCGGTTTCAGCAGCGGCAAGGAGCAGGGCAGCGGGGTGGCCCAGCCTTGGGGCCCGGCCCTCGGCCGGTGGGTGCCTCGGAGCTAAGGCCCGGGGTCGGCAGCGTCCCGTAGCGGGGCCGTGGAGCATCCCGGGTGCCCGACCGGGCCCTTGGCCGACAAAGCTGCGGAGCTAAGCCCCGGGGTCAGCAGCGACTCGGAGCGGGGTCAAGGGCCGGGACGGGCGTGAGGCGTCCCGGGCTCGCGTCCCGGCCCTCGGCCAGCGGGTGCCGCGGAGCTAAGCCCCGGGGTCGGCAGCGGCCCGGAGCGGGGCCGCGGGGTGGCCCGGATGTGGAGCACGTCCCTCGGCCGGCGGGTGCCTCGGAGCTAAGCCCCGAGGTATACAGTGTCCCGGAGCGGGGCCGAGGGCCGGGCCCGGGGCGGGGCGGCCCTGGTGCACAGCCCGGCCTCGGCCGGCGGGTGCTTCGTAGCTAAGCCCGAGGTCGACAGCGGCCCGGAGGGGCGCCGAGGGCCGGGTCAGGCGCAGGGCGGACTGGGAACGCGGCCTGGACTTCAGCCGGCAGGTGCCTCGGAGCTAAGCCCCGGGTTCGGCAGCGGCCCGGAGCGGGAAGGAGGGCCATGCCGAGCGCGGGGCATCCCCGGCTCGTGGCTCCGCCCTCGGATATCGGGTGCCACGGAGCTAAGC
The DNA here is from genome assembly GCF_029834395.1 of Sorex fumeus. Classification (NCBI taxonomy): domain Eukaryota; kingdom Metazoa; phylum Chordata; class Mammalia; order Eulipotyphla; family Soricidae; genus Sorex; species Sorex fumeus. The sequence continues at coordinate 1,614,296 of NW_026606224.1, read as the reverse complement.
CCTGGGTTCGGCAGCAGCAGGGAGCGGTGCCCAGGGTCGGGCCGGGCGTGGGGCGGCTAGGGCGCCGGCCCTGCCCTCGGCCGGCGAGGTCCGCGGATCTATGCCCTGGGTTCGGCAGTGTCCCGGAGCGGGGCCGTGGGGTGTCCCAGGTGCCCGACATAGGCCTTGGCAGACGGGTGCCGCGGAGCTAAGTCCCGGGTTCAGCTGCGGCCTGGAGCGGGGCCGAGAGCCGGGACGGCCGCGGGACAGCCCGGGCGCACGGACCGACCCTCGACTAGCGGGTGCCGTGGAGCTAAGCCACGGGGCCGGCAGCGGCCCGGAGCGGGGCCGAGGGCCGTGCCGGACGCGGGGCGGCCTGGGCGCTCGGCCCAGCCCTCGTCCGGCGGGTTCCGCAAAGCTAAGCCCCGGGGTCGGCAGCGGCCCAGAGCTGGGTGGCCGGGCGGCCCGGGAGCGCGGCGCGTCCCTCGACTACTGGGTGGCATGGAGCTAAGCCTCGGGGTCAGCAGCGGCCGGGAGTGGGGCCGAGGGCCATGCCGGACACGGAGCGTCCCGGGCGCATAGCCCAGCCCTCGGCCGTTGGGTGCCATGGAGCTAAGCCCTGGGTTCGGCAGCGGCCCGGAGCATGGTGGCCGGGCGGCCCGGGAGCACAGCCCGACCCTCGACGAGCGGGTGCCGTGTAGCTAAGACCCGGGGTCGGCAGCGGCCTGGAGCGGGACCGAGGGCCGGGCCGGACGAGGGTCGGACTGGGCTGCAGCCCGGCCCTCGGCCGGCGGGTGCCTCGGAGGTAAGCCCCGGTGTCGGCAACGGCCCAGAGCGCGGCCGCAAGGCGTACCGGGAGCCCGAGCCAGGCCTTGTCCTACGAGTGCCACGAAGCAAAGCCCCGGGTTCAGCAGCTGCCCGGAGCGGGGCCAAGGACCGGGCCGGCCGCGGGACAACCTGGGCACGCGGCCCGGCTATCCGCCTGAGGGTGCCGCGGAGCTACGCCCTGGGGTCGGCAGCGGCCCGCAGCGGGGCCCAGGGCCGGGACGGGCGCAGGACGGCCCGGGCGCATGGCCCAGCCCTCGGTCGGCGGGTGCCGCGGAGGTAATCCCCGAGGTCGGCAGCGGCCCAGAGAGTGGTGGCGGGGCGGCCCTGGCGCGTGGCACGACCCTCGGCTAACGGAAGCCGTGGAGCTAAGCCCCGGGGTTGGCAGCAGCCCGGAGCGGGGCCAATGGCCGGGATGGCGTGGGGCGGCCCGGGCACGCGGCCCGGACTTCGGCCAGCAGGTCCTGCGGAGCTAAGCCCCTGGGTCGGCAGCGGCACAGAACGGGGCCGAGGGCCGTGCCGGATGCGGGGCGGCCTGGGCGCTCGGCCCGGCCCTTCTCCGGCGGGTGCAGCAGAGCTAAGCCCCGGGGTAGGCAGCGGCCCGGAGCGGGGTGGCGGGGCGGCCTGGGAGCGCGGCCCGACCCTCCGCTAGCGGGTGCCGTGGAGCTAAGCACCGGGACGGCAGAGGCCCGGAGCGGGGCCGAGGGCTGGGCCGGACGCGGGGCGGAACGTGCCGCGGCCCGTCCTCAGCCAGCGGGTGCCTCGGAGCTAAGCCCCAGGGTCGGCAGCGGCCCAGAGCGCGGCCGCGGGGCGTCCCGGGAGCCCGACCCAGGCCTTGTCCTACGGGTGCCACGGAGCAAAGCCCCGGGTTCAGCAGCGGCCCGTAGCGGGGCCGAAGGCCGGGCCGGCCACGGGACAGCCCGGGCGCGCGGCCCGGTCATCGGCCTGAGGGTGCCGCGGAGCTAATCCCTGGGGTCGGCAGCGGCCCAGAGCGGAGCCCAGGGCCGGGACGGTCGCGGGGCGGCCTGGACGCATGGCCCAGCCCTCGGCCGGCGGTTGCCGCGGAGCTAAGCCCCGAGGTCGGCAGTGGCCCAGAGCGTGGTGGCCGGGCTGCCCGGGAGCGCGGCCTGACCCTCAACTAGCGGGTGCCGCGGAGCTAAGCCCCGGAGTTGGCAGCGTCCTGGAGCGGGCCTGCAGGGCGTCCCAGGTGTGCGACCCGGCACTTGGCCGGCGGGTGCGGCGGAGCTAAACCCCGGGATGGCCCGCAGCCCGGAGCTGGTCCGCGGGGCATCCGGGGTGCGCGGCCCGGCCATCGACCGGGCGGTGCCTCGGAGTAAAGCCCAGGGGTAGGCAGCGGCCCGGAGCAGGGCCGAGGGCAGGGACGGGCGCGGGGTGGCCCGGGCGCATGGCCCAGCGCTCGGCGGGCGGGTGCCGCGGAGCTAAGCCCCAGGTCGGCAGCGGCCCGGAGCGGGTTGGCGGGGCGGCCCGGGAGCGCGGCCCGACCCTCGGCTAGCGGGTGCCGCTCAGCTAAACCCCGGGTCGGCAGCGGCCCGGAGCAGGGCCGAGGGCTGGGCCGGGCGCGGGGCGGAACGTGCCGCGGGCCGGCCTCGGCCAGCGGGTGCCTCGGAGCTATGCCCCGGGGTCGGCAGCGGCCCAGAGCGGGGCCGAGGGCCGGGCCGGGCGCGGGGCGGCCCGTGCACGCGGTCCGGCCCTCGGCCGGCGGGTGTCGCGCACCTAGGCTCCGGTGTCGGCAGCGGCCCAGAGTGGGGCCTAGAGCCAGGCTGGGGGCGGGGGGACCAGTGCACGCGCCAGCCCCTCGGCCCGCGGGTGCTGCAGTGATAAGCCCCGGGGTCGGCAACGGCCCGGAGCGGGGCCAAGGGCCCGGCAGGGCAAGGGGCGCCCGGGTGCGCAGCTTGTCCCTCCACTGGCGGGTGCCGCGGAGCTAAGCCCCGGGGTTGGCAGCGGCCTGGAGCGTGGCCGAAGGCCGGGCAGGCCGCTGCCGACCCGGCTGCGCGGACCGGCCCTCCGCCAGCGGGTGCCGCGGAGCTAAGCCCCGGGTTCAGCAGCAGCCTTGAGCGGGACCGAAGGCCGTGCAGGTCGCTGCCGACCCGGCAGCGCGGACTGGCCCTCCGCCGGCGGGTGCCGCGTAGCTAAGACCCGGGGTCGGCCACGGCCCGGAGCGGGGCCAGGACCGGGCCGGGCACGGGGCGGCTCCAGCACGCAGCCGTGCCTGGCGCTGGGCGGCCCTGGCACGCGGCCGTACCGGGCACTGGGCGACCCCGGCACGCTGCACGGCCCCTGGCACTCGACCCGCACGTGCCTCGGAGCTAAGCCCCGGGTTCGGCAGCGGTCCGGAACGGGGCCAAGGGACAGGCCTGGCGCAGGCCGGCCCAGGCACTAGACCCATCCCTCCGCCGGCAGGTGCCATGGAGCTAAGCCCCGGGGTCGGCAGCGGCCCAGAGCGGGGTCGAGGGCCGGGCCAGGCGCGGGGCTCCCCGGGCGCGCGGAACGGTCGTCCGCCGGCAGTTGCCGCGGAGCTAAGCCCCAGGGTCAGCAGCGGCCCAGAGCGGGGCCGAAGGCAGGGCGGGGCGCAGGGGGGCCTGAGCGCGTGGCCCCTCCCTCGGCCCGCCGGTGCCTTGGAGCTAAGCCCCGGGGTCGGCAGCGGCCTGGAGCGAGGCCGAAGGCCAGGCAGGGAATGGGGCGCCAGGGCGCGCGGCCCGCCCCTCCGCTGGCGGGTGCCGAGGAGCTCAGTCCCGGGGACGGCAGCGGCCCGGATCGCTGCCGAGGGTCAGGGAGGGAGCGGGGCGGCCCGGGCACGTTGCCCGGCACTCGGCCCGCGGGTGCCGTGGAGGTAAGTCCCGGGGTCAGCAACGGCCCGGAGCACGGCCGAGGCCCAGGCCAGGCACGGTGCTGCCCGGGCGCACAGCCCGGCCCTCCACCGGCGGGTGACGCGGAGCTAAGCCCCGGGGTCGACAGCGGCCCAGAGCGGGGACGAGGGCCCGTCCGGGTACGGGGCGGCCCGGGCGCGCAGCCCACCCCTCCGCCGGCGGGTGCCATGGAGCTAAGCCCCGGGGTCGGCAGCGGCCCAGAGCGCAGCCAAGGTTTGTGACGGATGTGGGGCGGCCCGGGCACGCGCCCTGGCCCTCGGCTTGCGGGTGCCGCGGAGCTAAGCCCCGCGGTCGGCAGCGGCCGGGAGCGGGACCAAGGGCCGGGCCGGGCGCGATGCTTCCCGGGCATGGTGTGGCCAGGGCACGCTGCCCAGTCCTCTGGCGGCGGGTGCCGCGGATCTAAGCTGTGGGGTCGGTAGCGGCCCTGAGCGGGGCCGAGGGCCGGGCCGGGCGTGGGGCGGACCTGGAGCGCTACCCGGTCCTCCGGCGGCGGGTGCCACGGAGCTAAGCCGCGGGGTCGGCAACTGCCCGGAGTTGGGCCGAGAGCTGGGCAGGGCGCGGGGCGGCCTGGGCACGCGGCCCGGCCGTCGACAGTGTGTGCCGCGTACCTAAGCCCCGGGGTGGACCGCGGCCTGGAGCGGGCTAGAGGGCCGGGCAGGGGCGGACGGCCCTGGCGCACGGCCTGGCCCTCTGCCGGCGTGTGCCACAGAGCTGAGCCCCGGGTTCGACAGCGGCCCGGACCGGGGCGGAGGGCCTGGCCGGGCACGGCGCAGCCTGGGCACAGGGCCTGCCCCTCCGCCGTCGGGTGCCGTGGAGCTAAGCCCCGGGGTCGGCAGCGGCCCGGAGCGCGGCTGAGGGTTGGGAAGTGCGCGGGGCAGCCCGGGAACGCGGCCCGGCCCTCGGCCCGCGGGTGCCGCGGAGCTAAGTCCCGGGGTCAGCAGTTGCCTGGAGTATGGCCGAGGGTCGGGCCGGTCGCGGGGCAGCCCAGGCACGTGGCCCGGTCCTCCACTGGCAGGTGCCGCGGAGCTAAGCCTCCTGGGTCGGCAGCGGCACGGAGCAGGGTCGAGGGTCCGGCCGGGCACGGGGTGGCCCGGGTGCGCGGTCCGCCCCTCTGCCGGCGGGTATCGCGGAGATAAGCCCCGGGGTCGGCCGTGGCCAGGAGCTCGGCCGAGGGTCAGGATGAGAGCGGGGTAGCCCGGACACCTGACCCTGCCCTTGGCCCGCGGGTGCCGCTGAGCTAAGCCTCAGGGTGGGCAGCGGCCTGGAGCGGGGCCGGGTGCCAGGCAGGGTGCAGATGACCCGGGCCCGCGGACTGGACTCTGCCCGCGGGTGCCGCATAGCTAAGCCCCGGGGTCGGCAACGGCCCGGACCGGGGCCGAGGGCCGGGACAGGCGCGGGACGGCCCGAGCGCGGGACCCGGTCCTCGGCCCGCTGGTGCCGCGGAGCTAAGCCCCGGGAACGGTAGCGGCCCGGAGCGGCTGGGACGGGCGCAGGGTGGCACGGGTGCGCTGCCCGGGCCTTGGCCAGCGGGGACCACGGAGCTAACCCCCGGGGTCGGCAGCGGCCGGGAGCGGGACCAAGGGCCAGGCCGGGCGTGGTGCTGCCCGGGCGCACAGCCCGGCCCTCGGCCCGCGGCTGCCGCTGAGCTATGCCCTGAAGTCGGCAGCGGCCCGGAGCACGGCAGAAGGTCGCGACGAAAGCGGTGCGGCCCAGGCACTTGGCCCTGCCCTCTGCCCAGGGGTGTTGCGGATCTAAGCTCCGGAGTCGGCAGCGGCCCGGAACATTGCCGAGGGCCCGGCAAGGCATGGGGTGGCCCAGGCGCGGCCCACCCCTCTGCCGGCGGGTGTCGCGGAGCTTATCCCCGGGGTCGGCAGCAGCCGGGAGCTTGGCCGAGTGTCGGGACGAGAGCGGGACAGCCCGGGCACGTGGCCCGGCCCTCGGCACTCGGGTGCCGCGTAGATAAGCCCCCGGATTGGCAGCGGCCCGGAACGCGGCCGAGGGTCGCAACGGGAGTGGAGCGGTCTGGGCATGTGGCCAGGTCCTCGGCCTGGGGGTGCCGTGAAGCTAAGCCACGGGGTCAGCAGCGGCCCGGAGCGGGGCCAAGGGCCCGTACCGGCCCGGAGAGGCCCAAACGCGTGGCCCGCCCCTCCACCGGCGGGTGCCGCGGAGCTAAGCCCCGGGGTCAGCAGCGTCCCGGAGCTCAGCCGAGGGTCAGGCTGAGAGCGGGGCGGCCCGGGCATGAGGCCCGGCCCTCGGCCCGCGGGTGCTGCGGAGCTAATCCCCGGGGTCGGCAGCGGTCCGGAGCGCGGCAGAAGGTCGCGACGGGAGTGGAGCGGTCTGGGCATGTGGCCAGGTCCTCGGCCCGGGGGTGCCGTGAAGCTAAGCCACGGGGTCGGCATAAGCCCTGAGCGGGGCCGAGGGCCCGGCCGAGCATGGGGCGGCCCGGGCACACGGCCCGCCCCTCCCCGGGCGGGTGCTGCGGAGCTAAGCCTCAGGGTCGATTGTGGCCCAGAGCGGGGCCGAGAGCCGGGCCGGGCGCGGGGAGGCCCGCGCGCAGGGCCAGGACCTCCAACGGCGGGTACCGCGGAGCTAAGCCCCGGGGTCGGCAGCGGCCTGTAGCGGGGCCGAGGGCTGGGCAGGGCGCTGGGCGGCCGGGGTGCGTGGCGGCCAGGGCGCGCGGCCTGGCCCTCGGCCCAGGGGTGCCGCGGAGCTAAGCCCCGGGGTCAGCAGCGGCTCGGAGCGCGGCCGTGGGTCTTGTCGGACGTGGGGCATCCCGGGCGCGCAGCCCGTTCCTCTGCCGGCGGGTGCTGCGGAGCTAAGCCAAGGGGTCTGCAGAGGCCCGGAACGGGGCCGAGGGCCGGGCCTGGGGTGGGACGGCCCGAGCACGCGTCCCGGCCCTCGGCCGGCGGGTGCCGCATAGCTAAGCCCCGTTGTCGGCAGCGGCCCAGAGTAGGGCCGAGGGCTGGGCCATGCGCGGGGCGGCCCGGGCACGAGGCCGGATGCTCATTCCGCTGGTGCCACGGAGCTAAGCCCCGGGGTCGGCAGCAGCCCGAAGCGGTGCCGAGGGCCGGGCCGAGAGCTGGGAGGCCTGGATGCGTAGCCCGGCCCTTCGCCGGCGGGTGCCGCGGAGCTAAGCCCCGGGTTTGGGAGCGGCCCGCAGCGGGGCTGAGGGCCGGGACGGGCGCAGGGGGACCCGGGCCCGTGGCCCGGTACTCCGCCGACGGGTGCAGCAGTGCTAAGCCACGAGGTCGGCAGTGACCCGGAGCGAGGCAGAGGGCCAGGCAGGGCACGGGGCGGCCCGGGCGCGTAGCCCACCCTCGGCCGGCGGGTGTCGCAGAGCTAAGCCCCGGGTCGGCAGCGGCCCGGAGCTCGGCCGAGGGCCAGGCCGGGCGCGGGGCGGCACTGGCGCGGGGCCCGGTCCTCGGTCCGCGGGTGCCATGGACCTAAGCCCCGGGATCGGCAGCGGTCCAGAGTGGGGCCGAGGTTCGGGACGGGTGCGGGGCGGCCTGGGCACGTGTCCCGGCCCTCGGCCCTCGGGTGCCATGGAGGTAAATCCCGGGGTTGGCAGCGGCCCGGAGCGCGGCAGAAGGTCGCGATGGAAGCAGGGCGGCCCGGGCACGTGGCCCTGCCCTCGGCCCAGGGGTGCCGCGGAGCTAAGCTCTGTGGTTGCAGCGGCCTGGAACTTGGCCGAGGGCCCGGCCAGGCATGGGGCGGCCCGGGCGCACGGCCCGCCCCTCCGCCGGCGGGTGCTGCGGAGCTAAGTCCCGGGTTCGGCAGCGGCCCGGAGCGGGGCGCGGGACAGGCGGGGCGCAGGGCGGCCCGGGCGCGCCGCCCGGCCCTCGGCCCATGGGTGCCGAGGAGCTAAGTACCGGGGTCGGAGGCGGCCCAGAGCGGGGCCGAGGGCCGGGCAGGTTGCGCGGTGGCCCGGGCGCGCGGCCCGACCTCGGCTGGCAGGTGTCGTGGAGCTAAGCCCCGTGGTTGGCAGCGGCCCAGAGCTCGGCTGAGTGTCGGGACGAGAGCGGGACGCCCGGGCACGTGGCCCGGTCCTCGGCACACGGGCGTCGCGGAGATAAGCCCCGGTATCGGCAGCGGCCTGAAACGCGGCCGAGGATCGCGACGGGAGCGGAGCGGTCCGGGCACGTGGCCCGGTCCTCGCCCCGGGGGTGCCGCGGAGCTAAGCCACGGGGTCGGCAGCAGCTCATAGAGGGGCCGAGGGCCCGGCCGGGCACAGGGCGCCCCAGGCGTGTGGCCCGCCCCTCCGCCAGCGGGTGCCACGGAGATAAGCCCCAGTGTCTGCAGCGGGCCGGAACGCGGCCGAGTGTCGGGACGAGGGCGGGACGGCCCGGGCACGTGGCCCGGCCCTCAGCACGCGGGTGCCGCGTAGATAAGCCCCCGCATCGGCAGTGGCCCGGAACGCGGCCGAGGGTCGCGACGGGAGCGGAGCGGTCCGGGCACGAGGCCCGGTCCTCGGCCCGGGGGTGCCGCAGAACTAAGCCACGGGGTCGGCAGCGGCCTGGAGCGGGGCCGAGGGCCCAGCCGGGCACGGGGAGGTTGAGATGCGCGGCCCGCCCCTCCACCGGCGGGTGCCACGGAGCTAAGCCCCGGGGTCAGCAGCGGCCCGGAGCTCGGCCGAGGGTCAGGCCGAGAGCGGGGCGGCCCGGGCACGTGGCCTGGCCCTCGGCCCGCGGGTGCTGCGGAGCTAAGCCCCGCGGTCGGCAGCGGCACGGAGTGCGGCAGAAGGTCGCGAAAGAAGCGGTGCGGCCCGGGCACGTGGCACGGCCCTCGGCCCGGAGTGCCGCGATTCTAAGCCCTGGGGTCGTCAGCGGCCCGAAGCAGGGCCGAGGGCCGGGCCGGGTACGGGGCAGCCCGGGCGTGCGGCCCGATCCTCCGCCCGCTGGTGCCGCGGAGCTAAGCCCCGGGTCGGCAGCAGCCCTGAGCGGGGCCGAGGGCCAGGCCGGGCGTGGTGCGGCCAGGGCGCGCTGCCCAGTCCTCCAGCGGCGGTTGCCGCGGGGTCGGCAGCGGCCCTGAGCTGGGTTTAGGACGAGGCCAGGCGCGGGTCGGCCGGGGTGCGCGGCCCGAAGCTTGGCCCGCTGGTGCCACGGAGCTAAGACCCGGGATCGGCAGCGGCCTGGAGCGGGACCGAGGGTTGGGCCGGGCGCGGGGCTCCCCTGGCGTGCGGCCCGGTCCTCACCGGTGGTTGCCGCAGAGCTAAGCCCCGGTGTCGGCAGCGGCCAGGAGCGGGGCCTAGGGCCAGGCCGTGGGCAGGGGGGCCCGACCGTGTGGCCAGGCCCTCGGCCCACGGGTGCCACGGAGATAAGCCCCGGGGTCGGCAGCGGCCCGGAGCGGGGCCGAAGGACGGGCAGGTTGCTGCCGACCCGGCAGTGCGGACCGGGCCTCCGCCAGCTGGTGCCGCGAAGCTAAGCCCCGGGGTCGGCCACGGCCCGGAGCGGGGCCAGGGCGGGGCCGGGCGCGGGGCGGCCCCGGCACACGGCCGTGCCTGGCGCGGGATGGCCCCGGCATGAGGCCATACCGGGCCCTTGGCGACCCCGCCATGCGGCCCGGCCCTCGGCCCGCACGTGCCTCGGTGCTAAACCCCGGGTTTATCAGCGGCCCGGAGCGGCGCCAAGGGCCAGGGTGGGGCGGGGCGGCCCAGGCGCACGGCCCAGGCCTCCGCTGGCAGGTACCATGGAGCTAAGCCCCGGGATCGGCAGCGGCCGGGAGCGGGGCCGAGGGCCAGGCCGGGCGCGGGGCGGCCCGTGCACGTGGCCCGGCCATTGGCCGGGGGTTGCCGCATTGCTAAGCCCCGGGGGCGGCAGCGGCCCGGAGCGGGGCAGAAGGCCAGGCAGGGCGCGGCCGACTTGGCCGCACGGACTGGACCTCCGCCGGCGGGTGCCGTGGGGCTGAGCCCCGGGGTCGGCCACGGTCCGGAGCGCAGTCAAGTGCCAGGCCTGGCGCGGGACGGCCCAGGCGCGCGGCAGGGCCCTCCGCCGGCAGGTGCCATGGAGATAAGCCCCGGGGTTGGCAGCGGCCTGGAGCGGGGCCGAGGGCCGGGCAGGGTGCGTGGCGGCCCACGCTCGCAGCTCGGCTCTCGCCCCGCGGGTGCCGCGGAGCTAAGTCCCGGGGCCGGCAGCAGCCCGGAGAGGGGTCGAGGGCTGGGCAGTGTGCGGCCGACCCAGCCGCGTTGACCGGCCCTCCGCCGGCGGGTGCCGCGGAGCTAAGCCCCGGGGACGGCCCACGCTTGCCTTGGACCTATACCTCGGGTTTGGCAGCGGCAGGGGCCCAGTCACGCCCCGGCCCTCCGCTGGCAGGTACCATGGAGCTAAGCACCGGGGTTGGAAGCGGGCCGGAGCGGGAACGAGGGCCAGGACGGTCGCGGGGTGGCCCGTGCACGCAGTCCGGCCCTCGGCACGCGGGTGCCGCGGAGCTAAGTCCCGGGGTCGGCAGCGGCCCAGAGCGGGGCCGACGGCTGGGCAGTGCGCGCCAAACCAGCTGCGCGGACCGGCCCTCAACCGGCAGGTGCCGCGGAACTAAGCCCCGGGGTCGACCACAGCCCGGAGCGGGGCCAGGGACGGGTCGGGCGCGGGGCGCCGGGGCGCGGGGCCTGCCCCTCCGCTGGTAGGTGCCGCGGAGCTAAGCCCCGGTGTCGCCAGGTGCCCGGAGCGGGGCCGATGGGCGGGCAGGTCGCTGCCGACCCGGCCGCGCGAACCGTCCCTCCGCCGGTGGGTGCCGCGTAGCTAAGCTCCAGGGTCGGCAGCTGCCCGGAGCAGGGCCAAGGGCCCGGCAGGGCACTGGGCGCCGGGGCGCGGGGCCTGCCCCTCCGCTGGTAGGTGCCGCGGAGCTAAGCCCCGGTGTCGCCAGGTGCCCGGAGCGGGGCCGATGGGCGGGCAGGTCGCTGCCGACCCGGCCGCGCGAACCGTCCCTCCGCCGGTGGGTGCCGCGTAGCTAAGCTCCAGGGTCGGCAGCGGCCCGGAGCGGGGCCGAGGGCTGGGCAGGGCGCATGGCAGCCTCGGCACGTGGCCCGGCCCTCGGACCGCGGGTGCCGCAGAGCTAAGCCCCGGGGTCGGCAGCGGCCTGGAGCGCGGCCAAGGGTCGAGACGGGCGCGGGGCGGCATGGGCACGCGGCGCGGCCCTCGGCCCGCGGGTGCCGCGGAGCTAAACCTCGGGGTCTGCAGCGGCCTGGATCGCTGCCGAGGGTCGGGACGGGAGCGTGGCGGACCGAGTTCGTGGCCCGTCCCTCGGCCCGCAGGTGCCATGGAGCTAAGACCCAGAGTCGGCAGCGGACCGGAGCGGGTCCGAGGGCCAGGCTGGGCGCGGCAGACACCAACGCGCAGTCCGGCCTTTCTCCGGCGGGTACGGTGGAGCTAAGCTCCGGGTTCGACCACGGCCCGGAGAGGGGCCAGGGCCGGGCCGGGCGTGTGGCGGCCCCGGCACGCAGCCATGACGGGCCCGGGGCGGCCCCAGTACGCGGCCGTGCCGGGTCCCGGTTGGCCCCGGCATGCGGCCCGGCCCTCGGCCGACGCATGCCTCGGAGCTAAGCCCCGGGGTCGGCAGCGGCCCGTAGCGGGGCCGAGGGCCAGGCCGTGCGCGGGGCGGTCCTTGCACGAGGCCCGACCCTTGGCCTGGGGGATGCCGTCGGGCTAAACCCCGGGGTTGGCCGCGGCCCGGAGAGGGGCCAAGCGCTGAGCCGGGTGTGGGGCAGCCCTAGCGCGCGGCCCGGCCCTTGGCCCGCGGGTGTGGCGGAGCTACGGCCCGGGTTCGGCAGCGGCCCAGAGCATGGTCGAGGTCCGAGCCGGGCGCGGGTCGCCCGGGGTGCGCAGCCCGGCCCTAGGCCCGCTGGTGCCGCAGAGCTAAGCCCCGGGGTCACCAGCGGCCTGGAGCGGGGCCGAGGGTTGGGCTGGGCGCGGGGCTCCCTGGGTGCGCGACTCGGTCCTCCACCGGCGGTTGCCGCGGAGCTAAGCCCCGGGGACGGCAGCGGCCCAGATCGGGGCCGAGGGCCAGACCGGGGGCGGTGCAGCCCAGGCACGTGGCAGGGGCCTTGGCCCGCGGGTGCCGCGGAGGTAAGTCCCGGGGTCGGCAGCGGTCCGGAGTGGGGCCGAGGGCTGGACCAGGCGCGGGGCAGCCTGCGCGTGCGGCTGGGACCTCCGCCGGCGGGTGACGCGGAGCTAAGCCCTGGGGTCGGCAGTGGCCCGGAGGTGGCCCAAGGGTTGGGCCGGGGCGCGGGGCTACCCAGGCGCGCATCCCGGCCCTCGGTCCGCGCGTGCCGTGGATCTAAGCCCCGGGGTCGGCAGCGGCCCAGATCGCTTCCGAGGGTAGGGAAGGGAGCCGGGCTGCCCGGGCACGTGGCCCGGCCCTCAACCAGCGTGTGCCGTGGATATAAATCCCGTGGTAGGCAGCGAACCGGAGCGGGGCCAAGGGCCCTGCAGGGCACTGGGCGCCGGGGCGCGGGGCCTGCCCCTCCACTGGTAGGTGCCGCGGAGCTAAGCCCCGGTGTCGCCAGGTGCCCGGAGCGGGGCCGATGACCGGGCAGGTCGCTGCCGACCCGGCCGCGCGAACCGTCCCTCCGCCGGTGGGTGCCGCGTAGCTAAGCTCCAGGGTCGGCAGCGGCCCGGAGCGGGGCCGAGGGCTGGGCAGGGCACATGGCAGCCTCGGCGCGTGGCCCGGCCCTCGGACCGCGGGTGCCGCAGAGCTAAGCCCCGGGGTCGGCAGCGGCCTGGAGCGCGGCCAAGGGTCGAGACGGGCGCGGGGCGGCATGGGCACGCGGCCCGGCCCTCGGCCCGCGGGTGCCGCGGAGCTAAACCTCGGGGTCTGCAGCGGCCTGGATCGCTGCCGAGGGTCGGGACGGGAGCGTGGCGGACCGAGTTCGTGGCCCGTCCCTCGGCCCGCAGGTGCCATGGAGCTAAGCCCCAGAGTCGGCAGCAGGCCGGAGCGGGTCCGAGGGCCGGGCTGGGCGCGGCAGACACCAACGCACAGTCCGGCCTTTCTCCGGCGGGTGCCGCGGAGCTAAGCTCCGGGTTCGACCACGGCCCGGAGCGGGGCCAGGGCCGGGCCGGGCGCGTGGCGGCCCCGGCATGCAGCCGTGACGGACCCGGGGCGGCCCCGCCGGGTCCCCGTGGGCCCCGGCATGCGGCCCGGCCCTCGGCCGACGCATGCCTCGTAGCTAAACCCCGGGTTCGGCAGCGGCCCGGAGCGGGGCCAAGGGCCATGTCGGGCGCGGGGCAGCCCAGGCGCACGGCCCTGCCGTCCGCTCGCAGGTACCATGGAGCTAAGCCCCAGAGTCGGCAGCGGACCGGAGCGGGTCCGAGGGCCGGGCTGGGCGCGGCAGACACCAACGCGCAGTCCGACCTTTCTCCGGCGGGTGCCGCGGAGCTAAGCTCCGGGTTCGACCACGGCCCGGAGCGGGGCCAGGGCCGGGCCGGGCGCGTGGCGGCCCCGGCACGCAGCCGTGACGGGCCCGGGGCGGCCCCAGTACGCGGCCGTGCCGGGTCCCGGTTGGCCCCGGCATGCGGCCCGGCCCTCGGCCGACGCATGCCTCGGAGCTAAACCCCGGGTTCGGCAGCGGCCCGGAGCGGGGCCAAGGGCCATGTCGGGAGCGGGGCAGCCCAGGCGCGCGGCCCTGCCGTCCGCTCGCAGGTACCATGGAGCTAAGCCCCGGGGTCGGCAGCGGCCCGTAGCGGGGCCGAGGGCCAGGCCGTGCGCGGGGCAGTCCTTGCACGAGGCCCGACCCTTGGCCTGGGGGATGCCGTCGGGCTAAACCCCGGGGTTGGCCGCGGCCCGGAGAGGGGCCAAGCACTGAGCCGGGTGTGGGGCAGCCCTGGCGCGCGGCCCGGCCCTTGGCCCGCGGGTGCGGCGGAGCTACGGCCCGGGTTCGGCAGCAGCCCAGAGCATGGTCGAGGTCCGAGCCGGGCGCAGGTCGCCCGGGGTGCGCAGCCCGGCCCTAGGCCCGCTGGTGCCGCAGAGCTAAGCCCCGGGGTCGCCAGCGGCCTGGAGCGGGGCCGAGGGTTGGGCTGGGCGCGGGGCTCCCTGGGTGCGCGACTCGGTCCTCCACCGGCGGTTGCCGCGGAGCTAAGCCCCGGGGACGGCAGCGGCCCGGATCGGGGCCGAGGGCCAGACCGGGGGCGGTGCAGTCCAGGCACGTGGCAGGTGCCTTGGCCCGCGGGTGCCGCGGAGGTAAGTCCCGGGGTCGGCAGCGGTCCGGAGTGGGGCCGAGGGCTGGACCAGTCGCGGGGCAGCCTGCGCGTGTGGCTGGGACCTCCGCCGGCGGGTGACGCGGAGCTAAGCCCTGGGGTCGGCCGCGGCCCGGAGGTGGCCCAAGGGTTGGGCCGGGCGCGGGGCGACCCAGGCGAGCATCCTGGCCCTCGGTCCGCGCGTGCCGTGGAGCTAAGCCCCGGGGTCGGCAGTGGCCCAGATCGCTTCCGAGTGTAGGGAAGGGAGCCGGGCTGCCCGGGCACGTGGCCCGGCCCTCAACCAGCGGGTGCCGTGCATGTAAATCCCGGGGTCGGCAGCGAACCGGAGCGCGGCTGAGGGTCGCGAAGGTAGCAGGCCGGCCCGGGCACGTGGAACGGCCCTCGGCCCACGGGTGCCGTGGTGCTAAGCACCGGGGTCGGCAGCGATCCGGAGCTGGGCCAATGGCCGGCCCAGTCGCGGGGCCAGGTCCTTTGCCGGTGGGTGACGAAAAGCTAAGCCCCGGGGTCGGCAGCGGCCTAGAGAGGGCCGAGGACAAGTCCGGGTATGGGGCGGACCGGGCGCGTGGCCCTGCCCTCTGCCGGCAGTTGCCGCGTAGCTAAACCCCGGTGTCGGCAGCGGACCGGAGCGGGGCCGAGGGTCAGGCCAGGGATGGGGCGGCCCGGGCGCGCGGCCTGGCCCTCGGCCCGCGGGTGCCGCGGAGATAAGCCCCGGGGTCAGCAGCGACCCGGAGCGGGGCCAAGGGCCCGGCAGGGCACTGGGCGAGGGGGCGCGCGGCCTGCCCCTCCACCGGCAGCTGCCGCGTTGCTAAGCCCCGGTGTCGCCAGCTGCCCGGAGCGGGGCCGGAGGCCGGGCAGGTCGCTGCCGACCCAACCTCGCGAACCGGCCTTCCATGGCGGGTGCCGCGTAGTTAAGCCCTGGGGTCGGCAGCGGCCCGGTGCGGAGCCGAGGGCTGGGCCGGCCCTCGGACCGCGGGTGCCGCAGAGCTAAGCCCCGGGGTCGGCAGCGGCCCGGAGCGCGGCCAAGGGTCGGGACGGGCACAGGGCGGCCCGGGCACGCGGCCAGGCCCTTGGCCTGAGGGTGCCGTGGACTTAAGTCCCGGGGTCAGCAGCGGAACGGAGCGGGACCAAGGGCCGGGCCGGGAGCGGTGCTGCCGGGCGCACAGCCCGGCCCTCAGCCCGCGGGTGCCGCAGATTTATGCCCCGGGGTTGTCAGCATCCCGGAGTGGGGCTGAGGGCCGGGCCGGGCGTGGTGCAGCCAGGGCATGCTGCCCAGTCCTCCGGCGGCGGGTGCCGCGGATCTAAGCCGCAGGGTCGGCAGCGGCCCTGAGCGTGGTCGAGGACCAGGCCGGGTGCGGGTCAGCCGGGGTGCGCGGTCCGACACTTGGCCTGCTGGTGCCGCGGAGCTAAGCCCCGGGATCGGCAGCGGCGCGGAGCGGGGCCGAGGGTCAGGCCGGGGGTGGGGCGGCCCGGGCGTGCGGTCAGGCCCTCGTCCCTCGGGTGCCGCTGAGCTAAGCTCCGGGTTCGGCAGCGGCCCTCATCGCTTCAGAGGGTCGGGCAGGGAGCGGGACGGCCCGGGCACGTGGCCCGGCCCTTGGCCCGCGAGTGCTGCGATGTAAGTCCCGGGGTCGGCAGCGGCCCGGAGCACGGCCGAGGGTCGCGAAGGTAGCGGGGCCGCCCGAGACAGTAGACCAGCCCTCGGCGCGCGGTTGCCACGGATGTAAGTCCCGGGGTCGGCAGCGGCGTGGATTGCTGCCGAGGGTCGGGACGGGAGCGGGGCAGACCTAGTTCGTGGCCCGGCCCTCGGCCCGCAGGTGCCATGGAGCTAAGCCCCGGGTTCGGCCACGGCCCGGAGCGGGGACAGGGCCGGGCCGGGAGTGGGGCGACCCCGAAACGCGGCCATGACGGGCCCGGGTCGGCCCCGGTACGTAGCCGTGCCGGGCCCGGGGTGGCTCCGTCACGCGGCCCGGCCCTTGGCCCACGCGTGCCTTGGAGCTAAACCCCGGGTTTGGCAGCGGCCCGAAGCGGGGTCAAGGGCCAGGCCGGGCGCAGGGTGGCCCAGGCGCGTGGCCCGGACCTCCAATGGCAGGTACCATGGAGCTAAGCACCGGGGTCGGCAGCAGCCCGTAGCGGAGCCAAGGGCCAGGCCGGGCACAGGGTGGCCAGTGCCCGCGGCCCGGCCCTTGGCCGGGGGTGCCACGACGCTAAACCCCGAGGTCGGCCGCGGCCTGGAGCAGGGACAAGCTCCGGGCGGGGCGCGGGGCGGCCCTGGCTTGTGGTCCGGCACTTGCCCCGCGGGTGCGGCGGTGCTAAGCACTGGGAATGGCAGCGGCATGTAGCAGGGCCAAGGGCCGGAAGGGGCGCGGGGCAGCCCACGCGTGCGGCCCGGTCATTTGCCGGTGGGTGCTGCGTAGCTAAGCCCCGGGGTCGGCAGCAGCCCAGAGCGGGGCCGAGGACAAGTCCAGGTACGGGGCGGCCCAGGCGCACGGCCCTGCCCTCCGCCGGCGGTTGACGTGTATCTAAGCCCCGGTGTCGGCAGCGGCCCGGAGCGGGGCCGAGGGCCAGGCCGGGGGTGGGGCGGCCGGGGTGCACGGCCCGGCCCTCGGCCCGCGGGTGCCATGGAGATAAGCCCCGGGGTCGGCAGCGACCCGGAGCGGGGCCAGGGGCCCGGCAGGGCACTGGACGCTGGGGCGCGGGGCCTGCCCCTCCGCCGGCGGGTGCCGCGGAGCTAAGGCCAGGTGTCGCCATGTGCCCGGAGCGGGGCCGATGGCCGGGCAGGTCGCTGCCGACCCGGCCGCCCGTACCATCCCTCCACCTGTGGGTGCCGCGTAGCTAAGCCCCGGGGTCAGCAGAGGCCCGGAGCAGGGCCGAGGACTGGGCAGGGCGCGGGGTGGCCTGGGCGCGCGGACCGGCCCTCGGACCGCGGGTGCCGCAGAGCTAAGCCCCGGGGTCAGCAGCGGCGCGGAGCGGGGCCGAGGGCCAGGCCGGGGGCGGGGCGGCCCGGGAGCGCGGTCACGCCCTCGGCCCTCGGGTGCCGCTGAGCTAAGCCCTGGGGTCGGCAGCGGCCCAGAGCGGGACCAAGGGTCGGGCCGGGAGCGGTGCTGCCCGGGCGCCAAGCCCGGCCCTCGGCCCGCGGGTGCCACCTGAGCTAAGCCCCGGGATCGGCAGTGGCGCGGAGCGGGGCCGAGGGCCAGGCCGGGGGCGGGGCGGCCCGGGCGCGAGGTCAGGCCCTCGGCCCTCGGGTGCCGCTAGCCCCGGGGTCGGCAGCGGCCCAGAGCGGGACCAAGGGCCAGGCCGGGAGCGGTGCTGCCTGGGCGCCCAGCCCGGCCCTCGGCCCGCGGGTGCCGCCTGAGCTAAGCCCCGGGATCGGCAGCGGCGCGGAGCGGGGCCGAGGGGCAGGGGCAGCCCGGGCGCGCGGTCAGGCCCTCGGCCCGCGGGTGCCGCGGAGCTAAGCCCCGGGGTCGGCAGCGGCCCTCATCGCTTCAGAGGGTCGGGCAGGGAGCGGGGCGGCCCAGGCACGTGGCCCGGCCCTCGGCCCGCGAGTGCCAGGGATGTAAGTCCCGGGGTCGGCAGCGGCCCGGAGCGCGGCCGAGGGTTGCGATGGTAGCGCGGCGGCCCGAGACAGTGGACCGGCCCTCGGCCCGTGGGTGCCGCGGATGTAAGTCCCAGGGTCGGCAGCGGCGTGGATCGCTGCCGAGTGTCGGGAAGGTAGCGGGGCAGACCGAGTTCGTAGCCCGGCCCTCTGTCCGCAGGTGCCGTGGAGCTTAGCCCCGGGTTTGGCCATGGCACGGAGCGGGGACAGGTCCGGGCCAGGCGCGGGGCGGCCCCGAAACGCGGCCGTGACGGGCACGGGTCGGCCCCAGTACGCGGCCGTGCCGGGCCCGGGGCGGCCCCGTCACGCGGCCCGGCCCTCGGCCCAAGCGTGCCTTGGAGCTAAACCCCGGGTTCGGCAGCGGCCCGTAGCTGGGTCAAGGGCCAGGCCGGGCGCGGGGCGGCCCAGGCGCGTGGCCCGGCCCTACACTGGCAGGTACCATAGAGCTAAGCCCCGGGGTCGGCAGCGGCCCATAGCGGGGCCGAGGGCCAGGCTGGGCGCAGGGCGGCCCGTGCACACGGCCCGACCCTTGGCCGGGAGGTGCCGCGACGCTAAACCCCGGGGTCGGCCGCGGCCCGGAGCGGGGCCAAGCTCCGGGCGGGGCGCGGGGCGGCCCTGGGGTGCGGCCCGGCACTCGCCCCGCAGGTGCGGCGGTGCTAATCAGCGGGAATGGCAGCGGCATGTAGCAGGGCCGAGGGCCGGACGGGGCGCGGGACAGCCCGCGCGTGCGGCCTGCCCCTCCGCCGGCGGGTGTCGCGGAGCTAAGCCCCGGTGTTGCCAGGTGCCCGGAGCGGGACCGATGGCCAGGCAGGTCGCTGCTGACCCGGCCGCGCGAACCGTCCCTCTGCCGGTGGGTGCCGCATAGCTAAACCCCGGGGTCGGCAGCAGCCCGGAGCAGGGCCGAGGGCTGGGGAGGGTGCGGGGCGGCCTGGGCGCACGGCCCGGCCCTCGCACCGCGGGTGCCGCAGAGCTAAGCCCCGGGGACGGCAGCGGCGCGGAGCGGGGCCGAGGGCCAGGCTGGGGGCGGGGCGGCCCGGCGCGCGGTCAGGGTCTCGGCCCTCGGGTGCCGCTGAGATAAGCCCCAGGGTCGGCAGCGGCCCGGAGAGGGACCAAGGGCCGGGACGGGAGCGGTGCTGCCCGGGCGCCCAGCCCGGCCCTCGGCCCGCGGGTGCTGCCTGAGCTAAGCCCCGGGATCCGCAGCAGCGCGGAGCGGGGCCGAGGGCCAGGCCGGGGGCGGGGCGGCCCGGGCGCGCGGTCAGGCCCTCGGCCCGCGGGTGCTGCGGAGCTAAGCCCCGGGGTCGGCAGCGGCCCTCATCAATTCAGAGGGTCGGGCAGGGTGTGGGGCAGCCGGGGCATGTGGCCCAGCCCTTGGCCTGCGAGTGCCGCGGATGTAAGTCCCGGGGTCGGCAGCGGCCCGGAGCGCGGACGAGGGTCGCGATGGTAGCGTGGCGGCCCGAGACAGTGGACCGGCCCTCGGCTCGCGGGTGCCGCGGATGTAAGTCCCGGGGTCAGCAGCGGCCCGTTGCGGGGCCGAGGGCCGGGCCGGGCGCGGGGCGGCCCGTGTGCACGAGGCCCGGCCAAGGGCCGGGGGGTGCCGCGACGCTAAACCCCGGGGTCGGCCGCTGCCCGGAGCGGGGCCAAGCTCTGGGCGGGGCACGGGGCGGCCTTGGCGCGCGGCCCGGCACTCGCCCCGCGGGTGCGGTGGTGCTAAGCACCGGGGTTGGCAGCGGCATGTAGCAGGGCCGAGGGCCGGGCCCAGCGCGGCAGGCCCCGTCACGCGGACTGGCCCTCCGCCGACGGGTGCTGAGGAGCTAAGCCCCGGGTTCGGCAGTGGCCCGGAACAGTGCCGAGGGCAGGCCGGTCATGGGCAGCCAGGGCGCGTGGCGAGGCCCTCCGGCGGCGGGTGCCACGGAGCTAAGCCGCGGGGTCGGTAGCGTCCCGGAGCGGGGCCGAGGTTCAGGCCGGGTGTTTGGTGGCCCGGGAGCGTGGCACAGCCCTCCGCCGGCGGGTGCCGCAGAGCTAAGACCCAAGGTGGGCAGAGGCCCAGTGCGTGGCCAGGGCCAGGCCGGGTGCGGGACGGCCCTGGCGCGCGGCCAGGCAGGGCGCGGCGCGGCACCGTTGCGAGGCCATGCCCTCAACCCACAAGTGCTGCGGAGTTAAGCCGCGTGGTCGGCAGCGGCCCGGAGCGGGGGAGAGGGCTGGCCAGGCGCGGGCGACCCGGCGGGCATCCCGGCCCTCCGGCGGAGGTTGCCACAGAACTAAGCACCGGGGTCGCAGTGGCGCGGAGCGGGGCCGAGGGTCGAGCCGGGAGCGGGGCGGCCCAGGCGCGCGGGCCGGCCCTCCGCCGACATCTGTGGCGGAGCTAAGCCCCGGGGTCAGCAGCGTCCTGGAGCGGGGCCAAGTGCTGGGTTGCTGGCGGCCGGCCCTGGCGCGCGAACCGGTCCTCCGCCGGCGGGTGCCGCGGAGCTAAGCCCCAGGGTCAGCAGCGGCCCAGGGCGGGGTCAGGGCATGGCGGGGCGCGGGGCGGCCCCGGCGCACGGCCGTGAAGGGCACAGGGCGGCCCCGGTATGAGGCCTGGCCCTCGAATCGGGGGTGCCGCGGAGCTCTGCCCCAGGCTCAACAGCGACCCGGAGCGGGGCCGAGGGCCGGGATGGGCGCATGGGGGCCCGGGCGTGCGGCACGGCCTCCGACAGCAGGTGCCGCTGACCTAAGCACCGGGGTGGGCAGCGGCCCGGAGCGGGGCCGAGGGCGGGGCCGGGCGCGGGGCGGCCGGGTCGTGCGGCCTGGACTTCCCCCGCGGGTGCTGCGGAGCTAAGCCCCGGGTCGGCTGTGGCCCGGAGCGGGGCTGAGGTCCGGGCCGGGCGCAGAGCTACAAAGGCGCACGACCCGGCCCTCGGCCGGCGGATGCCACAGAGCTAAGCCCTGGGGTCAGCAGCAGCCCGGAGCGGGGCCGAGGGCCGGGCAAGGAGCAAGGCTGTCCGGGCGCGCGGCCCGGTCCTCCACCGGTGGGTGACCCGAGGCTAAGTCCCTGCGTCAGAATCGGCCCGGATCAGGGTCAACGGGCATGCCGGTCGCAGGGCTGCCAGGGCGTGCGACCCAGCCCTCCGCAGGCGGGTGCCGCGGAGCTAAGCCCCGGGGTCGGCAGCAGCCCAGAGGGGGGCCGAGGGTGGACGGGGCATGGGGCAGCCCGTGCGCGCAGCCCGGCCCTCCACTGGGTGGTGCCGCGGAGCTAAGCCCCGGTGTTGGCAGCGACCCGGATCTCGGCCGAGGGTTGGGACGGGCGCACGGCGGTGCGGGCGCGGAGCCAGGCCCTCAGCTTGCAGGTGTCGCGGAGCTAAGCCCCGTGGTCGGCAGTGGCCCTGAGCGTGGCCGAGGGTCGGGACGGTAGCGGGGCGGTCCGGGCGAGCGGTCCGGCCCTCCCCCGGCGGGTGCCGCGGAGCTAAGCCCCGGGGTCGGCAGCTGCCCGGAGTGGGGCCGAGGGCCGGTCCTGGCGCAAGGGGGCCCGGGCGCGTGGCCTGTCCCTCGGCAGGCGGGTGCCGCGGAGGTAAGCCCCAGTGTCCGCAGCGGCCCGGAGCGGGGCAGAGTGTCGATCTGGGCTCGGGGCGGCCCGGGCGAGCAGCCTTGCTCTCGTCCGGCGGGTGCCGCGGCGTTAAGCCCCGGGGTTGGCAGCGGCCCAGAGTGGGGCCAAGGGCCGGCCCGGCGCGGGTTGCCAGGGCGTGCGGCCCGGCCCTCCAGCGGCGGGTGCCTCGGAGCTAAGCCCCTTGGTCGACAGCGGCCCGGAGCGGGGCCGCGGGGCGTCCCAGGTGCCCGATACAGGCCTTGGCAGACGGGTGCCGTGGAGCTAAGTCCCAGGTTCAGCAGCGGCCCGGAGCGGGGCCGAGAGCCGGGACGGCCGCGGGACAGCCCGAGCGTGGCCCGACCCTCGACTAGGGGGTGCCGCGGAGCTAAGCCCCGGGGCCGGAAGGGGCCCGGAGCGGGGCCGAGGGCCGTGCCGGCCGCGGGGCGGCCCGGGAGCGCAGCCCGGACCTCAGCCGACAGGTGCCTCGGAGCTAAGCCCCAGGGTCGGCAGCGGCCCGGAGAGGGGTCGAGGGCCACGATGGGTGTGAGGCGGCCCGGGCTCGTGGCCCGGCCCTCGGCTGGCGGTTGCCACGGAGCTAAGCCCCGGGGCCGGCAGCTGCCCGGAGCGGGGCCGAGGGCCAGGATGGGTGTGAGGCGGCCCGGGCTCGCGGCCCGGCCCTCGGCCGGCGGTTGCCGCGGAGCTAAGCCCCGGGGCCGGCAGCTGCCCGGAGCGGGGCAGAGGGCCGTGCCGGACGCGGGGCGGCCTGGGCGCTCGGCCCAGCCCTCGTCCGGCGGGTTCCGCAAAGCTAAGCCCCGGGGTCGGCAGTGGCCCAGAGCTGGGTGGCCGGGCGGCCCGGGAGTGTGGCGCGTCCCTCGACTAGCGGGTGGCGTGGAGCTAAGCCTCGGGGTCAGCAGCGGCCCGGAGTGGGTCCGAGGGCCATGCCGGACGTGGAGCGGCCCGGGCACATGGCCCAGCCCTCGGCCGGCGCGTGCCATGGAGCTAAGACCCGGGGTCGCCAGCGGCCCGTAGCGTGGTGGCCGGGCGGCCCGGGAGCGCGGCCCTGCCACGCCGTCAACGGTGTCGCCCGCGTAGCAACCTGCTAAGGTGACCTGGGCCTGGCCTTTGGGTCTATGCCTCTGGCGCCCCCTTTTCTTATCCTGCTTTGTGTGCTTCTGTGGCACTTTGGTATGTGGCTCTTCTGCATCCCGGATGGAGTTTATAATGGTTGCCTGCCAATTTTACTTATAAGTTAGGTATTTAGAATTAATAGGTAGAAGCTTTGTAGTTAAAGTTTGCTTTTAATCATTGTGAAATCTGTAGGAAACTAAGGAGATGTTAGGTTCGACAAAGGCCAGGAGTCATAGTGAAACCAAACAATAACAGGAGCCAGAAAAACCGCCAAATATTGTGGCTAAAACAATTAGATCCTTAGCATACAGTACAGCCCTTAATTTCAAGCAAGGGTGCCTAACATAAAAGAAAACAATAAGTTACCGTATGAGAGAATGAGGGACATTGTGAAACCTCTATCCCCCCCATACAAAAACTGGTCTAAGCACATACATCCTGGAGTTTATTAACAGAAAAACAAAGTGTTGCAAACCAATATATGGGAAGGTCCAAGACCCTTCCTGGATTGTGGTGTGGGGTTAAGACGCTGTCAGATGAAAACATAAGTTGCTGAAGAAAAACAATGATAAAGAACTCTGTAGAAAGAGGAACCATGGTTAGACATTAAATCCTGTGTAATCACTGTAAAGAATTCATAGGTAAATGTTTCGTCCTAATTTGAAGCAGGAAGTGTATTAAGAAAGTGTTTTTGTCCCTCGATATTTTTTGGAATATTTCACCAATAAGTGACCACGATATGATGTAATGTCCGATTGTATTTTGGCCCTTTGTTCTATGATTTTGCCTTGACTGTATAAAAAAGGAACTCTGTGCTCAGTAAAATGGCAGCAGCACTCAACCTCACTTGTGTTGGTGTCTGTCTGTCATCGCCGAATCTCCTGCTTTCCTGTAAACCTTCTCCCACGTTCCCTCAGCCTGGTGGTTCCCGACCGAGCCAGTCTGCGGCAGGTGGCGCCCAACGCGTGGCGAGAAGGACAGGTAATCTTCTCTTTCTTTTCTTTTCTTTCCAAAGCAGGGATCGGCTCCTGTCAGGATTCCGCGGATCCGCCGGTAAAGGCTCACCGGTTAAGTGCAGGTAATCATGGGTTTGCAAATGTCAAAGGGGGACAAGCTCTTTGCAGCTGTAATCAGGCGCATGCTATCTGAGCAGGGATTGAAAGTGACTAGTTCAGCTCTATCTTGAATTTAGTAAAGAAACTTTGCCCTTGGTTTCCAGAAGACGGCAGTCTTACTCTAACTGAATGGAGGAAAGTGGGCAAAGCATTGCATAAATACGGTAAAGAAGAAGGGGAGGATAAGCTACCCCCATGCACTTATGGTTGCAAATAAAGGAGTTATTAGCACAGACATCTGACCTAGAGGGCTTGGAGGAAGAAACCGCCTCTGCGGCCTATGCCTCTGTGGCAGTGGAAAACCCCTCTGCGGGATCAGAGCAGGTGCTTCCCACTGCCCCACCTCTATCTGAGGGAGAGGAGGAGGACTGGGATGTGGCTGATGAAATGGCAAAAAGGGATTTTGAGGATGA
Source organism: Sorex fumeus (assembly GCF_029834395.1). Classification (NCBI taxonomy): domain Eukaryota; kingdom Metazoa; phylum Chordata; class Mammalia; order Eulipotyphla; family Soricidae; genus Sorex; species Sorex fumeus. Next base: position 1,590,616 of record NW_026606224.1, on the reverse strand, counting down.
TTTTCGAGACCATCGGCTCCCTCCTATGAGAGCATTCCCAGTGGGACGGGCTAAAAAACCCATTCCGAAGCCTCGTTTGTGCCCACCTCCTGTAGGGTTTCAAGGCGCTATGGCTGAGGCACGGCGCCTTGGAGACACCTCATTTGCCTTCCCAATTGCAGAGGTATTTGGTGACGATCCCCCCTCCTGGGAGCCTCTTCCACTTAAGACCTTACAAGAGTTACGGTCAGCAGTGCAGTCTTCGGGAGCATCTGCTCCCTACACTTTACAAATAGTGGACATGATTGCAAGCAATTGGATGACTCCTTATGATTGGCATCAGACTGCCAAAGCAACCTTGTCTCCTGGGGACTATGTTCTCTGGAGGACTGATTATGAGGATAGGTGCAAGGACACGATAGGGGAGATGATAAAGAAACGAGGTACCAAACCAACTATGGACATGCTTTTAGGAACAGGGGAATATATGCTGCCAATTCGGCCCAGGTAAAGTTACCTAGAGATGTCTTGGAAGCGGTAACACAGAATGCTATTTTAGCTTGGAGGAAACTGCTCCCTCCCGGGGCAAAAGGAACAACGCTATCAGGCATAGTGCAAGGAACCGAGGAAACTTATCAAAATTTTGCTACTCGCTTAGAGGAGGCAGTACACAGAATGCTCCCTCCTTCAGAAGGGACTGATATGCTTATAAAACAACTAGCATGGGAAAATGCGAATGTTTCATGCAAGGATTTATTACGACCTATTAGGAAAACAGGGACCTTGCAGGATTTCTTTCAAAAAAGCCTGCCTTGATGCCTCTCCAGCGGTTGTGCAAGGCCTCGCGTATGCCGCTGCAATGAAGGGACAAAAGTTTAGTACTTATGTGAAAAAGGGGCTTAATGGGAATGGAGAGTCTAATTCAGGCCCAAGATGTTATAGTTGTGGAAAGCTAGGACATGTACAAAGAAATTGTTCTGAGGTAAAGAACAAAGGCTCTCGTCCACCTCCTGGTCTCTGTCCAAAATGTAAAAGAGGCAGGTATTGGAAAAATGAATGTAGATTAAAGTTCACCAAGGACGGTGTACCATTAACTGAGAAAGAAACAAAAGGGGAGTCAAAAAACTAGAAGAGGGGCATCCCCTTAGCCCTGCAAAAAAAGAGGGGAATGGATCGGCCGCTACTATGGCTCCACTGAATTTAAGTGCTCCTGAAACTGCTCCTGAAACTACTATTCATTCTCTACCCAGGGGAACCCCAGGCAGCGCAGGTTTGGACTTGGCCTGTCCCGTTGACGTTATATTGTCCAAATGGGATGACATAACAGTCATACCAACAGGTATTAAAGGCACCTTACCTCCGGGTACGGTGGGACTCGTGATTGGCCGGAGTTCAAATATCAATAAACATTTGGAAATTGTGCCAGGGGTGGTAGACTCGGACACTGAATCAGATATAAAAGTAATGGTCAAACCATTGAAAGAAACCATACAGTTACATAAAGGCCAAAGAATAGCCCAATTGTTATTGCTGCCCTACATCCCTTTGCCAACGCCTGTCCTTACAGGAAAAAGAGGCTTGGGACAGTTCGGGTCTACGGACATTGCGGCCTGGGTGAAAGAGATGGATAACAGACCATTCAAAACTATTTACATTGATGGAAAGCCTATCAGAGGTATACTAGATACCGGAGCTGATAAAACCTGCATAGCCGGAATAGACTGGCCTCCAACGTGGCCAGTACATAACACAGGAGCTACTCTCTTGGGAGTTGGAGCCACTACAGGAGCCACAGTAAGTTCCATCATTTTAAAGTGGCAGACAGATGGAAAGGAAGGGACCTTTCAGCCCTATGTCATAGCTTCTCTGCCGTTTACTCTGTGGGGAAGAGACATTATGTCTGAAATGGGCTGTGTCTTAACCCTTGGCGGCCCACAGCCTGATGCTGTTGAATATCTGAGTTTGACTGATGAGCAGAATTTTTCATAGGGGCCACTGCAGAGAACATCTTTGCAGACCCGATTATTTGGAAAACTGACCAGCCTGTATGGGTTAGTCAGTGGCCCCTAACAGAGGAAAAATTAGAGGCATTGGAAATATTAATAAAGGAACAGCTAGAAAAAGGACATATAGAGGAGTCTAATAGCCCCTGGAATACCCCAGTATTTGTAATTAAAAAGAAATCAGGAAAATGGAGAGTATTACAAGATTTAAGAGCTATTAACGTCACTATGGAGGATATGGGAGCTCTGCAACCGGGATTGCCATCTCCGGTTGCTGTCCCACACGATTGGAAAATCATTGTCATTGATTTACAGGATTGCTTTTTCACTATAAGATTACAACCACAAGATTGCCAAAGATTTGCTTTTAGTATTCCTTCCATTAATTATAAAAGACCATATAGAAGATACCAATGGAAAGTTTTACCACAGGGGATGAAAAATAGTCCCTCTTTGTGTCAAAAATATGTGGATATGGCACTTTTTCCAATTAGACAGAAATACCCGGAAGCTTATATTATCCACTATATGGATGATATTCTTCTGGCTCACCCAAAAGAACATACTGCTAGACAGATGTTACATGATACTATTGAAAGGTTAACAGCCCAGGGATTGGTTATAGCTCCTGATAAGGTTCAATGTGACAAACCTATTGGGTATTTGGGACAGTGGTTTCAGCACGACTTCATTGTCCCCCAAAAGGCCTCTATTAGGGTAGATAAGTTGAAAACATTAAATGATTTTCAAAAATTGCTAGGGAATATAAATTGGATAAGGAATTATTTACATGTAAGTACAGGGGACTTGGACCCCTTATATGAAATTTTAAAAGGGGACACGCATCCAACCTCAAAAAGAGAACTGACACCTGCTGGCTTGAAAGGCATTCGGATAGTAGAACAGGCTTTAGAGAAAGCGAAAGTAAAGCAATTAGATTATAATCAACAGTGGTATTTACTTGTGTTTTCCACCTCTTATTCTCCAACCGCCTGCTTGTGGCAGCAGGGCATTCTGGAATGGTTACATTTACCTCATCATCAGAAAAAGACAGTGGCATCATACCCATTTATGGTATCTCAATTAGTGTATAAAGGCAGAATAAGGTCCAGAGAACTATTTGGGCGGGAACCTCAGATAATTGTTACACCTTTTAACAAAGAACAAGTGGAATTATTGTTTAAAGAATCGGATGATTGGAATTTGGCAATACTTGGCTATACAGGGCAGATTTTATATCATTATCCACAAAGCCCTTTGTTAGAATTTGTTAAATCAATTAATCTCATTTTTCCTCGGATATGTTCTCCTGAGCCACTTGTTGGAGGATTAGTAGTTTTTACTGACGGCTCATCTAATGGGACATCTGCAGTTTATACTGAGGGCCAAGAACCCCTCATGTTTAAAATTACTAGAGAACAAGCAAGGCACATCGTTAAGGAATGTGCACACTGCCCTCCCCCCGCTGGGGGGCTTAAAATGGGAGTGAACCCTAGAGGCTTAAAGCCCTTAAGCCTTTGGCAAATGGATGTGACTCACATTCCCTCCTTGGGAAGAATGAAGTTTGTACATGTAACTATAGACACTTATTCTCACTTCATGTATGCATCTGCTTTGAACAGGAGAAGCCCTAAAAGATGTTGTACAACACTTAATGCAGTTTTATAATTATGGGTAAACCAATGCACATAAAAACTGATAATGGTCCTGCATACATCTCCAAAGCCTTTGCATCCTTCCTTCAACGATGGGAGATTTCGCACACCACAGGCATTCCATACAATCCTCAAGGGCAAGCCATAATTGAACGAGCTCATCAAGTTTTAAAATTACAAATACAAAGATTACAGGAGACTCAACAATATTATACCCCTCATCACATTTTGAGCCATGCCCTTTTTGTGATAAATTATTTGAATTCTGATACGGATGGGAATACTCCAGCTCAAAAACATTGGCAACAGACTATGCCCCGTAAGGCACAGGCTAAGGTCTTATGGAAGGATGTTTTAACAGGGACATGGAAGGGGCCCGATCCACTACTTGCTTCGGGTCGAGGCTATGCTTGTGTTTTTCCACAGGATGCCGAGTCTCCAATTTGGATCCCGGACCGCCTCATTAAGCCGGCGCCGCAGACACAGAGCAAAGAGGAAGGAGAAGAAGGCTGTGGCCCTGCTTGCTCTGAAAATGCGTCAGATGTCATTGAAACCACGAGGACTACTGACCTGGACGCAGTGCAAGAATCTGGTGAAGCAAGCCAGGAAGTTGGCGCAGACAAAAACACCGAAGCCAACGGCTGAGCACCTCTTCTTAGCTATGCTATCCCTTCTTTCTGTAGGAGGACAGGCGTTATCCCCCCCCCCCCGCCTGCAGCAGCCTACTGGGCGTATGTTCCAAACCCACCTTTGTTACACCCGGTGGGGTGGCTGGAAAACAGCTCTCTCAAGGTTCTTACTAATCAATCTGAAGTGTTGGGGGGTCTACAAGATTCTTCAGAAAGAGAGCATGCAGCTAGTCATGTAAATTTTACCGGCAAATCAGATTCCCTACCCATTTGTTTTGCGTTGTTTGGGGCTCCACCTTCTGGTTGCTTGACCATAGGCTATCGCACTTTTCTTACTGATTCACCTTATAGGGACAAAGGGAAGGACAGTACCAAGGACGAAGGAGATAAACGATGGATATGGGAAACACGCTTAATGACTTTGGGATCACCTTGGGGGAATGAGATTTTTGAAACAGACCCACATATGCCCTTAGAAAAATGTAGAGAACGATACCGGGATATTGATCAATTTTGGGATAGCAATTTGACACCATTTCCAGAATGGTTAGTGTGTGGATTTGATAATGCTGCAGTAAGACATAAACCTTTGGGTTTTGAAAATATCAGCATTTGGGATTACTCCTCATCCTCCGGAGATGGACATTATTATGAGTACATATTAGAGCATAAAGATAAATTTCATAATTACATCTTTTACAACCCCACAGGGGAGACACTCACTCATTGGTTTTCACCCGGATATGTAGAGCCTATTTGGGTCGCCAAATCACCCACCAGACAGCAGATACACTTTGACCTTTTTCGCCTAATTACTGCTTCTAATATGGTGTTACAAGACCGCCCTGGACAGTCAGGAACTACTATCCTGGCTGTGAGAAGTTGTTTCTTATCCTTATGCTGTGTTATTGGGGGTCTTCAAAAAATTTAGCTATAACTTCCTTTGGTAACAATTCCTATCATGTGTCTTGCACTAATTGCATCTTAACTAATTGTGTCTCTCCGGAACAAAGGAATAATGCAACAGTCTTGTTATTGGTACGGAGGCCATCTTTTGTGATGTTACCAGTACATTTACCCAATATGACTTGGTATGATAATTCAGCTATGCAAGTTCTTGAAGAGTTAACAGCTTTAATTCGACCAAAAAGGTTTATTGCTGCATTGATTTTAGGAATCACAGCATTAATATCTATCATTACCACATTTGCAGTAGCCACAACAGCATTGGTCCAAGAAATTCATACAGCCCATTTTGTGAATAACCTAAACAAAAAAGTTACGTTTGCTTTATCTGAACAAGTTATTATTGATAAGAAATTAGAAGCAAAATTAAATGTATTGGAAGAAGCAGTGTTAGCCCTTGGTCAGGACGTTAATAATTTTAAAAAGAGTAATGGAAACCCGTTGTCACGAACAATTTAAAGCTATTTGCGTTACCCCTTTGCCATACAACACCTCTTTAGATTGGAATAAGGTTAAACATCATCTCATGGGTGTTTGGCAAGACCAATCCATTACACATGATCTTGAAGGAATACAAAGAGATATTGCAGCCATGAGTCAAGCGTATGATAAGGCAACGGAATTAAGTGACCTGGCTACTAGCCTGACTGCTGGAATCAAAGCATTAAACCCATTAGATTGGATCCAATATGTTCTTGTATTTGCCGTATTAGCAGCTGTAATAGGAGTTATTTTGTTCATATTTCCTTGTTGTTTTAGAGGCATGGCACAATCTCTCCAACGGGTTAAAGAAGATCTGTATGCCGAGTGTCTAAAAAAATAAAAAGGGAGGAATTGCCACGCCGTCAACGGTGTCGCCCGCGTAGCAACCTGCTAAGGTGACCTGGGCCTGGCCCAGGCCACGCGGGAAAGGGAGGTTCGCGACCTTTGGGTCTATGCCTCTGGCGCCCCCTTTTCTTATCCTGCTTTGTGTGCTTCTGTGGCACTTTGGTATGTGGCTCTTCTGCATCCCGGATGGAGTTTATAATGGTTGCCTGCCAATTTTACTTATAAGTTAGGTATTTAGAATTAATAGGTAGAAGCTTTGTAGTTAAAGTTTGCTTTTAATCATTGTGAAATCTGTAGGAAACTAAGGAGATGTTAGGTTCGACAAAGGCCAGGAGTCATAGTGAAACCAAACAATAACAGGAGCCAGAAAAACCGCCAAATATTGTGGCTAAAACAATTAGATCCTTAGCATACAGTACAGCCCTTAATTTCAAGCAAGGGCAACTAACATAAAAGAAAATAAGTTACCGTATGAGAGAATGAGGGACATTGTGAAACCTCTATCCCCCCATACAAAAACTGGTCTAAGCACATACATCCTGGAGTTTATTAACAGAAAAACAAAGTGTTGCAAACCAATATATGGGAAGGTCCAAGACCCTTCCTGGATTGTGATGTGTGGTTAAGACGCTGTCAGATGAAAACATAAGTTGCTGAAGAAAAACAATGATAAAGAACTCTGTAGAAAGAAAACCATGGTTAGACATTAAATCCTGTGTAATCACTGTAAAGAATTCATAGGTAAATGTTTTGTCCTAATTTGAAGCAGGAAGTGTATTAAGAAAGTGTTTTTGTCCCTCGATATTTTTTTGGAATATTTCACCAATAAGTAACCACGATATGATGTAATGTCCGATTGTATTTTGGCCCTTTGTTCTATGATTTTGCCTTGACTGTATAAAAAAGGAACTCTGTGCTCAGTAAAATGGCAGCAGCACTCAACCTCACTTGTGTTGGTGTCTGTCTGTCATCGCCGAATCTCCTGCTTCCCTGTAAACCTTCTCCCACGTTCCCTCAGCCTGGTGGTTCCCGACCGAGCCAGTCTGCGGCACGGCCTGACCTTCGACTTGCGGGTGCCGCGGAGATAAGCCCCGGATTCGGCAGCGGCCCAGAGCATGGTGGCCGGGCGACCCGGGAGCGCAGTCCGACCCTCGACGAGCGGGTGCCGTGTAGCTAAGACCCGGGGTCGGCAGCGGCCCGGAGCGGGGCCGAGGGCCGGGCTGGATGAGGGTCGGACTGGGCTGCAGCCCGGCCCTTGGCCGGCGGGTGCCTCGGAGGTAAGCCCCGGTGTCGGCAGCGGCCCAGAGCGCGGCCGCAGGGCGTACCGGGAGCCCGAGCCAGGCCTTGTCCTACGGGTGCCACGGAGCAAAGCCCCGGGTTCAGCAGCCGCCCGGAGCGGGGCCAAGGGCCGGGCCGGCCACGGGACAACCCGGGCACGCGGCCCGGCCATCCGCCTGAGGGTGCCGCGGAGCTAAGCCCTGGGGTCGGCAGCGGTCCGCAGCGGGGCCCAGGGCCGGGACGGGCGCAGGACGGCCCGGGCGCATGGCCCAGCCCTCGGCCGGCGGGTGCCGCGGAGGTAATCCCCGGGGTCGGCAGCGGCCCAGAGAGTGGTGGCGGGGCGGCCCGGGAGCGCGTCCCGACCCTCGACTAGCGGGTGCCGCGGAGATAAGCCCCGGGGTCGGCAGCTGCACAGAGCAGGGCATAACACCGTGCCTGACGCGGGGCGGCCTGTGCGCTCGGCCCGGCCCTCATCTGGCGGGTGCCGCGGAGCTAAGCCCCGGGGTCGGCAGCGGGCCAGAGCGGCGCCGAGGGCCATGCCAGACGTGGGGCGGCCTGGGCGCTCAGCCTGGCCCTCGTCTGGCGGGTGCCGCGGAGCTAAGCCCCGGGGTCGGCAGCGGCCCGGAGCGTGGTGGCCGAGGGCCGGGACGGGCGCGGGGTGGAACGTGCCGCGGGCCGGCCTCGGCCAGCGGGTGCCTCGGAGCTAAGCCCCGGGGTCGGCAGCGGCTCAGTGCACGGCCGCGGGTCGTCCCGGGAGCCCGACCCAGGCCTTGTACTTCGGGTGCCACGGAGCAAAGCCCCGGGTTCAGCAGAGTCCCGGAGTGGGGCCGAGAGCCGTGCCCGGCGCGGGCGTCCTGGGCTCGCAGCCCGGCCCTCTGCCGTCGGGTGCCGCGGAGCTAAGCCCCTGCGTGGGCCACGGCCTGGAGCTGGGCCGAGGGCTGGTACGGACGCAAGGCGGCCTGGGCGCATGGCCCGGCCCTCGGCCGGCGGTTGCCGCGGAGCTAAGCCTCGGGGTCGGATCCGGCCCGGAGCGGGGCCGCGGGGCGTCCCGGGTGCGTGGCCTGGCCCTCGGCCGGCGGGTGACGTGGAGCTAAGTGCTGGGTCGGCAGCGGCCCTGAGCGGGGCAGCTGGGTGGCCCTGGCGCGTGGCACGACCCTCGGCTAACAGGTGCCGCGGAGCTAAGCCCCGGGTTCGGCAGCGGCCCGGAGCGGGGCCGAGGGCCGTGTCGGACGCGGGTCGGACTGGGCTGTGGCCCGGCCCTCAGCCCGCGGGTGCTTCGGAGCTAAACCCTGGGGTCAGCAGTGGCACAGAGCAGGGCCGAGGGCCGTGCCGGACGCGGGACAGATTGGGCGCTCGGCCCAGCCCTCATCCGGCGAGTGCCGCGTAGCTAAGCCCTGGGGTCGGCAGCGGCCCGGAGCAGGGTCGATGGCCATGCCGGAGGTGGGGCCACCTGGGCGCTCGGCCCGGCCCTCATCCGGCAGGTGCCGCGGAGCTGAGCCCCAGGGTCGGCAGCGGCCCAGAGCGGGGCCGAGGGCCGGGACGGGTGCAGGGCGGCCTGGGCGCATGGCCCATCCCTCGGACGGCGGGTGCTGCGGAGCTAAGCCCCGGGGTCGGCAGCGGCCCGGAGCGGGGCCCAGGGCCGGGACGGCCGTGGGGCGGCCGGGCGCATGGCCCATCCCTCGGACGGCGGGTGCTGCGGAGCTAAGCCCCGGGGTTGGCAGCGGCCCGGAGCGGGGCCGCGGGGATTCCTGGGCGCCCAGTCCGGCCCTCTGTCGGCGGGTGCCGTGGAGCTTAGCCCCGGTTTCGGCAGCGGCAAGGAGCAGGGCAGCGGGGTGGCCCAGCCTTGGGGCCCGGCCCTCGGCCGGCGGGTGCCTCGGAGCTAAAGCCTGGGGTCGGCAGCATCCCGTAGTGGGGCCGTGGAGCATCCCATGTGCCCAACCGGGCCCTTGGCCGACGAATGCTGCGGAGCTAAGTCCCGGGGTCAGCAGCGACTCGGAGCGGGGTCAAGGGCTGGGACGGGCGTGAGGTGTCCCGGGCTCGCGGCCCGGCCCTAGGCCGGCGGGTGCCGCGGAGCTAAGCCCCGGGGTCGGCAGCGGCCCGGAGCGGGGCCGCGGGGTGGCCCGGATGTGGAGCACGGCCCTCGGCCGGCGGGTGCCTCGGAGCTAAGCCCCGAGGTATACAGTGACCCGGAGTGGGGCCGAGGGCCGGGCCCGGGGCGGGGCGGCCCTGGTGCACAGCCCGGCCCTCGGCCGGCGGGTGCTTCGTAGCTAAGCCCGAGGTCGACAGCGGCCCGGAGGGGCGCGGAGGGCCGGGTCAGGCGCAGGACGGACTGGGAACGCGGCCTGGACCTCAGCCGGCAGGTGCCTCGGAGCTAAGCCCCGGGGTCGGCAGCGGCCCGGAGTGGGAAGGAGGGCCGTGCCGGGCGCGGGGCGTCCCCGGCTCATGGCTCCGCCCTCGGATATCGGGTGCCACGGAGCTAAGCCCTGGGTTCGGCAGCAGCAGGGAGCGGTGCCCAGGTCGGGCCGGGCGTGTGGCGGCTAGGGCGCCGGCCCTGCCCTCGGCCGGCGAGGTCCGCGGATCTATGCCCCGTGTTCGGCAGTGTCCGGAGCGGGGCCGCGGGGTGTCCCAGGTGCCCGACATAGGCCTTGGCAGACGGGTGCCGCGGAGCTAAGTCCCGGGTTCAGCTGCGGCCTGGAGCGGGGCCGAGAGCCGGGACGGTCGCGGGACAGCCCGGGCGCGCGGACTGACCCTCGACTGGCGGGTGCCGTGGAGCTAAGCCACGGGGCCGGCAGCGGCCCGGGGAGGGGTCGAGGGCCGTGCCGGAAGCGGGGCGGCCTGGGCGCTCGGCCCAGCCCTCGTCCGGCGGGTTCCGCAAAGCTAAGCCCCGGGGTCGGCAGCGGCCCAGAGCTGGGTGGCCGGGCGGCCCGGGAGCGCGGCGCATCCCTCGACTAGTGGGTGGCGTGGAGCTAAGCCTCGGGGTCTGCAGCGGCCCGGAGTGGGGCCGAGGGCCATGCCGGACGCGGAGCGGCCCGGGCGCATGGCCCAGCCCTCGGCCGGCGGGTGCCATGGAGCTAAGCCCCGGGTTCGGCAGCGGCCCGGAGCATGGTGGCCTTGCGGCCCGGGAGCGCAGCCCGACCCTCGACGAGCGGGTGCCGTGTAGCTAAGACCCCGGGTCGGCAGCGGCCCGGAGTGGGACCGAGGGCCGGGCCGGACGAGGGTCGGACTGGGCTGCAGCCCGGCCCTCGGCCAGCGGGTGCCTCGGAGGTAAGCCCCGGTGTCGGCAACGGCCCAGAGCGCGGCCGCAAGGCGTACCGGGAGCCCGAGCCAGGCCTTGTCCTACGGGTGCCACGGAGCAAAGCCCCGGGTTCAGCAGCCACCCGGAGCGGGGCCAAGGGCCGGGCCGGCCGCGGGACAACCTGGGCACGCGGCCCGGCTATCCGCCTGAGGGTGCCGCGGAGCTAAGCCCTGGGGTTGGCAGCGGCCCGCAGCGGGGCCCAGGGCCGGGACGGGCGCAGGACGGCACGGGCGCATGGCCCAGCCCTCGGCCGGCGGGTGCCGCGGAGTTAATCCCCGGGGTCGGCAGCGGCCCAGAGACTGGTGGCGGGGCGACCCGGGAGCGCGTCCCGACCCTCGACTAGCGGGGGCCGCGGAGATAAGCCCGGGGTCGGCAGCTGCACAGAGCAGGGCATAAGGCCGTGCCGGACGCGGGGCGGCCTGTGCGCTCGGCCCGGCCCTCATCCGGCGGGTGCCGTGGAGCTAAGCCCCGGCGTCGGCAGCGGGCCGGAGCGGGGCCGAGGGCCATGCCGGACGCGGGCCGGCCTGGTCGCATGGCCCAGCCCTCAGCTGGTGGGTGCCATGGAGCTAAGCCCCGGGTTCAGCAGCCGCCCGGAGCGGGGCCAAGGGCCGGGCCGGCCGCGGGACAACCCGGGCACGCGGCCCGGCTATCCGCCTGAGGGTGCCGCGGAGCTAAGCCCTGGGGTCGGCAGCGGCCCGCAGCGGGGCCCAGGGCTAGGATGTGCGCAGGATGGCCCGGGCGCATGGCCCAGCCCTCGGCCGGTGGGTGCCGCGGAGGTAATCCCCGGGGTCGGCAGCGGCCCAGAGAGTGGTGGCGGGGCGGCCCGGGAGCGCGTCCCAACCCTCGACTAGCGGGTGCCGCGGAGATAAGCCCGGGGTCGGCAGCTGCACAGAGCAGGGCATAAGGCCGTGCCGGACGCGGGGCCGCCTTTGCGCTCGGCCCGGCCCTCATCTGGCGGGTGCCGCGGAGCTAAGCCCCGGGGATGGCAGCGGCCCGGAGCTTGGTGGCCGAGGGCCGGGACGGGAGCGGCGCGGCCAGGGAGCATGGCCCAGCCCTCGGCCGGCGGGTGCGGCGGAGCTAAGCCCCGGGGTCGGCAGCGGCCCGGAGCAGGATCCTGGGCCAGGACGGTCGCGGGACGGCCCGGGCGCATGGCCCAGCCCTCGGCCGGCGGGGGCCGCGTAGCTAAGCCCCGGAATCGGCAGCAACCTGGAGCGGGGCCGCGGGGATTCCTGGGCGCCCAGCCAAGCCCACTGCCCGCGGGTGCCGTGGAGCTAAGCCCCGGCATTGGCCGCGGCCCAGAGCGGGGCCGCGGTGTGTCCCCAGCGGCCCGGAGCGGGGCCGAGAGCCGTGCCAGGCGCGGGCGTCACAGGCTCGCGGACCTGCCCTCTGCCGTCGGGTGCCGCGGAGCTAAGCCTCGGGGTCCAAACCGGCCCAGAGCGGGGCCGCGGGGCGTCCCGGGTGCTCGGCCTGGCCCTCGGCCGGCGGGTGACGTGGAGCTAAGCCCCGGGGTCGGCAGCGGCCCAGTGCGGGGCGGCGGGGCGGCCCTGGCACGTGGCACGACCCTCGGCTAACGGAAGCCGTGGAGCTAAGCCCCGGGGTTGGCAGCAGCCCGGAGCGGGGCCAATGGCCGGGATGGCGTGGGGCGGCCGGGGCGCGCGGCCCGGACTTCGGCCAGCAGGTCCTGTGGAGCTAAGCCCCTGGGTCGGCAGCGGCACAGAACGGGGCCGAGGGCCGTGCCGGATGCGGGGCGGCCTGGGCGCTCGGCCCGGCCCTTGTCCGGCGGGTGCAGCAGAGCAAAGCCCCGGGGTAGGAAGCGGCCCGGAGCGGGGTGGCGGGGCGGCCTGGGAGCGCGGCCCGACCCTCCGCTAGCGGGTGCTGTGGAGCTAAGCACCGGGACGGCAGCGGCCCGGAGCGGGGCTGAGGGCTGGGCCGGACGCGGGGCGGAACGTGCCGCGGCCCGTCCTCAGCCAGCGGGTGCCTCGGAGCTAAGCCCCAGGGTCGGCAGCGGCCCAGAGCGCGGCCGCGGGGATTCCCGGGAGCCCGACCCAGGCCTTGTCCTACGGGTGCCACGGAGCAAAGCCCCGGGTTCAGCAGCGGCCCGTAGCGGGGCCGAGGGCCGGGCCGGCCACGGGACAGCCCGGGCGCACGGCCCGGTCATCGGCCTGAGGGTGCCGCGGAGCTAATCCCTCGGGTCGGCAGCGGCCCAGAGCGGGGCCCAGGGCCGGGACGGTCGCGGGGCGGCCTGGACGCATGGCCCAGCCCTCGGCCGGCGGTTGCCGCGGAGCTAAGCCTCGAGGTCGGCAGTGGCCCAGAGCGTGGTGGCCGGGCGGCCCGGGAGAGCGGCCTGACCCTCAACTAGCGGGTGCCGCGGAGCTAAGCCCCGGAGTTGGCAGCGTCCCGGAGCGGGTCTGCAGGGCGTCCCAGGTGTGTGACCCAGCACTCGGCCGGCGGGTGCGGCGGAGCTAAACCCCGGGGTAGCCCGCGGCCCGGAGCTGGTCCGGGGGCGTCCGGGGTGCGCGGCCCGGCCATCGACCGGGCAGTGCCTCAGAGTAAAGCCCAGGGGTAGGCAGCGGCCCGGAGCAGGGCCGAGGGCAGGGACGGGCGCGGGGCGGCCCGGGCGCATAGCCCAGCGCTCGGCGGGCGGGTGCCGCGGAGCTAAGCCCCAGGTCGGCAGCGCCCCGGAGCGGGGTGGCGGGGCGGCCCGGGAGCGCGGCCCGACACTCGGCTAGCGGGTGCCGCTCAGCTAAACCCCGGGTCGGCAGCGGCCCGGAGTAGGGCCGAGGGCCGGGCCGGGCGCGGGGCGGAACGTGCCGCGGGCCGGCCTCGGCCAGCGGGTGCCTCGGAGCTATGCCCCGGGGTCGGCAGCGGCCCAGAGCGTGGCCACGGGGCATCCCGGGAACCCAAACCAGGCCTTGTCCTACGGGTGCCACGGAGCAAAGTCCCGGGTTCAGCAGCGGCCCGGAGTCGGGCCGAGGGCCAGGCCGGCCGCGGGACAACCCGGGCGCGCGGCCCGGCCATTGGCCTGAGGGTGCTGCGGTGCTAAGCCCTGGGGTTGGCAGCGGCCCGGAGCGGGGCCCAGGGCCGGGAAGGGCGCAGGGCAGCCTGGGCGCATGGCCTAGCCCTCGTCCGGCGGGTGCCGTGGAGGTAAGCCCCGGGGTCGGCAGCGGCCCGGAGCGAGGTGGCCGGGCGGCCAGGGAGCGCGCCCGACCCTCGACTAGCGAGTGCTGCGGAGCTAAGCCCCGGGGTCGGCAGCTGCCCGGAGCGGGGCCGAGGGCCGGGCTGGACGCGGGTCGGACTGGGCTGCGGCCCGGCCCTCGGCCCGCGGGTGCCTCCGAGCTAAGCCCCGGGGTCGGCAGCGGCACATAGCAGGGCATAGGGCCGTGCCGGACTTGGGGCGGCCTGGCGCTCGGCCCAGCCCTCATCTGGCGGGTGCCTCGGAGCTATGCCCCGGGGTCGGCAGCGGGCCGGAGCGGGTCCGAGGGCCATGCCGGAGGCGGGGCGGCCTGGGCGCTCGGCCGTCCCTCGTCCGGCGGGTGCCATGGAGCTAAGCCCCGGGGTCGGCAGCGGCCGGGAGCGGGGCCGAGGGCCGGGACGGGCACGAGGCGGCCCTGGCACATCGCCCAGCATTCGGCCAGCGGGTGCCGCGGAGCTAAGCCCCGGGGTTGGCAGCGGCCCGGAGCGGGGCCCAGGGCCGGGACGGGCGTGGGGCGGCCCGGGCGCATGGACCAGCCCTAGGCCGTCGGTTACCGCGGAGCTAATCCCCGGGGTCGGCAGCGGCCCGGAGCGGAGTGGCCGGGCAGCCCGGGAGCGTGGCCCGACCCTCGACTAGCGGGTGCCGCGGAGCTAAGCCCCGGGGTAAGCAGCGGCCCGGAGCGGGGCCGAGGGCCGTGACGGCCGCGGGGCGGCCCGGCAGCGCAGCCCAGACCTCAGCCGGCGGTTGCCTCGGAGCTAAGCCCCAGGGCGGCAGCGGCCTGGAGCGGGGTCGAGGGCCGGGACGGGCGTGAGGCGGCCCAGGCTTGCGGCCCGGTCCTCGGCCGGCGGGTGCTGCCGAGCTAAGCCCCGGGGTCGGCAGCGGCCCGGAGCGGGGCCGCGGGGATTCCTGGGCACCCAGTCCGGCCCTCTGTCGGCGGGTGCCGTGGAGCTTAGCCCCGGTTTCGGCAGCGGCAAGGAGCAGGGCAGCGGGGTGACCCGGGCTTGGGGCCCGGCCCTTGGACGGCGGGTGCCTCGGAGCTAAGGCCTGGGGTCGGCAGTGTCCCGTAGCGGGGCCGTGGGATATCCCGGGTGCCCGACTGGGCCCTTCGCCGACGAGTGCTGCGGAGCTAAGCCTCGGGGTCAGCAGCGGCCCAGAGCGGGGCCGAGGGCTGTGCCGGCCACGGGGCGGCCCTGACGCGCAGCCCGGACCTCAGCCGGTAGGTGCCTCGGAGCTAAGCCCCAGGGTCGGTAGCGAACCCGGAGCGGGGTCAAGGGCCGGGACGGGCGTGAGGCGTCCCTGGCTTGCGGACCGGCCCTCGGTCGGCGGGTGCCATGGAACTAAGCCCCGGGGTCGGCAGCGGCCCGGAGCGGGGCCATGGGGTGGCCCGTGTGCGCAGCACGGCCCTCGACCGGCGGGTGCTTCGGAGCTAAGCCCGAGGTCGACAGCAGCCCGGAGGGGGGCCGAGGGCCGGGCCCGGCGCAGGGCGGACCGGGACCGCGGCCCGGACCTCAGCCGGCAGGTGCCTCGGAGCTAAGCACTGGGGTCGGCAGTGACCCGGAGTGGGGAAGAGGGCCGTGCCGGACGCGGGGCATCCCGGGCTCACGTCTCCGCCCTCAGATATCGGGTGCTGCGGAGCTAAGCCCTGGGTTTGGCAGCGGCACGGAGCGGTGCCCAGGGTCGGGCCGGGTGTGGAGTGGCCAGGGCGTGCGGCCCAACCCTCGACTAGTGGGTGCCACGGATCTAAGCCCCGGGTTCGGCAGTGTCCCGGAGCGGGACCGCGGGGCGTCCCAGGTGCTCGACACAGGCCTTGGCAGACGGGTGCCGCGGAGCGAAGCCCCGGGGCCTGCAGCGTCCCGGAGCAGGGCCGAGGGCCGTGCCGGATGCGGGGCGGCCTGGTCGCTCGGCCCAGCCCTCATCCGGTGGGTGCCGCAAAGCTAAGCCCCGGGGTCGGCAGCGGCCCAGAGCTGGGTGGCCGGGCGGCCTGGGAGCGCGGCGCGTCCCTCGACTAGCGGGTGCCGTGGAGCTAAGCCCCGGGGTAGGCAGCGGCCCGGAGCGGGGTCGAGGCCCGGGATGGGCGCGGGGCGGCCCGGGCGCATGGCCCAGTCCTCGGCCGGCGTGTGCCGCGGAGCTAAGCCCCGAGTCGGCAGCGGCCCGGAGCGGGGCCGCGGGGCGTCCCAGGTGCCCGATACAGGCCTTGGCAGACGGGTGCCACGGAGCTAAGTCCAGGGTTCAGCAGCAGCCTGGAGCGGGGCCGAGAGCCGGGATGGCCGCGGGACAGCCTGAGCGTGGCCCGACCCTCGACTAGGGGGTGCCGCGGAGCTAAGCTCCGGGGCCGGCAGGGGCCCGGAGCGGGGCCAAGGGCTGGGCCGGACGCGGGGCAGACTGGTCCACGGCCGGCCCTTGGCCGGCGGGTGCCTCGGAGCTAAGTCCCGGGGTCGGCTGCGACACAGAGCGGGGCTGAGTGCCGTGCCAGCCACGGGGCGGCCTGGGCGCTCGGCCCGGCCCTCGTCCGGCGGGTGCCGCGGAGCTAAGCTTCGGGGTCGCAGCGGCCTGTAGCGGGGCTGAGGGCCGGGAAGGGCGCAGGGCAGCCCGGGCACATGGCCCTGCCCTCGGCCGGCGGGAGCCGCGGAGCTAAGCCCCGGTTCGGCAGCGGCCCGGAGCCGGACGGCGGCGCGGCTCTGGAGCGCGACCTGACCCTCGGCTAGCGGGTGCCGTGGAGCTAAGCCCCGGGATCGGCAGCGGCCCGGAGCGGGGCCGAGGGCCAGGTCGGGCGCAGGGTGGAACGTGCCACGGCCCGGCCTCGGCCAGCGGGTGCCTTGGAGCTAAGCCCCGGGGTCGGCAGCGGCACAGAGCAGGGCCGAGGTTAGTGCCTGACGCGGCGCGGCCTGGGCGCTCGGCCCGGACCACATCCGGCGAGTGCCGCGGAGCTAAGCCCCAGGGTCGGCAGCAGCCCAGAGCGGGGCCGCAGGGTGTCTCGGGAGCGGGGCCCGGCCCTCGGCCGGCGGGTGCTTCGGAGCTAAGCCCCGAGTTCGACAGCGGCCCGGAGGGGGGCCGAGGGCAGGGACGGCCCGGGGCGGCCCGGGTGCATGCCCCAGCACTCGGCAGGCGGGTGCCGCGGAGGTAAGCCCCGGGGTCGGCAGCAGCCCGGAGCGGTGTGGCCGGGCGGCCCGGGAGCGCGGCCCGACACTCGACTAGCAGGTGCCGCAGAGCTAAGCCTCGGAATCGGCAGCGGCCCGGAGCCGGGATGAGGGCCGTGGAGAGCGAGGTCGGCCCAGGCGCACAGACCGGCCCTCCGCCGATGGGTGCCGCGGAGCTATGCCCCGGCGTCGCCAGCGGCCCGGAGCCGGGCAAGGGCGGGACCGGACGTGGGGCGGGACCGGAGCGCAGCCCAGCCCTGGGCCCGAGTGTGCCGCGGAGCTAAGCCCCAGGGTTGGCAGCGGCCCGGAGCGGGGCCATGGGCCAGGCCGGGCGCTGGGAGGCCCGTGTGCGTGGCCAGGCCCTCCGCTGGCAGGTGCCGTGGAGCTAAGCCCCGGGGTCGGCAGCGGCCCGGGGCGGGGCCGAGGACTGTGCCGGGCGCAATGCGGCACGGGCACGCGGCACAGCCCTCCGCCGGAAGGTGCCGCAGAGCTAAGCCCCGGGTCGGCAGCGGCCCGGAGCAGGGATAAGGACCGTGGCGGGCGAGGCCGGCCAAGGCGCGCGGACCGGCCCTTCGCCGATGGGTGCCGCGGAGCTAAGCGCCGGGGTCGGCAACGGCCTGGAGCGGGGCCAGGGCGGGGCTGGGCGTGGGGCAGCCCTGGCGCGCAGCCCAGACCTCGGCCCCTGTGTGCTGCGGAGCTAAGCCTCAGGGTTGGCAGCGGCCCGGAGCGAGGCCGAGGGCCGAGCCAGGCGCCGGGAGGCCCGGGTGCGTGGCCAGGCCCTCCGCAGGCGGGTGCCGCGCAGCTAATCCCCGGGGTCGGCAGCGGCCCGGATTGGGGCCGAGGGCCCGGCTGGGCGCGGTGCGGCCATGGCGCGTGGCCCGGCCCTCAACCCGCACGTGCCGCGGAGCTAAGCCCCGGGGTTGACAGTGGCCCAGAGCGGGGCTAGGGCCGGGCCTGGCACGTGGCGGCCCCAGCGGCGGCCCGGCCCTCGGCCCACGTGGGACTCGGAGCTAAGCCCCGGGGTCGGCAGCGGCCTGGAGCGGGGCCGAGGGCCGGGCCAGGCGCTGGGAGGCCCGGGCGCATGGCCAGGACCTCCGCTTGCGGGTGCCGCAGAGCTAAGCCCCGGTGTTTGCAGTGGCCCGGAGCGGGGCCGAGGGACGGGCCGGGCGTGGGACGGCCCGGGCGCGCGGCCAGACCCTCCGCCGGCGGGTGCCACGGAGCTAAGCCCCGGGGTCGGCCGCGGCCCGGGGCGGGACGAGGGCTGGGCCGGGCGTGGGTCGGCTAGGGCTCGAGGCCAGGCCCTCCGCCTACTGGTGCCGTGGGTCAAAGCTCCTGGGTTGGTAGTGGTCCGGAGCGTGGCCGAGGGCCGAGCAGGGCGCGGGGTATCCCAGGCGCGCGGCCCGGTCCTCGGCCTGTTGGTGTCACGGAGCTAAGCCCCGGGGTCAGCAGCGGCCCGGAGTGGGGCCGAGGGCCGGGCCGGGCACAGGGCAGCCCGAGCGCATGGCCCGTCCCTCAGCCGGCGGGTGCCGCAGGGCTAATTCCCGGGGTCGACAGTGGCCCAGAACGCGGCCGATGGTGGGGACCGGAGCGGAGCGTCTCGGGTGCGTGTCCCGGTACTCCGCCGGCGGGTGCCGCGGAGCTTAGCCCTGGGGTCGGCAGTGGCCCGGGGTGGGGCCGAGGTCAGGGCCTGGCGCCGTGTATCCCGGGCGCGCGGCCCCGGGCCTCGGCACGCGCGTGCCGCGGAGCTAAGGCCCGGGGACAGTAGCAGCCCAAGGCGGGGCCTCGGGCCGGGCCGGACGTGGGGCGGCCCGGTGCGCTGCCAGGCCCTCCGCTGGGGGGTGCCGCGGAGCTAAGCTCCTGGGTCGGCAGCGACCTGGAGCACGGCCGAGTGTCGGTTCAGGCGCGGGGCAGCCCGGGCACGCAGCCCGGCCCTCGGCCCGCAGTGCTGCAGTGCTAAGCCCTGGGGTCGGCAGCGGTCTGGAGCACGGCCGAGTGTCGGTACGGGCGCTGGGTGGCCCGGGCACGCGGCCCGGCCCTCGGCCCGTTACTGCCGCGGAGCTAAGCCCCGGGGTCGGCAGTGTCCCGGAGCGGGGCCGATGGACGTGCCGGGCATGGGGTGGCCCGGGCACGCGGCCCAGCCCTCGGCACGCGGGTGCCGCGGAACTAAGCCCCGGGGTCGGCAGCGGCCCGGAGTGGGGCCGAGGGCCGGGCTGGGCGTGCTGTGGCTTGAGCGCGGCCCCGCCCTCAGCCCGCGGTTGCCGGGGAGTTAAGCCCCGGGGTTGGCAGCGGCCCGGAGCGGGGCCGAGGGCCAGGCCAGGCGTGGTGTGGCCCGGGCTCGCAGCCGGGCCTCGGCCCGCGGGTGCCACGGAGCTAAGCCCCGGGGTCGGCAGCGGCTCGGAGCGTGGCCCGGCCCCATGGCCCGCGTTGGCCGCGGAGCTAATCCTTGGGGTCGGCAGCGGCCAGGAGCGGGGTCGAGGGCCGCGCCAGGCGCTGGGCAGACCGGCGCATGACCTGGCCCTCCACTGTCGTGTGCCGCGGAGATAAGCCCCAGGGTCGTTAGCGGCCCGGAGCGGGGCCGAGGTCCGTGCCAGGCATGGGGCAGCCCGTGTGCGCGGCCCGGCCCTCCGCCGGCAGGTGCGGCAGAGCTAAGTCCCGGGGTCAGCAGCGGCCCAGAACGCGGCCGAGGGTCGGGACTGGAGCGGGGCGGCTCGGGTGCATGGCCCAGTCCTCCGCCAGCGGGTGCCGCGGAGCTAAGCCCCGGGGTCAGCAGCGGCACAGGGCGGGCCGAGGGCCGTGATGGGCGCAGGGCAGCCCTGGCGCGTGGCCCGGCCCTCCGCTAGCAGGTGCCGCGGTGCTAAGCCCCGGGGTCGGCAGCGGCCCGTTGTGGGGCCCAGAGCCGAGCCGGGCACGGGTTGGCCCGGCGCTTGGCCCGGCCCTCCGCCCTTGGGTGCCGCGGAGGTAAGCCCTGGGGTCGGCAGCGTCCCGGAGCGGGGAAGAGGGCCGGGCCATACGCAGGCAGCCCGGGCGCGCGGCCCAGCCCTACGCTGGCGGGTGCCGCAGAGCTAATCCCCGGGGTCGGCAGCGGCCTGGAGCGGGGCTGAGGGTCGGGCTGGTCCCGGGGCGTATAGGGCGTGCGGCCCGGCCCTCGCACACGGGTTCCACAGAGCTAAGCCCCAGGGTCGGCAGTGGCCCGGAACGGGGCCGAGGGCCGGGCCGAGCGCAGGGCTACAAGGGCGCGCGGCCCTGACCTCGGCCGGGGGTTGCCGCGGAGTTCAGCCCCTGGGTCGGCAGCGGCCTGGAGCGGGGCTGAGGGCCGGGCGGGTCCCGGGGCGGACCGGGCGTGCGGCCCGGTCCACGCACACGGGTGCTATGGAGCTAAGCCCCGGGGTCGGCAGCGGCCAGGAGCGGGGCCAAGGGCCGGGCCGGGCGAGGGGCGGCCCTGGCTCGCGGCCCGGCACTCGGTCCGCGGGTGCTGCGGATCTAAACCCCGGGGTCGGCAGCGGCCCGGAGCGGGGTGGCCTGGGCACGAGGCCTGGCCCTCCACTGGCGGGTGCTGCGGAGCTAAGCCCCAGGGTCATCAGTGGCCAGGAGCGGGACCGAGGACCGTCCCGGACGCGGCCGGCCCGGGCGCGTGGACCTGCCCTCCGCTGACGAGTGCCACGGAGCTAAGCCCCGGGGTCGGCAGCCTCCTGGACACGGGCCAGGGCCTGGCCTGGCATGGGGCGGCCCCGGCGCGCGGCCGTACATGGTACAGGGCCGCCCCGGTGCGAGGCCCGGCTCTCGAGCCGCGAGTGTCGCGGAGCTAAGCCCCGGGTTCGGCAGCGGCCCGGTGTGGGGCCGAGGGCCGGGCAGGTCTCAGGGTGGCCCGAGCGCGCAGCCCGGCCACCGCCCGCGGGTGCTGCAGCGCTAAGCCCCGGGGACGGCTGTGGCCCAGAGCTGGGTCGAGGGCCGTCCCGGTCGCGTGTCCAGGCCCTCGGCCCGCGGGTGCCGCGGGAGTTAAGCCCCGGGGTCGGCAGCGGCCCGGTGTGGGGCCGAGGGCCGGGCAGGTCACAGGGCGGCCCGGGCACATGGCCTGGCCCTCAGCCCGCGGGTGCTGCGGAGGTAAGTCCCGGGGTCGGCAGTGGCCTAGAGCGGGGACGAGGGCCGGGCCGGGCGCGGGGCGGCACTGGCGTGCATCCCGGCCCTCGGCCCGCGGGTGCCGCAGAGCTAAGCCCCGGGTTTGGCAGTGGCCCTAAGCGGGGGCCGAGGGCCGGGGCAGGCAAGGCCAGCCCTGTCGCGCGGCCCGGCCCTCCGCCGGCGGTTGCCGCGGAGCTAAGCCCCAGGGTAGGCAGCGGCCCATAGCGGGACTGAGGGCCATGCCGGGCGCGGCCGGCCTGGGCACGCTGAAAGGCCCTCCGCTGGCGAGTGCCGCGGAGCTAAGCCCCGGGTTCGGCAGTGGCCCGGAGCGGGGCCAGGGCCGGGTCGGGCACGGGGTGGCCCCGGTGCGCGGCACAGCCCTCGGCCCGCCTGAGCCGCGGAGCTAAGCCCTGGGTAGGCAGCGGCCCGGAGCGGGGCTGAGTGCCGGGCTGGGCTCTGGGAGGCCTGGGCGCGTGGTCAGGCCTTCCTCTGGCGGGTGCCGCGGAGCTAAGTCCCGGGGTCGGCAGCGGTCCGGAGTGGGGCCTAGGACCGGTCCAGGCGGGGGGCGGTCCGGGCGCGCAGCCCAGTCCTCAGCCCGCTGGTGCCGCGTAGCTAAGCCCCTGAGTCGGCAGCGGCCCGGAGCGGGGCCGAGGGCCGTGGCGGGCGCGGCCGACCCGGGCGTGCCTCCCGGCCCTGAGCCGACTGGTGCCGCGGAGCTATGCCCCGGGTCGGCAGAGCCCCGGAGCGGGGCCAGGGCCGGGCCGGGCACGAGGCGACCCCGGTGCGCGGCACAGCCCTCGGCCCATGTGAGCCGCGGAGCTAGGCCCTGGGTTCGCAGCGGCACGGAGGGGGGCCGAAGGCCGGACCGGGTGCTGGACAGCCTGCGCGCGTGGCCAAGCCCTCCGCCGGCGTGTGCCACGGAGCTAAGCCCCGGGGTCGGCAGCGGCACGGGGCGGGGCCGAGAGTCGGGCCGGGCTCGGTGCGGCCAGGGCGCGCGTCCCGGCCCTAGGACCGCGGGTGCCGCAGAGATAAGCCCCCGGGTCAGCAGCGGCCCGGGGCGGGGCCGATGGCCCGTCCGGGTACAGGGCGGCCCGGGCGCGCGGCCCTGCCCTCCTCCGGCGGTTGCCGCGGAGCTAAGAACTGGGGTTGAGAGCGGCCCAGAGCGGGCCCGAGGGCAGGGCCGGGCGCGGGGCGGCCCGTGCACGCGGCCCGGCCCTCGGCCAGTGGGTGTCGCGCAGCTAGGCCCCGGTGTCGGCAGTGGCCTTGAGCGGGGCCAAGGGTCGTGACGGTAGCGAGGCGGCCCGGGCACGTGGACCGGCCCTTGGCCCGTGTGTGCCGTGGAGCTAAGCACAGGGGTCAGCAGCGGTCCGCAGCGGGGCCGAGGGCCGGACCAGGCGCGGGGCAGCCCGCGCGTGCGACCCTTTCCTACGCTGGCGGGTGACGCGGAGCTAAGCCCCGGCGTCGGCAGCAGCCCAGAGTGGGGCCGAGGGCCCGTCCGGGTACGGGGCGGCCATGGCGCGCGGCCCGGCCCTCGGCTGGCGGGTGTCGCGCACCTTGGCCCCGGTGTCGGCAGCGGCCCAGAGTGGGGCCTAGGGCCAGGCTGGGGGCGGGGGGACCAGTGCACGCACCAGCCCCTCGGCCCGCGGGTGCTGCAGTGATAAGCCCCGGGGTCGGCAACGGCCCGGAGCGGGGCCAAGGACCCGGCAGGGCAAGGGGCGCCCGGGTGCGCAGCTTGTCCCTCCACTGGCGGGTGCCGCGGAGCTAAGCCCCGGGGTTGGCAGCGGCCTGGAGCGTGGCCGAAGGCCGGGCAGGCCGCTGCCGACCCGGCTGCGCGGACCGGCCCTCCGCCGGCGGGTGCCGCAGAGCTAAGCCCCGGGTTCAGCAGCAGCCTAGAGCGGGACCGAAGGCCGTGAAGGTCGCTGCCGACCGAGCAGCGCGGACTGGCCCTCCGCCGGCGAGTGCCGCGTAGCTATGACCCGGGGTCGGCCACGGCCCGGAGCGGGGCCAGGACCGGGCCGGGCACAGGGTGGCCCCAGCACGCAGCCGTGCCTGGCGCTGGGCGGCACTGGCACGCGGCCGTACCGGGCACTGGGCGACCCCGGCACACTGCACGGCCCCTGGCACTCGGCCCGCACGTGCCTCGGAGCTAAGCCCGGGGTTCGGCAGCGGTCCGGAGCGCGGCCAAGGGACAGGCCTGGCGCAGGCCTGCCCAGGCACTAGGCCCATCCCTCCGCCGGCAGGTGCCATGGAGCTAAGCCCCGGGGTCGGCAGCGGCCCAGAGCGGGGTCGAGGGCCGGGCCAGGCGCGGGGCTTCCAGGGCGTGCGGAACGGTCATCCGCCGGCAGTTGCAGCGGAGCTAAGCCCCGGGGTCAGCAGCGGCCCAGAGCGGGGCTGCAGGCAGGGCGGGGCGCAGGGCGGCCTGAGCGCGCGGCCCCTCCCTCGGCCCGCCGGTGCCTTGGAGCTAAGCCCTGGGGACGGCAGCAGCCTGGAGCGAGGCCGAGGGCCAGGCAGGGAACGGGGCGCCAGGGCGCGCGGCCCGCCCCTCCGCTGGCGGGTGCCGAGGAGCTCAGTCCCGGGGACGGCAGCGGCCCGGATAGCTGACGAAGGTCAGGAAGGGAGCGGGGCGGCCCGGGCACGTGGCCCGGCACTCGGCCCGCGGGTGCCGTGGAGGTATGTCCCGGGGTCAGCAACGGCCCGGAGCACGGCCGAGGCCCAGGCCAGGCACGGTGCTGCCCGGGCGCACAGCCCGGCCCTCCACCGGCGGGTGACGCGGAGCTAAGCCCCGGGGTCGGCAGCGGCCCAGAGCGGGGACGAGGGCCCGTCCGGGTACGGGGCGGCCCGGGCGCGCAGCCCACCCCTCCGCCGGCGGGTGCCATGGAGCTAAGCCCCGGGGTCGGCAGCGGCCCAGAGCGCAGCCAAGGTTTGTGACGGACGCGGGGCGGCCCGGGCACGCGCCCTAAGCCCTCGGCTTGCGGGTGCCGCGGAGCTAAGCCCCGGGGTCGGCAACGGCCGGGAGCGGGACCAAGGGCCGGGCCGGGCGCGGTGCTGCCCGGGCGTGGTGCGGTCAGGGCACGCTGCCCAGTCCTCCGGCGGCGGGTGCCGCGGATCTAAGCCGTGGGGTCGGTAGCGGCCCTGAGCGGGGCCGAGGGCCGGGCCGGGCCGGGCGTGGGGCGGCCCTGGAGCGCTACCCGGTCCTCCGGCGGCGGGTGCCACGGAGCTAAGCCGTGGGGTCGGCAACTGCCCAGAGTTGGGCCGAGAGCTGGGCAGGGCGCGGGGCGGCCAGGGCACGCGGCCCGGCCGTCGACAGTGTGTGCCGCGTACCTAAGCCCCGGGGTGGACTCGGCCTGGAGCGGGCTCGAGGGCCGGGCCAGGGGCGGACGGCCCTGGCGCGCGGCCTGGCCCTCCGCCGGCGTGTGCCGCAGAGCTAAGCCCCGGGTTCGACAGCGGCCCGGACCGGGGCGGAGCACCTGGCCGGGCACGGCGCAGCCTGGGCACAGGGCCTGCCCCTCCGTCGTCGGGTGCCATGGAGCTAAGCCCCGGGGTCGGCAGCGGCCCGGAGCGCGGCTGAGGGTTGGGAAGTGCTCAGGGCAGCCCGGGAACGCGGCCCGGCCCTCGGCCCGCGGGTGCCGCAGAGCTAAGTCCCGGGGTCAGCAGTTGCCTGGAGTATGGCCGAGGGCCGGGCCGGTCGCGGGGCAGCCCAGGCACGTGGCCCGGTCCTCCACTGGCAGGTGCTGCGGAGCTAAGCCTCCTGGGTAGGCAGCGGCCCGGAGCAGGGTCGAGGGTACGGCCGGGCACGGGGTGGCCCAGGCGCGCGGTCCGCCCCTCTGCCGGCGGGTAGCGTGGAGATAAGCCCCGGGGTCGGCCGTGGCCCGGAGCTCGGCCGTGGGTCAGGATGAGAGCCGGGCAGCCCGGACACCTGACCCTGCCCTTGGCCCGTGGGTGCCGCTGAGCTAAGCCTCGGGGTGGGCAGCGGCCCGGAGCGGGGCCGGGTGCCAGGCAGGGTGCAGATGACCCGGGCCCGCGAACTGGACTCTGCCGGCGGGTGCCGCATAGCTAAGCCCCGGGGTCGGCAACAGCCCGCAGCGGGGCCGAGGGCCGGGACGGGCACGGGACGGCCCGAGCGCGGGACCCGGTCCTCGGCCCGCGGGTGCCGCGGAGCTAAGCCCCGGGAACGGCAGTGGCCCGGAGCGGCCGGGACGGGCGCAGGGCGGCACGGGTGCGCTGCCCGGGCCTTGGCCAGCGGGGACCGCGGAGCTAACCCCCGGGGTCGGCAGCGGCCGGGAGCGGGACCAAGGGCCAGGCCGGGCGTGGTGCTGCCTGGGCGCACAGCCCGGCCCTCGGCCCGCGGCTGCCGCTGAGCTATGCCCTGAAGTCGGCAGCGGCCCGGAGCGCGGCAGAAGGTCGCGACGAAAGCGGGGCGGCCCGGGCACTTGGCCCTGTCCTCTGCCCAGGGGTGTTGCAGAGCTAAGCTCCGGAGTCGGCAGCGGCCCGGAACATTGCCGAGGGCCCGGCAAGGCATGGGGCGGCCCAGGCGAGGCCCGTCCCTCTGCCGGCGGGTGTCGCGGAGCTTATCCCCGGGGTCGGCAGCGGCCGGGAGCTTGGCCGAGTGTCGGGACGAGAGCGGGACAGCCCGGGCACGTGGCCCGGCCCTCGGCACTCGGGTGCCACGTAGATAAGCCCCCGGATCGGCAGCGGCCCGGAACGCGGCCGAGGGTCGCAACGGGAGTGGAGCGGTCTGGGCACGTGGCCAGGTCCTCGGCCCGGGGGTGCCGTGAAGCTAAGCCACGGGGTCGGCAGCGGCCCGAGGCGGGGCCAAGGGCCCGGACCGGCACGGAGAGGCCCAGACGCGTGGCCCGCCCCTCTACCGGCGGGTGTCGCGGAGCTAAGCTCCGGGGTCAGCAGCGGCCCGGAGCTCAGCCGAGGGTCAGGCCGAGAGCGGGATGGCCCGGGCACGTGGCCCGGCCCTCGGCCCGCGGGTGCTGCGGAGCTAAGCCCCGGGGTCGGCAGCGGTCCGGAGCGCGGCAGAAGGTCGCGACGGAAGCGGGTCGGCCCGGGCACGTAGCCTGGCCCTCGGCCCGCAGTGCCGCGATTCTAAGCCCCGGGGTCGTCAGCGGCCCGGAGCGGGGCCGAGGGCACGGCCGAGCACAGGGCGGCCAAGGCACACGGCCCGCCCCACACCCGTCGGGTGCCGCAGAGCTAAGCTCCGGGGTTGGCAGCGGCCCGGAGCGGGGCTGAGGGCCGGGCCGGGCGCGTTGTGGCCTGGGCGCGCGGCCAGGACCTCCACCGGCGGGTACCGCGGAGGTAAGCCCAGGGGTCGGTTGCGGCCCGGAGCGGGGCCGAGAGCCGGGCCGAGCGCATTGTGGGCCGCGCGCGGGGCCAGGACCTCCACCGGCGGCTACCGTGGAGCAAAGTCCCGGGGTTGGTTGCGGCCAGGAGTGGGGCCGAGGGCCGGGCTGGGTGCGGGGCGGCCCGGGCGCGTTGCCCGGTCCTCCGGCGGCGGATGCCGCGGAGCTAAACCCCGGGGTCGGCAGCGGCCTGCAGCGTGGCTGAGGGTCCGGCCGGGAGCGGGGCGCCCCAGGCGCGCAGCCCGTTCCTCCACCGGCGGGTGCCGCGGAGCTAAACCCGGGGACTGCAGAGGCCCGTGGCGGGGCCAAGGGCCGGGCCGGGCGCGGGACGGCCCGGGCACGCGGCCCGGCCCTCTGCCGGCGGGTGCCGCATAGCTAAGCTCGGTGTCGGCAGCGACCCTGAGCGGGGCCGCGGGCTGGGCAGGGCGAAGTGTGGCCTGGGCGCCCGGCCCCGCCCTCGGCCCACCGGTGCCGTAGAGCGAAGGCCTGGGGTAGGAGCGGCCTGGAGCGGGGCGGAGGTCCGGGCAGGGTGCGGGGCTTCCCGGGCGCACGACCCCACCTCGGCTGGCGGGTGTCGCGGAGCTAAGCCCCGGGGTCAGCAGCGGCCCGGAGCTCAGCCGAGGGTCAGGCCGAGAGTGGGGCGGCCCGGGCACGTGGCCCGGCCTTCGGCCCGCGGGTGCTGCGGAGCTAAGCCCCGGGGTCGGCAGCGGCCCGGAGCGCGGCAGAAGGTCGCGACGGAAGCGGGGCGGCCCGGGCACGTGGAACGACTCTCGGCCCGGAGTGCCGCGATTCTAAGCCCCGGGGTCGTCAGTGGCCTGGAGCGGGGCCGAGGGCCGGGCCGGGCGCGGGGCAGCCCGGGCGTGCGGCCCGATCCTCCAACCGCTGGTGCCGCGGAGCTAAGCCCTGGGATCGGCAGCTGCCCTGAGCGGGGCAGAGGGCCCGGCCGAGCATGGGGCGGCCCGGGCACACGGGCCACCCCTCCCCTGGCGGGTGCTGCGGACCTAAGCCCCAGGGTCGATTGTGGCCCAGAGCGGGGCCGAGAGCCGGGCTGTGCGCGGGGAGGCCCGCGCGCGGGGTCAGGACCTCCAACGGCGGGTACCGCGGAGCTAAGCCCCGGGGTCGGCAGCGGCCTGTAGCGGGGCCGAGGGCTGGGCAGGGCGCGGGGCGGCCGGGGTGCGTGGCGGCCAGGGCGCGCGGCCCGGCCCTCGGCCCGGGGCTGCCGCGGAGTTAAGCCCCGGGGTCAGCAGCGGCTCGGAGCGCGGCCGTGGGTCTTGTCGGACGTGGGGCATCCTGGGCGCGCAGCCCGTTCCTCTGCCGGCGGGTGCCGCGGAGCTAAGCCAAGGGGTCTGCAGAGGCCCGGAACGGGGCCGAGAGCCGGGCCTGGCGTGGGACGGCCCGAACACGCGTCCCGGCCCTCGGCCGGCGGGTGCCGCGTAGCTAAGCCCCGTTGTCGGCAGCGGCCCAGAGCAGGGCCGAGGGCTGGGCCATGCGCGGGGCGGCCCGGGCACACGGCCGGATGCTCATTCCGCTGGTGCCATGGAGCTAAGCCCCGGGGTCGGCAGCGGCCCGAAGCGGTGCCGAGGGCCGGGCCGAGCGCGGGGAGGCCTAGACGCGCAGCCCGGCCCTTCGCCGGCGGGTGCCGCAGAGCTAAGCCCCGGGTTTGGGAGCAGCCCGCAGCGGGGCTGAGGGCCGGGACGGGCGCAGGGGGACCCGGGCCCGTGGCCCGGTACTCCGCCGACGGGTGCAGCAGTGCTAAGCCACGGGGTCGGCAGTGGCCCGGAGCGAGGCAGAGGGCCAGGCAGGGCACGGGGCGGCCCGGGCGCGTAGCCCGCCCTCGGCCGGCGGGTGTCGCAGAGCTAAGCCCCGGGGTCGGCAGCGGCCCGGAGCTCGGCCGAGGGCCAGGCCGGGCGCGGGGCGGCACTGGCGCGGGGCCCGGTCCTCGGTCCGCGGGTGCCATGGACCTAAGCCCCGGGATCGGCAGCGGTCCAGAGTGGGGCCGAGGTTCGGGACGGGTGCGGGGCGGCCTGGGCATGTGTCCCGGCCCTCGGCCCGTGGGTGCCGCGTAGATAAGCCCCCGTATCGGCAGCGGCCCGGAACGCGGCCGAGGGTCGCGACAGGAGCGGAGCAGTCCGGGCACGAGGCCCGGTCCTCCGCCCGGGGTGCCGCGGAACTAAGCCACGGGGTCGGCAGCGGCCTGGAGCGGGGCCGAGGGCCCGGCCGGGCACGGGGAGGTTGAGATGCGCGGCCCTCCCCTCCGCCGGCGGGTGCCGCGGAGCTAAGCCCCGGGGTTAGCAGCGGCCCGGAGCTCGGCCGAGGGTCAGGCCGAGAGCGGGGCGGCCCGGGCACGTGGCCCGGCCCTCGGCCCGCGGGTACTGCGGAGCTAAACCCCGGGGTCGGCAGCGGCCCGGAGCGCGGCAGAAGGTGGCGACAGAAGCGGTGCGGCCCGGACACGTGGCATGGCCCTCGGCCCGGAGTGCCGCGATTCTAAGCCCTGGGGTCGTCAGCGGCCCGGAGTGGGGCCGAGGGCCGGGCCGGGCACAGGGCAGCCAGGGCGTGCGGCCCGATCTTCCGCCCGCTGGTGCCGCGGAGCTAAGCCCCGGGTCGGCAGCGGCCCTGAGTGGGGCTGAGGGCCCGGCCGAGCACGGGGCGGCCCGGGCACACGGCCCGCCCCTCCCCCGGCGGGTGCCGCGGACCTAATCCCCGGGTTCGGCAGCAGCGCAGAGCGGGGCTGAGGGCCGGGCCGGGCGCGTTGTGGCCCAGGCGCGCGGCCAGGACCTCCACCGGCGGGTGCCGCGGAGCTAAGCCCCGGGGTCGGTTTCGACCCAGAGCGGGGCAGAGGCCCGGGCCAGGAGCGGGGCGGCCCGGGTGCGCTGCCCAAGTCCTCCGGCGGCAGGTGCCGCGGAACTAAGCCGCTGGGTCGGCAGCGGCCTGGAGCGGGGCTGAGGGCTGGGCAGGGCGCGGGGCGGCACGGGCGCGCGGCCCGGCCCTCGGCCGCGGGTGTTGCAGACCTAAGCCCTGAGGTCGGCAGCGGCTCGGAGCGCGGCCGAGGGTCAGGACGAGGGCGCGGGGCACTCCCGGCGCGCGGCCCGGTCCTCCGCCAGCGGGTGCCGCGGAGCTAAGCCCCGGGGTCGGCAGAGGCTCTGAGCGGGGCCGCGGGCCGGGCCGGGCGCGGGACGGCCCGGCATGCGGCCTAGCCCTCGGTCGGCGGGTGCCGCGTAGCTAAGCACCAGGGTATGCAGCGGCCTGGAGCGGGGCCGCGGGCCTGACCGGGCGCGGGACAGCTCGGCACGCGGCCCAACCCTTGGCCGGCGGGTGCCGCGAAGCTAAGCCCCGGGGTCGGCAGCGGCCAGGATCGGGGCCAAGGGCCAGGCCGGGCGTGGGGCGGCCCGTGCACACGGCCCGGCCCTTGGCTAGGAGGTGCCGCGTAGCTAACCCCCGGGGTCAGCAGTGGCCCGGAACGGGGCCGAAGGCCTGGCCGGGCGCGGCCTGCCCCGGCGCGCGGACGGGCCCTCCGCCCATGGGTGCCGCGGATATAAGCCCTGGGTTCGGCCACGGCCTGGAGCGGGGCCAGGGCCGGGCCAGGCGCGGGGAGGCACCGGCATGCGGCCGTGCCTGGCGCTGGGCGGCCCGGGCACGAGGCCGTGTCTGGCGCGGGGCAGCCCCAGCACGCGGACGTGCCAGACGCGTGGTGGCCCCGCCTCGCAGCCCGACCCTCGGCCCGCGCGTGCCTCGGAGCTAAACCCCAGGTTCGGCAGCGGTCCGGAGCAGGGCCAAGGGCCAGGCCTGGCGCGGGGCGGCCCAGGCATGCGGCCGGGCCCTCCGCCGGCAGGTGCCATGGAGCTAAGCCCCGGGGTTGGCCGCGGCCCAGAGCGTGGTCTAGGGCCGGGCCGGGCGCGGGTCGGCAGGGGTGCGCGGCCCGGCCCTTAGCCCGCTTGTGCCGCGGAGCTAAGCCCTGGGGTCGGCAGCGGCCCGGAGCTGGGCCGAGGTCCAGGCCGGGTGTGGGGCGGCCTGGGCGCGCGTCCCAGTCCTCGGCCCGCGTGTGCCGTGGAGGTCATCCCTGGGTTCGGCAGCGTCCCGGATCGCTTCCGAGCATCGGGAAGGGAGCGGGGCGGCCCGGGCACGTGGCCCGGCCCTCGGCCTGCGAGTGCCGTGGATGTAAGTCCCTGGGTCGGCAGCGACCCGGAGCGCAGCCGAGGGCCGGACCGGGAGCGGGGCAGCCCGCGCGTGCGTCACGGTCCTTCGGCGCCGGGTGACACGGAGCTAAGCCCCGGGGTCGGCAGCGGCCCGGAGCGGGACCGAGGGCCAGGCCGGGGTTGGGGCGGCCCATGGGCGTGGCCCGTACCTAGGACCCCGGGTGCCGCGGAGATAAGCCCCGGGGTCGGCACAGCCCGGAGCGGGGCTGAGGGCAGGGCAGGGCGCGGGGCGGCCTGGGGGCGTGACCGGCACTCGGACCGCTGGTGCCGCAGAGCTAAGCCCCCGGGTCGGCAGCGGCCCAGAGCGGGGCCGAGGGCCGGGCAGGCGCAGGGCGGCCCTGGAGCGCACCCGGTCCTCCGGCGGCGGGTGCCGCGCAGCTAAGCCCCGGGGTGGGCAACGACCAGGAGCGGGGCCGAGGACTGGGCATGATGCAAGGCGGCCTGGGCACGCGTCCCGGCCCTCGGACTGCGGGTGCCGCAGAGCTATGCCCCGGGGTCGGAGCAGCCCGGAGCGTGGCCAAGTGTCGGGACTGGCGCGGGACGGCCCGGGCACGCGGCCAGGCCCTCTGCCCCCGGGTGCCACGGAGCTAGGACCCGTGGTCGGCAGCGGCCCGGAGCAGGGCCGAGGGCCGGGCCGGACGCAGGGCGGCTCGGGCGCACGGTCCGCGCCTCGGCCGTGAGGGGTGCGGAGCTAAGCCCCGGAGTTGGCAGTGGCCCGGAGCGGGACCAAGAGGCGGGCCAGGCGCGGTGCTGCCCGGGCGCGCAGCCCGGCCATCGGCCCGCGGGTGCCGCTGAGCTATGCCCCGGGTTCGCCAGCGGCCAGGAGCGGGGCCGAGGGCCAGGCCGGGCGTGGTGCGGCCAGGGCGCGCTGCCCAGTCCTCCGGCGGCGGGTGCCGCGGGGTCGGCAGCGGCCCTGAGCTGGGTCGAGGGCGAGGCCAGGCGCCGGTCGGCTGGGGTGCGCGGCCCGAACCTTGGCCCGCTGGTGCCGCGGAGCTAAGCCCCGGGATCGGCAGCGGCCTGGAGCGGGACCAGGGATGGGCCGGGCGCGGGGCTCCCCTGGCGTGCGGCCCGGTCCTCGCCGGTGGTTGCTGCAGAGCTAAGCCCCGGTGTCGGCAGCGGCCCAGAGTGGGGCCTAGGGCCAGGCCGGGGGCGGGGGGGCCCGGGCGTGCGGCCAGGCCCTCGGCCCGCGGGTGCCGCGGAGATAAGCCCCAGGGTCGGCAGCGGCCCGGAGCGGGGCCGAAGGCCGGGCAGGTTGCTGCCGACCCGGCAGCGCGGACCAGGCCTCCGCCAGCAGGTGCCGCGGAGCTAAGCCCTGGGGTCGGCCACGGCTCGGAGCGGGGCCAGGGCTGGGCTGGGCGCGGGGCGGCCCCGGCACGCAGCCATGCCTGGCGCGGGATGGCCCCGGCACGTGGCCATACCGGGCCCTTGGCGACCCCGGCATGCGGCCCGGCCCTCGGCCTGCACGTGCCTCGGTGATAAACCCCGGGTTTATCAGCGGCCCGGAGCGGCGCCAAGGGCCAGGCTGGGGCGGGGCGGCCCAGGCGCACGGCCCAGGCCTCCGCTGGCAGGTACCATGGAGCTAAGCCCCGGGATCGGCAGCGGCCCGGAGCGGGGCCGAGGGCCAGGCCGGGCTCGGGGCGGCCCGTGCACGCCGCCAGGCCATTGGCCGGGGGGGTGCCGCATTGCTAAGCCCCGGGGCCGGCAGCGGCCCGGAGCGGGGCAGAAGGCCGGGCAGGGCATGGCCGACTTGTCCGCGCGGACTGGACCTCCGCCGGCGGGTGCCGCGGGGCTAAGCCCCGGGGTCGGCCATGGCCCGGAGCGCAGCCAAGTGCCAGGCCTGGCGCGGGACGGCCCAGGGCTGCGGCAGGGCCCTCCGCCGGCAGGTGCCATGGAGATAAGCCCCGGGGTTGGCAGCGGCCTGGAGCGGGGCCGAGGGCCGGGCAGGGTGCGTGGCGGCCCGCGCACGCGGCTCGGCTCTCGCCCCGTAGGTGCCGCGGAGCTAAGTCCCGGGGCCGGCAACAGCCCGGAGCGGGGTCGAGGGCTTGGCAGTGCGCGGCCGACCCAGCCGCGTTGACCAGCCCTCCGCCGGCGGGTGCCGCGGAGCTAAGCCCCGGGGACGGCCCACGCTTGCGTCGGACCTATACCCCGGGTTCGGCAACGGCAGGGGCCCAGTAACGCCCCGGCCCTCCGCTGGCAGGTACCATGGAGATAAGCCCCGGGGTCGGCAGCGGCCTGGAGCGGGGCTGAGGGCCGGGCAGGGAGCGGGGAGGCCCGTGCGCGCGGCTCGGCTCTCGGCCCGCAGGTGCCGCGGAGCTAAGTCCCGGGGTTGGCAGCGGCCCAGAGCGGGGTCGAAGGCTGGGCAGTGCGCGGCCGACCCAGCCGCGCGGACCGGCCCTCTGCCCACGCTTGCCTCGGACCTATACCCCGGGTTCGGCAGTGGCCCGGAGCAGGGCCAAGGGCCAGGCCGGGCGCGGGGCGGCCCCGGCACGCCCCGGCCCTCTGCTGGCAGGAACCATGGAGCTAAGCACCGGGGTTGGCAGCGGCCCGGAGCGGGAACGAGGGCCAGGACGGTCACAGGGCGGCCCGTGCACGCGGTCCGGCCCTCGGCACGCGGGTGCCGCGGAGCTAAGTCCCGGGGTCGGCAGCGGCCCAGAGCGGGGCCGACGGCTGGGCAGTGCGCGCCGAACCAGCTGCGCGGACCGGCCCTCCACCGGCGGGTGCCGCGGAACTAAGCCCCGGGGTCGACCACGGCCCGGAGCGGGGCCAGGGAGGGGTTGGGCGCGGGGCGCCCCTGGCACGCGGCCGTGCCTGGCGTGGGGCGGCCCAGGCATGCGGAAGTGCCAGGCGCGTGATGGGCCCGGCACGCGGCCCAACCCTCGGACCGCGCGTGCCTCGGTGCTAAGCCCCGGGTTAGGCTGCGGCCTGGAACAGGGCCAAGGGTCGTGCCTGGCACGGGGCGGCCCAGGCTCACGGCCCGGCCCTCCACCGGCAGGTGCCATGGAGCTAAGCCCCGGGGTCGTTAGCAGCCCAAAGCGTGGTCGAGGGCCGGGCGGGGCACGGGTCGGCCGGGGTGCGCGGCACGGCCCTTGGCCCACTGGTGCCGCGGAGCTAAGCCCCGGGGTCGGCAGCGACCCGGAGCGGGGCCGAAGGTTGGGCCGGGCGGGGAGCGGCCCGGGCGCGCGTCCCGGCCCTTGGTCCGCGCGTGCCGTGGAGCTAAGCCCCGGGGTCGGCAGCAGCCCGTATCGCTTCCGAGGGTCAGGAAGCGAGCGGGGCAGCCTGGGCACGTGGCCCGGCCCTCGGCCTGCGGGTGCCATGGATGTAAGTCCCGAGGTCGGCAGCGACCCGGAGCGCGGCCGAGGGTCGCGATGGTAGCAGGGCGGCCCGGGTACGTGGACCGGCCATCGGCCCACGGGTGCCGTGGAGCTAAGCAGCGGAGTCGGCAGCAGTCCGGAGCGGGGCCGAGGGCCGGACGGGGCGCGGGGCAGCCCGCGCGTGCGGCCCGATCCTTCGCCGGTGGGTGACGCGGAGCTAAGCCCCTGGGTCGGCAGCGGCCCAGAGCGGGGCCAAGGACAAGTCCGCTTACGGGGCGGCCCAGGCGCGAAGCCCTGCCCTCCGCCGGCGCGGAGCGGAGCCGAGGGCTGGGCCGGCCCTCGGACCGCGGGTGCCGCAGAGCTAAGCCCCGGGGTCGGCAGCGGCCCGGAGCGCGGCCAAGGGTCGGGACGGGCACGGGGCGGCCCGGGCACGTGGCCAGGCCCTCGGCCCGAGGGTGCCGCGGACTTAAGTCCCGGGATCAGCAGCGGAACGGAGCGGGACCAAGGGCCGGGCCGGGAGCGGTGCTGCTGGGCGCACAGCCCGGCCCTCAGCCCGCGGGTGCCGCAGATTTATGCCCCGGGGTCGGCAGCGTCCCGGAGTGGGGCTGAGGGCCAGGCCGGGCGTGGTGCGGCAAGGGCGTGCTGCCCAGTCCTCCGGCGGCGGGTGCCGTGGATCTAAGCCGCAAGATCGGCAGCAGCCCTCATCGCTTCAGAGGGTTGGACAGGTAGCGAGGCGGTCCGGGCACGTGGCCCGGCCCTCGGCCCGCGAGTACCGTGGATGTAAGTCCCGGGGTCGGCAGCGGCCCGGAGCGCGGCCGAGGGTCGAGGAGGTAGCGCGGCCGCCTGAGACAGTGGACCGGCCCTCGGCCCGCGGGTGCCGCGGATGTAAGTCCCGGGGTCGGCAGCGGCGTGGATTGCTGCCGAGGGTCGGGACGGGAGCGGGGCAGACCAAGTTCGTGGCCCGGCCCTTGGCCCGCAGGTGCCATGGAGCTAAGCCCCGGGTTCGGCCACGGCCCAGAGCGGGGACAGGGCCGGGCCGGGCGCGGGGCGGCCCCGAAACGCGGCCGTGACGGGCCCGGGGCGGCCCCGTCACGCGGCCCGGCCCTTGGTCCATGTGTGCCTTGGAGCTAAACCCCGGGTTCTGCAGCGGCCCGGAGCGGGGCCAAGGGCCAGGCCGGGAGCAGGGCGGCCCAGGCGCGTGGCCCGGCCCTCCACTGGCAGGTACCATGGAGCTAAGCCCCGGGGTTGGCAGCAGCCTGTAGCGGGGCCGAGGGCCAGGCCGGGCGCAGGGCAGCCCGTGCCCGCGGCCCGGCCCTTGGCCGGGGGATGCCACGACGCTAAACCCGGGGTGGGCCGCGGCCCGGAGCGGGGACAAGCTACGGGCGGGGCGCGGGGCGGCCCTGGCGTGCGGCCCGGCACTTGCCCCGCGGGTGCGGCGGTACTAAGCACCGGGAATGGCAGCGGCATGTAGCAGGGCCAAGGGCCGGACGGGGCGCGGGGCAGCCCACGCGTGCGGACCGGTCCTTTGCCGGTGGGTACTGTGTAGCTAAGCCCCGGGGTCGGCAGCAGCCCAGAGCGGGGCCGAGGACAAGTCCGGGTACGGGGCGGCCCAGGCGCACGGCCCTGCCCTCCGCCGGTGGTTGCCGCGTATCTAAGCCCCGGTGTCGGTAGCGGCCCGGAGCGGGGACGAGGGCCTGGCCGGGGGTGGGACGGCCGGGGCACACGGCCTGGCCCTCGGCCCGCGGGTGCCGCGGAGATAAACCCCGGGGTCGGCAGCGACCCGGAGCGGGGCCAGGGGCCCGGCAGGGCACTGGACGCCGGGGCGCGGGGCCTGCCCCTCCGCCGGCGGGTGCCGCGGAGCTAAGCCCAGGTGTCGCCAGGTGCCCGGAACGGGGCCGATGGCCGGGCAGGTCGCTGCTGACCCGGCCTCACGTACCGTCCCTCTGCCGGTGGGTGCCACGTAGCTAAGCCCCGGGGTCGGCAGAGGCCCGGAGCGGGGCCGAGGACTGGGCAGGGCGCGGGGCGGCCTGGGCGCGCGGACCGGCCCTCGGACCGCGGGTGCCGCAGAGCTAAGCCCCGGGGTCGGCAGCGGCGCAGAGCGGGGCCGAGGGCCAGGCTGGGGGCGGGGCGGCCCGGGCGCGCGGTCAGGCCCTCGGCCCTCGAGTGCCGCTGAGCTAAGCCCCGGGGTCTTCAGCGGCCCAGAGCGGGACCAAGGGCCGGGCCGGGAGCGGTGCTGCCCGGGCTCCCAGCCCGGCCCTCGGCCCGAGGGTGCCGCCTGAGCTAAGCCTCGGGATCAGCAGCGGCGCGGAGCGGGGCCGAGGGGCAGGCCGGGGGCGGGGCGGCCCGGGCACGCTGTCAGGCCCTCGGCCCGCGAGTGCCGCGGATGTAAGTCTCGGGGTCAGCAGCGGCCCGGAGCGCGGCCGAGGGTCGCGACGGTAGCGGGGCGGCCCGAGACAGTGGACCGGCCCTCGGCCCGTGGGTGCCGCGGATGTAAGTCCCGGGGTCGGCAGCGGCGTGGATCGCTGCCGAGGGTCGGGACGGGAGCGGGGCAGACCGAGTTCGTGGCCGGGCCCTCGGCCCGCAGGTGCCATGGAGCTTAGCCCCGGGTTCGACCATGGCACGGAGCGGGGACAGGACCGGGCCGGGCGCGGGGCGGCCCCGAAATGCGGCCGTGACGGGCCCGGGTCGGCCCCAGTACGCGGCCGTGCCGGGCCCGGTGCGGCCCCGTCACGCAGCCCGGCCCTCGGCCCACGCGTGCCTTGGAGCTAAACCCCGGGTTCGGCAGCGGCCAGTAGCTGGGCCAAGGGCCAGGCCGCGTGAGGGGCGGCCCGTGCACGCGGCCCGGCCCGTGGCCGGGGGGTGCCACGATGCAAAACCCCGGGGTCGGCCGCGGCCCGGAGCGGGGCCAAGCTCCGGGCGAGGCGCGGGGCGGCCCTGGCGCGCGGCCCGGCACGCGCCCCGCGGGTGCGGCGGTGCTAAGCACCGAGAATGGCAACGGCATGTAGCAGGGCCGAGGGCCGGACGGGGCGCGGGGCAGCCCACGCGTGCGGCCTGCCCCTCTGCCGGCGCGTGCCGCGGAGCTAAGCCCCGGTGTCGCCAGGTGCCCGGAGCGGGACCGATGGCCAGGCAGGTCGCTCCCGACCCAGCCGCACGAACCGTCCCTCCGCCGGTGGGTGCCGCGTAGCTAAGCCCCGGGGTCGGCAGTCGCCCGGAGCAGGGCCGAGGGCTGGGGAGGGCGCAGGGCGGCCTGGGCGCGCGGCCCGGCCCTCGGACCGTGGGTGCTGCAGAGCTAAGCCCCGGGGTCGGCAGCGGCGTGGAGCGGGGCCGAGGGCTAGGCTGGGGGCGGGGCGGCCCGGTGCGCAGTCAGGCCCTCGGCCCTCGGGTGCCGCTGAGATAAGCCCCAGGGTCGGCAGCGGCCCGGAGCAGGACCAATGGCCGGGACGGGAGCGGTGCTGCCCGGGCGCCCAGCCCGGCCCTCGGCCCACGGGTGCCGCCTGAGCTAAGCCCCGGGATCGGCACCGGCGCGGAGCGGGGCCGAGGGCCAGGCCGGGGGCGGGGCGGCCCGGGCGCGTGGTTAGGCCCTCGGCCCGCGGGTGCTGCGGAGCTAAACCCCGGGGTCGGCAGCGGCTCTCATCGATTCAGAGGGTTGGGCAGGGAGTGGGGCGGCCGGGGCACGTGGCCCGGCCCTCGGTCCGCGAGTGCCGCGGATGTAAGTCCCGGGGTCGGCAGCGGCCCGGATCGTGGCCAAGGGTCGCGACGGTAGCGCGGCGGCCCGAGACAGTGGACCGGCCCTCGGCCCGCGGGTGCCGCGGATGTAAGTCCCGGCGTCGGCTGCGGCCCGTTGCGGGGCCAAGGGCCAGGCCGGGCGTGGGGCGGCCCGTGCACGCGGCCCGGCCCTTGGCCGGGGGTGCCGCGACGCTAAACCCCGGGGTCGGCCGCTGCCCGGAGCG
The DNA here is from genome assembly GCF_029834395.1 of Sorex fumeus. Classification (NCBI taxonomy): domain Eukaryota; kingdom Metazoa; phylum Chordata; class Mammalia; order Eulipotyphla; family Soricidae; genus Sorex; species Sorex fumeus. Next base: position 1,552,738 of record NW_026606224.1, on the reverse strand, counting down.
GGGCCAAGCTCTGGGCGGGGCACGGGGCGGCCCTGGCGCGCGGCCCGGCACTCGCCCCGCGGGGTCGGTAGCGTCCCGGAGCGGGGCCGAGGTTCAGGCCGGGCGTTTGGTGGCCCGGGCGCGTGGCACGGCCCTCGGCCGGCGGGTGCCGCGGAGCTAAGACCCAGGGTGGGCAGCGGCCCTGAGCGCGGCCAGGGCCAGGCCGGGTGCGGGACGGCCCTGGCGCGCGGCAGGGCAGGGCGCGGGGCGGCACCGGTGTGAGGCCATGCCCTCAACCCACGAGTGCCGCGGAGTTAAGCTGCGGGGTCGGCAGAGGCCCGGAGCGGGGGAGAGGGCTGGCCAGGCACGGGCGACCCGGTGGGCATCCCGGCCCTCCGGCGGAGGTTGCCACAGAACTAAGCACCGGGGTCGCAGAGGCGCGGAGCGGGGCCGAGGGTCGAGCCGGGAGCGGTGCGGCCCAGGCGCTCGCCCGGCCCTCCGCTGGCAGCTGCGGCGGAGCTAAGCCCTGGGGTCAGCAGCGGCCTGGAGCGGGGCCGAGTGCTGGGTCGGTGGCGGCCGGCCCTGGCGCGCGAAACGGTCCTCCGCCGGCGGGTGCCGCGGAGCTAAGCCCCAGGGTCAGCAGCGGCCCAGAGCGGGGCCAGGGCCTGGCCGGGCACGGGGCGGCCCCGGCGCGTGGCCGTGCAGGGCACGGGGCGGCCCTGGTACGAGGCCTGGCAGTCGACTCGCGGGTGCCGCGGAGCTGTGCCCCAGGCTAGACAGCTACCCGGAGCGGGGCCGAGGGCCGGGACGGGCGCGTGGGGGCCCGGGCACGCGGCACGGCCTCCGACAGCAGGTGCCGCTGACCTAAGCACCGGGGTGGGCAGCGGCCCGGAGCGGGGCCGAGGGCGGTGCCGGGCGCGGGGCGGCCGGGGCGTGTGGCCCGGACTTCCCCTGCGGGTGCTGCGGAGCTAAGCCCTGGGTCGGCAGTGGCCCGGAGCGGGGCTGTGGTCCGGGCCGGGCGCAGAGCTACAAAGGCGCACGACCCGGCCCTCGGCCGGCGGGTGCCACAGAGCTAAGCCCCGGGGTCAGCAGCAGCCCGGAGCGGGGCCGAGGGCCGGGCTAGGAGCGAGGCTGTACGTGCGCGCGGCCCGGTCCTCCACCGGCGGGTGACGCGAGGCTAAGTCCCTGGGTCAGAAGCGGCCCGGAGCGTGGCCGACGGGCATGCTGGTCGCAGGGCTGCCGGGGCGTGCGACCCAGCCCTCCGCAGGCGGGTGCCGCGGAGCTAAGCCCCGGGGTCGGCAACAGCCCAGAGGGGGGCCGAGGGCGGACGGGGCGCGGGGCAGCCCGTGCGCGCAGCCCGGCCCTCCACTGGGTGGTGCCGCGGAGCTAAGCCCCGGTGTTGGCAGCGACCTGGATCTCGGCCGAGGGTTGGGACGGGCGCACGGCGGTGCGGGCGCGGAGCCAGGCCCTCGGCTTGCAGGTGTCGCGGAGCTAAGCCCCGTGGTCGGCAGTGGCCCTGAGCGTGGCCGAGGGTCGGGATGGTAGCGGGGCGGTCCGGGCGAGCGGTCCGGCCCTGCCCCGGCGGGTGCCGCGGAGCTAAGCCCCAGGGTCGGCAGCTGCCCGGAGTGGGGCCGAGGGCCGGTCCTGGCGCAAGGGGGCCCGGGCTCGTGGCCTGTCCCTCGGCAGGCGGGTGCTGCGGAGGTAAGCCCCAGTGTCCGCAGCGGCCCGGAGAGGGGCCGAGTGTCGATCCGGGCTCGGGGCGGCCTGGGCGAGCGGCCTTGCTCTCGGCCGGTGGGTGCCGCGGAGTTAAGCCCCGGGGTTGGCAGCGGCCCCGAGTGGGGCCAAGGGCCGGCCCGGCGCGGGTGGCCAGGGCGTGCGGCCCGGCCCTCCAGCGGCGGGTGCCTCGGAGCTAAGCCCCGTGGTCGACAGCGGCCCGGAGCGGGGCTGAGGGCTGGGCTGGATGCCGCGGAGCTAAGCCCCGTGATGGGCAGTGGCCCTGAGCAGGGCTGAGGGCCGGGCCGGGCGCGGGGCAGCCCGGGCGTGTGGCCCGGCCCTCCTTCGTCTTATGCCACGGAGCTAAGCCGCGGGGTGGGCAGCGGCCCGGAGCGGGGCCCAGGTTCGGGCCGAGCGCTTGGTGGCCCGGGCCCGCGGTATGGCCCTCCGCTGGGGGGTGCCGCAGAGCTAAACACCGGGGTCGGCATCGGCCCGGAGCAGGGCCGAGGTCTGGGCCAGGCGCGGGGCGGCCCTGGTGCGAGGCCATGCCCTCGACCCGCGAGTGCTGCGGAGCTAACGCCCGGGGGTCGACAGCGTCCCGGAGCGGGGCCGAGGGCCCGGACGGGCACGTGGCGGCCCGGGCGCACGGCACTGCCTCCGCCAGGGGTTGCCGCGGACCTAAGCCCCGGGGTGGGCAGCGGACTGGAGTGGGTCCGAGGGCGGTGCCGTGCACGTGGCAGCCCAGGCGCGCGGCACGGCCTCTGCCAGCGGGTGCCGCGGAGCTAAGCCCAGGGGTCAGCAGCGGCCCAGAGCGGGGCCGAGGACCGAGCCGGGCATGGTGCAGCCCGGGCGCGCGGCCCGGACCTCGGACCGCGGGTGCTGTGGAGCTAAGTCCCGGGATAGGCAGCGGCCCAGAAAGCGGCCGAGGGTCAGGAGGGGAGTGGGGCGGCTCGGGCGCGCTGCCCGACCCTCGGACCACGGGTACCGCGGAGCTAAGCCTCGGGGTCAGCAGCGGCCGGGGGTGGGGCCGAGGGCCGAGGCGGATGTGGGGCGGCCCGGGCACGCGGCCCGGCCTTGCGCCGGCGGGTACCGCGGTGCTAAGCCCCGGGGTCGGCAGCGGCCCGGAGCGCGGCCTAGGGTCCCGACGGGATCTGGGCAGCCCGGACACGTGGCCCGGTCCTCCGCCGGCGGGTGTCGCGGAGCTAAGCACCGGGGTCAGCAGCGGCCCGGAGCATGGCCGAGGGCTGGGCCGGGTGTGGGGTGGCCCAGGCGCGCGGCCCGGCCTTCGGCCCACTGGTGCTGCGGAGCTAAGCCCCGGGGTCGGCAGCGGCCCGGAGCTGGGCCGAGGGCCGGGCGGGGCACGGGGCGGCCCAGGCGCGCGGCCAGACCCTTGGCCCGTGGTTGCCGTGGAGCTAAACCCCAGGGTCGCCAGCGGCCAAGAAATCGGCCGAGGGTCGGGAGAGGAGCGGGGCGGCTCGGGCGGGCGGCCCAACCCTCGGACCGCGGGTGCTGCGGAGCTAAGCCTCGGGGTCAGCAGCGGCCCGGGGCAGGGACGAGGTCCGAGGCGGACGCAGGGCGGCCCAGGCGCGGGGCCCGGCCCTACGCTGGCGGGTACCGCGGGGCTAAGTCCTGGTGTCGGCAGCGGCCCGGAACGCAGCCGATGGTCGGGACGGGAGCGGGGCAGCTCGGGTGCGCGTCCCGGTCCTTCACCGGCAGGTGCTGAGGAGCTAAGCCCCGGGGTCGGCAGCGGCCCGGGGCGGGGCCGAGGGACAGCCGGGCACAGGGCGGCAAGGGAGCGCGGCCCGGCCCTTGGTCCGCGTGTGCCGCGGAGCTAAGCCCCGGGGTCGGCAGTGGCCCTGAGCGGGGCCAGGGCCAAGACCAGCGCGGGTGGCCCCGGTGCGAGACCCGGACCTCGGCCCGCGTGTGCCGTGGAGCTAAGCCCCGGGCACTTCAGTGTCCCGGAGCTGGGCCAGGGCCGGGACCGGCGCGGGGCGGCCCTGGCGCGTGACCCAGCCCTCAGCCCGCGAGTGCCACGGAGCTAAGCCCTGGGGTCGGCAGCAGCCCGGAGCGGGGCCGAGGGCCGGACCTGGCGCGGGTCGGCCCGGGCGCGCAGCCCGGCTCTCCGCCGTTGTGTGCCGCGGAGCTAAGCCACGGGGACGGGAGCGGCCCAGAACGCGGCCGAGGGTCCCGACGGGATCAGGGCAGCCCAGGCACGTGGTTCGGTCCTCCACCAGCGGGTGCCGCGGAGCTAAGCCCCGGGGTCGGCAGCGGCCTGGAGAGGGGCCGATGGCCGGGCTGGGCGTGGGGCCGCCTGAGCGCGCGGTCCGGTCCTCTCCCGGGGTCGGAAGCAGCCCGGAGCGGGGCCGAGGGCCGGTCCATTCGCGGGGCCGCCCGGGGGCTTGGCCCGGCCCTAGGCCCGCTGGTGCCACGGAGCTAAGCCCCGGTGTCGGCAGCGGCCCGGAGCGCGGCCGAGTGTCGGGACGGGAGCGGGACGGCCCGTGCGCGCGGCCCGGCCCTTGTCCCGCTTGTGACGTGGAGCTAAGCCCCGGGGTCGGCAGCAGCCCGGAGCGGGGCCGAGTGTCGGGATGGGAGCGGGGCGGCGCAGGCATGCAGCCCAACCCTCAGCCCACGGGTGCCGCGGTGCTAAGCCCCGGGTTCGGCAGCGGCCTGGAGCGGGGCTGAGGGCCTGGTCGGGCGTGGAGCGGCGCAGGTGTGCGGCCCGACCCTCGGACCGCGGGTGCCGCGGAGCTAAGCCCCGGGGTCAGCAGCGGCCCGGAGCGGGGCCGAGTTTCCCGACGGCATCGGGGCAGCCAGGGCGCGCGGCTCGGCCCTCTGCCGGTGGGTGCCGCAGAGCTAAGCCTCGTGGTCGGCAGCGACCCAGAACGCAGCCGATGTTCGGGACGGAAGCGGGGCGGCTCATTTGCACATCCCGGTCCTCCGCTGGCGGGTGCCGAGGAGCTAAGCCCCGGGGTCGGCAGTGGCCCGGAGCGGTGCCAGGGGCGGGACTGGCGAGGGGAGGACCCAGAGCGCGACCAGCCCTCTGCCCACGTATGCCGTGGAGCTAAGCCCCGGGGTCGGCAGTGGCCCGGAGCGGGGCCGATGGCCCGGCCGGGCGCTGGGCGGCCCAGTCGCGTGGCCAGGCCCTCCGCCGGCGGGTGCCGCGGAGCTAAGCCCCGGGGTCGGGAGCGACCCAGAACGCGGCCAAGGGTTGCGAAGGGATCGGGGCAGCCCGGGCACATGGCCCGGCCCTCTGTCGTTGTGTGCCGCGGGGCTAAGTCCCGGGATCGGCAGTGGCCTGGAGCGGGGTCGATGGCCGGGCCGGGCGCGGGGCAGCCCCGGCGCGCGGCCTGGTCCTCTGCCGGCGGGTGCCGGGGAGCTAAGTCCCGGGGTTGGAAGCGGCCCGGAGCGGGGCTGAGGGCCGGTCCAGGCTCGGGGCAGTCCGGGCCTCGGCCCCCTGGTGCTGCGGAGCTAAGCCTCGGGGCCGGCAGCGGCCCGGAGTGCGGCCGAGTGTTGGGACGGGAGCGGGGCGGCCTGTGCGCTCAGCCTGGCCCTTGTCCCGCGGGTACCACGGAGCTAATCCCGGGGTCAGCGGCAGCCCGGATCAGGGCTGAGGGCTGTGACGGGTGCGGCCTGCCCGGGCGCTAGGACCTGGCTTTCACAGGTGGGTGCCGCTGAGCTAAGCCCCAGGTCGGCAGCGGCCCCGGAGCGGGGCCAGGGCCGGGCGGGGCCTGCGGCGGCCCCAACATGCGGCACAGCGCTCGGCCCGCGTGTGCCGCGAAGCCAAGCCCCGGGGTCGGCAGTGGCCCGGAGCGGAACCGAGGGCTGGGACTGGCATGGGGCGGCCCAAGAGCGCTGCTCGGCCCTCCGCCGGGTGTTGCCGCTGAGCTAAGCCCCGGTGTCTGCCGAGGGAGGTGCCGGGCGCGGGGCGGCCAGGGCGCGCGGCCCGGCCCTCGGCCCGCGGGTGCCGCGGAGCTAAGCCCCGGGTTCGGCAGTGGCCCAGAGTGGGGCCAAGGCCGGATCGGCGAGGGGTGGCCCCGGTGCGCGGCCCGGCCCTCAGCCCGCGTGTGCCGCGGAGCTAAGCCCCGGGTTCGGCAGTGGCCCAGAGTGGGGCCAAGGCTGGGATCGGCGAGGGGCGGCCCCGGCGCACGACCAGGCCCTCAGCCCGCGTGTGCCGAGGAGCTAAGCCCCGGGGTCGGCAGCGGCGCATGGCCTGGCCCTCTACCGGCGGGTGCTGAGGAGCTAAGCCCCTGGGTCGGCAGCGGCCCGGAGCGGAGCCGAGGGCCGGGCCGGGCGCGGGGCAGCCCGGGTGGGCGGCCCATCCCTCCACCGGGGGGTGCGGCGGAGCTAAGCCCCGGAGTCGGTAGCGGCCCGGAGCAGGGACGAGGGCCGTGGCGGGCGCGGCCGGCCCCGGCGTGCCTCCCGGCCCTCCGCCGACGGGTGCCGCAGAGCTAAGGCTGGGGTTTGGCAGCGGCCCGTAGCGGGGCCAGGGCCGGGCCGGGCACCGGCGCGCAGCACAGCACTCGGCCCGCGTGAGCCGCGGAGCTAAGTCCCGGGGTTAGCAGCGACCCGATGCGGGGCCGAGGGTCAGGACGGGTGCGGTGCGGCACAGGCGCGCGGCCCCAGCCTCGGCCGGCGGGTGCCGCGGAGCTAAGCCCCGGGGTCGGCAGCTGCCAGGAGCACGATCGAGTGCCGGGCCGGGCCGGGGCAGCCCGGGTGAGCATCACGGCCCTCCGCAGGCGGGTACCGCAGAGCTAAGCCCCGGGGTCGGCAGCGGCCCAGAATGTGGCCGATGGTCGGGACGGGAGCGGGGCGTCTCGGGTTCACGTCCCGGTCCTCCCCCGGCGGGTGCCGCGGAGCTAAGCCCCGTGGTCGGCAGCGGCCCGGGGCGGGGACGAGGTTCGGGCCGGGCGTGGTGTGGCCCGGGAGCGCGGCCCGGCCCTCGGACCGGGGCCGAGGGCTGGGTCGGGCGCGTGTGGGACCAGGAGCGCGGCCCGTCTCTCCGCCGTTGTGGGCCACGGAGCTAAGCCCCGTGGTCGGCAGCGGCCCGGAGCGGGGCCAAGGGACCGGGCCGGGCGCGGGGCGGCCCGGGAGGTCGGCCCATCCATCCGCCGGGGTGTGCCACGGAGCTAAGCCCCGGGGTCGGCAGTGCCCCGGAGCGGGGCTGAGGGACGTGCCGGACGCGGGGTGGCCCAGGCGCGCGGCCCGGCCCTCGGCCCGCGGGTGCCGCGGAGATAATCCCCGGGTTCGGCTGTGTCCCGGAGTGGGGCCAAGGCCGGGACTGGCGATGGGCGGCCCCGGCGCGTGACCCGGCCCTCAGCCCGCATGTGCCGCAGAGCTAAGCCTCGAGGTCAGCAGCGGCCTGGAGCGGGGCCGAGGGCCGGGCCGGGCGCTGGGAGGTCCGGGCGTGTGGCCCGGCCCTCGGCCGGCGGGTGCCGCGGAGTTAAGCACCGGGGTCGGCAGCGGCACGGAGCAGTGCCGTGGGACCGGCCGGGTGTGGTGCGGCACAGGCGCGCGGCTCGGCCCTTGGACGGCGGGTTCAGCGGAGCTAAGCTCCGGGGTCGGCAGCAGCGGGGCCGAGGGCTGGGCCAGGCGCGGGTCGGCCCGGGCGCGCGGCGCGGCCCTTCACCGTTGTGTGCCGCGGAGCTAAGCCCCGGGGTCGGGAGCAGCCCAGAACGCGGCCGAGGCTCCCGACGGGATCGCGGCAGCCCGGGCACGTAGCCCAGCCCTCCGCCATTGTGTGCCGCGGGGCTAAGCCCTGGGGTTGGCAGCGGCCCAGAAAGCTGCCGAGGGTCCCGTCGGGATCTGGGCAGCCCAGCTACGTGGCCCGGTCCTCTGCCGGAGGGTACCGCAGAGCTAAGCCCCGGGGTCGGCAGCGGCCCGGACCCGGGCCAATGGCCGGACCAGGCTGGGGCAGCCCGGGCGCGCAGCCCGGTCCTCTGCCGGCGGGTGCCGCGGAGCTAAGTCCCGGGGTAGGAAGCGGCCCGGAGCGGGGCTGAGTGCCGGTCCGGGCGCGGGGCGGCCTGGGCACGCGGCCCGGCCCTCGGCCTTCTAGTGCCGCGGAGCTAATCCCCGGGGTAGGCAGCGGCCAGGAGCGCGGCCGAGTGTCGGGACGGGAGCGGGGTGGCCCTTACGCGCGGCCCGGCCCTTGTCCGGCGACTGCCATGGGTCTAAACCCCGGGGTCACCAGCAGCCCGGAGCGGGGCTGAAGTGTGGACCGGGCACGGGGCGGCCCAGGCTAGCGGCCCATCCCTCCGCCAGGGGGTGCCGCGGAGCTAAGCCCCGGGGTCGGCAGCGGCCCGGAGCGGGGCCGAGGTCCGTGACGGGCGCGGCAGGCCAGGGTGCGAGGACCAGCCTTCCTCCGGTGGGTGCCGCGGAGATAAGCCCCGGGTTGGCAGCGGCCGGGAGCGGGGCCAGGTCCGAGCGGGGCACGCGGCGTCCCCAGCACGCGGCACAGCCGTCGGCCCGCGTGCGCCACGGATCTAAGCCCCGGGGTCAGCAACGGCCCGGAGCGGGGCCAAGGGCCGGGCAGGGCGCGGTGTGGCCCGGGCACGCGGCCCGGCCCTCGGCCCGTGGTTGCCACATAGCTAAGCCCCGTGGCGGTAGCGGCCCAGAGCGAGGGCGAGGGCCGGGCCGGGCGCTGGGTGTCCCGGGCACGTGGCCAGGCCCTCCGCTGGCGGTTGCCGCAGAGCTAAGCCCCGGGGTTGGCAGCGGCCCGGCGCAGGGCCGAGGGCCTGGCCTGGCGCGGGGCAGCCCGGGGGAGCATCCCGGCCCTCCGCCCGCGGGTGCCGCAGAGCTAAGCCCCGGGGTCAGCAGCGGCCAGGAACGCGGCCGATGGTCGGGACGGGCGTGGTGTGGCCCGGGAGCGCGGCCCGGCCCTCGGACCGCGGGTGCCGCGGAGCTAAGCCCCGGGGTCGGCAGCGCCCCGGAGCGGGGCCGAGGGCTCGGCCGGGCGCGTGTGGGACCGGGCACGCGGCCCGGCTCTCCGCCGTTGTGTGCCGCGGAGCTAAGCCCTGTGGTCGGGAGCGGCCCAGAACGCGGCCGAGGGTCCCGATGAGATCACGGCAGCCCGGGCAGGTGACCCGGTCCTCCCCGGGCGGGTGCCGCTGAAATAAGACCTGGGGTCGGCAGCGGCCCGGAGCGGGGCCGATGGCCGGGCCAGGCGCAGGGCAGTCAGGTTCGCGGCCCGGTCCTCTGACGGCGGGTGCGCGGAGCTTATCCCCGGGGTTGGCAGCGGCCAGGAGCGCGGCCGAGTGTCGGGACGGGTGCGGGGCGGCCCGTGCGAGCCTCCCGGCCCTTGTCCCGCGGATGCCATGGAGCTAAGCCTCGTGGTCGGCAGCAGACCGGGCGCGGGGCGGCCCAGGCGTGCGGCCCATCCCTCCGCTGGGGGGTGCCGCGGAGCTAAGCCCCGGGGTCGGCAGCGGCCCGGAGCTGGTCCGAGGGCCGGGTTGGGCGCGGCAGGCCAGGGCACGAGGACCGGCCTTCCGCCGGTGGGTGCCGCGGAGCTAAGCCCCGGGTCATCAGCGGCCCGGAGCGGGGCCAGGGCCGGGCGGGGCACGCGGCGGCCCAGGCACGCGGCACAGTCCTCGGCCCGGTATGCCGCGGAGCTAAGCCCCGGGGTCGGCAGCGGACCGGAGCGGGGCCGAGGGTCGGGACGGGAGCGGGGCGGCTCGGGTGCCCGGCCCAACCCTCGGAACGCGGGTGCCACGGGGCTAAGCCCTGGGGTCCGCAGCGGCCCAGAACGCGGCCGAGGGTACCGACAGGATTGGGGCAGCCCAGGCACATGGCCTGGTCCTCTGCCGGCGGGTGCCGCGGAGCTAAGCCCTGGTGTCGGCAGTGGCCCGGAGCGGGGCCGATGGCCGGGCCGGGCGAGGAGCAGACCGGGCGCGTGGCCCGGTCCTCCACCGGCGGGTGCCGCGGAGCTAAGTCCCTAGGATCGCAGCGGCCCGGACCGGGGCCGAGGGCCGGTCCGTGCGCGGGGCAGTCCGGGCACGCAACCCAGCCCTCAGCCCGCTGGTGCCGCAGAGCTAAGCCCCAGAGTCGGCAGCGGCCCGGAGCAGGGCTGAGGGCCGTGGCGGTCGCGGCCGGCCTGGGCATGCCTCCCGGCTCTCCTCCAATGGGTGCCGCAGAACTAAGCCTGGGGGTCGGCAGCGGCCCGTAGCGGGGCCAGGGCCGGGCCGTGCACGGGGCGGCCCTGGCGCGCAGCACAGCACTCGGCCTGCGTGAGCCGCGGAGCTAAGTCCCGGGGTCGAGAGCGGCCCCTAGCAGGGCTGAGTGCCGGGCAGGGCGCGGGGAGGCCCGGGCACTCGGCCCAGCCCTCCGCCGGGGGGTGCCGCGGAGCTAAGCCCCGGGGTCGGCAGCGGCCCGAAACGGGGCCAAGGGTCGGGACGGGAGCGGGGCGGCTCGGGCGCCCGGCCCGACCCTCGGACCGCGGGTTCCGCGGGACTAAGCCCCAGGGTCAGCAGCGGCCCGGGGCGGGGTCGATGGCCGGGCCGGGCGCGGGGCGGCCCGGGCCCGCGGCCAGGACATTCGCCGGTGGGTGCTGCGGAGCTAAGCCCTGAGGTCGGCAGCCGCCCGGAGCGGGGCCGATGGCCGGGCCGGGCGAGGGGCAGCCCGGGCGTGCGGCCCGGTCCTCCGCCGATGTGTGCCGCAGAGCTAAGCCTGGGGGTCGGCAGCGGCCCGTAGCGGGGCCGAGGGTCGGGACGGGAGCGGGGCGGCTCGGGTGCCCGGCCCGACCCTCAGACCGCGGGTGCCGAGGGGCTAAGCCCTGGGATCCGCAGCAGCCCAGAACGCGGCTGAGGGTACCGACAGGATTGGGGCAGCTCGGGCACATGTACCGTTCAAACGCCGGCAGGTGCCGCGGAGCTAAGCCCCAGGTTCGGCAGCGGCCCGGAACGCGGCTGATGGTCGGGACGGAAGCGGGGCGGCTCAGGTGCACGTCCCGGTCCTCCGTCGGTGGGTGCCGCAGAGCTAAGCCCCGGTGTTGGCAGCGGCCCAGAGCGGTGCCGCAGTCCCGGCCGGGCGCGGTGCGGCACAGGCGCGTGGCCTGGCCCTCGGCCGGCGGGTGCCCCGGAGCTAATCCCCGGGGTCGGCAGCCGCCAAGAGCGGGGCCGAGTGCTGGACCAGGCGCGGCTCGGCCCGGGCGCGCGGCCCGGCCCTCCGCCGTTGTGTGCCGCGGAGCAAAGCCCTGGGGTCTGGAGCGGCCCAGAACGTGGCCGAGGGTCCCGACGGGATCGGGGCAGCCCGGACACGTGGCCCTGTTCTTTGCCGGCGGGTGCCGCGGAGCTAAGCCCGGGGTCGGCAGCGGCCCGGAGCGGGGCCAATGGCCGTGCAGGGTGCGGGGCAGCCCAGGCCCGCGGCTCGGTCCTCTGCTGGCGGGTGCCGCGGAGCTAAGTCCCTGGGTCGGCAGCAGCCCGGAGCGGGGCCGAAGGCCGGTCCCAGCGCGGGGCGGCTCGGGCACGCGGCTCAGCCCTCTGCCGGCGGGTGCCGCGGAGCTAAGCCCCGGGGTTGGCTGCTGCACGGAGCGGGACCGAGGGCCGTGCATGGCGCGGATGGCCCGGGTGCGTGGACCGGCCTTCCGCAGGCGGGTGCCGCGTTGCTAAGCCCCGGGTTCGGCAGTGGCCCGGAGCAGGGTTAGGGCCAGGCCGGGCGCGGGGAGGACCTGGCGCACGGCCCGGCCCTCGGACCGCAGCTGCTGCGGAGCTGAGCCACTTGGTCGGCAGCGGCCCAGAACGCGGCCGATGGTCGGGACAGGAGCGGGGCTGCCCGGGCACGGGGCCTGGTCCTCCGCCGGCGAGTGTGGCGGAGCTAAGCTCCGGGGTCGGCAGCGGCCGGGAGCGGGGCCGAGGGCCGGGCAAGGTGTGGGGCTTCCCGGGTGCACGGCCCCTTCTCTCGGCCCGCGGGTGCCGTGGAGCTAAGCCGCGGGGTTGGCAGCGCCCAGGAGGGGGGCCGAGGGCCAGGCCGGTTGCGGCCGGCCCTGGCACGCGGACTGACCCTCTGTTGGTGGGTACCGCAGAGCTAAGCCCTGAGTTCGGCAGCGGCCCAGAGCGGGGCCATGGCTGGGACGGGAGCGGGACCCCCCGCGGCTCGCGGCCTGGTCCTCGGACCACAGTGGCGCGGAGGTAAGCCCGAGGTCGGCAGCGGTCTAGAGCACGGCCGAGTGTTGGAACGGGCGCGGGCCAGCCTGGGCGCGCGGCCCGGCCCTCGGCCTGTTGGTGCCTTGAAGCTAAGCCCCGGGGTCGGCAGTGGCCGGGAGCGGGGCCGAGGGCCGGGCCGGGCAAGGGGCGGCCCTGGCGCGCAGCACAGCACTCGGCCTGCGTGAGCCGCGGAGCTAAGTCCCGGGGTCAACAGAGGCCCCTAGCAGGGCCGAGGGCCGGGCAGGGCACAGGGCGGCCCGGGCGCGTGGCCCAGCCCTCCGCCGGGGGGTGCCGCGGGGCTAAGTCCCGGGGTCGGCCACGGCCCGGAGCGGGGCCGAGGGCCGGCAGGGCGTGGGGCGGCCCGGGCGCGTGGCCAGACCCTACACCGGCGGGTGCCGCGGAGCTAAGCCTCGGGGTCGGCAGCGGCCCGGAGATGGGCCGAGTGCAGGGCAGGGCGCAGGGCGGACCCGGCACTCGGCCAAGCTCTCTGCCGGGGTGTGCCGCGGAGCTAAGCCCCGGGGTCAGCAGCGGCCCGAAGCGGGGCCGAGGGTCGGGACGGGAACGGGGCTGCTCGGGCGCCCGGCCCGACCCTCGGATCGCGGGTGCCGCGGGGCTAAACCCCGGGGTCTGCAGCGGTCCGGGGTGCGGCCGATGGCCGGGCCGGGCGCGGGGCGGCCCAGTCGCGCGGCCAGGACATCTGCTGGTGGGTGCTGTGGAGCTAAGCCCCGGAGTCGGCAGCGGCCCAGAGCAGGGCCGAGGGTCGGGACGGGAGCAGGGCGGCTCGGGCGCCCGGCCCGACCCTCGGACCGCGGGTGCCATGGGGCTAAGCCCTGCGGTTCCCAGTGGCCCAGAACGTGGCTGAGGGTACCGACAGGATTGGGGCAGCCCAGGCACGTGGCCTGGTCCTCCGCCGGCGGGTGCCGCAGAGCTAAGCCCCGGGGTCGGCAGCGGCCCGGAGTGGGGCCGATGGCCGGGCCGGGCGAGGGGCAGCCCGGATGTGCGGCCCGGTCCTCCACTGGCGGGTGCCGCGGAGCTAAGTCCCTGGGTTGGCAGCGGCCCGGAGCGGGGCCGAGGGCCGGTCCGGGCGCGGGGCGGTCCGGGCGCGCAGCCCGGCCCTCAGCCCGCTCGTGCCGCGGAGCTAAGCCCTGGGGTCCGCAGGAGCCCAGAACGCAGCCGAGGGTACCGACAGAATTGGGGCAGCTCGGGCAAATGTACCGTTCCTTCGCCGGCAGGTGCCGCGGAGCTATGCCCCGGGTTCGGCAGCGGCACGGAACGCAGCCCATGGTCGGGACGGAAGCGGGGCGGCTCGGGTGCACGTCCCAGTCCTCTGCCGGTGGGTGCCGCAGAGCTAAGCCCCGGTGTCGGCAGCGGCCTGGAGCGGTGCCACAGTCCCGGCCGGGTGCGGTGCAGCACAGGCGCGTGGCCCGGCCCTCGGCCGGCTGGTGCAGCGGAGCTAATCCCCGGGGTCAGCAGCCACCCGGAGCAGGGCCAATGGCTGGGCCGGGCGAGGGGCAGCCCGGGCGCGCTGCCCGGTCCTCCACCGGCAGGTGCCGCGGAGCTAAGTTCCTGGGTCGGCAGTGGCCTATTGCAGGGCCGAGGGTCGGGACGGGAGTGGTGTGGCTCGGGTTCCCGGCCCGACCCTCAGACCGCGGGTGCCGAGGGGCTAAGCCCTGGGGTCCGCAGCAGCCCAGAATGCGGCCGAGGTTACCTACAGGATTGGGGCAGCTCGGGCACATGTACCGTTCCTCCGCTGGCAGGTGCTGCGGAGCTAAGCCCCGGGTTCGGCAGTAGCCCGGAATGCAGCCGATGGTCGGGATGTAAGCGGGGCGGCTCGGGTGCACGTCCCGGTCCTCCGCCGGTGGGTGCCGCAGAGCTAAGCCCCGGTGTCTGCAGCGGCCCGGAGCGGGGCCGAGTGCTGGACCAGGCGTGGGTCGGCCCGGGCCTGCGGCCCGGCCCTCCGCCATTGTGTGCCGCGGAGGAAAGCCCCGGGGTCGGCAGCAGCCGGGAGCGGGGCCGAGGGCCGGGCAAGGTGTGGGGCGTCCCGGGTGCACGGCCCCTTCTCTCGGCCCGCGGTTGCCGTGGAGCTAAGCCGCGGGGTTGGCAGCGCCCAGGAGGGCGGCCGTGGGCCGGGCCGGTCGCGGCCGGCCCTGCCACGCGGACTGCCCCTCTGTTAGTGGGTACCGCAGAGCTGAGCCCTGGGTTCGGCAATGGCCCGGAGCGGGGCCATGGCTGGGACGGGAGAGGGGCAGCCGGGGCGAGCGCCCGGTCCTCCACCGGTGGGTACTGCGGAGCTAAGTCCCTGGGTCGGCAGCGGCCCCGAGCGGGACCGAGGGTCGGGATGGGAGCGGGGACACTCGGATGCCCGGCCCAAACCTCAGACCGCGGGTGCCGAGGGGCTAAGCCCTTGGGTCCGCAGCAGCCCAAAACGCGGCCGAGGTTACCGACAGGATTGGGGCAGCTCGGCACATGTACCGTTCCTCACCCGGTGGGTGCTGCAGAGCTAAGCCCCGGTGTTGGCAGCGGCCCGGAGCGGTGCCGCGGTCCCGGCAGGGTGCGGTGCGGCACAGGTGCGCGGCCCAGCCCCCGGCCTGCGGGTGCCACAGAGCTAATCCCTGGGGTCGGCAGCCGCCTGGAGTGGGGCCGAGTGCTGGACCAGGCACGGGTCGGGCCGGGCGCTGCCCGGCCCTCCGCCGCTGTGTGCCGCGGAACAAAGCCCTGGGGTTTGGAGAGGCCCAGAACGCGGCTGAGGGTCCCGACGGGATCGGGGCAGTCCAGGCACGTGGCCCGGAACTCCGCCGTTGTGTGCCGCGGGGCTAAGCCCTGGGTTCGGCAGTGGCTCAGAACGCAGCCGAGGGTCCCGACGGGATCGGGGCAGCCCGGGCACGTGGCCCTGTTCTTCGCCGGCAGGTGCCGCGGAGATAAGCCCCGTTGTCGGCAGTGGCCCGGAGCGGGGCCAATGGCCGTGCAGGGCGCGGGGCAGCCCGGGACCGCGGCCCAGTCCTCCTCCCGCGGGTGCTGCGGAGCTAAGTCCCTGGGTCAGCAGCAGCCAGGAGCGGGTCTGAGGGCCGGTCCCAGCGCGGGGCGGCCCTGGCGCACGGCTCCGCCCTCCGCCGGCGTGTGCCACAGAGCTAAGCCCAGGGGTCGGCAGCGGCCCGGACCGGGGCCGAGGGCCGGGTCAGGCGCGGGGCAGCGCAGGCATGCGTTCCGACCCTCGGCCCGCGGGTGCCGCCGAGCTAAGACCCGGGGTAGGCAGCGGCCCAGAACGCGGCCGAGGGTCCCGACGGGATCGGGGCAGCCCAGGCACGTGGCCCTGTTCTCTGCCGGAGGGTGGTGCTGAGCTAAGGCCGGGGGTCGGCAGCGGCCCAGAACGCGGCCGAGGGTCCTGACGGAATTGGGGCAGCCCAGGCACGTGGCCCTATTCTCCGTTGGCGGGTGCCGCAGAGCTAAGCCACGGGGTCGGCAGAGGCCAGGAGCGGGGCCAATGGCAGTGCAGGGCGCGGGGCAGCCCGGGCCCGCGGGCCAGTTCTCCACCGGCGGGTGCCGCGGAGCAAAGTCCCGGGGTCGGCAGCAGCCCAGAACGGGGCCGAGGGCCTGTCGCAGCGCGGGGTGTCCCGTGCGCGCGGCTCAGCCCTCCGCCGGCGGGTGCCGCAGAGCTAAGCCCCGGGGTCAGCAGCGGCCTGGAGTGGGGCCGAGGGACGTGCCCTGCCCGCGGAGGCCTGAGCGCGCGGACCGGCCCTCCGCAGGCGGGTGCCGCGGAGCTAAGCCCCGGGGTTGGCAGTGGCCCGATGAGGGGCAGAGGGTCGGGACGGGAGCGGGGCGGCTGGGGCGCCCGGCCCGACGCTCGGACCGCGGGAGCTGCCCGGCTAAGTCCTGGGGTCCGCAGCGGCCCAGAACGCTGCCGAGGGTCCCGACGGGATCGGGCAGCCCGGGCACGTGGCCCGGTCCTCTGCCGGCGGGTGCCACGGAGCTAAGCCCCGGGGTCGGCAGTGGCCCAGAATGCGGCCGACGGTCCTGAAGGGATCTGGGCTGCCTGGGCACGTGGCCCGTCCCTCCCTAGTTGTGTGGCCGTGGGGCTAAGCCCTGGGGTCAGCAGCGGCCCAGAACGCGGCCGAGGGTCCCGACGGGATCGGGGCAGCCCGGGCACGTGGCCCGGTCCTCCGTCGGCGGGTGCCTCGAGTTAAGCCCCGCGGTCAGAAGCGGCCCAGAGCGGGGCCAAGGGTCGGGACGGGAGCGGGGCGGCTCAGGCGCCCGGCCCGACCCTTGGACCGTGGGTGCTATGGGGCTAAGCCCTGGGGTCCCCAGCGGCCCAAAACGCGGCCGAGGGTACCGACAGGATTGGGGCAGCCCAGGCACGTGGCCTGGTCCTCCGCCGGCGGGTGCCGCAGAGCTAAGCCCCGGGGTCGGCAGCGGCCCGGAGTGGGGCCGATGGCCGGGCCGGGCGAGGGGCAGCCCGGGCGCGCGGCCCGGTCCTCCACCGGCGGGTGCCACGGAGCTAAGTCCCTGGGTCGGCAGCGGCCCGGAGCAGGGCCGAGGGCCGGTCCGGGCGCGGGGCGGTCCGGGCGCGCAGCCCCGCCCTCGGCCCGCTGGTGCCGAGGAGCTAAGCCCTGGGTTCCGCAGGAGCCCAGAACGCAGCCGAGGGTACCGACAGAATTGGGGCAGCTCGGGCAAATGTACCGTTCCTCTGCCGGCGGGTGCCGCGGAGCTATGCCCCGGGTTCGGCATCGGCCCGGAACGCAGCCGATGGTGGGACATAAGCGGGGCGGCTCGGGTGCACGTCCCGGTCCTCCGCCGGTGAGTGCCGCAGAGCTAAGCCCCGGTGTCGGCAGCGGCCCGGAGCGGTGCCACAGTTCCGGCCGGGTGCGGTGCAGCACAGGCGCGTGGCCCGGCCCTCGGCCGGCTGGTGCAGCGGAGCTAATCCCCGGGGTCAGCAGCCGCCCGGAGCAGGGCCGGTGGCCGGGCCGGGCGATGGGCAGCCCGGACGCGCGGCCCGGTCCTCCACCGGCGGGTGCTGCGGAGCTAAGTCCCTGTGTCGGCAGCGGCCCAGAGCGGGGCTGAGGGTCGGGATGGGAGCGGGGCGGCTCGGGTGCCCGGCCCGACCCTCAGACCGCGGGTGCCGAGGGGCTAAGCCCTGGGGTCCGCAGCAGCCCAGAACGCGGCCGAGGTTACCGACAGGATTGGGTCAGCTCGGTCACATGTACCGTTCCTCCGCTGGAAGGTGCCGCGGAGCTAAGCCCCGGGTTCGGCAGCAGCCTGGAACGCGGCCGATGGTTGGGACGTAAGCGGGGCGGCTTTGGTGCACGTCCCGGTCCTCTGCTGGTGGGTACCGCAGAGCTAAGCCCCGGTGTCTGCAGCGGCCCGGAGCGGGGCCGAGTGCTGGACCAGGCGTGGGTCGGCCCGGGCGCGCGGCCCGGCCCTCCGCCGTTGTGTGCCGCGGAGCAAAGCCCCGGGGTCGGCAGCGGCCGGGAGCGGGGCCGAGGGCCGGGCAAGGTGTGGGGCGTCCCGGGTGCACGGCCCCTTCTTTTGGCCCGCGCGTGCCGTGGAGATAAGCCGCGGGGTTGGCAGTGCCCAGGAGGGGGGCCGAGGACCGGGCCGGTCGCGGCTGGCCCTGCCACGCGGACTGACCCTCTGTTGGTGGGTACCGCAGAGCTAAGCCCTGGGTTCGGCAACGGCCCGGAGCGGGGCTATGGCTGGGACAGGAGCGGGACGCCCCGCGGCTTGCGGCCTGGCCCTTGGCCCGCGAGTGCCACGGAGCTAAGCCCGAGGTCGGCAGCGGTTTGGAGCGCGGCCGAGTGTCGGTATGGGCGTGGGCCGGCCCGGGTGCGCGGTCCGGCCCTTGGCCTGTTGGTGCCTTGAAGCTAAGCCCCGGGGTCGGCAGTGGCCCAGAACGTGGCCGAGGGTCGGGACGGGAGCGGGGCTGCTCGGGCGCGCGGCCCGGTCCTCCGCTGGCGGATGCTGCGGAGCTAAGCCCCGGGTCTCGGCAGTGGCCGGTAGCAGGGCCAAGGGCCGGGCCAGGCAAGGGGCGGCCCTGGCGCGCAGCACAGCACTCGGCCTGTGTGAGCCGTGGAGCTAAATCCCGGGGTTGACAGCGGCCCCTAGCAGGGCCGAGGGCCGGGTGGGGCGCGGGGCGGCCCGGTTGCGTGGCCCAGCCCTCCACCGGGGGGTGCCGTGGGGCTAAGTCCCGGGGTCCGCCACGGCCCGGAGCGGGGCCGAGGGCTGGCAGGGCGTATGGCGGCCCAGGCGCATGGCCAGACCCTACGCCGGTGGATGCCGCAGAGCTAAGCCTCGGGGTCGGCAGCGGCCCTGAGCGGGGCCGAGCGCAGGGCAGGGCGCGGGGCGGCCCGGGCACTCGGGTCAGCCCTCCGCCGGGGGGTGCCACGGAGCTAAGCCCCGGGGTCGGCAGCGGCCCAGAGCGGGCCCGAGGGTCGGGACGGGAGCGGGGCGGGTCGGGCGCCCGGCCCGACCCTCGGACCATGGGTGCCGCGGGGCTAAGCCCCAGGGTGAGCAGCGGCCTGGCCTGGGGTGGGGCCGATGGCTGGGCCGGGCGCTGGGTGGCCCGGGCGCGCGGCAAGGACATCCGCCGGTGGGTGCTGCGGAGCTAAGGCCTTGGGTCGGCAGCGGCCCAGAGCGGGGCCGAGGGTCGGGACGGGAGCGAGGCGGCTCGGGCGCCCGGCCCGACCCTCGGACCGCTGGTGCCACGGGGCTAAGCCCTGGGGTCCCCAGCGGCCCAGAACGCGGCCGAGGGTACCGACAGTTTTGGGGCAGCCCAGGCACGTGGCCTGGTCCTCCGCCGGCGGGTACCGCGGAGCTAAGCCCCGGGGTCGGCAGCGGCCCGGAGTGGGGCCGATGGCCGGGCCAGGCGAGGGGCAGCCGGGGCGCGCGGCCCGGTCCTCCACCAGTGGGTACCGCGGAGCTAAGTCCCTGGGTCGGCAGCGGCCCGGAGCGGGACCGAGGGCCGGTCCGGACGCGGGGCGGTCCGGGCGCGCAGCCCGGCCCTCAGCCCACTGGTGTCGCGGAGCTTAGCCCTGGGGTCCACAGCAGCCCAGAACGCGGCCGAGGGTACCAACAGGATTGGTGCAGCTCGGGCACATGTACCGTTCCTCCGCCGGTGGGTGCCGCAGAGCTAAGCCCCGGTGTCGGCAGCAGCCCGGAGCGGTGCCGCGGTACCGGCTGGGTGAGGTGCAGCACAGGCGCGCGGCCCGGCCCTCAGTCTGCGGGTGCAGCGGAGCTAATCCCTGGGGTCGGCAGCCGCCCGGAGCGGGGCCGATGGACAGGCTGCGCGAGCGGCCACCCGGGCGCGCGGCCCGGTCCTCCGCCGACGGGTGCCGCAGAGCTAAGCCTGGGGGTCGGCAGCGGCCCGTAGTGGGGCCGGGGGTCGGGACGGGAGCGGGGCGACTCGGGTGCCCGGTCCCAACCTCAGACCGTGGGTGCCGAGGGGCTAAGCCCTTGGGTCCGCAGCAGCCCAGAACGCGGCCGAGGTTACCGACAGTATTGGGGCAGCTCGGGCACATGTACCGTTCCTCCGCCGGTGGGTGCCGCAGAGCTAAGCCCCGGTGTTGGCAGTGGCCCGGAGCGGTGCCGCAGTCCCGGCAGGGTGCGGTGTGGCACAGGCGCGCGGCCCAGCCCTCGGCCGGTGGGTGCCGCGGAGCTAATCCCCGGGGTCGGCAGCCGCCTGGAGTGGGACCGAGTGCTGTACCAAGCGCGGGTCGTCCCGGGTGAGCGGCCCGGCCCTCCGCCATTGTGTGCCGCGGAGCAAAGCCCTGGGGTCTGGAGAGGCCCAGAACGCGGCTGAGGGTCCCGATGGGATCGGGGCAGCCCGGGCACGTGGCCCTGTTCTTCGCCGGCAGGTGCCGCGGAGCTAAGCCCCGTTGTCGGCAGTGGCCCGGAGCGGGGCCAATGGCCGTGCAGGGCGCGGGGCAGCCCAGGCCCGCGGCCCGGTCCTCCGCCGGTGGGTGCCGCGGAGCTAAGTCCCTGGTTCAGCAGCAGCCAGGAGCGGGGCCGAGGGCCGGTCCCAGCGCAGCCCGGGGGCGCGCGGCTCAGTCCTCCGCAGGCGGGTGCCGCAGAGCTACGCCCAGGGGTCGGCAGCGGCCCGGACCGGGGCCGAGGGCCGGGTCAGGCGCGGGGCGGCGCAGGCATGCGGCCCGACCCTCGGCCCGCGGGTGCCGCCGAGCTAAGACCCGGGGTAGGCAGCGGCCCAGAACGCGGCCGAGGGTCCCGACGGGATCGGGCAGCCCGGGCACGTGGCCCGGTCCTCCGCCGGCGGGTGCTGCGGAGCTAAGCCCCGGGGTCGGCAGCGGCCCAGAACGCGGCCGAGGGTCCTGACGGGATCGGGGCAGCCCAGGCACGTGGCCCTATTCTCCGACGGCGGGTGCCGCAGAGCTAAGCCACGGGGTCGGCAGAGGCCAGGAGCGGGGCCAATGGCCGTGCAGGGCGCGGGGCAGCCCGGACCCGTGGCCCAGTTCTCCACCGGCGGGTGCCGCGGAGCTAAGTCCCGGGGTCGGCAGCAGCCCGGAGCGGGGCCGAGTGCCGTTCGCAGCGCGGGGTGTCCTGTGCGCGCGGCTCAGCCCTCTGCCGGCGGGCACTGCAGAGCTAAGCCACGGGGTCAGCAGCAGCCTGGAGTGGGGACGAGGGACGTGCCGTGCCCGGGGAGGCCCGAGCGCGCGGACCGGCCCTCCGCAGGCGGGTGCCGCGGAGCTAAGCCCCGGGGTTGGCAGTGGCCCGATGAGGGGCAGAGGGTCGGGACGGGAGCGGGGTGGCTGGGGCACCCGGCCCGACCCTCGGAACGCGGGTGCCGCGGGGCTAAGCCCTGTGGTCCGCAGCGGCCCAGAACGCTGCCGAGGGTCCCGACAGGATCGGGCAGCCCGGGCACGTGGCCCGGTCCTCCGCTGGTGGGTGCCGCGGAGCTAAGCCCCGGGGTCGGCAGCGGCACAGAACGCGGCCGAGGGTCCCGAAGGGATCTGGGCTGCCTGGGCACGTGGCCCGTCCCTCCCTAGTTGTGTGCTGCGGGGCTAAGCCCTGGGGTCAGCAGCGGCCCAGAACGCGGCCGAGGGTCCCGACGGGATCGGGGCAGCCCGGGCACGTGGCCCGGTCCTCCGCCGGCGGGTGCCTCGAGCTAAGCCCCGGGGTCGGCAGCGGCCCAGAACGCAGCCGATGGTCGGGACGGGAGTGGGGAGGCTCGGGTGCACGTCCCTGTCCTCCGCCGGCGGGTGCAGCGGAGCTAACTCCCAGGGTCGGCAGCGTCACGGGGCGGGGCCGAGGGCCGGGCCGGGCGTGGTGTGGCCCGGAAGCGCAGCCCTGCCCTCGGACCGCGGGTGACGCGGAGTTAAGCCCCGGTTTCGGCAGCGGCCAGCGGCAGGCCGAGGGCCCAGCCGGGCGCTGTGGGGCCCGGGCTTGCGACCCGGCCCTCAGCCCGCGGGTACCGCGGAGCTAAGCCACGGGGTCAGCAACTACCCGGGGCAGGGCCGAGGGCCGGGCAGGGCGCGAGGCGCCCCGGCGCGCGCCCAGGCCATCCGACGGTGGGTGCCGTGGGTCAAAGCCCCTGGGTCGGTAGCGGCCCAGAGCATGGCGAGGGCCGGGCCGGGCGCTGGGAGGCCCAGGCACGCGGCCCCGCACTCGCCCCGCTGGTGACGCGGAGCTAAGCCCCCGGGTCAGCAGCGGCCAGGGAGCGAGGTCAGGCACTCCGCCGGCGGGTGCCGCGGAGCTAAGTCCCAGGATCGGCAGCAGCCCAGGCCGGGGCCGAGGGCCGGGCCGGGCGCGGTGCGGCCCGTGCGCGCGGTGCGGCCCTCGCCCCGCGGGTGCCGCGGAGCTAAGCCCCGCAGTCCGCAGCGGCCCGGAGCGGGGCCGAAGGCCGGGCCCGGCGCTGGACGGCCCGGGCGCGTGGCCAGGCCCTCCGCTGGCGGGTGCCGCGGATCTAAGCCCCGGGGTCGGTAGCGGCCCGAAGAGGGGCAGAGGGTCGGGACGGCAGCGGGGCGTCTGGGGCGCCTGGCCCGACCCTCGGACCGTGGGTGCCACGGGGCTAAGCCCTGGGGTCTGCAGCGGCCGAGAACGCTTCCGAGGGTCCCGACGGGATCTGGGCTGCCTGGGCACGTGGCCCGTCCCTCCATAGTTGTGTGCCGCGGGGCCAAGCCCTGGGGTAAGCAGCGGCCCAGAACACGGCCGAGGGTCTCGACGGGATCGGGGCAGCCCGGGCACGTGGCCCGGTCCTCCGCCGGTGGGTGCCGCGGAGTTAAGCACCGGGGTCGGCAGCGGCCCAGAACGCGGCCAATGGTCGGCACGGGAGCGGGGCGGCTCGGGTGCACGTCCCTGTCCTCCGCCGATGGGTGCAGCGGAGCTAACTCCCGGGGTCGGCAGCGTCACGGGGCGGGGTCGAGGGCCGGGCCGGGCGTGGTGTGGCCCGGAAGCGCAGCCCTGCCCTCGGACCGCGGGTGACGCGGAGCTAAGCCCCGGTTTCGGTAGCGGCCCGCAGCAGGCCGAGGGCCCAGCCGGGCGCTGTGGGGCCCGGGCTCGGGAGCCGGCCCTCCGCCCGCGGGTGCCGCGGAGCTAAGCCACGGGGTCAGCAACTGCCCGGGGCGGGGCCGAGCGCCGGGCTGGGCACGAGGCGGCCCTGGCGCACTCCCAGGCCATCCGAAGGCGGGTGCCGTGGGTCAAAGCCCCTGGGTCGGTAGCGGCCCAAAGCATGGCGAGGGCCGGGCCGGGTGCGGGGAGGCCCAGGCACGCGGCCCCGCCCTCGGCCCGCTGGTGATGCGGAGCTAAGCCCCGGGGTCAGCAGCGGCCCGGGAGCGAGGCCAGGCACTACGCCGGCGGGTGCCATGGAGCTAAGCCACGGGATCGGCAGCAGCCCAGGGCGGGGCCGAGTGCCGGGCCGGGCGTGGTGCAGCCCGGGCGCTTGGTCCGGCCCTCGGCCCGCGGGTGCCGCGGAGCTAAGCCCCGCGGTCTGCAGCGGCCCGGAGCGGGGCCGAAGGCCGGGCCGGGCGCTGGACAGCCCGGGCGCGTGGCCAGGCCCTCCACTGGCGGGTGCCGCGGAGCTAAGCCCCGGGGTCGGTAGCGGCCCGGAGCGGGGCCAGGCACGGGCCGGGCGTGGGGCGGCCCCAGCGCACAGCTCGGCCCTCGGCCCGCCTTGGCCGCGGAGCTAAGCCCCGGGGTAGGCAGCGGCCCGGAGCGGGGCCGAGGGCCGGGCTGGTCGTGGGGCAGCCCGGGCGCCATGCCCAGCCATCCGCCGGCGGGTGCCTCTTGCTAAGTCCTGGGGTTGGCAGCGTCTCGGAGCGCGGCCGAGTGTCGTGACGGGAGCGTGGCGGCCCATGAGCACAGCCCGGCCCTTGTCCCGCGGGTGCCACAGAACTAAGCCCCAGGGTCGGCAGCGGCCCGGAGCGGGGCCGAGGGCCGGGCTGGGTGCGGGGTGGCCTGGGCGCACGTCCCAGCCCTCCGCCAGGGGGTGCCGCCGAGCTAAGCCCCGGGGTTGGCTGCGGTCCGAAGAGGGCCCGAAGGTCGGGACGGGAGCGGGGCGGCTCAGGTGCCCGGCCCGACCCTCGGACCGTGGGTGCTGCGGGGCTAAGCCCTGGGGTCCGCAGCGGCCCAGAACGCTGCCTAGGGTCCCGACAGGATCGGGCAGCCTGGGCACGTGGCCCAGTCCTCCGCCGGCGGGTGCCGCGGAGCTAAGCCAAGGGGTCGGTAGTGGCCCTTAGTGGGGCCGATGGAAGGGCCGGGCGAGGGGCAGACCGGGCGCGCGGCCCGGTCCTCCACCGACGAGTGCCGCGGAGCTAATTCCCGGAGTCGACAGCGGCCCGGAGAGGGGCTGATTGCCGGACCGGGCGCGGGGCGGTCTGGGCACGCAGCCCGGCCCTCAGCCCGCTGGTGCCGCGGAGCTAAGCCCTGGAGTCGGCTGCGGGCCGGAGCGGGGCCGAGGGTAGTGGCGGGCGCAGCCGGCCCTGGTGTGCCTCCCGGGCATCCGCTGATGGGTGCCGCGGAGCTAAGCCCCAGGATCGGCAGTGGCCCAGAGCGGGGCCAGGGCCGGGCCGGGCACGGGGTGGCCCCGGAGTGCAGCACAGCCCTCAACCCGCGTGAGCCGCGGAGCTAAGCCCCGGGGTTGGCAGCGGCCCGGAGCTGGGCCGAAGTCCGGGCCGGGCGCTGGACGGCCCGGGCGCGTGGCCAGGCCCTCCGCCGGCAGGTGCCGCCGAGCTAAGTCCCAGGGTCGGCAGCAGCCCAGAGCGGGGCCGAGGGCCGGGCCGGGCTCTGGGTGGACTGGGCGCGCTGCCCATCCATTCGCCGGCGCGTGCCACGGAGCTAAGCCCTGGGTTCTGCAGCGTCTTGGAGCGGGGCTGAGGGCCGGGTCGGGCCCTGGGCGACGCAGGCGCGTGGGCCGACCCTCGGACCGAGGGTGCCGCTGAGCTAAGACCCGGGGTCTGCAGCGTCCCGGATCGGGGCTGAGGACATTGATGGGCGCGGCCGGCCCGTGCGCGAGGACCGGCCTTCCACCAGTGGGTGCCGCGGAGCTAAGCCCTGGGTCGGCAGCGGCCCGGAGCAGGGCCGAAGGCCGGGCCGGGAGCTGGACAGCCCGGGCGCGTGGTCAGCCCCTCCACTGGCGGGTGCCTCGGAGCTAAGCCCCGGGGTCGGTAGCGGCCCGGAGTGGGGCCAGGCACGGGCCGGGCGCGGGGTGGCCCCGGCGCACAGCCCGGCCCTCGGCCCGCCTTGGCCGCGGAGCTAAGCCCCAGGGTAGGCAGCGGCCCGGAGCGGGGCCGAGGGCCGGGCTGGTCGTGGGGCAGCCCGGGCGCCATGCCCAGCCGTCCGCCGGCGGGTGCCTCTTGTTAAGTCCTGGGGTTGGCAGCGTCTCGGAGCGCGGCCGAGTGTCGTGACGGGAGCATGGCGGCCCATGAGCGCAGCCCGGCCCTTGTCCCACGGGTGCCACAGAACTAAGCCCCAGGGTCGGCAGCGGCCCGGAACGGGGCCGAGGGCCGGGCCGGTCGCGGCCGGCCCTGGCACGCGGTCTGACCCTCCATCGGTGGGTACCGCAGAGCTAAGCCCGGGGTTCAGCAGCGGCCCGGAGCTGGGCCATGGCCGGAACGGGAGCGGGGCCCCCCCGGCTCGCCGCCTGGCCCTCGACCAGCGGGTGCCGCGGAGCTAAGCCCCGGGTTCGGCAACGACCCAGAGCGGTACCGCAGGCCCGGTGTGGTGCGGTGCGGGACAGGAGCGTGGCCCGGCCCTCGGCTGTCGTGTGCTGCGGATCTAAGCCCCGGGGTCGGCAGCGGCCCGGAGCAGGGCCGAGGGATGGGACGGGCGCGGGTCGGCCCGGGCGCGCGGACCGTCCCTCCTCCGTTATGTGCTGTGGAGCTTAGCCCCGGGGTAGGCAGCGGCCCAGAGCGGGACTGAGGGCCGTGCCGGGCGCGGCCGGCCCCGGCGCGCGGACCGGCCATCTGCGAGCATGTGCCGTGGGGCTAAGCCCCGGGGTCCGCAGTGGCACGGAGCGGTGCCGCGGGCCCGGCCGAGTGTGGGGCGGCACTGGCGCGCGGCCTGGCCCTTGGCTGGCGGTTGCCGTGGAGATAAGCCCCGGGTTCGGCAGCGGCCCGGAGCGGGGCCAAGGACGGGCCGGGCACAGGGCGGCTCGGGCACGCGGCACAGCCCTCAGCCCATGTGTGCCGCGGAGCAAAGCCCTTGGGTTGGCAGTGGCCCGGAGCGGGGCCGACGCTGGGCCGGTCGCTGGGAGGCCCGGACGCGTGGCCAGGCCCTCCGCCGGCGGGTGCCGTGGAGCTAAGCCCCGGGGTCAGCAGCGGCCCGGAGCAGGGCCTAGGGCTGGGCCGGGCGTGGGTCGGCCCGGGCACGTTGCCAGTCCCTCCGCCTTTGTGTGCCGCGGAGCTAAGCCACGGTGTCGGCAGCGCCCCGGAGCAGGGCTGAGGGCCGGGCCGGTCGTGGCCGACCCTGGCACGCGGACTGACCCTCCGTCAGCGGGTACCGCAGAGCTAAGCCCCGGTACGGCAGAGGCCGGAGTGGGGCCATGGCCGGGACGGGAGCGGGGCCCCACCGGCTCGTGGCCCGGCCCTCGTCCCGCGGGTACTGCGGAGCTAAGCCCCGGGGTCGGCAGCGGCCCGGAGCGGTGTCGCTGGTCCGGCCGAGTGTGGGGTGGCACTGGCCCGCGGCCTGGCCCTCGGTCGTCGGTTACCGCGGAGCTAAGCCCCGGGTTAAGCAGCGGCCCGGAACGGGGCCAGGGATGGGCCGGGCACGGGGCGGCTCCGGCGCGCGGCACAGCCCTCGGCCCGTGTGTGCCGCGGAGCAAAGCCCTGGGTTTGGCAGCGGCCCGGAGCGAAGCCGACGCCGGGCCGGTCGCTGGGAGGCCTGGGCGCGTGGCCGGGCCCTCCGCCGGCGGGTGCCGCGGAGCTAACCCCGGGATCGGCAGCGGCCCGGAGCTGGGCTGAGGGACGGGCTGGGCGTGGGGCAGCCCGTGCATGCGGCTCGGCCCTCGGCCTTCGTGGGCCGCAGAGCAAAGCCCCGGGGTCAGTAGCAGCCCAGAGCAGGGCCGAGGGCCGGGCCAGCCGCTGGGCGGCACGGATGTGCGGACAGGCCTGCCGCCTGCAGTTGCCGCAGAGCTAAGCCCCTGGGTCGACAGCGGCCCGGGGTGGGGCCGAGGACTGGGCCGGGTGTGGTGTTGCCAGGGCGCACGGCATGGCCCTCCGCCGGGGGTCCCACGGAGCTAAGCCCCGGCGTTGGCAGCGGCCCTGAGGGGGCCGAGGGACGTGCCGGGCGCGGCGCGGCCCGGGCGCGCAGCCCGGCCCTCGGCCCGTGGGTACCGCGGAGCTAAGCCCCGGGGTCAGCAGCGGCCCTGAGGGGGCCGAGGGATGTGGTGGGTGCGGCGCGGCCCGGGCGCGCAGCCCGGCCCTCGGCCTGTGGGTACCGCGGAGCTATGCCCCGGGGTCAGCAGCGGCCCGGAACGAGGCCGAGGGCCGGGTCTGGCGCGGGGTGGCTCTGGCGTGCGGCCCGGTCCTCCGCCGGTGGGTGCTGCGGAGCTAAGTCCCGGGGTCAGCAGCAGCCCAGAGCGGGGCCAAGGGCCGGGGCGGGCGCGGGGCAGCCCGAGCGCGCGGCTCAGCCATCCGCCGGCAGGTGCCGCAGAGCTAAGCCCCGGGGTCGGCAGCGGTCCGGAGCAGGGCCGAGGGCCGGGTCGGGCGCGGGGCGGCACAGGTGCGCGGCCCGACCCTCGAGCGCGGGTCCGCGGAGCTAAGACCCGGGGTCGGAAGCGGCCCGGATCGGGGCTACGGGCCTTGATGGGCGCGGCTGGCGCGTGCGCGAGGACCGCCTTCTGCCGTTGGGGTGCCACGGAGCTAAGCCCCTGGTCGGCAGCGGCCCGGAGCGGGGCCAGGGCCGGGCGGGGCGCGCGGCAGCCCCAGCACGCGGCACAGCCCTCGTCCCGCGTTTGCCGCGGAGCTAAGTCCCGGGGTCGGGAGCGGCCCGGAGAGGGGCCGAGGGCTGGGCAGGACGCGGTGCAGCACTGGCATGCGGCCCGGGCCTCCGCCCGCAGGTGCCGCAGGGCTAAGCCCCGGGGTCGGCAGCGGCCCGGAGGGGGACCGAAGGCCGGGCCGGGCGTGGACCTCCCGGGAGCGTGGCCAGGCCCTCCGCTGGCGGGTGCCGCGGAGCTAAGCCCCGGTGTCGGCAGCGGCCCGGAGCGGTGCCGTGGTCCCGGTCGGGTGCGGTGCGGCACAGGCGCGCGGCCCGGCCCTCGGCCAGCGGGTGCCGCAGAGCTAAGCCCTGGGGTCGGCAACGGCCCGGAACGCGGCTGATGGTTGCGACGGGAGCGGGGCGGCTCGGGTGCGCGTCCCAGTCCTCCGCCGGTGGGAGCTGCAGAGCTAAGCCCCGGGGTCGGCGGCGGCCCGGGGCAGGGCCGAGGACCGTTCCAGGCGCGGTGCGGCCCGGTCGCGCAGCCCAGCCCTCGGACCGCGGGTGCCGCGGAGCTAAGGACCGGGGGTCAGCATTGGCCCGGAGTGGGGCCGAGGGTCCCGACGGTTTCGGGGCAGCCCGGGCACGTGGCCCGGCCCTCCGCCGGGGGTTGCCACTGAGCTAAGCCCCGGTGTTGGCAGTGGCCTGGAGCGGGGCCGAGGGCCGGGCCGGGTGCGGGGTAGCCCGGGCGCGAGCTCGGCCCTCCGCCGGCTGGTGCCGCAGAGCCAAGACCCGGGGTCGGCAGCAGCCAGGAGCGGTGCCACGGTCCCAGCCGGGTGCGGTGCGGCACAGGCGCGCAGCCTGGCCCTCGGCCGGCTGGTGCCGCAGAGCTAAGTCCTGGGGTCGGCAGCGGCCCGGAGCGGGACTGAGGGCCATGCATGGCGAGGATGGCCCGGGTGCGCGGACCGGCCCTCCGCAGGCGGGTGCCGCGGAGCTAAGCCCCGGGGTCGGCCGTGGCCCGGAGCGGGGCCAGGGCCAGGCCGGGCGTGGGGAGGACCTGGCGCGCGGCCCGGCCCTCGAACCGCGGGTGCCGTGGAGCTGAGCCACGGGGTCGGCAGCGGCCCAGAACGCGGCCGATGATCGGGACGGGAGTTGGGCTGCCCGGGCGCCGGGCCCGGTCCTCCGCTGGCGGGTGCCGTGGAGCTAAACCTCGAGGTCGGCAGCGGTCTGGAGCGCAGCCGAATGTTGGTACGGGTGCGGGCCTGCCCTGGCGCGTGGCCCGGCCCTCGGCCTGTTGGTGCCGCGAAGCTGAGCCCCAGGTTCGGGAGTGGCCCAGAACGCGGCTGAGGGTCCCGAAGGGATCTGGGCTGCCCAGGCACGTGGCCCGTCCCTCCGTCGTTGTGTGCAGCGGGGCTAAGCCCTGAGGTCAGCAGCGGCCCAGAACACGGACGAGGGTCCTGACGGGATTGGGGCAGCCCGGGCACGTGGCCCGGTCCTCCAACAGCAGGTGCCGCGGAGCTAAGCTCCGGGGTCGGAAGCGGCCCGGAGCGGGGCCGAAGGCCGGGCCGGGTGCGGGGCAGCCTGGGCGCGCTGCCCGGTCCTCTGCCGGCGGGTTCCGCGGAGCTATGTCCCGGGGTCGGAAGCGGCCCGGAGTGGGGCCGAGGGCCGAGCCGGGCGTGGGGCAGCCCGGGCGCGCATCACGGCCCTGGCCCGCTGGTTCTGCGGACCCAAGACCCGCGGTCGGAAGTGGCCCGAAGCGGGGCCCAGGGGCGGACAGGGCGCGTTGCGGTCCGGGCACGCGGCCCGGCCCTCGGCCCGCGGGGGCCACGTAGCTAAGCCCCGGGGTCGGAAGCGGCCCGGAGTGAGGCCGAGGGCCGGGCCGGGCGCTGGGCGGCCCGGGCGCGTGGGCAGGTCCTCCGCTGGTGGTTGCCGCGGAGCTAAGCCCCGGTGTCGGCAGCGGCCCGAGCGAGGCCGAGGGCCGGGCCGGGCGCTGTGCGGCCCTGGCGCGTGGCCAGGCCCTCCGCCGGCGGCTGCCGAAGAGCTAAGCCCCAGTGTCGGCAGCGGCCCAGAACGCGGCCAATGTTCGGGATGGGAGCGGGGCGGCTCGGGTGCACGTCTCGGTCCTCAGCCGGCAGGTGCAGCGGAGCTAAGTCCCGGGGTCGGCAGCGGCACGGGGCGGGGCCTAGGGCCGGGCCGGGTGTGGTGTGGCCCGGAAGCGCGTCCCTGCCCTCGGACCGCGGGTGACGCAGAGCTAAGCCCCGGGGTCGGCAGCGGCCCACGGCAGGGCCGAGGGCCCGGGTGGGCGCTGTGGGTCCCGGACGCGCGACCTGGCCTTCATCCCGCAGGTGCCATGGAGCTAAGACCCGGGGTCAGCAGCTGCCCGGGGCGGGGCCAAGGGCTGGGCAGGGCGCGGGGTGGACCGGGCACGCGGCCCAGCCCTCCGCCAGAGGGTGCCGCGGAGCTAAGCCCGGGGGTTTGCAGCGGCCCAGAACGCTGCCGAGGGTCCCGACGGGATCGGGCAGCCCGGGCACTTGGCCTGGTCCTCCGCCGGCGGGTGCCGCGGAGCTAAGCCCTGGGGTCGGCAGCGGCCCAGAACGCGGCCGAGGGTCCCGAAGGGATCTGGGCTGCCTGGGCACGTGGCCAGTCCCTCCCTAATTGTGTGCCTCGGGGCTAAGCCCTGGGGTCAGCAGCGGCCCAGAACGCGGCCGAGGGTCCCGACGGGATCGGGGCAGCCCGGGCACGTGGCCCGGTCCTCCGCCGGCGGGTGCCTTGAGCTAAGCCCCGGGGTCGGCAGCGGCCCAGAACGCGGCCGATGGTCGGGACAGGAGCGGGACGGCTCGGGTGCACGTCCCTGTCCTCTGCCGGCGGGTGCAGCGGAAAGCTAACTCCCGGGGTCGGCAGCATCACGGGGCGGGGCCGCGGGCCGGGCCGGGCGTGGTGTGGCCCGGAAGCGCAGCCCTGCCCTCGGACCGCGGGTGACGCGGAGCTAAGCCCCGGTGTCGGCAGCGGCCCGGAGCAGGGCCAGGGCCGGCCGGGCACGGGGTGGCCCCGGCGTGCGGCACATCCCTCGATCCGCCTGAGCCGCGGAGCTAAGCCCCGGGGTTGGTAGTGGCCCGGAGCTGTGCCGAGTGACATTCCGGGTGCTGGACGGCCCGGGCGCGTGGCCAGGCCCTCCGCCGGCGGGTGCCACCGAGCTACGTCCCAGGGTCAGCAGCAGCCCGGAGCGGGGCCGAGGGCCGTGCCGGGCTCAGGGTGGCCTGGTCGCGCTGCCCAGCCATCCGCTGGCGGGTGCAGCGGAGCTAAGCCCTGGGGTCTGCAGCGGCTTGGAGCGGGGCCGAGGGCCGGGACGGGCCTGGGGCGACGCAGGCGCGTGGGCCGACGCTCGGACCGCGGGTGCCGCGGAGCTAAGACCCGGGGTCGGCAGCGTCCCGGATCGGGGCTGAGGGCATTGATGGGCGTGGCCAGCTTGTGCGCGGGTACCGGCCTTCCGCCAGTGGGTGCCGCGGAGCTAAGCCATGGGTCGGCAGCCGCCCGGAGAGGCGCCAGGGCCGGGCGGGGCGCACGGCGGTCCCGGCACGCGGCACAGCCCTCGTCACGCGTATGCCGCGGAGCTAAGTTCCGGGGTCGGCAGAGGCCCGGAGTGGGGCCGAGGGCCGGGCCAGGCACAGGAAGGCCTGGGCGCGCGGCCCAGCCCTCCGCCAGCGGGTGCCGCAGAGCTAAGCCCCAGGGATGGCAGCGGCCCAAAATGCGGCCAAGTGTCCGGACGGGAGCGGGGCGGCTCGGGGGCGCGGTCCGACACTCGGACCGCGGATGCTGCGGTGCTCAGCCCCGGGGTCGGCAGCTGCCCGGAGCGGGGTGAGTGCCAGACCGTTTGCGGGGCGGCCAGTGCACGCAGCATGGCCCTCCGCCGACGGGTGCCACGGAGCTAAGCCCCGGGATTGGCAGCGGCCCGGAGCGCAGCCGAGGTTCCCGACGGTATCGGGGCAGCCCGGGCACCTGGCACGGCCCTCCAGTGGTGGGTGGCGCGGAGCTAAGCTCCGGGGTCGGCAGTGGCCCAGAGCGGGGCCGAGGGCTGGGCCGGGCGCAGGGCAGCCAGGGTGCGCGGCCTGGCATACCGCCGGCAGGTGCCGCAGAGCTAAGTCCTGGGGTCGGCAGCGGCCCAGAACGTGGCTGATGGTTGGGACTGGAGCTGGGCAGCTCGTGTGCGCATCCTGCTCCTCCGCCGGCGGGAGCTGCAGAGCTAAGCCCCGGGTTCGGCAGCGGCCCGGAGCGGGGATGAGGGACGGGCCGGGCGTGGGGCAGCCCGTGCATGCGGCTCGGCCCTCGGCCTTCGTGGGCCGCAGAGCTAAGCCCCGGGGTCGGTAGCGGCCCAGAGCGGGGCCGAGAGCCGGGCCAGCCGCTGGGCGGCACAGATGCGCGGACAGGCCTTCCCACGGCGGTTGCCGCAGAGCTAAGCCCCTGGGTCGGCAGCGGCCCGGGGCGGGGCCAAGGACCGGGCCGGGTGTGGTGTTGCCCGGGCGCACGGCACGGCCCTCCGCCGGGGGTCCCACGGAGCTAAGCCCCGGCGTTGGCAGCGGCCCTGAGGGGGCCGAGGGACGTGCCGGGCGCGGCGCGGCCCGGGCGCGCAGCCCGGCCCTCGGCCTGTGGGTACCGCGGAGGTAAGCCCTGGGGTCAGCAGCGGCCCTGAGGGGGCCTAGGGACGTGGCGGCGCGGTGGGCCCGGGTGCGCAGCCCGGACCTCGGCCCGTGAGTACCGCGGAGCTAAGCCCCGGGGTCAGCAGAGGCCCTGAGGGGGCCGAGGGACGAGCCGGGCGCGGCGTGGCCCAGGCGCGCAGCCCTGCCCTCTGCCCATGGGTACCGCGGAGCTATGCCCCGGGGTCAGCAGCGGCCCGGAGAGAGGCCGAGGGCAGGGTCGGGCGCGGGGTGGCTCGGGCGTGCGGACCGGCCCTCCGCCGGTGGATGCCGCAGAGCTAAGCCCCGGGGTCTTCAGCGGCCCAGAACGCAGCCGAGGGTCGGGGCGGGAGCGGAGCTGCTCACGTGCGTGGCCCCGTCCTTCGCCGGCGGGTGCCGCGGAGCTAAATCCCAGGGTCCGCAGTCGCCGGGAACAAGGCCGAGGGGCGGGCAAGGCGCGGGACGGTACGGGCGAGAAGCCGCATCTCTCGGCCCGCGGGTGCCGTGGAGCAAAGTCGCGGGGTTCGGCAGCTGCCCGGAGCGGGGCCAGGACAGGGACGGAAGCGGGGCCCCCCACTCGTTGCCCGGCCCTCGGCCCGTGCGTGCCGCGGAGCTAAGAAACGGGGTCGGTAGTGGGCCGGTGAGAGGCAAGGGCCGGCCCAGGCACGGGGCTGCCCAGACGCGCGGCCCGACCCTCGGCCCGCATGTGCCGCGGAGCTAAGCCCCGGGGTCGGCAGCTGCCCAGAGAGGGGCCGAGAGCCAGTCCGTGAGCTGGGCGATCTGGGCGCTTGGCCAGGCACTACGCCGGCGGATGCTGCGGAGCTAAGCACCGGGGTCGGCAACGGCCTGGAGCAGGGCCGAGGGCCGTGCAAGGTGCGGTGGGGCGCGGGCGCGCGGCCCGGCCCTCGGCCCGCGGGTGCCGCGGAGCTAAGCCCCTGGGTCGGCAGTGGCCTGGAGTGGGGCCGATGGCCGGGCCAGGCGCGGGGCAGCCCGGGCGCGCGGCCCGCTCCTCCGCCAGCTGGTACCGCCGAGCTAAGCCCCGGGGTCGGCAGCGGCCAGGAGTGGGGCCGAGGGCCGGGAGTTGTTCGCTAGGCAGCCCAGGCGCGTGGAGAGTACCTCCGCGGGCGGGTGCCGCGGAGCTAAGCCCCGGGATTGGCAGCGGCCCGAAGCGGGGCCGAGGGCCGGGCCGGGCGCGGTGCGGCCCGGGCCCATGGCACGCCCCTCCGCTGGAGGTGTCGCGGAGATAAGCCCCGGCGTTGGCAGCGGCCCTGAGCGGGGCCGAGGGACTTGCCGGGCGCGGGGCATACCGGGCGCGCGGCCCGGCCCTCGGCCCGCGGGTATCGCGGAGTTAAATCCCGGGGTCGGCAGCGGCTGGGAGCGGGGCCGAGGGCCGGGCAAGGCGCGGGGCGGCCCGGGAGCCAGGCCCCGTCTCTCGGCCCGCAGGTGCCGTGGAGCTAAGTCGCGGGGTCGGCAGTGCCCCGGAGTGGGGCCGAGGGCCGGGCCGGTCGCGGCCGGCCCTGGCACGCAGACTGACCCTCCATCGGTGCGTAACGCAGAGCTAAGCCCGGGGTCAGCAGCGGCCCAGAGCTGGGCCATGGCCGGAAAGGGAGCGGGGCCCCCCCGGCTCGCCGCCTGGCCCTCGACCTGCGGGTGCCGCGGAGCTAAGCCCCGGGTTCGGCAACGGCCCAGAGCGGTGCCGCAGGCCCGGCGTGGTGCAGTGCGGGACAGGCGCGTGGCCCGGCCCTCGGCTGGCGTGTGCCGCGGATCTAAGCCCCGGGGTCGGCAGAGGCCCGGAGCAGGGCCGAGGGATGGGATGGGCGCGAGTCGGACCGGGCGCGCGAACCATCGCTCCTCCGTTGTATGCAGTGGAGCTTAGCCCCGGGGTAGGCAGCGGCCCGGAGCGGGACTGAGGGCCGTGCCGGGCGCGGCCGGCCCCGGCGCGCAGACCGGTAATCTGTGAGCATGTGCCGTGGGGCTAAGCCCCGGGGTCCTAAGTGGCCCGGAGCGGTGCCGCGGGCCCGGCCGAGTGTGGGGCGGCACAGGCGCGCGGCCTGGCCCTCGGCCGGCGGTTGCCGCGGAGATAAGCCCCGGGTTCGGCAGCGGCCCGGAGCGGGGCCAAGGACGGGCCGGGCACAGGGAGGCTCGGGCACGTGGCACAGCCCTCGGCCCATGTGTGCCGCTTAGCAAAGCCCTTGGGTTGGCAGTGGCCCGGAGCGGGGTCGACGCCGGGCCGGTCGCTGGGAGGCCCGGGTGCGTGGCCAGGCCCTCCACCGGCGGGTGCCGTGGAGCTAAGCCCCGGGGTCGGCAGCGGCCCGGAGCAGGGCCTAGGGCTGGGCCGGGCGTGGGTCGGCCCGGGCACGCGGCCAGTCCCTCCGCCTTTGTGTGCCGCGGAGCTAAGCCACGGGGTCGGCAGCGCCCCGGAGCGGGGCTGAGGGCCGGGCCGGTCGCGGCCGACCCTTGCACGCGGACTGACCCTCCGTCAGCGGGTACCGCAGAGCTAAGCCCCGGTAAGGCAGAGATCGGAGTGGGGCCATGGCCGGGATGGGAGCGGGGCCCCACCGGCTCATGGCCCGGCCCTCATCCCGCGGGTACTGTGGAGCTAAGCCCCGGGGTCGGCAGCGGCCCGGAGCGGTGTCGCTGGTCCGGCCGAGTGTGGGGCGGCACTGGCCCGCGGCCTGGCCCTCAGTCGTTGGTTACCGCGGAGCTAAGCCCCGGGTTCAGCAGCGGCCCGGAACAGGGCCAGGGATGGGCCGGGCACGGGGCGGCTCCGGCGCGCGGCACAGCCCTCGGCCCGTGTGTGCCGCCGAGCAAAGCCCTGGGGTTGGCAGCGGCCCGGAGCGGAGCCGACGCCGGGCCGGTCGCTGGGAGACCCGGGCGCGTGGCCGGGCCCTCAGCCGGCGGGTGCCGCGGAGCTAACCCCCGGGTCGGCAGCGGCCCGGAGCGGGGCTGAGGGACGGGCCGGGCGTGGGGCAGCCCATGCATGCGGCTTGGCCCTCGGCCTTCGTGGGCCGCAGAGCTAAGCCCCGGGGTCGGTAGCGGCCCAGAGCCGGGCCGAGGGCCGGGCCAGCCGCTGGGCGGCACGGATGCGCGGACAGGCCTTCTGCCGGCGGTTGCCGCAGAGCTAAGCCCCTGGGTCGACAGCGGCCCGGGGCAGGGCCGAGGACCGGGCCGGGTGTGGTGTTGCCAGGGCGCACGGCACGGCCCTCCGCCGGGGGTCCCACGGAGCTAAGCCCCGGCGTTGACAGCGGCCCTGAGGGGGCCGAGGGACGTGCCGGGCGCGGCGCGGCCCGGGCGCGCAGCCCGGCCCTCGGCCCGTGGGTACCGCGGAGCTAAGCCCCGGGGTCAGCAGCGGCCCTGAGGGGGCCGAGGGACGTGCCGGGCGTGGCGCGGCCTGGGCGCGCAGCCCGGCCCTCGGCCCGTGGGTACCGCGGAGCTATGCCCCGGGGACAGCAGCGGCCCGGAGCGAGGCCGAGGGCCGGGTCGGGCGCGGGGTGGCTCGGGCGTGCGGCCCGGTCCTCCGCCGGTGGGTGCTGCGGAGCTAAGTCCCGGGGTCGGCAGCAGCCTGGAGCGGGGCAAGGGCCGGGGCGGGCGCGGGGCAGCCCGGACGCGCGGCTCAGCCATCCGCCGGCAGGTGCCGCCGAGCTAAGCCCCGGGGTCGGCAGCGGTCCGGAGCAGGGCCGAGGGCCGGGTCTGGCGCGGGGCGGCGCAGGTGCGCGGCCCGACCCTCGAGCGCAGGTCAGCGGAGCTAAGACCCGGGGTCGGAAGCGGCCCGGATCGGGGCTACGGGCCTTGATGGGCGCGGCCGGCAGGTGCTCGAGGACCGCCTTCTGCCGTTGGGTGCCACGGAGCTAAGCCCCTGGTCGGCAGCGGCCTGGAGCGGGGCCAGGGCCGGGCGGGGCGCGCGGCAGCCCCAGCACGAGGCACAGCCCTCGTCCCGCGTTTGCTGCGGAGCTAAGTCCCGGGGTCGGGAGCGGCCCGGAGAGGGGCCGAGGGCTGGGCAGGGCGCGGTGCAGCACGGGCACGTGGCCCGGGCCTCCGCCCGCAGGTGCCGCGGAGCTAAGCCCCGGGGTCGGCAGCGGCCCGGAGGGGGACCGAAGGCCGGGCCGGGCGTGGACCTCCCGGGAGCGTGGCCAGGCCCTCCGCTGGCGGGTGTCGCGGAGCTAAGCCCCGGTGTCGGCAGCAGCCCGGAGCGGTGCAGTGGTCCCGGTCGGGTGCGGTGCGGTACAGGCGCGCGGCCCGGCCCTCGGCCGGCGGGTGCCGCAGAGCTAAGCCCTGGGGTCGGCAACGGCCCGGAACGTGGCTGATGGTTGCGACGGGAGCGGGGCGGCTCGGGTGCGCGTCCCAGTCCTCCGCTGGTGGGAGCTGCGGAGCTAAGCCCCGGGGTCGGCGGCGACCCGGGGCGGGGCCGAGGACCGTTCCAGGCGCGGTGCGGCCTGGTCGCGCAGCCCAGCCCTCGGACTGCGGGTGCCGCGGAGCTAAGGACCGGGGTCAGCATTGGCCCGGAGCGGGCCCGAGGGTCCCGATGGTTTCGGGGCAGCCCGGGCACGTGGCCCGGCCTTCCGCCGGGGGTTGCCACTGAGCTAAGCCCCGGTGTCGGCAGTGGCCTGGAGCGGGGCCGAGGGCCGGGCCGGGTGCGGGGTAGCCCAGGCGCGAGCTCGGCCCTCCGCCGGCTGGTGCCGCAGAGCCAAGACCCGGGGTCGGCAGCAGCCAGGAGCGGTGCCGCGTTCCCGGCTGGGTGAGTTGCGGCACAGGCGCGCGGCCTGGCCCTCGGCCGGCTGGTGCCGCAGAGCTGAGTCCTGGGGTCGGCAGCGGCCCGGAGCGGGACTGAGGGCCGTGCATGGCGAGGATAGCCCAGGTGCGCGGATCGGCCCTCCGCAGGGCGGGTGCCACGGAGCTAAGCCCCGGGGTCGGCAGTGGCCCGGAGCGGGGCCAGGGCCAGGCCGGGCACGGGGAGGACCTGGCGTGCGGCCCGGCCCTCGAACCGCGGGTGCCGTGGAGCTGAGCCACGGGGTCGGCAGCGGCCCAGAACTCGGCCGATGATCGGGACGGGGGTGGGGCTGCCCGGGAGCGGGGCCCGGTCCTCCGCTGGCGGGTGCCGTGGAGCTAAACCCCGAGGTCGGCAGCGGTCTGGAGCGCGGCCGAATGTCGGTACGGGCGCGGGCCTGCCCAGGAGCGTGGCCCGGCCCTCGGCCTGTTGGTGCCGCGAAGTTA
This sequence comes from Sorex fumeus, assembly GCF_029834395.1. Taxonomy (NCBI): domain Eukaryota; kingdom Metazoa; phylum Chordata; class Mammalia; order Eulipotyphla; family Soricidae; genus Sorex; species Sorex fumeus. The sequence continues at coordinate 1,515,681 of NW_026606224.1, read as the reverse complement.
AGCCCCAGGGTCGGGAGCGGCCCAGAACGCGGCCGAGGGTCCCGAAGGGATCTGGGCTGCCCAGGCACGTGGCCCGTCCCTCCGTCGTTGTGTGCAGCGGGGCTAAGCCCTGAGGTCAGCAGCGGCCCAGAACACGGACGAGGGTCCTGACGGGATTGGGGCAGCCCGGGCACGTGGCCCGGTCCTCCAACGGCAGGTGCCGCGGAGCTAAGCCCCGGGGTCGGCAGCGGCCCGGAGCGGGGCCGAAGGCCGGGCCGGGTGCGGGGCAGCCCGGGCGCGCTGCCCGGTCCTCTGCCGGCGGGTGCCGCGGAGCTATGTCCCGGGGTCGGAAGCGGCCCGGAGTGGGGCCAAGGGCCGAGCCGGGCGTGGGGCAGCCTGGGCACGCATCCTGGCCCTGGCCCGCTGGTTCCGCGGACCCAAGACCCGCGGTCGGAAGTGGCCCGAAGCGGGGCCCAGGGGCGGATAGGGCGCGTTGTGGTCCGGGCACGCGGCCCGGCCCTCGGCCCGCGGGTGCCACGTAGTTAAGCCCCGGGGTCGGAAGCGGCCCGGACCGAGGCCGAGGACCGGGCCGGGCGCTGGGCAGCCGGGCGCGTGGCAGGCCCTCCGCTGGCGGTTGCCGCGAAGCTAAGCCCCTGTGTCGGCAGCAGCCCGAGCGAGGCCGAGGGCCAGGCCGGGCGCTGTGCAGCCCGGGCGCGTGGCCAGGCACTCCGCCGGTGGGTGCCGAAGAGCTTAGCCCCGGGGTGGGCAGCGGCCCAGAACGCGGCCAATGGTCGGGATGGGAGCGGGGCGGCTCGGGTGCACGTCTCGGTCCTCCGCCGGCAGGTGCAGCGGAGCTAAGTCCCGGGGTCGGCAGCGGCACGGGGCGGGGCCTAGGGCCGAGCCGTGCGTGGTGTGGCCCGGAAGCGTGTCCCTGCCCTCGGACCACGGGTGACGCGGAGCTAAGCCCCGGGGTCGGCAGCGGCCCAGGGCAGGGCCGAGGGTCCGGGCGGGCGCTGTGGGTCCCGGGCGCGCCACCCGGCCCTCAGCCCGCAGGTGCCACGAAGCTAAGACCCGGGGTCAGCAGCTGCCTGGGGCGGGGCCGAGGGCTGGGAAGGGCGCAGGGTGGACCGGGCACGCGGCCCAGCCCTCCGCCAGAGGGTGCCGCGGAGCTAAGCCCCGGGGTTTGTAGCGGCCCAGAACGCTGCCGAGGGTCCTGACGGGATTGGGCAGCCCGGGCACGTGGCCCGGTCCTCCGCCGGCGGGTGCCGCGGAGCTAAGCCCCGGTGTCGGCAGCGACCTGAGCGAGGCCGAGGGCCGGGCCGGGTGCTGTGCGGCCCGGGCGCGTGGCCAGGCCCTCCGCCGGCGGCTTCCGAAGAGCTAAGCCCCGGGGTCGGCAGCGGCCCAGAACGCGGCCAATGGTCGGGATGGGAGCGGGGCGGCTCGGGTGCACGTCTTGGTCCTCCGCCGGCAGGTGCAGCGGAGCTAAGTCCCGGGGTTGGCAGCGGCACGGGGCGGGGCGTAGGGCCGGGCCGGGCGTGGTGTGGCCCGGAAGCATGTCCCTGCCCTCGTACCGCGGGTGACGCGGAGCTAAGCCCCGGGGTCGGCAGCGGCCCACGGCAGGGCCGAGGGCCCCGGGCAGGCGCTGTGGGTCCCGGACGCGCGACCCGGCCCTCAGTCCGCAGGTGCCACGGAGCTAAGACCCGGGGTCAGCAGCTGCCTGGGGCGGGGCTGAGGGCTGGGCAGGGCGCAGGGTGGACCTGGCACGCGGCCCAGCCCTCCGCCAGAGGGTGCCGAGGAGCTAAGCCCCGGGGTTTGCAGCGGCCCAGAACGCTGCCGAGGGTCCCGACGGGATCGGGCAGCCTGGGCACGTGGCCCGGTCCTCCGCCGGCGGGTGCCGCGGAGCTAAGCCCCAGGGTCGGCAGCGGCCCAGAACGCGGCCGAGGGTCCCGAAGGGATCTGGGCTGCCTGGGCACGTGGCCCGTCCCTCCCTAGTTGTGTGCCGCGGGGCTAAGCCCTGGGGTCAGCAGCGGCCCAGAACGCGGCCGAGGGTCCCGACGGGATCGGGGCAGCCCGGGCACGTGGCCCGGTCCTCCGCCAGCGGGTGCCTCGAGCTAAGCCCCGGGGTCGGCAGCGGCCCAGAACGCGGCTGATGGTCGGGACGGGAGCGGGGCGGCTCGGGTGCACGTCCCTGTCCTCCGCCGGCGAGTGCAGCGGAGCAAATTCCCGGGGTCGGCAGCGTCACGGGGTGGGGCCGCGGGCCGGGCCGGGCGTGGTGTGGCCCGGAAGCGCAGCCCTGCCCTCGGACCACGGGTGACGCGGAGCTAAGCCTCGGTGTCGGCAGCGGCCCGGAGCTGGGCGAAGTCCGGGCCGGGCGCTGGACGGCCCGGGCGCGTGGCCAGGCCCTCCGCCGGTGGGTGCCGCCAAGCTAAGTCCAAGGGTCAGCAGCAGCCCGGAGCGGGGCCGAGGGCCGGGCCGGGCTCGAGGCTGCCTGGGCGCGCTCCCCAGCCATCTGCCGGCGGGTGCCGCGGAAGCTAAGCCCTGTGGTCTGCAGCGGCTTGGAGCGGGGCCGAGGGCCGGGACGGGCCCGGGGTGACGCAGGCGCGTGGGCCGACACTCGGACCGCGGGTGCCGCGGAGCTAAGACCCGGGGTCGGCAGCCTCCCGGATCAGGGCTGAGGGCATTGATGGGGGCGGCCGGCCCGTGCGCGAGGACCGGCCTTCCGCCAGTGGGTGCCGCGGAGCTAAGCCCTGGGTCGGCAGCCGCCCGGAGCGGGGCCAGGGCTGGGCGGGGCGTACAGCGGTCCCGGCACATGGCACAGCCCTCGGCACGCGTATGCCGCGGAGCTAAGTTCCAGGGTCGGCAGAGGCCCGGAGTGGGGCCGAGGGCCGGGCCAGGCGCAGGAAGGCCTGGGCGCGCGGCCCAGCCTTCCGCCAGCAGTTGCCGCAGAGCTAAGCCCCAGGGACGGCAGCGGCCCAAAATGCGGCCGAGTGTCTGGACGGGAGCAGGGCGGCTCGGGGGCGCGGTCCGACACTCGGACCGCGGATGCTGCGGCGCTCAGCCCCGGGGTCGGCAGCTGCCCGGAGCGGGGTGAGTGCCAGACCGTTTGCGGGGCGGCCAGTGCGCGCAGCATGGCCCTCCGCCGACGGGTGCCGAGGAGCTAAGCCCCGGGATCGGCAGCGGCCCGGAGCGCAGCCGAGGGTCCCGACGGTATCGGGGCAGCCCGGGCACCTGGCACGGCCCTCCAGCGGTGGGTGGCACGGAGCTAAGCTCCAGGGTTGGCAGTGGCCCAGAGCGGGGCCGAGGGCTGGGCCGGGCGCAGGGCAGCCAGGGTGCGCGGCCTGGCACACCGCCGGCAGGTGCCGCAGAGCTGAGTCCTGGGGTCAGCAGCGGCCCGGAACGTGGCTGATGGTTGGGACTGGAGCTGGGCGGCTCGTGTGCGCATCCTGCTCCTCCATCGGCGGGAGCTGCGGAGCTAAGCCCCAGGGTCGGCAGCGGCCCGGGGCAGGGCCGCGGGCTGGGCCGGGCGCGATTCGGCCCAGGCGCGCGGCCCGGCCCTCGGACCGCGGGTGCCGTGGAGCTAAGCCCCAGGGTCAGCAGCATCCCGGAGTGGGGCCGAGTGTCCCGACAGTATCGGGTAAGCCCGGGCACATGGCCCGTTCCTCCACCGGCGGGTTCCGCAGAGCTAAGCAACGGGGTCGGCAGCGGCCCGGAGCGGGGCCGATGTCCGGGCCATGCGCAGGGCAGCCCGGGCGCGCGGCCCGGCCCTCCGCCGTTGTGTGCCGGGGAGCTAAGCCCCGGGGTCGGCAGCGGCCTGGATCGGGGCCGAGGGCTGGGCCGGGCGAGGGGCAGCCAGGGCGCGCGGCCCGGCACTCCGCCGGCGGGTGCCTCAGAGCTATGTCCTGTGGTCGGCAGAGGCCTGGAATGCGGATGATGGTTGGGACGTGAGCGGGGCGGCTCGGGTGCGCATCCCGGTCCTCCGCCGGCGGGAGCTGTGGAGCTAAGCCCCAGAGTCGGCAGCGGCCCAGAGAGGGGCCGATGGCCGGGCCGGGCTTGGGGCCGCCCGGGCGCACCGCCCGGTCCTCTGCCAGCGTTTGTCGCGGAGCTCAGCCCCGGGGTTGGGAGTGGCCCGGAGCGGGGCAAAGTGCCAGACCGTGTGCGGGGCGGACAGGGCCCGTGGCATGGCCCTCCGCCGACGGGTGCGGCGGAGCTAAGGCCCGGGATCGGCAGCGGCCCGGAGCACGGCCGAGGGTCCCGACGGTATCAGGGCAGCCCGGGCACCTGGCCCCTCCCTCCGCTGGCGGGTGGCGCGGAGCTAAGCCTCGGGGTCGGCAGTGGCCCGGAGCGTGGCCAGGGCCAGGCAGGGCGCGGGGTGGCCCCGGCACGCGGCCCGTCCCTTGACCCGCGTGTACCGCGGAGCTAAGCCCTGGGTTCAACAGCGGCCCGGAGTGGGTCCGAGGGTCGTGTTGGGCGCTGGGCAGCCCGGGCGCGTGGACAGGACCTCTGCCAGCGGGTGCTGTGGAGCTAAGCCCCGGGGTTGGTAGTGGGCCTGTGCGGGGCAAGGGCCGGCCCGGGCACGGGGCTGCCCAGACGCGGCCCGACCCTCGGCCCGCGTGTGCCGCGGAGCTAAGCCCCAGGGTCGGCAGCGGCCCAGAGCGGGGCCGAGAGCCGGGCTGTGCGCTGGGCGATCCGGGCGCTTGGCCTGGCACTCCGCCGGCGGGTGCCGCGGAACTAAGCACCGGGGTTGGCAACAGCCTGGAGCAGGGCCGAGGGCCGTGCAGGGCGCGGTGCGGTGCGGGCGCGCGGCCCGGCCCTCGGCCTGGGGGTGCCGCGGAGCTAAGCCCCGGTGTCGGCAGCGGCCCGGAGCGGGGCCGATGGCTGGGCCTGGCGCGAGGCAGCCTGGGCGCGCGGCCCGAACCTCCGCCGGCTGGTACCGCGGAGCTAAGCCCCGGGGTCGGCAGCGGCCCGGAGTGGGGCCGAGTGCCAGGGGTTGTTCGCTGGGCAGCCCAGGCGCGTGGACAGTACCTCCGCTGGCGGGTTCCACGGAGCTAAGCCCCGGGATTGGCAGCGGCCTGAAGCGGGGCTGAGGGCCGGGCCGGGCGCGGTGCGGCCCGGGCCCATGGCACGCCCCTCCGCTGGGGGTGCCGCGGAGCTAAGCCCCGGCGTTGGCAGCGGCCCTGAGCGGGGCCGAGGGACTTGCCGGGCGCGGGGCGTACCGGGCACGCGGCCCAGCCCTCGGCCCGCGGGTATCGCGGAGTTAAGTCCCGGGGTCAGCAGCGGCCGGGAGTGGGGCCGAGGGCCGGGCCAGGCGCGGGGCGGCCCGGGAGCCAGGCCCCGTCTCTCGGCCCGCAGGTGCCGTGGAGCTAAGCCGCGGGGTCGGCAGCGCCCCGGAGCGGGGCCGAGGGCCGGGCCGGTCGCGGCCGGCCCTGGTACGCGGACTGACCCTCCATCGGTGGGTACCGCAGAGCTAAGCCCGGGGTTCAGCAGCGGCCCGGAGCTGGGCTATGGCCGGAACAGGAGCGGGGCCCCCCCGGCTGGCCGCCTGGCCCTCGGCCTGCGGGTGCCGTGGATCTAAGCCACGGGTTCGGCAACGGCCCGGAGCGGTGCCACAGGTCCGGCGTGGTGCGGGGTAGGACAGGCGCGCGGCCCGGCCCTCGGCTGGCGTGTGCCGCGGATCTAAGCCCCGGGGTCGGCAGCGGCCCGGAGCAGGTCCGAGGGCTGGGCCGGGCGAGGGTCGGCTCGGGCACGTGGCCCTTCCCTCCTCCTTTGTGTGCAGCGGAGCTACGCCGTGGGGTCGGCAGCGCCCCGGAGCGGGGTCCAGGGCCGGGCCGGTCGCGGACGACCCTGGCACTCGGACTGACCCTCCGTCAGCGGGTACCGCAGAGCTAAGCCCCGGTACGGCAGAGGCCGGAGTGGGGCCATGGCCGGGACGGGAGCGGGGCCCCACCGGCTAGCGGCCCGGCCCTCGTCCCGCGGGTACTGCGGAGCTAAGCCCCGGGGTCGGCAGCGGCTCGGAGCGGTGCCGCGGGCCCGGCCGAGTGTGGGGCGGCACTGGCGCGCGGCCTGGCCCTCGGGCGGCGGTTGCCGCGGAGATAAACCCCGGGTTCGGCAGCAGCCCGGAGCGGGGCCAAGGACGGGCCGGGCACAGGGCGGCTCCGGCGCGCGGCACAGCCCTCGGCCCACGTGTGCCGCGAAGCAAAGCCCTGGGGTTGGCAGCGGCCCGGAGCGGGGCCGACGCCGGGCCGGTCGCTGGGAGGCCCAGGCGCGTGGCCAGGCCCTCCGCCGACGGGTGCCGTGGAGCTAAGCCCCGGGGTCTGCAGCGGTCTGGAGCACGGCCAAGTGTCGGTACAGGCGCGGGGTGTCCCTGGCGCACGGCCCGGCCCTCGGCCTCTTGATGCTGCGAAGCTAAGCCCCAGGGTTGGCAACTGCTTGGAGAAGGGCCGAGGGCCGGGCCGGGCGCGGTGTGGTCCGGGCGAGCGGTCCGGCCATCCGCCGGGGGTTGCCGCAGAACTAAGCCCAGGGGTGGGCAGCGGCCCGGAGCGGGACCGAGGGCCAGGCTGGGCGCTGGGCGGCCCGGGCGCGTGGACAGGCACACCACCGTCGGGAGCCGCGGAGCTATGCCCCGGGATCGGCAGCGGCCAGAAGCGGGGCCGAGGGCAGAGACGGGCGCGGTGCGGCCCGGACGTGCGGCCCGGCCCTCCGCCGAGGGGTGCCACGGAGCTAAGCCCCGGGGTAGGCAGCGGCCCGGAGCGGGGCCGAGGGATGTGCCGGGCTCAGGACGGCCCGGGCGCGCGGCCCGGCCCTCGGCTGGCGTGTGCCGCGAATCTAATCCCTGGGGTCGGCAGAGGCCCAGAGCAGGGCCGAGGACCGGGCCGGGTGCTGGTGGGCCCGGGCGCGCGGCCCTTCCTTCCGCCATTGAGTGCCGTGGAGCTAAGCCCCGGGGTCGGCAGCGGCCTGGACCGTGGCCAAGGGCCGGGCCGGGTGCGGGGCGGCACATGCGCACGGACCGGCCTTCCACAGGGGGTGCGCGGAGCTATGCCCCGGGGTCGGCAGCAGCCCGGAGCCGGACTGAGGACCGTGCCGGGCGCGGCCGGACCGGGCGCGCGGACCAGCCCTCCGCCAGCGGGTGCCGTGTAGCTAAGCGCCTGGGTCAGCAGTGGCCCAGAGCGGGGCAAGGGCCGGGCTGGGTGCGGGGCGGCCCGGATGCACGGCCCGTCCCTCGTCCCATGTATGCCGCGGAGCTAAGCCCCGGCGTCGGCCGTGGCCCGAAGCGAGGCCGAGATCCGTGCCGGGCGCTGGAAGACCCGGGTGCGTGGCCAGGCACTCCACCGGCGGGTGCCGCGGAGTTTAGCCCCGGGGTCGGCAGCAGCCCGGAGCAGCGCCGAGGGCGGTGCTGGGCTCGGTGCGGCCCGGGCACATGGCACGGCCCTCCGCCGGGGGTGCCGTAAAGCTAAGCCCCGGCATCGGCAGCGGCCCTGAGCGGGGCCGATGGACGTGACCGGCGTTGCGCGGCCCGGGCGCACGGACCGGCCCTCGGCCCGCGGGTACCGCGGAGCTAAGCCCCGGGGTCGGCATCGGCCCGGAGCGTGGCCGAGGGCTGGGCTGGGTGCGGGGTGGCCCGGGCGCGTGGCCCGGCCCTCCGCCGGCGGGTACCGCAGAGCTAAGCCCCGGGGTCGGCACCGGCCCAGAGTGGGGCCGATGGCCGAGCCGGCGTGGCACAGCCCGGGCGCGAGACCCAGCCCTCCGCCAGCGGGTGCCTCAGAGCTAAGCCCCGGGACTGCAGCGGCCCAGAATGCGGCCGAGTGTCTGGACGGGAGCGGGGCGGCTGGGGGGCGCGGTCCGACCCTCGGACCTCGGGTGCCGCGGAGCTCAGCCCCGGGGTCGGCAGCGGCCCGAAGCGGGGTGAGTGCCAGACTGTTTGCGCGGCGTCCAGGGCACACGGCATGGCCCTCTGCCGACGGGTGCCGCAGAGCTAAGCCCCGGATCGGCAGCGGCCCGGAGCGCGGCCGAATGTCCCGACGGTATCGGGGCAGCCCGGGCACCTGGCACGGCACTCCGCTGGTGGGTGGCGCGGAGCTAATCCCCAGGGTATGCAGTGGCCCTGAGGGGGGCCGATGGCCGGGCCAGGCTTGGGGCCGCCCGGGCGCACGGCCCGGTCCTCTGCTGGCGTTTGCCGCGGATCTCAGCCCCGGGGTCGGGAGCGGCCTGGAGCGGGGCCAAGTGCCAGATCGTGTGCGGGGCGGCCAGGGCACGCGGCCTGGCCCTCCGCCGCTGGGTGCCGCGGACCTAAAACCCGGGATCGGCAGCGGCCGTGAGCACGGCCGAGGGTCCCGACGGTGTCAGGGCAGCCCGGGCACCTGGCCCGTCCCTCCGCCGGCGAGTGGCGCGTAGCTCAGCCCCGGGGTCGGCAGTGGCCCAGAGCGGGGCCAAGTGCCAGACCGTGTGCGGGGCGGCCAGGGCGCGCGGCATGGCCCTCCGCCGCCGGGTGCCACGGACCTAAAACCCGGGATCGGCAGCGGCCCGGAGCACGGCCGAGGGTCCCGACGGTATCAGGGCAGCCCGGGCACCTGGCCCGTCCCTCCGCCGGCCGGTGGCGCGGAGCTAAGCCCTGGGTTCGGCAGTGGCCCGGAGCGTGGCCAGGGCTGGGCCAGGCGCGGGGCGGCCCCGGCGCGCGGCTCGTCCCTTGACCCGCGTGTGCCGCGGAGCTAAGCCCCGGGGTCGGCAGCGGCCCGGGGAGGGTCCGAGGGTCGGGTTGGGCGCTGGGAAGCCCGGGCGCGTGGACAGTACCTCTGCTGGCGGTGACACGGAGCTAAGCCCCGGGTTCAGTAGTGGGCCGGTGCGGGGCAAGGGCCGGCCTGGGCACGGGGCTGCCCAGAGGCGCGGTCTGGCCCTCGGCCCGCGTGTGCCGCGGAGCTAAGCCCCGGGGTCGGCAGCGGCCCGGAGCGGGGCCGAGAGCAGGGCCGGGCGGTGGGCGATCCGGGCGCTTGGCCAGGCACTCCGCCGGCGGGTGCCGCGGAGCTAAGCACCAGGGTTGGCAACGGCCTGGAACAGGGCCGATGGCCGTGCAGGGTGCGGTGCGGTGCGGGCGTGCGGCCCGGCCCTCGGCCGCAGGTGCCGCGGAGCTAAGCCCCAGGGTTGGCAGCTGCCCGGAGCGGGGCCGATGGCCGGGCCTGGCGCGGGGCAGCCCCGGCGCGCAGCCCGGTCCTCCGCCGGCTGGTACCGCGGAGCTAAGCCCCGGGGTCGGCAGCGACCCGGAGCGGGGCCGAGGGCCGGGTTGTTCACTGGGCAGCCCGGGCGCGTGGACAGGACCTTCGCCGGCGGGTGCCGCGGAGCTAAGCCCTGGGTTCGGTAGTGGGCCGGCGCGGGGCAAGGGCCGGCCTGGGCACAGGGCTGCCCAGACGCTAGGCCCGGCCCTCGGCACGCGTGTGCCGCGGAGCTAAGCCCCGGGGTCGGCAGCGGCCCAGAGCGGGGCCGAGAGCCGGGCCGGGTGCTGGGCGATCCGGACGCTTGGCAAGACACTCCACCCGCGGGTGCTGCGAAGCTAGGCACCGGGGTCAGCAACGGCCTGGAGCGGGGACGAGGGCTGGGAAGGGCCCGGTGCGGCGCGGGCGTGCGGCCCGGCCCTTGCACCGTGGGTGCCACGGAGCTAAGCCCCGGGGTCGGCAGCGGCCTGGAGCGGGGCCGAGGGCCGGGCTGGGCGCGGGGTAGCCCGGGCGCGCGGCCCAGCCCTCCGCCAGGGGGTGCCGTGTAGCTAAGCCCCGGGGTTGGCAGCGGCCCGAAGAGGGGCCGAGGGTCGGGATGGGAGCAGGGCGGTTCGGGCGCCCGGCCCGACCCTCGGACCGCGGGTGCCGCGGGGCTAAGCCCTGGGGTCCACAGCGGCCCAGAACTCTGCCGAGGGTCCCGATAGGATCGGGCAGCCCGGGCACGTGGCCCAGTCCTCCGCCGGTGGGTGCCGCAGAGCTAAGCCTCGGGGTCGGCAGCGGCCCTTAGCGGGGCCGATGGCAGGGCCGGGCGAGGGGCAGCCCGGGCACGTGGACCGGTCCTCCACCGGCCAGTCCCGCGGAGCTAAATCCCGGGGTCGACAGCGGCCCCGAGAGGGGCCGAGGGCCGGTCCGGGCACGGGGCGGTCTGGGCGCGCAGCCTGGCCCTCAGCGCGCTGGAGCCGCGGAGCTAAGCCCCGGAGTCGGCTGTGGGCCGGAGCGGGGCCGAGGGCCGTGGCAGGCGCAGCTGGCCCTGGTGTGCCTCCCGGGCCTCCGCCGATGGGTGCTGCGGAGCTAAGCCTCGGGGTCAGCAGCGGCCCAGAGCGGGGCCAGGGTCGGGCCAGGCACGAGGTGGCCCCGGCGCGGCACTGCCATCGACCCGCGTGAGCCACGGAGCTAAGCCCCGGGGTTGGCAGCGGCCCGGAGCTGGGCCGAGTGACGGGTCGGGCGCTGGGAGGACCGGGCGCGTGGCCAGGCCTTCTGCCGGCGTGTGCCGCGGAGCTAAGCCCCGGGGTCGGCATCGGCCCGGAGCGGGGCCGAAGTTCGGGCCAGGCGCTGGATGGCCCGGGCGCGTAGACAGGCCCTCCGCCAGTGGGTGCCGCCGAGCTAAGTCCCGGGGTCGGCAGCAGCCCGGAGCGGTGCCGAGGGCCGGGCCGGGCGCGGGGCGGCCTGGGCGTGCGGCCCAGCCCTCCGCTGGCGGGTGCCGCGGAGCTAATCCCTGGGGACGGCAGCGGCCCAGAATGCGGCCGAGTGTCTGGACGGGAGCGGGGCGGCTCGGGGGCGCGGTCCGACCCTCGGACCACGGGTGCCGCGGAGCTCAGCCCCGGGGTCGGCTGCGGCCCGGAGTGGGGTGAGTGCCAGACCATTTGCGGGGCGGCCAGGGCGCGCTGCATGGCCCTCCGCCGACGGGTGCCGCGGAGCTAAGCCCCGGGGTCGGCAGCGGCCCGGAGCGCGGCCGAGGGTCCCGACGGTATCGGGGCAGCCTGGGCACCAGGCACGGCCCTCCGCCGGCGGGTGGAGCGGAGCTAAGCCCCAGTGTCGGCAGTGGCCCGGAGCGGGGCCGAGGGCTGGGCCGGGTGCGGGGCAGCCAGGGCGCGCGGCCCGGCACTCCGCCGGCGGGTGCCGCAGAGCTAAGTCCTGGGGTCTGCAGCGGCCCGGAATGCGGCTGATGGTTGGGACTGGAGCGGGGCGGCTCGGGTGCGCATCCCGGTCCTCCCAGCGGGAGCTGCAGAGCTAAGCCCCAGGGTCGGTAGCGGCCCGGGGCAGGGCCGGGGGCTGGGCCGGGTGCGGTTCGGCCTGGGCGCGTGGCCCGGCCCTCAGACTGCGGGTGCCGTGGAGCTAAGCCCCAGGGTCAGCAGCGTCCCGAAGCGGGGCCGAGGGTCCCGACAGTATCGGTTCAGCCCAGACACGTGGCCCGTTCCTCCACCGGCGGGTTCCACGGAGCTAAGCCCCGGTGTCGGTAGCGGCCCGGAGCGGGGCCGATGTCCGGGCCGGGCGCAGGGCAGCCCGGGCACGCAGCCCGGCCCTATGCTGGGGGTTGCCGCTGAGCTAAGCCGCAGTGTCGGCAGCGGCCCGGAGTGGGGCCAAGGGCCCAGCCGTGCGTGGGGTATCTCGGGCGCGCGGCTCGGCCCTCCGCCTGGCGAGTGCCACAGAGCTAAGCCCCGGTGACAGCAGTGGCCCAGAACGCGGCCGATGGTCGGGACGGAAGCGGGGCGGCTAGGGTGCACGTCCTGGTCCTCTCCCGGCGGGTGCTGCGGAGCTAAGACCCGGGTTCGGCAGCGGCCCGGAGCGCGGCCGAGTGCGGGGATGGGCGCTGGTTGGCCCGGGCGCGCGGCCCGGCCCTCCGCCATTGTGTGCCGGGGAGCTAAGCCCCGGGATCGGGAGAGGCCCGGAGCGGGGCCAAGTGCCAGACCGCGTGCGGGGTGGCCAGGCCGCGCGGCATGGCCCTCCGCCGGCGGGTGCCGCAGAGCTAAGTCCCGGGGTAGGCAGCGGCCCGGAGCGGGGCCAAGTGCCAGACCGTGTGCGGGACAACCCGGGCACGTGTCCCAGTCCTCCGCCGGAGGGTTCCGCGGAGCTAAGCCCCGGGTTCGGCAGCGGCCCTGAGCGGGGCTGAGGGCTGGGCCGGGCGCGGGGCAGACAGGGCGTACGGCCCGGCACTCCGCCGGCGGTTGCCGCAGAGCTAAGTCCTGGGGTCGGCAGCGTCCCTGAGGGGGGCCGATGGCCGGGCCGGGCTTGGGGCCGCCCAGGCGCACGGCCCAGTCCTCTGCCGGCGTTTGCCACGGAGCTCAGCCCCGGGGTCGGGAGCGGCCCGGAGCGGGACCAAGTGCCAGACCGTGTGCGGATCGGCCAGGGCGCGCGGCATGGCCCTCAGCCGACAGGTGCCGCGGACATAAAACCCGGGATCGGCAGCGGCCCTGAGCACGGCCGATGGTCCAAACGGTATCAGGGCAGCCCGGGCACCTGGCCCGTCCCTCCGCCGGCGGGTGGCGCGGAGCTCATCCCTGGGGTCGGCAGTGGCCCGGAGTGGGGCCAAGTGCCAGACCGTGTGCGGAGCGGCCAGGGCGCGCGGCATGGCCCTCCGCCGACGGGTGCCGCGTACCTAAAACCCGGGATCGGCAGCGGCCCGGAGCACGGCCGAGGGTCCCGACGGTATCAGGCAGCCCGGGCACCTGGCCCGTCCCTCCGCCGGCGGGTGGCGCGGATCTCAGCCCCGGGGTCGGCAGTGACCCGGAGCGTGGCTAGGGCAGGGCCGGGCGCGGGGCAGCCCCCATGCGTGGCCCGTCCCTTGACCCGCATGTGCCGCGGAGCTAAGCCCGGGGGTCGGCAGCGGCCCGGAGCGGGTCCGAGGGTCGGGTTGGGCACTGGGCAGCCCCGGGCGCGTGGACAGGACCTCTGCCGGAGGGTGCCATGTAGCTAAGCCCCGGGGTCGGTAGTGGGCCTGTGCGGGGCAAGGGCCGGCCCGGGCACGGGGCTGCCCAGACGCGTGGCCCGGCCCTCAGCCCGCGTGTGCCGCGGAGCTAAGCCCCGGGGACGACATCGGCCCAGAATGCGGCCGTGTGTCTGGACGGGAGCGGGGCGGCTCGGGGGCGCGGTCCGACCCTCGGACCGCGGGTGCCGCGGAACTCAGCCCCGGGGTCGGCAGCGGCCTGGAGCGGGGTGAGTGCCAGACCGTTTGCGTGTCAGCCCGGGCGCGCGGCCCGGCCCTCCGACGTTGTGTGCCGCGGAGCTATGCCCCGGGGTCGGCAGCGGCTCGAAGCGCGGCTGAGGACCGAGCCTGGCCCGGGGCAGCCGAGATGCGCGGCCCGGCCCTCAGCACCCTGGTGCCGCAGAGCTAAGCCCCAGGCTCGGCAGCGGCCCGGAGCGGGGCCGATTGTCGGGACCGGAGCGTCGCAGCCCGTGCGCGCGGCCCAGCCCTTTTCCCGCGGGTGCCACGGAGCAAAGACCCGGGGTGTGCATCGGCCCAGAGCGGGGCCGAGGGCCGGGCCGGGCGTTGGGCGGCCCGGGTGCTCGCCCAGCCCTCCCCAGGGCGGTGCCGTGGAGCTAAGCCCCGGGGTCGGCAGTGGCCCGGATTGGGGCTGATGGCCGGACAGGGCGTGGTGCGGCCCGGGCTCGCGGCCCGGCCCTTGGCCCGCGGGTGCCGCGTAGCTAAGCCCTGGGGCTGGCAGTGGCCCGGAGAAAGGCCGAGGGCCGGGCCGGGCGCTGGGCGGCCCGGGCGCGTGGCCAGGCCCTCTGATGGCGGTTGCCGCGGAGCTAAGCCCCAGTGCTGGCAGCGGCCTGGAGCGTGGCCGAGGGCCGGGCCGGGCGTGGTGTGGCCCGGGCGCGCAGCCTGGCCCTCGGACCGCGGGTGCCACATAGCTAAGCCCCTGGGTCAGCAGCGGCCTGGAGCGCGGCCGAGTGTCGTGACCGGAGCAGGGCGGTCCGTGCGCGCGGCATGGCCCTTTCCCGCGGGTGCCACGGAGCTAAGCTACGGGGTGGGCAGCGGCCAGGAGCGGGGCCGAGGGCCGGGCCGGGCGCGGAGCGGCCCGGGCGCGCTGCCCAGTCCTCTGCCGCGGGGTGCCGCGGAGCTAAGCCCTGGGGTCGGCAGCGGCCCGAAGCGGGGCCGAGGGTCGGGATGGGATCGATCGGGCAGCTCGGGCGCGTGGACGGGCCCTAAACCCACTTGTGCCGGGAGCTAAGCCCCGGGGTCAGCAGCGGCCCAGAGCAGGGCCGAGGGCCCTGGTGGGCGCGGCCGACCAGGACGCGAGGACCGGCCTTCCGCCGGTGGATGCCACGGAGCTAAGCCCCGGGTCGTCAGCGGCCCGGAGCGGGGCCGAGTGTCGTCAGGGCGTGGTGCGGCCTGGGCACGCGGCCCGGTCCTCAGCTCGTGGGTGCCGCGTAGCTAAGCCCTGGTGTCGGCAGCGGCCCGGAGCGGGGCCAAGGGCCGGGTCGTGCGCGGGGCAGCCCAGGTGCGCGTCCCAGCCCTCTGCCGGCGGGAGACGCAGAGCTAAGCCCCGGGGTCAGCAGCGGCCCAGAACGCGGCCGATGGTCGGGACGGGAGAGGGGCGGCTCGGTTGCACGTACCGGTCCTCTGCCGGCGGGTGCCGCGGAGCTAAGCCCCGGGGTTGGCATCGGCCCGGGGCGGGGACGAGGGCCGGGCAGGGCGTGGTATTGCCCGGGCGCGCGGCTCGGCCCTCGGACCGTGGGTGCCGCGGAGTTAAGCCCCATAGTCGGCAGCGGCCCGGGGCGAGGCCGAGGGCCGGGCTGGTCGCGGCGCGGGCCTGGCGCGCGGCCAGGCCCTCCGCCGGCAGGCGCCGCGGAGTTAAGCCCCAGGGTCGGAAGCGGCCCAAATCGGGTCCGAAGGCCGGGCCGGACGCGGTGCGGCCTGGGCGTGCGGCCCGGTCCTCCGCCGGGGGGTGCGGCGGAGCTAAGCCCCGGGGTTGGCAGCGGCCCGGATCGAGGCTGAGGTCCGTGACGTGCGCGGCCGGCCAGGGCGCATGGACCGGCCTTCCGCCGGTGGGTGCCACGGAGCTAAGCCCCAGGTCGTCAGCGGCCCGGAGCAGGGCTGAGTGTCGTCAGGGCGCGGTGCGGCCTTGGCACGCGGCCCGGCCCTCGGCCCGCGGGTGCCGCGTAGCTAAGCCCCGGTTTCGGGAGTGGCCCGGAGCGGGCCCGAGGGCAGGGCCGGGCGCGGGGCAGCCCGGGTGCGCGTCCCAACCCTCCGCCGGCGGGAGACGCAGAGCTAAGCCCCGGGGTCGGCAGCGGCCCAGAACTCGGCTGATGGTCGGGACGGGAGCGGGGCGGCTCGGTTGCACGTACCAGTCCTCCGCCGACGGGTGCCGTGGAGCTAAGCCCCGGGGTCGGCAGAGGCCCGGGGCAGGGCCATGGCCAGAAAGGGAGCGGGGCCCCCCGGCTCGCGCCCGGTCCTCCGCCGTTGTGTGCCGCGGAGCTAAGCCCCGGGGTCGGCAGCGGCCAGGAGCGTGGCCTAGGACCAGGCCGGGCGTGAGGCAGCCCAGGCGCACGGCCCGGCCCTCGGACCCCTGGTGCCGCGGAGATAAGCCCTGGGGTCGGCAGCGGCCAGGAGCGGGGCTGAGGGCAGGGCCGGGCGCAAGACAGCTGGGGCGCGCGGCCCGACCCTCAGCCCGTGGGTGCCGCGGAGCTAAGCCCCGTGATGGGCAGCAGCCCAGAATGTGGCCGGGGGTCGGAATGGGAGCGGGGCGGCTCGGGGGCACGGTCCGACCCTCGGACCGCTGGTGCCCCGGAGCTAAGCCCCGGGGTCAGCAGCGGTCCTGGGCGGGGCCGAGGGCCGGGCCGGGCGTTTGGCGGCCCAGGCACGTGGCCAGGCCCTCCGCTGGCGGGTGCTGCGGAGCTAAGCCCCAGGGTCGGCAGCGGCCTGGAGCGGGGCCATGGCCAGAAAGGGAGCGGGGCCCCCCGGCTCGCGGCCCGGCCCTCGTCACCTGGGTGCCGCGGAGCTACGCCCCAGAGTTGGCAGCCGCCCGGGGAGGTGCCGCGGGCCCGGCCGGGTGCGGTGCAGCACAGGCGCGCGGCACGGCCCTCGGCCGGCAGGTGCCGCGGAGCTAAGCCCCGGGGTCAGCAGCGGTCCGGCACGCGGCCGAGGGCCGGGCCGGGCGCGGGTCCGCCCGGGCGCGCGGCCCGGTCTTCCGCCGTTGTGTGCCGCGGAGCTAAGCCCCGGGGTCGGCAGCGGCCCGGAGCGTGGCCTAGGGCCGGGCCGGGCGCGGGGCGGCCCAGGCACGCGGCCTGACCCTCGGACCCCTGGTGCCGCGGTGCTAAGCCCCGGGGTCGGCAGCGGTCTGGAGCGCAGCCGAGTATTGGTACGGGCGCGGGCTGTCCCGGGCGCGCGGCCCGGCCCTCGGCCTGTTGGTGCCGCGAAGCTAAGCCCCGGGGTTGGCAGCGGCCTGGAGCGGGACCGAGGGCTGGGCCGGGTGCGGTGCGGCCAGGGCGCGCTGCCCGGCCCTCCGCCGGGGGTTGCCGCGGAGCTAAGCCCTGGGGTCGGCAGCGGCCCGGAGCGGGGCCAAGGGACGTGCCTGGTGCGGGGCGACCCGGGTGCGCGGCCCGGCCTGCGGCCTGCTGGTGCCATGGAACTAAGCCCCGGGGTCGGCAGCTGCCCGGAGCGGGACCGAAGGCTGGGCCGGGCGCTGAGCGGCCCGGGCGCGTGGACAGGCCCTCCGCCAGCGGGTGCCGCAGAGCTATGTCCCCGGATCGGCACCGGCCCGAAGCAGGGCTGAAGGCAGGGACGGGCGTGGTGCGGTCCGGGCGCGCGGCCCCGCCCTCTGCCCGGGGTTGCCACGGAGCTAAGCCCCGGGATCGGCAGCGGCCAGGAACAGGGCCGAGGGATGTGCCGGGTGCGGGACGGCCCGGGTGCGCGGTCCGGCCCTCGGCCCGCGGGTGCCGCGGAGCTAAGCCCCATGGTCGGCAGCTGCCCGGAGCGGGACTGAGGGCCGTGCCGGTCATGGCTGGACCGGGCACGCGGTCCGGGCCATCACCGGCGGATGCTGCGAAGCTAAGCCCTGGGGTCGGAAGCGGTCTGGAGCGCGGCCGAGTGTCGGTACAGGCGCGGGCTGTCCCGGGCGTGCGGCCCAGCCCGCGGCCTGCTGGTGCCGCGGAACTAATCCCCAGGGTTGAGAGCTGCCCGGAGGGGGACCGAGGGCCGGGCCGGGTGCTGGGTGGCCAGGGCGCGTGGACAGGCCCTCCGGCGGTGGCTGCCGCGGAGCTAAGCCCCGGGGTCGGCAGCGGCCCGGAGCGGGTCCGAGGGATGTGCCGGGCGCGGGACGGCCAGGGCGCGCGGCCTGGACCTTGGCCTGTTGGTGCCGCGAAGCTAAGCCCCGGGGTAGGCAGCGGCCCGGAGCGCGGCTGAGTGTCGGGACAGGAGCGAGGTGGCTCGGGTGCACGTCCCGGTCCTCCGCCGGTGGGTGCCGCGGAGCTAAGCCCCGGGGTTGGGCAGCGGCCCAGAAGGCGGCTGAGTGTCGGGAGGGGAGCGGGGTGGCTCAGGCGCGCGGCCCGACCCTCCGCCTGCAGCGTCCCGGAGCGGGGCCGAAGGCTGGGCCAGGCGCAGGGCAGCCTGGGTGCGCGGTCCGGTCCTCCGCCGGCGGGTGCCGCGGAGCTAAGTTCCGGGGTATGAAGCGGCCCTAAGCGGGGCTGAGGGCCGGTCCGGGGGCAGTGCGGCCTGGGTGCACGGCACAGCCCTCGGCCCGCTGGTGCCGCGGAGCATAGCCCCGGGGTAGGCAGCGGCCCGGAGCGCGGCCGAGTGTCGGGACGGGAGCGGGGCGGCCCATGCGCGCACCTGGGCCCTTGTCCCGCAGGTGCCACGGAGCTAAGCCCCAGTGTCGGCAGCGGCCCGGAGTGAGGCCGAGGGCCGGGCCGGGCACTGGGAGGCCCAGGCGTGTGGCCAGGCCCTCCGCTGGCGGGTGCCGCGGAGCTAAGCCCCGGGGTCGGCAGCGGCCCAGAACGCGGCCGATGGTCGGGACGGGAGCCGGGCGGCTCGGGTGCACGTCCCGGTCCTCCACCGGTAGGTGTCGCGGAGCTAAACCCCGGAGTCGGCAGTGGCCCGGAGCAGGGCCGAGGGCCGGGCTGTCGCGGGGCGGCCCGCGCGCGCGGCCAGGCCCTCTGCAGGCGGTGCCGCGGAGCTAACCCCCTGGGTCGGA
This sequence comes from Sorex fumeus, assembly GCF_029834395.1. Lineage (NCBI taxonomy): Eukaryota > Metazoa > Chordata > Mammalia > Eulipotyphla > Soricidae > Sorex > Sorex fumeus. The sequence goes on along the minus strand of NW_026606224.1, from coordinate 1,497,590 downwards.
AGCGGCCCGGGGCGGGGCCTAGGGCCGGGACGGGCGCGGTGCTGCCCAGGCGCGCAGCCCGGCCCTCGGCCCACTGGTGTAGCGGAGCTCAGCACTGGGGTCGGCAGCGGCCCGGAGCGGGGCCGAGGACAGGGCCGGGCACGGGGTGGTCCGGGCGCGCGGCCTGACGCTTGGCCCGCGGATGCCAAGGAGCTAAGCCCCGGGCTCGGCAGCGGCCCGGAGCGGGGCAGAGGGCTGGGTTGGGCGCTGGGCAGCCCAGGCGCGTGGACAGGCCCTACGCCGGCGGGTGCCGCGGAGCTAAGCCCCGGGGTCAGCAGCGGCCCGGTGCGGGGCCGAGGACTGGGCCGGGCGTGGGGTGGCTCGGGCGAGCTGCCCGGCCCTCGGCCGGCGGGTGCCGCGGAGCTAAGACCCGGGGTCGGCAGTGGTCTGGAGCGCGGGTGAGTGTCCGTACCGGTGCAGGGCGGCCCGGGCACGCGGTCCGGCCCTCGGCCCGCGGGTGCTAATAATGTTATAAATTCATAACATTATTGAAAGTGCAGGTATGGACCTTGGATTCTGCTTAAGAAATAAAGGTCATAATCCAAATACTGAAGCACAAATATTCCCAGTAATACTGTGGTCCGTATGACTGATAGTCCATCAAAGAGTCATGTTTTTCTGAGGCTTCCTAGTGGACACTAATAGAAGACATATATATTATAAACATATACATATACACATATATGTTTATATATGTATATGTTGCTGTTTTCCACTCATCTAGTCTATGCATTTGTGCAAAGATATATGTTCATGCATATATGACCTTGATATCAATTAAGAAAAAGTGATTAATTTTGAATATTTGTTTCCATATTGCATGGCTGAACAAACTTAATGTCTCACTCAATACCATATATTTCCCAGAATTATTGGTCAATTGGTGAGATCAGACACAGGCAAACTCAGTTCAGGTGCATGAATCCTGGGGTGGAGGGAGCAGCATATAACACCTCGCTCTAGATCCTGTCTGATGGTGTATGCTACTGCCAGCCTTCCTGGGAACACTCCAGACTGTGTGTCTGTTCTTGGTTAATGACCTTCCCCTGAAATGGGCTGAGATGCCCCCAAAATCAGGACTTCAAAGAACCCCCCGACCATTTCCTTACCTTCAAGTGATGGGAGAAATGTGACCATGGTCCCTTTTCATTTCATCCACTGTCCCTTGTCCAGTGGCAGGATTTAAGCTCAGTGGTATAGAGATACGAAGATGTACAAACAGGCAGGACTCCACAAAACCTCAGGAAGAGGGTCTGGCCAACACCAGGATTTCTTCTAAGAGGAAAGGATTTCTTGCAGAGACACAGAATTTCAAACAAAATGTGTAACATGGGAGTCTGAACGGTAAACCTACAGTTCAGGAACCTGATATGATACCAGCCCAAATTTCCATGTGTTTCTTCCTGTACCATCTGGGGCGCTCCACACAAACTCCTAGAAGAAAATATGAATAACACCAGGTGTTATGGAGAAAAGTCATCTTCCTCTTGGCTGTTGTTGAAGGACAGAGAGAGAGATCCTGAGCCTTTTCCTCAGATCAAGCCTGGCCCTGTGAACTCCATTCTGTGTCTCAAACCCTGATTCTTTGAGGAAGATGTCAGGAGGATCGGCGTCCCTGTCGTCTCCTCACCCAGCACAGTTGCCTCTCCTCAGGTTTCTGACACTCACAGGATGTGGTTGTCACACTGTGTCTCTCGCACAGAAATACATGGCCGTGTCCTCATTGCTCAGCCTCATCAGTTCCATGTAGGCTGTGTTCTTGGACTTGTCTGCAGTGAGTGTGAGTCTGCCCTGGAAATCTGGTGTGTAATTTGTACCACCAGTGTTTGTGTTTTTCTTAAATTTTTGTTAGTGAAACACCATGAGGTACAGTTGTAGACTTACAAATTTTTGTGCTTGGGTTCTCACCCCACCTGCCTCTGTGGCAGGGCATTCCCTTTTGTTCTCTCTCCATGTAGTACCACTTGTATGTAAATTTCATGACTTCATCTTTTCTAACAGCTACATAGTACTATATTGTGTAGATGTACCAAAGCTTCTTTAACCAGTTATCTGTTCTCGGGCACTCGGGTTTTTCCAGATTCTGGCTATTGTAAACAGTGCTACAATGAAAAAACAAGTGCAGATTTCACTTTGACTATACATTTTTTGCCTCTCTAAGATATATTCCCAGGAGTGATATTGCTGGGTCAAATAGGAGCTCAATTTCTAATTTTTTGAGTATCGTCTATACTGTTTTGCAAAAGGGCTGAACCAGTCGGCATTCCCACCAGCAGTGAAGGAGGGTCCCTTTCTTGCCACATCCACGCCAACACCGGTTGCTTTTGTTCTTTTGGATGTGGACCAGTGTCTGTGATGTTAGATGATATCTCATTGTTGTTTTGATCTTCATCTCCCTGATGATTAATGCTGTAGAGCATTATCTCATGTGCCTTTTTTGCCATTCGGATTTCTTCTCTGAGAAAATTTCTGTTCATTTTGTCACCCCAATTTTGATGGGGTTGGATTTACCACAGCAATTGTTGAAAGAGTTTGCTTGAACGTTCTAGCAGAGGAATAAAGTGCATAAATAAAGAATAAACAAGAACTAAATCCATGTCTCAGATCATTTCCAGATTATGATTTTAGGTTCACTAATGGCCTGGAGATTGGGTCAAACTCCGTAGGAACATTGAGGAAAAATCAGGCTGAACTGTCAATACTGATCTGAGAGGTATAATCAATCATTTGAGTCTGATTGGAAATCACATAGAAAAAGTAAAATCAAATTAACAAACCAAAAATACAATCAATTATAAAGATTTTACTTGGCAAGGCAAACTACAGTAAAAAATGATAACAGATAAAAAGGGAGGAAAAGATTACCAATCACACATCATAATTGATGATCATTGACATCCCATTACTGATTGATTAGGTCGAGTGGGCGCGAGTAATGTCTCCATTCATCCCTGCTGCGTGCTAGTGTAGCCCAATGGCGTCTGCTCATTCTAGGAACAGGAACAGCCACAAACCGATCACACAGGGTCTTGAGGAAGAAGACTTACAATCTCGTAGGTGGGCAGCCATGCGGTATTTTGATGTCCTGTGGAATCCAGTCTAGAAAGGCTATAGTCCACTGGTCATCTCCAAATCTCATTACATGTCCAGTCCATCTGATTTTCGACACCTTGGCAAATGAGACAGTGTCCTTGATTCTTGACCGTTGACAGAGATCAGAACTTCGGATTCGTTCTCTCATTTGAGTGAAGCATGATACTCCAAGCATAGCTCTTTTGATTCCTCTTTGAGAGACCCAAATAGCGTTCTCGTCCTGTTTTCATAGGGCCCAAGTCTCTGGGGTGTATGTTTTTAATGGAGGAAGAACAGTGGAATCAAAGAGATGTGCCCAGAGCCAGAGGTTCTTCGTCCTCTTAGCTATTTCTTTGATGCTCTTGAAGGCATTCCAAGCCGCTCTCTTCCTCCTGCACAAATCAAGTGCCAGGTCATTCATCACGTTGACTTCTTGACCTAGGTACACATAAATGTTGCTTTTGGAGATGTTCGTTCCGTTGACAGTGAATGGAACATCAGGAACAAGACCGTATCTCTCAAACCTTTTCTTCATGAGATTCCTCCGTGGTCCAACCTTTCCACATTCACAGTCGAAGACGGCCAGAATTTGTGCTGCTTAGTTGATGTTTGGTGTTATTAGAACAATATCATCAGCGGAGGTGGTATATTTGCCAACCGCCTATCTTCTCTCCCATTCCTTCCCATTCCAGTCGTCGCATGACGTTCTTGAAGGTGGCACTGAAGAGTTTCCGTGAAGAGGTATCACCCTGCCAACCCACCTCTTGACATCAATGATCACTTCTTTGTAGAATGGTGATATCCTGGTAGTGAATTTGTAATACAGTTCACAGAGGATCCTGATGTATTGAGTTTGAATGCCCTGTTTCGTTAGTGCTTCGATGACCACTTCCATCTCAACAGAATCAAAGGCCTTCTTAAAATCTATGAATGTTAGACAGAATGGCATCTTGAACTCCTGAGAAACCTCAGTGAGTTTGGTTATCGTGTGGATATGGTCCATCATGCTGAATCCTTTTCAGAACCCAACTTGCTCGCATGGTTGTCCTTCATCTAGTGTTCTGTCAATCCTATTCAGGATGATTCAAGTGAACAGCTTGTAGATGACAGACAACAGGCAGATTGGGTGATGGTTGTCAATGTCGTGGATGTCTCCCTTTTGTACAGTAGCACAGTCCTGCTGGTTTTCCATTGGGACAGAACCATGCATTCAGACAGGTAGCATGTGAAGAGCTGAGCCAATGTATTGATGAGTACTGAGGGCAGATTCTTTACGTGTTCAGGTCTCACCTTGTTTGGGCTGAGTGCTGTTCGCTTCTTTACTGACGAGATGGTATGTCGGATTTCGGAAGGGAGAACATTGGGAACGATATATCTATCCTGTGGAATTTGGTATGTGGGCAGGTGGAAGTGGCTATTGAAGAGATCCGAGTAGATGTCATGGATAATCTTCTCTATTGCCCTTCTGGAAGATGTGATAGATCCATCAGGATGTCGGAGGGCAGTCATCTTGGTCTTGTAGTTGGCAAAGGACAGGCGGGTGTTGTGAATGCTTTTCCTGGCTTCTGCCGCATCTACCAGCACTGCTGCTCTTCTCTCTTTGAGGCCTACCTTTATTTCTTTTCTGCACTGCTTTGTGAACTCGGACGTTCACTTGCGGTTGCCTGAGGCTTGTGCCAAACCACGTTGGTGAATAAGCTCCAGAGTTTTTAAGGACAGGCTTTATTTGTGGCTATCTCTCCCTTGGCGTTCCTCGCACAATCATGCAGGTGCTGAACCAGTCGATTGATTTCCTTGTCAATGTTGTCAATGACGGCATCTTCCCATGTTGCCACAATAGTGCCAAAAAGCTCCCAGTTGGTGGTCGTTCTGGGAGTTCTCTTCTCAAACTTTACAGACCTTTATTCCCACTCTGTGAAATAGAATTTTGCGTGAAGGAGACGGTGATCTGATCCCTTTTGGAATTTTGAAACAATAGCGACATTGGTCAGGCAAAACTGTAGATTAAATATGATGTGGTCATGTGGTCTTTGTGGAACCGTCCACAGGGAGAATCCCATGTCCAACGTTTAGATTCGGCCTTCTGGAACTGTGAGTTACCATGGATGGTCTTGGTCAACATGATGAACTCAGACAGTCTCTTACCCTGTTCGTTCCTTTCTAGGCCATGTGTCCTGATGTGGTGTTCTTTGGCTGATCTGCTCGATCCTATCTTGGCATTAAAATCACCAACAATAATCTTGAAGAAGGTGTAGTTTTCTTTGTAGAACTTCTCCAGCTCTATGTAGAACTTCTTAATTTCTCCTTCATCATGGTTGTACATGGTGTGTAGACAATGAATATAGAAACTGCCGGCAGTGAGCCACATCTATTCAAGTGTAATCGTCTGATTGGGTTGTTAGGCATTCGAGTGAATCAATGCTCATGGCCAAGTTCATGTTAACAAGGATATCGACATTTCCAATGCCTCTTTTGTTGCATCTTCCGAGAAACAGTTCTTCTCCAGTGTTGAAAACGGCGTGATGTGATTGATGCCTTTTTGTCTCGGTCAGATCAATGATGTCGTACCTATTTTTTGTATCGTCAGGACCTCGATGGAATCATCCGATGCCAGCATACATGCATTGAAATTACAATCATTTTTGTCTTTCTTCGTTTTGGTAGCATAGCTCAGCCTTGAGTTTTTATCAGCCTCTCCTTCCTCATCCTTCTTAATGCTGTTGTATTGCTGGCTCTTTCATGGTCAGGGGAATGAAACCCATTGTATTTACTGGTTTTTACTGGTTTTTGCATATTGAATATGCCACGGATATGCCCGGCTCTGCCTTGTGGGCGGATACTCTCGGTAGCTAGCCAGGCTCTCCGAGAGGGTTAGAGGCTTTTAGGTTGGCCTCTAATCGCCCTGGTAGATGTTCCCATTGTTAGAACTATATATATATTTTTAATTTTTATTAGTGAAAGAAGTGATCTACAAAGAAGTGATCGTTGATGTCAAGAGAGGGGTGCGGCAGGGTGATACCATTTCACCGAAACTCTTCAGTGCCACCCTCGAGAACATCATGTGACGACTGGAATGGGAAGGAATGGGAGTGAAGATAGATGGTCGGCAATTACACCACCTCCGCTTTGCTGATGATATTGTTTTAATAACACCAAACATCAGCCAAGCGGCACAAATGCTGGCCGACTTTGACCGTGAGTGTGGAAAGGTAGGACTACAGCTGAATCTTACGAAGACAATGTTTATGAGAAACAGCCTTGTTCCTGACGCCCCATTCGCTCTCAATGGAACGACCATCTCCGAATGCAACAGCTATGTCTACCTAGGTCGAGAGGTCAACATGACAAATGACCTGGCACCCGAGCTGCGCAGGAGGAAGAGAGTGGCTTGGAACGCCTTCAAGAACGTCGAAGAAATAGCTAAGAGGACGAAGAACCTCCGGCTCCGGGCACATCTCTTTGATTCCACTGTTCTTCCTGCATTAACATATGCCTCAGAGACCTGGGCCCTACGCAAACAAGATGAGAACGCCATTCAGGTCTCCCAAAGAAGAATAGAAAGAGCTATGCTTGGAATATCACGTTTCACTCAAATGAGAGAAAGAATCCGGAGTTCTGACATCCGTCGACGATCAAGGATCAGGGATGCTGTCTCATTTGCCAAGGTGTCGAAAATCAGATGGGCTGGTCACGTAATGAGATTTAAGGACGACCGCTGGACTAGAGCTGTTACTGATTGGATTCCACGGGATGTCAAGAGACCACATGGCCGCCCACCTACCAGATGGTCAGACTTCTTTCTGAAGATCATGAACGATCGGTTTGAGGCCCTTCATGTTCCCGGAGTGAACAGATGCCATTGGGCTACACTAGCACGCGACAGGGACAAATGGAGACGTTACTGGCGCCCGCTCGAGCAAATCGACGACTAACGGGAAGTTAAGTGATTAAGTGAAGTGAAAGACCATGAGGTACAGTTGTAGATTTACAAATTTTTGTGCTTGGATTTCAGTTATACAATGATCAAATACCCATCCCTCCACCAGTGCCCATTCTCCACTAACACTGATCCCAGTATCCCTCCGTCCCCCCGTACCCCCATCCCAAGCTGTCTCTGTGGCAGGTCATTCTCCTTTGTTCTTTCTCTCCTTTTGGGTAGTGTGCTTTGCAAAAGAGGCATTGAGTGGCAATCATATGTTAGAACCATATTTGCACCCTATCAAATATGGTGCGTAAATCCTTGAAGATGGGTGTAAGTGTCTTAGGATGTGTCTGGAAAGCATCTTGGAGCGTGGCAGCAGCTGGGTAGTGGAGGTAGTGGAGGTCTGCACGAGGTATTTATCTGGAACCGTTAGGCTGGGTCTTCTCTGTGGAATCCTGGGTCGCTGGTGGTTAGTGGAAGCATACAGGGTGGGGCTCCTGGTTTTAATCCCTTGGTCACCTGTGGTTGGTGGGAGCAGGCAGAGGATCTCTGTTCCTGGGTCCATTGAGCCTGGTGTCCAAGGTCTCAGAGTTCTGCTTACATGGTTCTCCATGACTTCACTCATGTATGAGTCTCGGCCCGAGCATCCGGAAGGTGTCATGAGCGTGGCGGCTGGATAGTGGGTACTGATAGCACTTAGAAAGCTCCACACCAGGAAATCCCTGACTGTAAATCTCCCGTCATAAAATGGTGTGGGGACATGCACAGAGACTTCCCTAGAAGCGACATTCCTATTGACTGTAGGCATAGAAAGTGTTTATCAGCACTAACTGTCTGGGAAATGTTAATCAGAAGGACAGTGGAGGGTCCTCTCAGCCCCTCAAAAATGTGGTGAAAACTGGTGGAAAACCCTCCCAGCTGGTTTCCGAAAAGGCTTCAGCACTATCGACAACAAGATAGCCAAGCTCTTTGAGGTTTCTTGGGAGTTAAAGATGCCGCTCTGTCTAACGTTCATTTATTCAAAGACGGCCTTTGTGTTGAGACTGAAGCAGTCATAGAAACCCTAGCCAAAGAGGGAGTTCAAACTCAATACAACAGGATCCTCTGTGAGCTGTGTTATGGATTCACACCAGGATCTCACCATTCTCTAAAGAAGTGATCATCCATGTCAAGAGAGGGCTTCAACAGGGTGATACCTTTTCACCGAAACTCTTCAGTGCCACCCTCGAGAACATTATGCAATGATCGGAATGGGAAGGAATGGGAGTGAAGATAGACTTTCGGCAACTACACCACTGCTGTTTCACTGATGACATCATTCTAATAACACCAAGCATCAGTCAAACAGCACAAATGCTGGCCAACTTTTACCGTGAGTGTGGAAATATCGGATTCCAAATGAATCTCACAAAGACAATGTCTATGGTAAACAGTCTCATTCCTGATGTTCCATTCTCTCTCAATGGGATGAAAATCTCCAAATGCAACATTCATGTGTACCTAGGTCAAGAAGTATACATGAAGAATGACCTGGCTCCTGAGTTCTGCAGCAGGCAGAGAGCAGCTTGGAATGCCTTCAAGAGTGTTGAAGAAATAGCTAAGAGGATGAAGAACCTCCGACTCTGGGCACATCTCTTTGGTTCGAGTGTTCTTCCTATGTTAACATATGCCTCAGAGACCTGGGCCCTACGAAAAAACAGAATGAGAACACTATTTGGGTCTCCCAAAGAGGAATCAAAAGAGCTATGCTTTGAGTATCCTGTATCACTCAAATGAGAGAAATAATTCAAAGTTCCGACATCCAACAATGGTCAAGAATCAGGGACGCTGTCTCATTTGCCAAGGCGTCGAAGATTAAATGGGCTGGACACATAATGAGATTTGCAGAAGACCGCTGAACTAGAGCCATTACCGACTGGATTCCATGGGACGTTAAAAAAACACTTGGTTGCCCACCTACGAGATGGTTAGACTTCTTCGTCAAGACCCTGAATGATCAGTTTGAGGCTGCTCGTGTTCCTAGAATGAGCAGTGCCGTTGGGCTACACTAGCACGCGACAGGGACGAATGGAGATGTTACGGGTGCCAGCTCGAGCAAATCGATAAGTAACGAGATGTCAAGTGATCAAGCGAACTGTCAGGGAAATGTCAATCAGTAGGACAGCGGTGGGTCCTCTCAGCCCATCAAGAATGGCTGATATCAAGACTGAAAACACCCATGTGGGCTGGGATGTCCCCAGAGAGGAATGCACTTTCAAGTTTGATTTGGAAGTCAATGTTTGGTTCTTTTTCTATAAAAAATGCTAAGGAGATTCCTCAAAAGAAATGAAAATAAAATTTCAACAACCATGAAAAGCTTTGTGATTATGATTAAATCACTTAATCACTTTAGTTATAAAACTATTTTTAGTAAAGCTATCAAAAACTGTTTCCATGTGACCAAATGGTTTCTCTGTTTCCATTCCACCCAGATAAGTACAGCCAAACTGGAAAACATTAATTTGAGAAGACTGTAAACATATGCTTTTTGTAGTGTTTAGTATAGTGACAAGGACATGGAAGCTACCCTAATTCTTTTTATATTTTTTAAAATTTTTATTAGTGAAACACCATGAGGTACAGTTGTAGAGTTACAAATTTTTGTGCTTGGGTTTCCGTTGTACAATTGATGTCGGTGGGCCCCACGGGTGACTTATGTGAAGCAGGGAGGAGAAAGACAGTCACTTTATCCCCACCCGCCTCTGCCACTTGGGACCCAGGGTTGCTGAGTTCTTGTCTCGCCTCGCAGAAAGGAATTTCAGGAGTAGACAAGCAGTGAAGCAAATAGATTTTATTTGGAGGATTTTTAGGTGTGGAGGGGGAGAGAGAGAGAGTAAAGTTAGACACGAAAGCATGAAAGTCCACATCTCAAGAGGGGAGATGCGGGCAATACGTGTGCTCAGGCACCACATGTGCTCGACCGCGTGGGCACAAGCAGCACACGGGCTCAGGCAGCATATGCGCGCCCTTCCTTTGTTCCAGGTGGCCTTTATAGGGTTTCTCCAACCTGCCCCCAACGTGGGGCTTCTTTCCAGGTAAAAGTTCGTTGCTAAGGAGGTTACCAGGGAGGTCCAAAAAGAGGAATTTCATGGGGAGGCCTATATCCTGAGGGTCTGCAGATGGTCTTATCAGGCCATTTTCTGTATCCACAAGTTGGGTCATTCCTAGAATTCTTCTTCCATTGCAAAGGGCCTTTCCCTATCTACCTGCCTACATCACAATGATCGAGTGCCCATCCCTCCACCAGTGGCCATTCTTCACCTCCACTAATCCAAGTATCTTTCCCACCCCCCTCATCCCCCAACTCACCCTGCCTTTGTGGCATGGCATTCCCTTTTGTTCTCTCCCTCCTTTTGGGCGCTGTGGCCTGCAAAAGAGGCATCAAGTGGCAATCATGTTCAGTCTAGAGTCTACTTTCAGCATGCTTCTCCCATCCTGGGGGATCCTCCTAATACCTCCTATTTGGTGCTCCCTTCTACATCTGGGCTGCCTTTACCCCAGCTGTGAAGCTGGGCCAGGTGTGAAGCTGGCCTCCAAGCCATGAAATAAACCTCCTGGTATATATCTCGGTTATTCTTGGGTGTTGGTCTCCTATTTTGTTACTTTATGTTCCTCAGATGAATGCAATATTTCTATGCCTATACCTCTTGTGGGAAGCCAAGAGCTCTCTCATAGACCCCTGCCGTGGTTCCCATGCTAGGAACTGCTTGGGACAGACATTGGTGACAGTCTCCTAGGACTTCCTGATCTCAGTGGATGCCTGATCTATAGCAAACAACATCAGGCTGACAGTTAGCTTAGCTGGCCTTATCTATAGTAACCTCCAGGACGCATCTACTCCCTAAGACCCTTTGATATACAAATGTAAAGCTCAGGATGCACCTACCGCCACAAGACCCTTTGATGTACAAATGTCTACCTTGAATGTTAGGTAAAGCTCTTGTTGCTGACCTTACCATATATGGTTATACTGCTTCTGCTCCTGACTGAGCTGCCCAGACCCTATATAAACAGCCTGTATCCCTCAATAAAGTGCTGTCCCTTTTTCTCTCTATTTCTAAACTAAAAAAAAAAAACTTGGGAGTGCCTGAATGATTTCTATCTGACCCTCGGCCCAGGAGAGGTCCCCAGAGCCTTGTGTATTGTAGGGCATTTTGAATCGGATGTAGAGGATGCTGTGAAAGATTCAGAGGCCTTCTTACGAGAGAAAAATCTCTCGGGCCTCCTCTCCCATGTAGAAGTCCATGTCCCAGTGCCCCTCGGTTACTATCCTCATGTCTGTTTCTGAGGCTAATGTTCCTCGTTTATACCCAGTTCTTAAGGACAATCCCACAGATCCACCCTTTGCTCCCCACCATGACTCCCCTTCTGTCCTATCCCCAGAGGATGAGGCAGACCTCCAGCAGGAGGCTGCCCGATATCAAGAACCCAAATGGCCCCTACACCTCCCTACCTTTTCTTCCTGACCTCCCCCTTACAACCCTAAAATGTATTTGCAAGAGAAAATTTACCTCTTTTTGGCTCCAGAATTCCAGAGTTATGCACTGCTAATTAGTAACTTGATCTGGAAAACCTGGCGCCAGGAGAAGACTTGGAAGAACTGAAACCCGGAAGGTGAAAATCACGTACACGCCCTTTGGGCAAATTCGGATATCTCTGTGTGACTGGTGAGTGTGGTGCGCACCCGTGTAAGTGGAGGACCGGTCCATGTAGGAGTGTGATCTGTGTGTCTGTTCCTAGTGTGTGTATTGTCTTAATATCTTTCTCCTAGTTCTGCTTGTTAAGATTGTTTGACATGGGTCAGAATTGATCGACCCCCAAGGCTTTAATTCTTAATCACTTCTCCAAGATCCAAAGGAAAGCTCAGGATCTGGGCTTGAGGGTCAAGAAAGGTAAGTTTGGCATTTATTGTTCATCAGAATGACCTTCCTTTGTTGTGGATTGGCCCCCACAAGGTTCTTTCTCAACAAACCATGTGACTCCAGTAAAAGAGGTAATCTGTAGAAAATCTGCTGTGAAGGTATACTCCCCTGGAAATCTCTAGGGGGCATGGGGAAGGAATGTGATAACCTCTGTGTGAATGGTCTGTGCAAAGAGGCACCCCTCCTTTGTCTGTTTTGAGTCACCCTCCACTAGGAGGAAGCCCACTAGTGATAAAGACTCTGGGAAACTAAGGCAGGCCAATTTCCAGGCATAAGATCCTTTTCCCCACCCAGGTCTAACTAGAAGATAGAGGTCAATTGAAATGCTAATGAAGGCAGTTCAGAGAAAAAAAAAGGGAGGGGGTGCAGGGAGCAGGTCAGATGCCACTACTCCAGTGAGGGGAAGGTGCATTCGATAGACCTGCGGGGGAGCTCAACTGACCCAGCGGAGGCCTGCGGCAGCATAGCATCTTCCATAGCCAGGCGAATATAGTGCACCTGTATGGGGTTGGCAGATAGAGAAGCTATCTGTTGTCTAACAAGAGTGATAATCCTGTTAAAAATGCAGGAGCCCACTGTAGCAATCAATAAAAGGGCAGTCAGGGGACCCAAGGGTGGCAACAAGTAAGGAAGTAGAGTGTGCAGGGCCCACCCAGAGCTAGAAGACTCAGGTTGCCGTTGTCTCCGCTCCAAACCTTCCCTTAGTTCTCGCATGGAGTTTTTAATCACTCCACTGTGGTTAACATAAAAGCAACACTCCTCCCCCAAGGCAGCACACAATCCCCCCTCTTTCATAAAGAGCAACTCCAGTCCTTAGTGATTTTGAAGAACAACCTCCACAGAGACGTTAGGGAATCCTCGAGGTGAGAGATGGATTGTTCAAGGCACTCTTAAGTCGGTATCCACGGCGACGCGAAGTGTACCTAAACCAGAGTGCTGTGAGGTCAGAGTGGTGATGCCCAAACTGGCGCCCACAAGGCCAAGGGTGAACAGGGCAGCGATGGTGAGGGCGGTGACAGGCTCCTGGTGGAGTCGGTGGGGTGTAGAAACATAGCGCTGGGACCAGTAATCATAAAGGGTGGAAGTTGGGTAGTACAAAATACGGGGACCACCAGAACAGTCATAAAGAACTGTGAAGAGGAGTCGAAAACAGAGGCAGCAAAATGAGGAGTCAGGCCTGTCACTGAGCAGAGCCACCAGGCATCCTAGGTCAGGGGTCAAAGGAGGGGTCAGGGTCAAAAGAGGCTACAACTAGGGCCCAGAGGGTGGCTGCAGAGCCAGACTGGAGAGGAGGCAGACCTTATCTTAATCTCACTTAACAAAAACTGTACTCTGCAATGCTTCCATAGATATTCAGAAAACCTTAAAAATTGCTCACAATTAAAGCTCTTACAAGGTATATTCACTGGGCAAAAGATCACTTTACATTAGAAATCAATCAGAAGACATCTTAAAATTCTGATTTCCAGGAAAACACAAATACAAAAATTAAAGCACTCATAGATTATTATGAAACATTAAGTATCTCACACTTGTGTACAAAAGCTTTCTGAAGAACAGGACCAGGTTGATACCTGGTGACAAGGCTTTGCATGAAATAAAGTTAATCAAAATAGTAGCATGTGTTGGGATCGGGAATTCCCTAGCCCTGGGAGGCGCGGAGAGACCAGATAGACACAATTCCTGCAGGAGTAAAAACGGGGTTTATTTAGACCAGCATGCTGGGGCTCCGCAGCATACCCCAAAATGGACAGTGGCTGAGAGCCCCGAACTTCTTCAAAGGGGATCTTATATAGACCTTCACTGGCCGTTACAGCAAAGCCCACACATTTCATAGCCAATAGATTTGTAACAACATATACTTTCTTAACCAATCCATTTAAAAGTACCTCACTCCTTAGCCTATAGATTCAAAGATCAGCATTTACATACATCGATTGTCAGCACAAGCAAGGTTATAGCCAGAATCATTAAGCCTTAGGTAATCTCCCTTGACCATCCTCTTTTTGAGTTACCCAAGTCTGCAGGGTGCTTTAGTGAGACAATACATTCCAGGAAAGGGCAATTTCCCCCAACCACCCGCATCCTGAGTTATCCTTTACCCAAATCTGCAGGGTGCTTTACTGAGACAATACATTTCAGGGACAGTAAATACACCTGAATCCTGTCACACTTGGTTTAGAAAGAAGTTATGCCCTGTTCACTTTCCAAGTCCCCTCTCCCCCAGGTGCAAAGCAGCCAAGCAGTTTTACAGAAAGCAATGTTGCAAGTTAGCTAAAGTACACAAAAATTTGATGCCCTAATATGGATTCTTTCACATGTACTTTCAAGCACTGGACAGGTTGATTAACAATGTAGTTAGTAAAATTTCCCACATTTTCCATGAAATTGTCCATTCTCAGAAACCATTACAGAAGGCTGACATCTGAGATTTTCCCACTTATAACTCTTAGAAGTTCTAGAAATTTTAGTTATCAAGAGTCTCAGAGATCAGATAGAGCACTGGTAAGGACAAATTTTGCAACCAATTTTATAACTCTAGAAACTCATGTTTAAACTAAACCATTACTTTTTTGAACCTGTTTTCATGTGTCATAGTTATTTTAACACCTTCTAGATCAAATATTCTAATCCAATGCAGATACAAATATGTACATTAACATAACAACATAAGACCTATGATCAATTTTTACAAAACATGATAAAAACTTCTTTGACTTAATTTCAATAGTTCTTGTACCTTAATTATTTAAAATCATGGGCTTTCTATACCAGATATTTTTAACAATTCCACAAAAATACAAACACGCTTTCAGACACAGAAAAAACCCTTTGGATTTTTTAACCAAACTTTGATATTAGCATAAGAAAATATTTGAATTGCTGTGTGAACACAAAAAGGATGGCAGCAATCTATCTTTCCCACTTCCAGCGTTCAGTAGTTTCCCCCCCTCCAGGGGGGTGGATGGCGATGGGCAGGAAAAGGAAGGAAACCTTATGGCCAGGCTGCTTGATCTTAGTTGTAGTTTAATCCAATCCTCTCTCCATTCACTCTGGTATCTCTTCTGCCTCTCCCAGCCCATTCTTACAGTCTCATTATATCCCATAAAAGAAACTCAGGTTCTCTCAAGCATGTTTCCCCCTGTTCTCTCAGACCTCCTAGTAGAGAGCCCTGAAATCTCCTCATATAGATCATGGTACCTCTAAAGGGGCAATACAGTGATATCATCAAAGGGAGAAAGAACATTGAGGCTGCAAAACATACATTGCTTCTTTACATCTGCGGCCAGTAATTTTGTCCTCACCTTTACAAGCTACAAGCACTTGGATTAGCACATCAAAGACCAATCTACATCTCAAAGATCAGCCTTCCTGGAGCCTGGCATCTACTTCCCAAAGATCAGGCCTGGCTAGCACCTGAGATCTGTTCTGTGAGATAAGAGAAGCTGCCTCTAACAGCAAGGTCTCTGTGAGATAAGGGAAGCTGCCTCTTGCAGTATACTGAAATTATTTACTGAAGGCAGATTGAAAGGGAAAAAATGTTTAGCCTCATCCAAACTAGTCAGGACATTCTTCTAGGACAGATTCTCACAGCATATCGACTCACAATTTACAACACAAGTTCAGTGTCCTAAAAGGATCTGATCTTACAATTAACAGATTCTGACTAGGGGGAAAGCTGATTAACTGGTTGGGGAGGAGAGCATGTAGAAGTGGTTATGAAAGAATTCATATTAGGGCATCAAATTTTTGTGTACTTTAGCTAACTTGCAACATTGCTTTCTGTAAAACTGCTTGGCTGCTTTGCACCTGGGGGAGAGGGGACTTGGAAAGTGAACAGGGCATAACTTCTTTCTAAACCAAGTGTGACAGGATTCAGGTGTATTTACTGTCCCTGAAATGTATTGTCTCAGTAAAGCACCCTGCAGATTTGGGTAAAGGATAACTCAGGATGCGGGTGGTTGGGGGAAATTGCCCTTTCCTGGAATGTATTGTCTCACTAAAGCACCCTGCAGACTTGGGTAACTCAAAAAGAGGATGGTCAAGGGAGATTACCTAAGGCTTAATGATTCTGGCTATAACCTTGCTTGTGCTGACAATCGATGTATGTAAATGCTGATCTTTGAATCTATAGGCTAAGGAGTGAGGTACTTTTAAATGGATTGGTTAAGAAAGTATATGTTGTTACAAATCTATTGGCTATGAAATGTGTGGGCTTTGCTGTAACGGCCAGTGAAGGCCTATATAAGATCCCCTTTGAAGAAGTTCGGGGCTCTCAGCCACTGCCCATTTTTGGGGTATGCTGCGGAGCCCCAGCATGCTGGTCTAAATAAACCCCGTTTTTACTCCTGCAGGAATTGTGTCTATCTGGTCTCTCCACGCCTCCCAGGGCTAGGGAACTCCCGATCCCAACATTTGGAGGTTCCACCGAGACCACCGAGGACCCTGCCCCAGGGACGCTGGATTGAGCCGCGGGGTAAGTTAAGGCGCCTCTTTCTCTCTCTTTGTTTCTCTGGTACCATTTTACTGTAGTAACCAATCGGTGGCACAAGCACAGTGGTGTGCAGCAAATCGGTACAGTGGTGTGCAGCACACTGGTGTGTGTGAGCCTTGTGTCTGACAGACGTGTCGGGAATAGACATGGGCCGCAGCCCTGGGGGACACCCCGGAGGTGGATGAGGGCCAGGGATGCCTGGAGGCCTCTTTTGTGGTAGCCTCGGAGAGGCTACATCTGGTGTGTCAGGAATCATCAGCCCCTCTATTATTCATCTTTCCTCTCCAAAAGGCCTTGCGCTTGCGTCATTCTTTTTTGTAGGTTGGATCACACTCGTCTTTTTTCTCTACCGAGACACCGTCTTTGGAACCATGGGTCAATCTCCGTCCACTCCTCTCTCACTAACTCTCTCCCACTGGTCAGAGGTCTGCTCTCGTGCTCAGAATCTTTTTCTGATTGTTAAAAAGCCTAAATGGCAGACCTTTTGCTCTGCAGGATGGCCAACGTTCCAGGTTGGTTGGCCCCCCGAGGGATTGTTCCACTAGCTGCTTATCTTCCAGGTCAAGGGAGTCATCTACCAGCCTGCTCCCCGAGGGCACCCCTGATCAGGAGCCTTAGGCAGGAGTCCAGGGGTGGGGAGAAGGGGTCCCCACTGACCCTGCTCCTCCTCTGCCCCTGAACCCCGAACTCTCTAATGCCACTCCCAGGCCAGCACTGGCCTTTCCCTACTTCCGATCTCTTCACTTGGAAGAACTAAACCATCTGGAGGTGAAAAATCATGTGCATGCCCTTTGGGCATATTCGGGAGTCCCAGGGTGACTGGTGAGTGTGGCGCGCACCTGTGTGAAAGAGTGGACCGGTCCGAGCGAGTACCTAAGTGTGATCTGTGCGTGTATCCATAGTGTGTGTATTTATTATCTTTCTCCTAATTCTGTTTATTAAGATTGTTGAATACGGGTCAGAATTGATCACTTCTCTGAGATCCACAGGAAAGCTCAGGATCTGGGATTGATGATCAAGAAAGGTAAATTTGACACTTATTGTTCATCAGAATGACCTTCCTTCTGTGTGGATTGGCCCCCACGAGGTTCCTTCTCTCCAAACCTTGTGGCTCAGATAAAGGAGGTAATCTGTGAAAGATCTGCTGTGAAGGTATGCTCCCTTGGAAATCTCTAGGGGGACTGGGGGAGGAATGTGATAACCTCTGTGTGAATGCTTGTGTGTATGAGCACCGTGATAGGTCCTCCTATCGGGCGTCACAATGCTGAACCACTAAGGCTAAATTCTCCGCCAGGCAAGCATCTGAATGGTCTCTGCAAAGAGGCACCCCTCCTTTGTCTGTCTTGCATCACCATCCACTATGGGGGGGACAGGAGGAAAACCCACTAGTGAGAAGATTCTGGGAATCTAAGGCAGATCAATTTAGAGGCAGAAAATCCTTTTCCCCACCCATTCTCAGCTAGAGGTCAATTCAAATGCTAATGAAGGCAGTCCAGATGTAAGGCAGAAAGAAAAAAAAAGGGGGTAAAAGGCAGGTAAGAAGCCTAAGAAAAGCAGCAAGCCAGCAAAAGCAGGGAAGATGTAGCAACCATCTTTTTCATAGATTATTGCTTGCAATTAGGAAAGCATCTGAGGAGCTTCCAACTAGGTAGTTTTATCTTATTGACCTCTGTAACACCATGTGGCCTGAGTATAGTGGGGAAGGATATACAGTGAATGGCAGTTTGCATTACCAGATCATTTTGCAGTCAGATCTTTGCAGGTAACAAAAGAAATAGGAGAGTATCAAAGCAGAGGAGGCAGGAAAATGCAAGATCTTATGATTAACTGTTTGACATCAGAAACAAAGAAGCCTATCCCCATGTCTGATAGGAAGGTACAAGTTTCCTGCCTCAGAATTAGCCTTGGCGAAAATATGGTAACATCTTTGTCATAGTTTATTTTGCCTGCTTATATCAACAAAAGCGCTTTCTTGACCCATTTTTAACAAGTGGGAGACTGGCTGGTTAGGCTGGGAAATGAGGAGCAGAGTTCCCAATCAGCCGCCCTGGGAACTGTCCCTTCCTTTCTCAGTCCATCAGTTTCTCCCTGCCATTTTTTTGAAGGGTCAGATTGATCGATCAACTACAGATAGTTCATTGTCTTGTTTGTCTGTCTGTCTGTCTGTGTCTGTCTATCTGTCTGTCTATGTGGAGTACTTGAGTGTTGGAACCAGGCTGAAATCAGAAGTAGAAATTTTAGAGAAGTTAGTGACATGCAACCCAATTATTTAAGAAATGCAGTTGTTTTAGGAACCTGTTAGACAAGGGTTAATCCTTATCAGAAGGTTGAACCTACAGAAAAAGCAGAATTCTCAATCTAAATTTCTTGTTAGAAGAACATTGATGATTATATTATTAACAGTTGAAATCCTTTTTGAACTTAAGAATCTTGTACTATCTAGAAGAGCTATGGAACTAGAGCCTGAAACTAAAGGGAAATAAGAGTTCAGAGAAAGCAAGAACTTATCTTACAAGCCTCAACTAACTTTTATGAAAAATTTGTAAGAGGCAGTTCCTCTTTTCTCACAGAACCTAGCAGGTCTTAGATACGGAGATCTCAGGTGCTAGCCAGGCCTGATCTTTGGGTTGTAGATTCCCAGCTCTAGGCAGGCTAGTCTTTGGTACGAGAGTGGAGAGAGGATTGGAATAAACTGCAACTAAGATCAAGCAGCCTGGCCATAAGGTTTCCTTCCTTTTCCTGCCCATCTCTATCTACCTCCTTAGAGTGGGGGAAACTACAGAACGCTGGCGGTGGGAAAGATAGATTGTTGCCATCCTTTTTGTGCTCACACAACAATTCAAATATTTTCTTATGCTGACATCAAAGTTTGGTTAAAAAAAATCCAAAGGGCTTTTTCTGTGTCTGAAAGCATGTTTGTATTTTTGTGGAATTGTTAAAAAGTATCTGGTGTAGAAAGCTCATGATTTTAAATAATTAAGGTACAAGAACTATTGAAATTAAGCCAAAGAAGGTTTTATCATGTTTTATAAAAATTGATTGTTTATAGGTCTTATGCTGTTATGTTAATGTACATATTTGTATCTGCATTGGATTAGAATATTTGACCTAGAAGGAGTTAAAATAACTATGACACATTAAAACTGGTTTAAAAGTAATGGTTTAGTTTAATCATGAGTTTCTAGAGTTATAAAATTGGTTGCAAAGTTTGTCCTACCAGTGTTCTATCTGATCTCTGAGACTCTTGGTAACTAAAATTTCTAGGGCTACTTAGTAATAAGTTGTATTGAATTAGTCTCAGATGTCAGCTTGACAATTTGAAACCATAGCATTGCTTGTCTAGTGCTTGAAAGTGCATGCTATTATTTTGATAATTTTATTTTATGCCAAGCTTTGTCTCCAGGTATCAACCTAGCCCTGACCTGAGATGCTTTCTGTTTCATGGTAATATATGAGTGTTTTAATCTTTTTGTTTTTGTGTTTTCCTGTAAATCAGAATTTTAAGATGTCTCCTGGTTAATTTCTAATGTAAAGTGATCTTTTGCCCAGTGGATATACCTTGTAAAAGCTTTAATTGTGAGCATTTTTAAGGCATTTTGAATATCTATGGAATTGATCTAATGCTTTTGAAATAGTACTGCAGAGTTTTGTCATGTTAAGTGAGATGGTTGGTAACTTGTGTCTAAATTTGGGAGATCACATTGTACATTGTACTACTATAGCTGTATGTCATAAGTCAGAAAGATAATGGATGGAGATATTGTCAGTGGGAAGAAATGAAAGGAATTCTGTTAAAGTGAAGTTGATTTTTAAATGAATAAAAGTTACAGAATGTATGTAAAGGAATGTGTAGAAGGTTTGAGGTTGTTCTAAAGAAAAGGAACTGGTCAAACTGTTATAAGAAACGCTTTAAATCACATGCAGAATTCTTCTAGCACCTTTGTGGTAAGATCTATGGACAAGATGATTGATGGATTATCTGGACTCCTGTTACAGTGCTCTTAATATCATTGAATTTTTCAAAAGTTGCAGGAAATCAAGGGTTTTGACATGGGATTAAAAACATGTTAAACGGTATGCTTTATCTCTACAGATTTTAGCTTCTCTGACTAGGACCCACAGCAAACAGGTGTATTACATCTCTGTGAGTAAAGTGAAATACTTTCTTTTCTCTTCTTTTGTACCTTCAGTATGTTTTTTGATGTTTCATGGCACTATGTTGGTTTGCATAAATCCAGATAAGTCTTTCCTCTCTGTAATAGGGTCTACCCCTCATGCAGACAGGAAAAACCAGCCATGGGACCCCAAAGCCCTCTTCCAGGGAAACAGTCAGGGGATCTGTCTAAATGACAGGAGCAGGGATTTAACAGGTACTGTTTCAAGTACCCTACAAACCTCAGGGCGACCCTAGAGGCAGGCTGGCTCGAGAAAAGACTGGAAACCATCACTGCTATGGAGAATGAGGAATCTAGGACTCTGCAATGACTAACTCAGTCTGGGCCTACTCTCAGCGTCAAGGAAAAACCTGGAAACCAGGATTTCTCCCAGCCCTGAAGAAGGGATGGGATGGATTCCTTTCTGCCAGGACATCTCTGTGGAAAACGAGGACCAAAGCCACAACCTGAAGGCTCGAGGCCATCCATACAGTTCATCGCGGGACATCTTCTGGCCAGGCCTGGGTAGCTCTGACGTGCCAGATAAGATTAATGCCACTATTGTTGTGTCTCCTGTCTTTTGCTGATCCCCAGGACTTCTCAGTAAATAATTGGGTATCCCAAATGGAGAGTTCTCTAATCTTACTGTGTTTATGCAAAAGAACAAGCCAGGTTTGTTAAACTATCTTGCAACGTTTTAAAATGAAGGTGGAGAGAAAACCATGTTTCTGTAACTTGCTTTTTGTAAGAATCAGATTCTAATTCTACAGAGGTGATTGAATAAATGTATTCTAATCTTGATCTAAAAGGTACCCCCTTTGGGGAAATTTAGATAAAACTTAGTTTACTGTCTGTAGGTAAAACAGCCTAATCTGTAAAGGAACTCAATGCTATACATGCTGTCACTAGTCTGATACGAGCATTGAAAGCCAGAGCTTTACTAGGGTGAAGCTCATCTCAAAGTGCAGAATTGCTTTCCCCCGGTCTGAATTGGCCAAACTGTCGAGAAAGGCATCTAAACTGGTTAAATTAGAGTAGATTAATATCTAGTTTTAAAATACTGTGAATTTTCTTTCTATACTTTATTGCATCTCATTTTCTGTGAACAGTCATTTGGAGAGAACAAGAATATTATCAGCTCTTAATTTCTGTTGTGTCATGGGATTAACAACTCCTGGACCAATGCAATGGAATATTATTAAAGGGTTATGTTTTAACACTAGTGAGAACCATCTTCCATGGGGAGGAACTGAACAGCAAGTAAGATAGAAGTAATTCGGAACTGTGCTTTCTATGCCATTAATGAACCTAGTGGAAATCCTGAGCCTCCTCTCCTAACACCTGTTCAGCATCAAGGAACTTAGAGGTGAATCGGCAGCTTGACTTTATGCAAATAATCAAATGTTCATATGTTCAAGGTATAAATATCTGTTGGTTCTCATTGATAGCTTCAGTGTATGGGCAGAAGTTTTTCCAGTCTGTACTGAGAAAGTCAGAGAATGGCTTGGTGTTTCTGTGTCCATTAGAAAAATCTGGACATAGGAAGTCATATTATCAACCAAACCTGTTTGTAGAGTTAATCCTTTTCATTGTTTTAATGATAGAGATGGGTATGGCATTATGTTGCTTTGGTTTCTGTTGTTTTAACTCTTTTTAAGACTTCATCGAGAAATCTCTCACATCCCTGTCCGAGATAGTCTCCCAAAACCTGAGAGGACTCGGCCTTCGACCTGTTGTTCCTCAAGAACAGAGGGCTCTGCTCTGATCAGGTGGAGGGATGCTGTTTCTACGCAGACCACACTGAGGTTGTCAGAGACTCTATAGCCAAGCTACGGGAAGGCCTTTAACGACGTCGGAGAAGCCTGGGAGAATTGGTTTGAGTCTTGAAGATCCTCCTAATTCGTGGCAACAATACCAGACTCTACCCACTGAGGAAAGCTACTCTTAACCATGGGTCCTTGAATTAGGCCCCGACCCCCCCCCCCCCCCCACGATCTCTAAGATTAGAGATGCTCATTAAAAGAAGTGGGGAATGAAAGAATCCATATTAGGGCATCAAATTTTTGTGTACTTTAGCTAACTTGCAACATTGCTTTCTGTAAAACTGCTTGGCTGCTTTGCACCTGGGGGAGAGGGGACTTGGAAAGTGAACAGGGCATAACTTCTTTCTAAACCAAGTGTGACAGGATTCAGGTGTATTTACTGTCCCTGAAATGTATTGTCTCAGTAAAGCACCCTGCAGATTTGGGTAAAGGATAACTCAGGATGCGGGTGGTTGGGGGAAATTGCCCTTTCCTGGAATGTATTGTCTCACTAAAGCACCCTGCAGACTTGGGTAACTCAAAAAGAGGATGGTCAAGGGAGATTACCTAAGGCTTAATGATTCTGGCTATAACCTTGCTTGTGCTGACAATCGATGTATGTAAATGCTGATCTTTGAATCTATAGGCTAAGGAGTGAGGTACTTTTAAATGGATTGGTTAAGAAAGTATATGTTGTTACAAATCTATTGGCTATGAAATGTGTGGGCTTTGCTGTAACGGCCAGTGAAGGCCTATATAAGATCCCCTTTGAAGAAGTTCGGGACTCTCAGCCACTGCCCATTTTTTTTTGGTATGCTGCGGAGCTCCAGCATGCTGGTCTAAATAAACCCCGTTTTTACTCCTGCAGGAATTGTGTCTATCTGGTCTCTCTGCGCCTCCCAGGCGTAGGGAACTGCCGATCCCAACAAAATCCAATTGTTATCCTATAAATTGCCACTGTTTAGGAAAATAAGGAAACTTCATTTTAATGGCTTCTGTACCTCTGTAGTTTGTAAAAGTGGCCTAATTTTTCATTAAAGTTAGCTGAGGCTTGTAAGATAAAGTCTTGCTTTCTCTGAACTCATATTTCACATTAGTTTCAAGCCCTAGTTCCATAGCTCTTCTAGATAGTACAAGATTCTTAAGTTCAAAAGGATTTTAACTGTTAATCACATAATCATTAATGTTATTCTATCAAGAAATTTAGATTGAGAATTTTGCTTTCTCTATAGGCTCAACCTTCTGATAAGGATTCACCCTTGTCTGACAGGTTCCAAAAACAAACTGCATTTCTTAAATCACTGGGTAGCATATCACTAACTTCTCTAAAATTTCTACTACTGATTTTAGCCTGGTTCCAACACTCGAGTGTTCCACATAGACAGACAGACAGACAGACAGACAGACAGACAATGAACTGATTAAAACACCAAACATACATATGCACAAATTTGCAGTTGATGGATCAATCTAACCTTTCAAAATATGACAGGGAGAAACTGATGGTCTGAGAAAGGAAGGGACAGTCCCCAGGGCAAAGAAACCTTTTATCAGTTGATTGGGGCCACTGCTCCCCATTTCCCAGCCTAAACAGCCAGTCTCCTGCTGTTAAAAATGGGTCAGGAAAGTGCTTGTTGGTATAAGCTGTCAAAATAAATTATCACAAAGATGTTACCATTTTTTAGCCAAGGCTAATTCTGAGGCAGGGAGATTCTTATCAGACATGGGGATAGGCTCCTTAGTGACACATTTCCTAGTTTCTGATGACAGTTAATCATAAGATCTTGCTTTTCCTGACTCCTCTGGTTTGATACTCTCCTATTTCTTTTGTTTATCTGCAAAGATCTAACTCCAAAATAATCTGGTAATGCAAACTGCCTTTAATGGCTATCTTTCCCCACTATACTCAGGCCACAAGGTGTTACAGAGGTCCACAAGATACTCTATCTAAACTACCTAGCTGAAGGCTCCTTGGATGTTTTTCTAATTGCAAGCAATAATCTATATAGAAAAGGATGGTTCCTTGGCAAAACTTTTTTCCAGGTCTGTCACTTTGGCCTCTCCAAGGGGATTCTAACCCCCTGTAAATTGGCCTTTACTTTGGCCTTTTACCCTTTTTTTTTCTCTGAACTGCCTTCATTAGCATTTCAATTGACCTCTATCTTCTAGTTAAACCTGGGTGAGGAAAAGGATCTTATGCCTGGAAATTGGCCTGCCTTAGTTTCCCAGAGTCTTTATCACTAGTGGGCTTCCTCCTAGTGGAGGGTGACTCAAAACAGACAAAGGAGGGGTGCCTCTTTGCACAGACCATTCACACAGAGGTCATCACATTCCTTCCCCATGCCCCCTAGAGATTTCCAGGGGAGTATACCTTCACAGCAGATTTTCTACAGATTACCTCTTTTACTGGAGCCACATGGTTTGTTGAGAAAGAACATTGTGGGGGCCAATCCACACCAAAGGAAGGTCATTCTGATGAACAATAAATGCCAAACTTACCTTTTTTGACCCTCAAGCCCAGATCCTGAGCTTTCCTTTGGATCTCGGAGAAGTGATTAAGAATTAAAGCCTTGGGGGTCGATCGATTCTGACTTGCGCGGGGATGCGCTTAGCATGATACTTTCCATGTAGTACCACTTGTATGTAAATTTCATGACTTCATCCTTTCTGAAAGATACATAGTACTCCATTGTGTAGATGAACCAAAGTTTCTTTAACCAGTCATCTGTTCCGAAGCACTCAGGTTTTTTCCAGATTCTGGCTACTGTAAACAGTGCTGCAATGAACAAACACCTGCAGATGTCGCTTTGACTATACTTTTTTGCCTCTCAGGGGTATATTACCAGGAGTGATAATGCTGGGTCAAATGGGAGCTCAATTTCTAGTCTTTTGAGAATCATCCATACTGTTTTCCAGAAGGGCTGA
Source organism: Sorex fumeus (assembly GCF_029834395.1). Classification (NCBI taxonomy): domain Eukaryota; kingdom Metazoa; phylum Chordata; class Mammalia; order Eulipotyphla; family Soricidae; genus Sorex; species Sorex fumeus. The sequence goes on along the minus strand of NW_026606224.1, from coordinate 1,472,220 downwards.
ACCAGTCAGCATTCCCACCAGCAGTGAAGGAGGGTCACTTTCTCCCCACATACGTGCCAACACAGGTTGCTTTTGTTCTTTTGGATGTGGGCCAGTGTCTGTGGTGTTAGATGATATCTCATTGTTGTTTTGATCTGCATCTCCCTTATGTTTAATGATGTAGAGCATTTTCTCATGTGCCTTTTAGCCATTCGGATTTCATCTTTGAGGAAGTTTCTGTTCATTGCGTTGCCCCATTTTCTGATGGGGTTGGGTGTTTTCTTCTTGTGGAGTTCAACTCGTACCTTGTATATCCTTGTTATCAACCCCATGCCGAATGTGTATTTGGCAAATATCCTTTCCCATTCTGTAGACTGTCTTTGTATTTTGGTCACTGTTTCCTTTGAGGTCAGAAGCTTCTTAGTTTAAGATAGTCCCATTTGTCTATCTCTGTGTTCACTTGCTTAGCCAGTGGCATGACATCTTTGAAGACACCATTAGCTTCAATGTCATGGAAGGTTTTGCTGACTTGTCTTCAATGTACCTTATGGATTCCGGTCTGATGTTGATGTCTTTAATCCATTTTGATCTTACATTTGTACATGGTGTTAGGCACAGATCTGAGCCCATTTTTTTTGCATGTAGCCATCCAGGTTTGCCAGCACCATTTGTTAAGAAGGCTTTCCTTACTCCACTTCACATTTCTTGCCCCTTTATCAAAGATTAGAGGATCATATGTTTGGGGGGAGATGTCAGTATATTCAACTCCGTTCCATTGGCATGTTGTTCTGCTTTTGTTCCAGTACCATGCTGTTTTAATTATTACTACTTTGTAGTAGAGTTTGAAGTTAGGGAGGTTGATTCGTCTCATTTTCTTTTTCTCAAGAAGTGATAGCACAGCGGTAGAGTGTTTGCCTTCCACGCAGCCAGCCCGGCCGAGCCAGATTCCATTCCTCCACCCCTCTCAGATAGCCTGGCAAACTACCGAGAGTATCCAATATGCCAAACACAGTAACAAGAAGTCTCATAATGGAGACGTTACTGGGCCTGCTCGAGCAAATCGATGAACAATGGGAGGACAGTGTTTGTTTGCTTTAGCTATTCGTGGGGCCTTATTGTTCCATATAAATTTCAGGAGTATTTGCTCAATTTCTTTGAAGAATGTCATGGGTATCCTAATAGGGATCACGTTGAATTTATACAGTGCTTTGGGAAGTATTGCCATTTTGACAATGTTAATTCTCCCGATCCATGAACAGGGGATATTTTTCCATTTCCTCGTATCCTCTTTTATTTCCTGAAGTAGCGTTTTGTAATTTTCTTTGTACAGGTCCTTTACTTCCTTAGTTAAACTGATTCCTAGGTACTTGATTTTCTGGGGCACAATTGTAAATGGGATTGTTTTCTTCATGTCACTTTCATCTCTTTCACTATTTGCATATAGGAAAGCCATGGACTTTTGGGTATTGATTTTATAGCCTGCAACTTTACTATACAAGCCTATTGTTTCTAGGAGTTTCTTGGGAGATGTTTTAGGGTTCTCTTAGTATCATATTATCTGCGAATAGTTAGAGCTTGATTTCTTTCTTTCCTACCTGGAAGCTCTTGATATCTTTTTCTTGCCTAATTACTATTTCAAGTACTTCCAGTACTATATTGAACAGTAGTGGAGAGAGTGGGCATCCTTGTCTCGTCCCTGATCTTAGGGGGAAGGCTGTTATATTTTCCCCATTGAGGATGAAGCTTGCTGTAGGCTTATGATAGATGGCTTTAACTATATTGAGTAAAATCTCCTCTATCCCCAATTTTGTGAGGGTTTTCATCATAAACGGGTGTTGGATCTTATCAAATGCTTTCTCCGCATCTATTGATATGATCATATGATTTTTATCTTTTCTTTTGTTGATATGATGGATTATATTGATTGATTTCTGAATGTTAGACCATCCTTGCACCCTCAGGATGAATCCCAATTGGTCATGGTGTATGATCTTTTTGATGAGTTGTTGAGTTCTTTTTGCTAGTATTTTGTTGAGAATCTTTGCATCCGTGTTCATCAGGGATATAAGCCTGTAGTTTTCTTTTTGTGGTGTCTTCGTTCCCTTTTTGTATTAGGGAGATATGGGCTTCATAAAAACTGTTTGGGAGAATTCCTGTTTTTTTAGTTTCCCGGAAAAGCTTGAGAAGATCTGGCAATAGGTCCTCTTTAAATGTTTGGAAAAAATCGCTAGTGAATTCATCTGGACCTGGGATTTTGTCTTGGGGAAGACTTTTGATTACAGTTTCAATTTCCTTGATGTTAATAGCTCTATTCAGGTACTCTATATCTTCTTGATTCAGCTTCAGGAGATTATAGAAATCCAAGAATTTATCTATTTCTTCTAGGTTCTCTGGTTTCATGGCATACAGACTTTTAAAGTAGCCTCTGATGATTTTTTGAATTTCTTTGCTTTCTGTTGTGATATCCCCATTATCATTTCTTATTCTGTTTATTATGGTTCTCTCTCTCTGTTTCTTTGTGTGTGTTGCTAGTGGTTTATCTATCTTGTTTATTTTCTCGAAGAACCAACTCTTAGATTCATTGATCTTTCAGATTGTTTCTTTGGTTTCCATGTCGTTGATTTCTGCTCTAAGTTTTATGATCTCTTTCTTTCTGCCTACTTTGGACTCCTTCTGTTGATCCTTTTCTAAGATCTTGAGCTGTGAAGACAAGCAGTTTATGTGCGTCCTTTCTTCTGTCCTGAGATATGCTTGCGGAGCTATAAATTTTCCCCTTAATACAGCTTTCGCTGCATCCCATAAGTTCTGGTAGCTTGTGTCTTCATTCTCATTTGTTTCCAGATATCTTTTGATTTCGTCCTTGACTTCCTTCCTCACCAATTCATTTCTCAGCATTGAGTTGTTTAATTTTCAGGTGTTTGATTTGGTTCTCCTTGTTTGTGTGTGATTCACTTCTATTCTCAGTGCATCGTGGTCTGAAAAGATTGTTGATAGTATTTCTATCTTCTGATTCTACTGAGGTATATTTTGTGGCCTAGCACATAGTCTATTTTGGAAAATGTTCCATGCGCACTGGAGAAGAATGTGTATTCTTTCTTTTTGGGGTGTAAAGCCCTATACAGGTCTATAAATCCTTTCTCTTCTATTTCTTCTTTCAAAGTCAATGTTTCCTTGCTGAGTTTTGTTTTTGTTGGATCTATCCAGAGGTGATAGGGCAATGTTGAAGTCTCCAACTAGCAATGTCCTCCTTAAAATCTGTTAGCAGTTGTTTTAAGTATTTAGCTGTTCCCTCATTAGGTGCGTATACATTTAAGAGTGTAATTTCTTCCTGTTGTACGTATTCCTTGATGAAGAGAAAGTGGCCTTCGCTGTCCCTTCTAATCTTTTTCAACGGGAAATTAATGTTGTCGGATACTAGTATGGCCACCCCAGCTTTTTTGAGGGAGCTGTTTGCTTGCACGATTGTTTTCCATCCTTTTACTTTGAGTCTGTATTTGCTCTGATTGTTCGGATGAGTTTCTTGTAGACAGCAGAATGTTGGTTTCTGTTTCTGGATCCATTTTGTCACTCTGTGTCTCATGATTGGTGCATTTAGACAGTTGACATTAAGAGAGATTATTGTCATGGGATTTTGTGCCATGTTTCTGTAGGGGTTGGTTGTGTTTCTAAGTGTTTCCTTCTCATCCTACAGGAGCCCCTTTAACCCTTTTTTAATTTTGGTTTTGAGTCTATGAAGTTCCTGAGCTGTTGTTTATCTACAAATGGTGTAGATAGTTCCATCGAGTTTGAGTGAGAGTTTAGCTGCATAAAGTATTCTTGGTGAGGCGTTCATTTCATTGATTTTTTTCACTATATCCCACCATTGCCTGCGGGCTTAGAGGGTTTCCTCTGATAGGTCTGCTGTAAATCTAAGGGGTGCTCCTTTGAATGTGATTTCCTTCTTTGACCTTGCTGCTTGTAGTATTGTGTCTCTGTCTACAGCATCCATTGTTCTGACTATGATATGCCTTGGAGTGTTTTTATTAGGGTCTCCTTTTGCTGGCACCCTTCTGGCTCCTTGGATCTGTATGTCTGCATTCTTTAACTCTGGGAACTTTTCAGCAATGATTTCTTTGACTTTGGCTTTTTCATTGGGGTTGCCTCCCTGCCGTTCTGGTACTCCAATGATTCTAATGTTGTTCCTCTTGGCGTCATCTCTGATTCTCTGATTCTCCTAAGAGCCATTTTGAGATCTTTTGCCATTGCTTGTTTTATCCTATGGGATTTCTGTTGCTCATCTTCAAGCTCACTGATCTTCTCTTCAGCTGCACTTATCCTATTGCTAAGGGCACTTACTGAGTTTTTAATTCCATCTATCAAGTCCTTTATCTGTGACACTTCTTTTTGTAGCTTTTTTGTTTCTGCTCTCATTCTTCCTGTACTTAATAGACTAACCTTTCTATTGTTTCGTTCATTTCTTCTTTTAGTTTTCTGGATATCTCTTCCATTGATTCTTTGAGTAGGTCCTTGAACATCCTCTGCATTTCATCTCAGAGTTCTTTATCGGAGAGAGCATATTTGTAGGTCACCCCGGTTGAGGATTTGGGAATCTTTTCTTCGTCTTCATCTTGTAGTGGAGATTTGCGGTGTTTCTTCATGTTGTTTTGTTTGTCTAGTGGTAAAACCCTGGAATTCACTAGCACTGTTCACTCATATCGTGGGAAAGAATTCTGGATAGAGCCTATTGCTGGTGGACACCCTTCTCTCTTTCTAGGATCTGAGCATCTTCTCTGGCATTTTTATTTGGCTTATGACAGACATCTGTTGGCGGGGGGCAGCGACTCCATGGACCGGCGCTCCCTGCGGAAGTGGCTGGAGCTGCTGCAGCTGCCCCTGTCCAGGGGCCTGGCGGTGGCGGCTGGGCCCGGAGTTCTACCCTAATTCTTAATGACAATTCTACGGACAAAAAGTTGTAGTGAAAAATACACAATGCAACACTATGCAGCTGTAAAAAAAAAGTCAAAAAGTTATTACATTTTCTGAAATATGGATGAAACTGAAAAATATCAGATTCTATTAAGTCCAGGGAGAAGGATAAATGTGAATGATCTCATTCATCTGTGGTACACAGAGAACAGAGCGTCAGAATGGACAAGATCCAATGATAACAGCCTCTGCATCCTAACCACACGCTGGGGTTCCCGAGAGGAGTCGAGTGGGGGCTCAGATTAATGAAAAATTAGCAATTAAATACTTAAATATTTTAAATCTTTGATAAACACAATAAATTGAAATTATCTAAAGGCAGAAATAAATATTCTCTATCTGCAAACATGGAAATTCAACAATTTTAATAAAAGATTCTTGTACGTTTTATTATAAAAAATAAGAGGCTGAGCACAGGGGTAACAGCAGAGTGTGGGGGTCTGCGGGGATCCACACTCAACATCGACACTCAGACTACTGTTCTTTTGTTCCCTCAGTGAGAATAAATAAGGTAACAGGAGTAATCTCTCCTTTCTGTGGAAAGAAAAGATCTAAGTAGAAAGAAAAATCGGCCACACATTACCTAATAGGATCAAACAATCTCTTGTGCATGGTGAGACAGGAGGAGAAATGAACAAATTTGTACTAAAACAGGAAATGATGGCTGAAATTTATATACTTGGTTTATTAATTTTGTTTTATATTTTTCAACAATAGAGTAAAGAAGGCGACCCTCTTGCAGGCCCCTCTCCCCCTGATCATGGAACCAGCCATGCAGTCCCGGAAGAAGAGCACCTCCTGGTGGTCACACGCCTCTGTTCAGGGGACACTCACATCCCATTCAGGTGCTGTCAACAGAAAGAAGAGGAACCAGCGCTGATGCACTTTCCTGCCCATGAGGTCCATGATCTCAGACACCTTGTCGGGGGGGGAGGGAGCGCGAGTTGGGGCGAGTGTGAACTTGGTTTTAATCCTGGGTCCCCAGTGCAGATTTGCATGGGGGAGCCTCTGTAGAGAAAAGAGAGGAACCAGGGGAGGCTGGTGTTGGGCGACCTGGGAGGAGGTGCTGACTGTGGCTCAGAGCACTCAGACTTGTCCCTGGGGGCCCTGTGGAAGCTAGGGCTCTTCCTCCAGCACAGGAAACGTGCTGAGGAGCTCTCAAGAAACAGGAATTGCTGAGGAGGAAATGGCAGCTGGGGAGGAGAGTCCCTGTGTCTCAGGTCCCTGAGGACCAAACCCAGCCCCATCCCAGTGCCTTTACCCTATAGACAGGCCCCTGCCCCTTGGTGTCCTGTGTGGTTGCTCCTGTTCTCCCACTGTGAATGCAAATCTTGGACCCAACAGACAATGTTATTGTCCCTGTGAGTTCTGAGTTGGCTGAATTCAATCCATGTCAATCAGATTTCACAGTGTTTTTTTTTTTTTTTCACTAATATACCTTTAATGAAAATCACTTTTCCTAGAGAAGCTTCACTCTGAAAGATTCAAGGTAGTGCTTAGGGTGGATCTTTTCTTTCTCACTGGTGCTGAGTCTATTTAGGGACAAGGACTTTCCATATTTAGGGACCCTCCTTATTTAGGGACAAGATCTTACACAGTGACCTTCCTGGTGTCGTTGGCCTGGCCAGGAGCACCTCACCCTGCTCTGTCCTGTATATAACTCAGTATCCAGAAGATAATCATGAATCTCAGGATCCTGTTATTGGGGTCATCACTGAGGAATTGAAGACCCATCAGGTTCCTGAAAAGAGCTCTCGGGGAGTCATCAACCCACAAACTATTGCGCCTGGAACCTGGTATTAGTGCTCAGACGCACACATTTTACAAGGGCGCACGTGTGTTGGCCCCAAACAGTGCCAGGCATGACCCTCCATCCCCTCCCAAATTCATGGAACCTAGACACAGGTTGGTAACGTACAGGTACCCCATAATTCCATGGAGCATGCAAGTTTTGAATTCAATCTAAGGGGCCAGAAAATATGCTCTAAAATTTGATGTTTAAAAAGTCAACATTAAGGATCAAAAGTTATCAGAATTAACTTTTAGGGCTGTAGCGATAGCACAGCGGGTAGGGCGTTCACCTTACAAAGTGGCCAACATGGCCAACCCGAGTTCGATTCCTCCGCCTCTCTCGGAGAGCCCGGCAAGCTACCGAGAGTATTCGATATGCCAGACACAGTAACAACAAAGTCTCCAATGGAGACGTTACTGGGCCCGCTCGAGCAATTCGACGATCAACGGGAGGGCCTTTACCTTTACCTTTAAGGATCAAAAGTAATCTATACACCCAGCAGGGTCTACAAAATTCTGCTAGGTTAGACACAGATACACAAAAACACCAACTCGGGCAACGTGAGGATTGAGATGGATGATATCACGCCACAGGTGGCTACAGGATTCATAAACACTTTCATGTATAACCAAGTGACTCACTGTGTCTGTCCCCAGGTGTCCTGTCCCAGAGCTCCTGCAGGCCAGGACAGTGAATCGTCACAGATCTTACCCACATGCGCTGTCTCTGTACTCTCCACAGTCAGCAGTTTCCAGGGGAGCTGGGGCCCCTGACCTCAGGAAGGACGCTGGAGTGCCTGTGGAATATAGGAAATATTTCCTAAAGCTGCTGCACCAATCCCAACAGGACACTTAATTAAATTAATCAAAAAATTTCACACACCAATACTATGTATGTATCACACGCCAAAATTATGAAAATTGTACACACCAATTTTACAAATATTACAAATTAACTCTAAATTAACAATTTTTGTTTCATTTTCACCTAATTAAATTAAACGTACTATCCTTCTTGACTTATGTTGTGGCTCTTTCACTCCTTCAGATGTAGAATAATTAAAATATTATGGTTTTCGGGGCTGGAGTGATGGCACAGTGCGTAGGGCGTTTGCCTTACACATGGCCAACCTGAGTTCGGTTCCCAGCATCCCATATGCTCCCCTTAGCACTGCCAGGAGTAATTCCTAAGTGCAGAGCCAGGAGTAATACCTATACATTGCCAGGTGTGATCCCTCCCCTCAAAATTATGGTTTATAATTAACAATGTATTAGAGACAGTAAAAATAAAACAAATTTGAAAGAAAACATACCTAGAACATTCATTTTATATTTTATCGTTGTTAGACACTCCTGGCTTGAGAGAAACTTTAAAATTTTATTTTTCACAGCAACTTGAACAGGATCAAAGAATTGGAGCATCTTTGCACAGGTTCATTTTCCTGAACCACTAGCTTGATCCCTGAGCACTACAGGAGAGACCAGAACACAGACAAAAACTAAACGCAGTGAAGTCCTAGGGGTGCCCCCAAAACTATAGAAACACATGATGTCCACATTTGAATAGTACAATTTTTCACAATGATTATCGTTGTTCATCGATTTGCTCAAGCGGGCCCAATAACGTCTCCATTGTGAGACTTCTTGTTACTGTGTTTGGCACAATGATTATGTATCCATTAATTTTATTCTCTATTAGCCATTTGTAATCATGACTGATAGTGTAATTTCTAATAAGAAATATATCTTCAACATTAGTCTTTATTATTGATATTGAACCTTTAAAATTCTTCAATTTCCCTAAGTGAAGAATTAATGGTGAACTAAACTTGTGATTTTAAAGAGGTGACTTTGAAAGGTCACCAGAACAGGAATATTGCTTCAGGGGGGTGAGCATGTGAGGGGAGAGAAGAACGTAGATTCTAATCCCCAAGTTTCTCTGTCTTGGGAGGGTATACCGGAAATTGAGTGGAACCACAGTGAGAAAATCATTGAGTCACATCTGCAATGGTGTCTGTATGGAGCCTCAATGTAAGGAGGGTTCCTGGGCTCTGGGCTGTGGTGTATCTGGGAGTACCGGGAGAGGGGGGCTCAGGGAGAGTGTTGGTGCTCTGGGTCCTGCCCCTGTCTCAAGGTGAAGGGGTTAGCACAGCTTGTGTCACAGGACCTGGTCTCTCCTCTAAAATGGCTGAGGGGTGGAGAAGGATTGGGGAAATCTGAATGTCCACTTAGTGAGTGGATGGAGGACAGAGGTCAGCCAGTCCAGGAGAACAGGACTCCCAGGTGTAGGGTGACCAGGTAGAGGCTCTCTGGGAGCAGGTCGGTGTGTAGAGGTCAGTGGGCACAGAGTGCGTCTGAGAGCAGAAGGAAGGAGACAGCACACAGCTGAGTGGACACCAGAATTTCTCTTTCTGACCAAATGACTATTCCAGGATACAATGATAATCTCTACAGGGGTATTTTAATTTCTACAAGAGAATAATGTGACCCTCAGGCCCCAGGGAAGTCATGATCCTGTCACTGGAAACTTTTTTTATGTAGGAGTACTGCTATATATTCAGTCACTGATTAGCTGATTGAATTTGGCATGAACTCCACCTTACTTTTTTTTTCATAGTTTTGTTTATTTATTCATTTTTCTTCTTATATTTATTTATTGAATCACTGTGAGAAAAATTACTAAGCTTTCAGGTCTTAGTCTTGGTCATACTATGATCAAACACCTCTCCCTTCACCGGTACTCATTTTTCACCATCAAGAACCCCAATATAACCCCCACCCCTCCCAATGCCTGTGAGGCAGATGATTTCCACTTAACTCTTCTCTGCATTGATTGCATTCATTATTTTGACAAAAGATGCACCGTTATTGTTTAGAATTTCCCCTCCGCCAACAATCAGAATTGCTGAAAAGGCATTGTGAAATACTTTTTTTTCTATAGCTGGTTATGAGAATCATATAATGTCGTGCAGCTGCGAAAGTGGCCATGCGATTTTGGATTTCTTCAAAGAGCCAGATAATTACAAAATGGGTTTCTGTGCGTCTGTTGTTATGGCTGTGCCGGAGAGCCGCTCGTAGGGCATGAAGGAAGAGCCGGTACCACCCCCTTCCCATGAGACGGCAGTTGCCCTGTCACTGCCGGCTCATACTTGGCTTTCCAATAAGCTCTGAGGCGGTAGCCACCTTGCTGCGGGGGTGGGGGGGGCGGGCGGAAGGGAGCAACACCCTTTCCCTCCTGGGGAGGCATGGCACTGTAGTTTAACGCATGGTCCATTCACTTTTCTGCCGCAAGCTGCTGGGCTCTGAACTAAGTCCTTTTGCCTCTGGAACCATGGCCGTGTATGCGGTCCAGATGCATTTCTGCCAAAAGCTGCTGGGTTTCGAGATTTGTTTCTGAGTCTCTGGGATGATGGCCATTAATCAGCTTGATGAGGAGCCTGAGAGGCCTTTTGTAGGCAGTGACTCGGGATCTCGCTGGGATGGGGAGGAAAGGGCCGGTTCCACCCCCATCTGGTGAGGAACAGAGTGTCTCATCACTGCAGGCCCAAACCTCTCTATCCAGTGGCCTCTGGAGGATGACAGTCACTGGGTCGCCAAGGGGAACAGGTCAAGGCACAAAGCCTATTCCCATCTGGAGTAGCCCAGCCCCAGTAACCTACTGCAGGAACAGGAAGCATTTATGCCAAAAGTCTGTGGATTCCGAGGTTCGTTTCTGAGTCTCTAGGATCATGGCTATCAAGCAGTTCAATCAGGAACCAGAGAGGCCATTCCTCCCATTATATAGCTGAGCCAGAGGTGGTTCATAGGAGTGTCTCCCACATACGTAACTTTGGACTGTTTACTTTTTGGTAAACTTTGCCCCAAGTATTTGTGATCTGGCCAAAGGCACAGCAGCAATTTTGGGATATCTCAAAGTCTGAAGGTGCCATCAGGCTGCTGATACACTTGCCTCACAGGTACAAATTGACCTGTTGGCAGCACCATACCCCCTGTCACTGGAAACTTTTCATCAGGAAAGAGAGAGTGTGATAAGTCGTTACTGCCCACAGTGAGGATGGAGACTTAGGGCCACAACCCACAAGACAAGGTGCCCTTGGAGTTATCTGATAGCTGAGGTCAGGCCTGATTTCCACAGAAACATGATTCATCTGCTCATGAGAAAAGTCCCCGCAGGGAAGAGTCCTCAGAACCTCCTGGGAGCCTACGCCCCTGAAGCTCACCCTGCTTCCTCCTGCAGGTGGTTTGTGTCTGGGCCCACAAGGAATTCTCCTCACTGTGTCTCTCGCACAATAGTACAGCGCAGTGTCGTCCTCCCTCAGGCGGCTCATTTGCAGAGAGAGCGTGTTCTTGCTGTTGTCTCTGGAGATGGTGAATCGGCCCTTCACAGAGTCCGCATAGTATATATAACTACTTTTACCACTTATGCTTGAGACCCACTCTAAGCCCTTCCCTGGAGCCTGGCGGACCCAGTACATATAATAGTTGCCAAAATTGAATCCAGAGGCTGCACAGGAGAGTGTCAGGGACCCCCCGGGCTTCACCAAGTCTCCCCCAGACTCCAGCAGCTGCACCTCACACTGGACCCCTGCAAACACAAAGACATCCTGGTCAGTAAAGTCTCCTCACACGGAGGATCTGCCTCTCCCATCTTTCCCATGCTCCGTGTCCCTGTCGCCCACGAGTTACCTCCTAACATAGCCACCAGGAGAAGCCAGCTCAGCCCACAAGCCATGTTGGTTCTGAGTCAGGATGGAGCCCCTGGGAACCCCTAAACTGACGCCTCTCCTGGAGCTGAGGCTGGGCTGGTCCGTTTTCATCATAGCTGGGAGAGGCTTATTTGCATATCCTTCTCCTACATAGAACGTTCTGTTTGAACATAAAGAGTAAGTGAAAGACTCCAGAGCAAATGACTTCTTCTGGGGGTGACTTATGATCTGGAAACGATTCTGTCATGCAATTGTTATATGACAACAAATTTAATTTGTGATTTTTGTCCTTATTTTTGATGACTCTCATGTAATATCTATAGTCATACTTCTCTTTCATGCATCATTTGTCACAGAGAAGCTTAAATACTTTATAAAATATTCGGGTAACACATTGTTTTAGTCCAAATATTAAGACAAAAGTAATCCACTGAATGACACCGAGTTATGAATGAGTTGGAAACCAAGAATTAAAACAGAATCAGGAGTAAGGCAGATAGGCCAGACAGCACAGTCCTGATATCTGGGAAACCTGAAGCAGAATCCTGTGTCTGCTCTGTCTCTGCTGTTTCTCCCAGAGGAAACATCCCCGAGGTTAAACATGTTTGTCCTTATATCAAAGGCCCTCGGATGTGTAAAATCTTAGCTCATATGGACTAAGTCAGGTAGCTGACCTAGGAATCCCATTCTTCTGATGATTCCTAGTTCTAAGTGAAAACTCTCACTCTGTTGGGCATTAGGAGCTCTCGGTCCATGAGCATGTTAGTCCCTTGAACCCCACCCCTTCACTCTTAAGTCTGTGTTTAAAATACTCACTGCATCCCATGGGTTATCCCTGTCCACCAGGATTGGTGTCCAGTAAAAAGAGATGTAGAGACAGCAGAGGAATAAGCTGCTTTCCTTGCATGTGGCAGATCAAGGTTCATTTCCTGCATTTCATATGGTGTCCCATGCCCCCACCAAGAGTGACCCCTGTGCACAGAGCCAGCATTATACCCAGAGCGGCACAATAACAAATCCAAAACAACTGGGCCTGAAGGATAGCACAGTGGCTGAGCGCTTGCCTTGCACATGGCTGACCCAGGTTTGAACTCTACTATCTCATATGATTCCCCCAGCAATTTCAAGAGAAACTGCGGAGTGCAGAGTCAGGAGTAATCCCTGAGCATCGCCAGGTATAGCCCCCAAACCAGACAAAAACTCACAAATAATACTAAACAAAACATGGGCTAGCAGCTGTCAAGAACTTCTTCCCTGTAATGAGAAGAAATTGTATTTATTCTGAATTTTTCCTTTACCTGGAGGAGGATGTTGGAGACTAGTGTGCATGGAGGTGCATGGAATGTGACTTTTCACATCAGCCCGACCTCACGTCTCCTTCTTACATGTCAATATTTGATTAGCAGTAAAAACCACAGGAGTTCATGCCCTACACAGAATACTGACTTATAGATCATTAATGTTTCCTGAGCGCTGGCATAAATGGACACTTGTGCAGTGATCATCACACCCACAACAGTGGATGAAACCCTCACCCCAGTGTCTCCCTTTGGCCCATGCTATTCCTCCCCCCACGCCTCACCCCTCATGCTCTCTGTAGTGCCTCCTGTTCGTGTAAGTGTATGTAGGGTGTGATGACGGAGATTCACTCTAAATAGCCTCCCACTCTAGAAATATATTATGGGTTATACTCATGATTAAGTAAAGTAAAGTAAAGTAAAGGCCCTCCCGTTGGTCATCAATTTGCTCGAGCGGGCCCAGTAACATCTGTTGTTACTGTGTTTGGCATATCGAACACGTCACGGGGAGCTTGCCAGGCTCTGCCGTGCGGGCGAGATACTCTCGGTAGCTTGCCGGGCTCTCCGAGAGGGGCGGAGGAATCGAACTCGGGTCAGCCATGTTGGCTGCATGCAAGGCAAACGCCCTACCGCTGTGCTATCGCTCCAGCCCCAGTGGCTCAATGGGTTAGCGCGTAGTACTCATGACTAAAGGCGTCATCTATTACTCTCAGTCCTGAGCCTTTAAAATAGGTCACACGAGCTTTCTAGTAGGAGGGGGAAAATGAGGAAAAGCTGTTCTACATCTTCGTGAGTATCAACGAGAAAGCTATGAAAATAATAACAAACAGGAAAGTACCAATTAATACTCACCCTTCCAGGCGTTGGAGTTCTGGGGGCCTGGTGGGGGTGAGTGTGGGACAGATCACAGGGAGGAAGTTGGAAGTGTGAGGGTGTCACTGAGGGTGGAGCTGCTCTGGGAGCGATGTGGAAGGGTCCTAGGAAAGACACTGGAACTGGACATGGATGTGAGTGCGTGGGAGTGATGAGAGCTGAGTGTTTCTGTGTTGTGACAGAATATTGGCTCCTGTGGGCTTCTGGCACATGGTGATGATCCTCTTTGCCCCCTGGTGGGTCTGAGCCCTTTTCTGAAGTGGCTCTCTAGTGCCTCCTGGTGGTCATCAGAGCCACTGCAGCCCCTTCTATGGTCTGTTGGGGACCTTCAGAGTTCCACAATTCCCAGAATGAATAGAGGAAGTGTGTCCTCAGCACCATCTGGGACAGGAAGTGTGAGCACTGACAAATGAGTCCAGCCTGACTCACACCTGTTTCCCCAGGGAGGTGTGTTCAGAGGCAGCCCCATGGAGAAGTGAATCCTTCCTGCCTCCACGTGGAAGTTTCTCATGCCTGAGTCACATCATCGCTCACAAAGACCTTAGCATAAGTTTGGGTTACAGAGAAAGGGCCAGATAGAAGAAGCCCTGCAAAGGGAGAGCAAGGGTCAGTACAAAGAGATGCAAATATAGGAAAGAAACAAATTATGCAGTAAGATTCATTTTCTCTAGCAGTCCATTATAATGGGAGATTGATTCATTGACCTACAGCATTCCTGACACAGAAATATTCAATATCCTTAAATACAGGCTGAGATATGTGGTATCCGGTGAAAGTTTGAAGGGCATTTATAAGTGATTCGCCGCCACCTCCTTCTCCCACCGACTACCTCCCCCTACTCGCCACCACCCAGAGTTGTGTCAGCCCCACCGGCTCTACATCCCCGAAGTGATTCACCAGCGCCAGCAACCTCACTGCCTGTGACTGAACCTCTGTATATTTCTTCTGAGTATGAATGAAAGTACTGGATAAAGTATTCTTGGTCAAGCTCCATTTTGCTGTGTTATTTTTATACGATATACTACCATAATTCTTGGACCCAGAGGATTCATTTTGATGTTGGTGGGCTCCACGGATGACTTATGTGAAACGGGCAGGAGAAAGACGGTCTCGTTCTCCCCATCTGCCTCTGCTACCCGGGACCCATGATTACTGGGTTCTTGTCTCACCTCGAATAAAGGAATTTCAAGAGTAGACGAGCGGTGAAATAATAGTTTTTATTTGGAGGTTTTGAACGCAAGGGGGGAGAGAAAGTGGGAGAGAGTTGAGAGTACCCTACTCAAGAGAGAGCCTCTACGCACATCCCAGCATTAGACATGAAAACATGAAAGTACACATCTCCAGAGGCGAGATGCAGATGACACATGTGCTCAGGCACCTCATGTACTGGGCCACATGGGCGCAGGCAGCACATGAGCTTGGGCAGCATTTGTGTGTGCTTCCTTTATTCAAGGTGGCCTTTCTAGGGTTTCTCCAACCTGCCCCCATGTGGGGCTTCTACCTATGTAAACGTCCCTTGCTAAGGAGGTTCCCAGGGGTTGGGAATGGTGATGGCCTTTTTTGAAATTCCTTTCCAGACTTCTGTTTCTGCAGGTGTTTCTGTTGGAGGGGGTTGGTCCAGCCTCCACAGGGTCTGTTATAGACAGGCACTAGTTCTCCATCAGGTCACGGTTATTACTTTCCAGGGGATTTACTGCCATTGCCTTGGGAAGCGGCCTTCCCTATTTGCTTGCCTACATCAATTCAATAGGTCTGCTGTAAATTTAGGGACACTCCTTTGTAATTTCCTTGTTTGATCTTTCTTGCTGCTTTCAGTATTGTTCTCTGCTTATGGTGTTTGTCCTTCTGATAGGATATGTCTTGGAGTCTTTTTTTAGGGTCTATTTTAGCTGGTATATTTTGGATATGAATGTCTATGTTTCCCAGCTCTGGGAAGTTTTCAACAATGATGTCCTTAACTGTTATTACCTCATTGTGTTTATTTCCATATCCTTCTATGACTCTGAGCGTTCTTACACTGCTTCTCTTGAATCAATCTCTGCTTTGCCATTGAATTTTTTGAGGTGTTTTCCCAACTTTAGTTGTTGACTGGAGGTTTTCTGCATCTTATCCTCAAGGTTACTGATTCTGTTTTCCATTGTTACTCTAATGAACATGATTGAGATTCTCATTTCTTCTACCAAAATTTTCACTAATGGCATTTCTATTTCTCATGTCAGTTCAGGTTCCCAGAGTGTAGATATATTTGTTTTTACTTATCAGTCCAGATTGAAATATAAGTAGGCGCTCTGAAACCATTGGTTAAAGAGGCCACACATTGTATGTCTTCCTTAAGTATTGCTGTTACACAAAACT
This sequence comes from Sorex fumeus, assembly GCF_029834395.1. Lineage (NCBI taxonomy): Eukaryota > Metazoa > Chordata > Mammalia > Eulipotyphla > Soricidae > Sorex > Sorex fumeus. The sequence continues at coordinate 1,456,253 of NW_026606224.1, read as the reverse complement.
TTCTTATTTCAGAAGTAGACGTGACAGGTAGAAGAAGAGGGAGAGTTATGGCTATTGCTGGGAACTTGTGACAGAGACGGCATGAGGGAAGCTGAGGGGCCTGCTGGAAAGGATCTCTGACCCTGCATCCTGCCCCACACCCTCCTTCCCTGATGCTGCCCAAGGGCTCAGCACCCTGATAGGGCCCAGACTTCCCCCAAAATTTACCAGCCCTGGAATACCTCAGAATGTCTATACTCGTGTGTTAACTCAGAATCAGCAGCCAAGCATACTGGTCCCTGGCAGCTGCCACAGAGATGATCCACTCAATACCATGGAGATAATCCACTGAGTGACCCCAATCTCTGAGACCAATGGGTCCCACTTTGGGCCATTTTGGGGGAGGATGGAGCCCCGCATGTGCAGGGACAAACAGAAGAGATCTGATGAGACCATGGGTTAGTAGCCCACTCAGGCGCACACTCCCAGCCCACTACAATGGGGAACCAGTAGAGGAGCAGCAGGATGAGTCTGGACATGCCTAGAGCATGAAGTGGCTGCACAGAATTCATGTCCCTGCGCCCAACATCTCTCTTGCTGTCTGAAGTGGGAGCGCCCATTTAGCTCAGTCCAACCATCTGGGGAGAGGGCAGCAGAGCAAGGGCCATAGAAAGCGGGACGTGGAGGCAAATACAGGGACCACGTAACTTTCTCTTTGTTTTGGGAACATGGGTTATGGTCCAGGAGGGTGGCCAGTCCAAACAGATCCTGCCCGCGAGATTGCCCAGTCACAAGACGTGCTGGCCCATGCCCTGCTCTAGTGCCTTCTGGAAAGCCAGAACAAAGCAGAACTCCCCATGCAGGCAGAGGGGAGCAGAGAGAACATAGGGCGGCCGGGGTCTCCCGCAGGGTGGAGGAAAGGAGGAGAGCACAGCACCCACACCTCGATCCCTCAGAGAAGCTCCAGGGGCCAAGGGAGAGGAGGGAGGAAGGACACAAGGACGAAGGGGGGGAAGGGTGGGAGAGAGAGGGAAAGAGAGAGCGGGAGACACGTAAGAGGAAGGGTAGAGGGGTCAGCAGCCAGTACCTGGCGCAGGAGCCCTGGAAAGTTCTGGAACCGCTGCCCCTCTGATGGCTCTCAGGAGCTGTTTCCGGGTCAGGGGGCAAAGGTCGGGCAGCCCCGCCCTGCCCTCCTGCCCCTTCTGAGAGACCCTCTCTAGGCCCAGCAACCCCAGACAGCCCATGTCGGACACGGCCGCTGGACGGGTCAGCAGGAGCCAGTGTCCGTTCGGGTCTGTCCCGGGGCTCCCTGTGTCCAAGAGGGGCTGCCCGTGGCCTCCCCCTCCTGGCCGAGCAGGATCAGGACCCGCGTCTGGATCAGGCTTATCCCGAGGTGCTCCCCAGAGCCCTGACGCTCCAGGTCCTTCTCCCTAAAGGTCACCCAGAGCCTGCATCCATAGGACCCGACGGGAATGTCCTCGCGGGCGTCTGGTGGTCCCTGCCTTCCCCCAGGGGTCCCACACAAGGGGGTTCCCTTGACTTGTCCCGAGACCCCAGACGCTCAGCACCGTGTGGGTTGCGCTGAGGCGTGTCCAGTCAGGAGGACGCTGCCCAGCCACTGCTGTGCTGACCGGGTCCCTGTCATCTCCGGGTCTGTCCCATCCCCAAACCGGGTCTGGGTTGAGTCCACACACGCACAGAGACGCTGTCGGAGGAACAGGATGCCTCAGAGACCAACTCAGACACCCAGAGTCCCCCTCAGCCCACAGGGCACCTGCTGCGGCTGGGAGTGCTCCCCTGTGAGGGGACACGGGGCGTGGATGTCCCCTGATGGCCCTGGCCCCCTCAGGCCAGGAGAGGAGACCTTCACCAAGAGCAGTTCTCATGGGAGACAATCATATAGGCTCGTCCAAGGTGCGGGTTTGTGCAGGAGGTTTGTGGGGAGAGTCTCTGGGGGTAGGTTGAGGGTTATACTTTTGTAACCTGTTCTCAGGGAACACATTTGTATGTCTTAACTCAGTGCACCTTGGTTGACGCTGATATTCATGAGGAGCAATAAGAGATGAAGATCTGTCCATATCTGAGGGAGATCAGGTAGGTGATGCGGGGTCCATTGCCCACCGAGTGAGGAGTGTCCAAGTCCATGACGGTGCTTATTTGTGAGCGTGACCCCTGCCCTATCCCTGAACTCTGAGCAGACAGAGCTCCTCCCCTGAGGGACAGTCCCACCTGTCCACTCCCCTCAGGTGACTGACCCTGAGGAGCACAGAAACCACGAGTCCTAACCTAAGGTTTACATCAGAGTTTGGATACCTCGATGCCCTGTGTTTGAGAGTTAGAATTCCCCCAATAGGAATTATTTATATAAATAAATTAATCACATCACCAAGCTCTGTAAGCTTGTAGAGCCCCCAAACAGTACTTGAAATTGTCTTTGAATTATTGTCATTATATTTTTTTGTTGTTGTTGCTTTTGTTTTGTTCTCCCAAAATCAGGTATTTATGAACAGTTCAGCCTGCCATGCACAGAGTCCCTGGGATAATTTCATTTTTTTAATTGAATCAGGGAAATGTAGGACCTGAGATAACACCCACTCACCCCGCTGTGCCTGTTGCTGGGCTGCAGCTTTTGTGGGGACCTGAGCGACCCTGCTGCTCAGTCTCCTTCCACTATTCCAGTGACCAATTGCCTTGGAATATCTGGATCTGGAGGCTCCTTGAAGGTCTGCCACCAGATCACTGTCTCCACCTCATTCCTCTGTGTGCCCGCAGCTCACCTCTGCTCTGAGCATCTGGAAATCATATCCCTCGCTGCTCCTGGGGCTGAACCCGAGTGTAGTCCTGAGTTGGGACAACTCCTCCTGGGGACTTTCTGGGACCTGTAGAGCTGCATGCACTGACTCCATTGCGCCCTAACAGGGAATAGGCTCCCACTGTCCATCAACTGTCCGTCAGGGAGCTAAGCTGGTCCAAGCTCTGAAACGCAGTCACCATGACAAGGGAGAATAATCCAGATGCGAATATGATGCACTTTCAGGACCGAGTCCAGATCGGGCCCAGACACAGTCTGTCTAAGACTTGTGCAAGTCAGGCCTCCGCGGAAAACTGTTTCTGCCCAGTCGTCACTCACAGTCCAGACAAGGGTTGTCCCAGAGGAAACTTTGCATCTAACACAGAATTTTCACACCCACAAGAAGGACATCAGGAATACGTGAACAGTTAGTGGGTTGCAAATGGTTTAATATGAAAGTAAACACCAAATAATTAATCTATGAAAGAATTTCATGTGCTTTTAATGTTTCTACTGGCATGGTAAAATTTTCCCAGTCATATCCCATATGATTTTGAACCTGTAAAAGTCCTGAATGTAGACATCTGGCGATACATTAACTAATTATATGCAAAACTATCATAACTATCATAAGCTCTGACAAGGAAGTTTCTTTGATATATTATTCAGAGGAGAATTGACTTGGATCCATGACTTTATCATCAAAATTGTCATTGGAGGATTTAAGGTGGAATTGTCCATTGTTAGCAATGTGAAACCTGTATACCAGGAAAATAATAATTCTGCAGTATTTTACGAATTTTGCAGAGACTTCTCCCAGCTGTTGTCCCTGGAGTAAGTATGAGAGAGATTTCCTTCACTGTAGTCACCGCTCAGTATTCCTCTTTGCCAATGGCAGGAGGTCCTGACTCTCTCCTGCCCTTACTGAGGTGGGTTTCCACTATGTGTCATTATGAAAATTTCCACCCTGTTGTTCAATTGCTCCAAACCAGCTTTGTGTTATTGACAAAATGTCTTCTAGGGAAATGTGTTTAGTATTCAGGAATAAGTAAGAACTTTAGGATAACAAGGTCAATGGTTGTTGCCTTGAGAACTTGGGAATTCCCAGGTGACAACTGAGATCGGCACCATGTACAGATAATAAGGGTAGACTGAGGGACTGCACTACAGTAAGCAGCAGCTTAATACCCAGTGACCCACATAGGAATCTGTTCTTGGGCACAGACAAGAAAATTGCATCAGGGACTGTTGGAATCTCAGCAACTAGCCTGAGACTTGGACCAAATCCCCTGCCCCTGAAAGCAAGAGAAGGCTCTGTTTACATGGGCCCAGGGGCTTGCTTCAGCACTTCACACATGTGGGTACTCTGGTTGAGGATGAGGGTCATAACAGTTACCATTTGCCTGAGCTGATACACCCGGCCCTGAGAGTGGGAGATGCAAGTCATTAACTAACATCTGTACTGAGCCTGACGAGTTAAATGTGATACACGTGGATTGCCCCCGAAATGTATGTATAAAAACCCCTGTGTGAGAGCTAATAAACAGATTGCTGATTGAACACCAGCTATTCCCACTCCACGTAGTTCTCTGAAGTGGCTGGAGTTTGCTGTGTGTGGAGGGCCAGGGCAGAGGCTTCTCTCCTGCCCTCTCCTCTCCTATAAGAGTAAGTCCGGTCACCAGGGGATTGTACTCCAGTGTGCCGGGGTCAACTGGCCAGGACCCTGACAAGGGACCACTACAGAAACTTCATTTTTGAACTTGACACACTGTGAATGTGCCTCTGCCCATCATAGATTTGTATTGGCACACATGTTCTCGAAACTCGCCCTCAGTTAGGGCCTTTGCCTTCTCGATCTTCCTTGGCCTCTGTTGGAGCAGATTTGTGCCCATATTTGGAACAAAATTCCAACGGATTATCTAAGCATTAGTGGAGCTTTGGGTGGGCAATCTTCCCTTTGGGGAGGGAACCAAGCGTATCATTGTGTGGGCTCTGAGCTCACTCCCTGATTCATAAGTTCTTAATTCACCCCTGCTAGTGTAATTTGGGGGTATTTTAAAGGAAACATTGAGCTGTGGCGGCAGCATAATGAGAAAAACCTCTACAACTTCTTCCTGCCCTCAAATGTCCAGGAAGACTGGGCAAACACACATGTGGCAGCCTGCCTCGTGGCCTCTATCATGTCTGAAACGACACTCCATGGACAGTAATGGGAGATGTGCTTATTTCTCCAAGTACCAATTCTCTAGTTTTTAGTTTATGGGTTTTGTCAAACACTTTTCTCTAGGTTCTTAAAACTAGACATTGTTAATGGTAAGTGTTCCTGCATTTCTCCCTGGCTGTCTGTCCTTTCTGACAACAGACACCTAGTGGAAATGTTTGCCTATTCATTTTGCATCTCACTGTACTTCAAAATCTGCATATGGGTCAGTCCTCCACGACAGCTGTTGTCTGTGTCCCTGTGTCCTGCTGAGTGCCTTGAGTGTGATGCTGAGAAGTGAAATGATGCCCCCAAAATGTTGAATAATCAAGGGCTTTCCTGGGGCTGGAGCATTGTGGTAAACCTGCATTAGTCGCAGCGACACTGACATGTATTAATGGAACTGAAGCACAAGGAGCTCAGCCATGCAGGAAACAGAATGGATGACTGTTCTAGAGGAAACAGTCCACGGACCTGCAAAGTCCCCAGCACATTCTTACAAGTGGTTCTTCCTCTAGTGTCTACAGGGCACCAGTGTACAATCCAAGAAGAATATATCAGTGACTGCAAGTGTTCTAGAGAGAAGTCATCTTCCTCTTGGCTGTTGCTGAAGAACAGAGAGAGATCCTGAGCCTTTCTCTAAGATGAAACCTGGCCCTGTGAGCCCCATTCGTGTCTCAACCCTGACTCTCTGAGGAGGAAGTCAGGAGGATCCGCATCCCTGTCATCTCCTCACCAGGCACAGCTGTCTCCCCCTCAGTTTTCTGACACACTCACGATGTGGTTTTCGCACTGTGTCTCTCACACAGAAATACATGGCCGTGTCCTCAGTGCTCAGCCTGCTCAGCTCCATGTAGGCTGTGTCTTTGGACTTGTCTGCAGTGAGTGTGAGTCTGCCCTGGAACTTTTGTGCGTAGCTTGTAACACCATTGCTAGGATTTATCCCTCCCATCCACTCGAGCGCTTGTCCCGGGGCCTGCTGCACCCAGTGTATATTGCAGCTGGTGAAGGTGTACCTGGAAGCCTTGCAGGAGATCTTCACTGACGTCCCAGGTTTTCCCACTTAAGCCCCTGACTGCACCAGCTGTACCTGGGAGTTCACACCTGTGGACAGCAGACAGGAGTGTGAACTCCTCTTGACTGGCCACGTTCCCTCAGCCCAGGGCATGGGAATACTTACCTTCAGCCACTGCCGCCAGGAAGAGAATTCTCCAGGTCCAGTCCATGGTGAGGACCATGCACTCGAGCTTCTGAAGGTGGGGCTGTGCCTGCTGTGTGATGTTTTCAGGACACAGAAACATCTGTTTTTAACTCAGTGTCCCTCGCATAATTTGCATATTCATGAGGAGGGAGAACTCATAGCTGAAGGCTTGGTCCAACCTGAGAAGGGGATGGTGGAATCCAACGGGTTCATCCTCAAGGGGAGTGAAGAGGTGCAAGTTTTGATCCTTGTTTGAGGTGAGTCCTGCCCTGTCTCAGAACACTATGCACACAGAGCTCTCCCTCAGGAGGGCCAGGCCCTGTCAGGACCTTACCTCAGAGCCCCCACATCTGTATGGCCTGGAGACATCTGGACATACTTGGACTTTGAGGTTATTTTTGGCCTCCTGTACCTCCCCCAAGGGATACTACAATGAGACTACAAAACCATCCTAATGCTCCACTGGTTTTCACTGGGGATATTAAGAAGTCCAGAAACACCACCTGCATACAGGTTTTACTGCCTTATCAATATGTTAAGTGTTCCTCCAAAGTGATCACGATCACGATCACGACCATCCTGTTATTCATCGATTGTCTTGAGCAGGCCCCAGTAATGTCTCGTTTGTGCTAGCCCTGAGATTTTTTAAAAAGTGCCATATTCAAGGGTCTTTCAGGCTTAGGAGAATGAGACCCATCATTGTTACTGGTATTTGGCACATTGGGTATGCCACGGGGAGTTTGCCAGACTCTGCCGTGTGGGCATGTTACATTGGGTAGCCTGCCGGTTTGTCCAAAGTAAGAATGAGATAAGATGTCACGCGGCCGCAAATGCAGTAGGCAGGGGTCACACCCACCAAATGCGGGCCACGTGCTTCCAGGAGCTGGGTTTTATATCTCTGGATCTTGGCCGTTGATGGGATTACATGGCACCAGGGGGCCAGTTGGTAAGTGATAAGTTCGGACAAATTAACCTTCTGTGTCCTATATATATTTTTATTTTTGTTTCCTCAAGAAAGCAACATTTACGTTTCTGGTTTTTAAAGTTTTTTAATTATTATTATATGTTTGTTATTAAATCACTGTGGGTTAGACCCTTACAAAGCTGTTCATGATTAGATTTATCTTATATAGTATTCCTAATTTTGAAGAGAAACCCCTCTTACCTCTGCGCCCTTTCTAGCCTGGACTCAGTGCTCCTGGGACTTGGCGCCCCCTGCAGCCCGGTCTCCACACTGCAGGAAAAGCCTCTGGGCTCTCAGAGTTTAACCTCTTGGTGTCTCTACTACAGAATAGAAGCCTTGTTCAGTAGTCATCTTCTTTTATGGGCCTTTTGTTTTGGTTTTGAGCCATATCTGGCACTACTGAGGGCTTAATCCTGGCTCTGTGTTTAAGGATCGCTCTGGTAGATGCATCCTAGGAAAATATTGACAAATCAAATTAATTTATATATATAAAAATTAAAAGTTGATACTGAATGTTCTTTTGTGAGATTCTGTAAAATAGATACAATAAATTATCCATTCAAATAAAAGTAATATAAATGATCAAACTAAAAGAGAATTTAAGTAATATTTTAAACAAAAATTTTATATTAAATTTGCTAAGTTAATGACGACTTCAAAAACCAGGCATGAGTCAAACACAGCTGCCAACAAGTTTATTATATAGCAGTATTAGTGGAAAAATAAAAGTAAACACGAAATAAATAAAATAAAATAAAGTGTTGTGTGAATATTCTTTCCATCGGGAGTGCAGAGATAGAACCTCGAGAAGAATTCTAAAAATGGCTGGAGGTCTGCTAGCTCACTCTGGCAGGGCAGCTGCAAAGAAGCGTCCCACGGTCTCTTTTATTTACTATTCTACGTACACACATCTAATGCACTCAGTACAAGAAAGCATTAACGGGGAAAAGGGGTTACAGGAGGGACATCAGGACATCAAGACTACTTTGTTCTGTCACATCTGCAAGCCCAAGGGTCGCAGCCTCCAGAGAGGAATGCAAGGCCGAGCAGCCTGGCACCAGGAGCTACAGCCCCTTGCACCTGGAGTGATGGGGGATGTGAGAGAATGACTGTATTCCAAAGCTGAGCTGGGTTAGGGATCTGTGAGAAAGGGAGGATTGCTTCTATGTGACCCTATGAGCTAAAGGGCCACAGCGGAAGAAACGTTAACCCTGTCCTGACCAGTCTGGACACACGCGTCATGGCTTGCCCATTTTCATGGGGTCTGTGCTCCTCCCCGCTTGTGAGTGAGTCTCCAAGGGCTCATTCTAACAGTTCTAGTTAGGCACCAAGATCTGCAGAGACAGAACACACTGTTTGACAACATCTTAGCTAGTCTTGTTTAGTCCCATATTGAAAACCTCAATTTCCAATGTCTAAGAGCACTGTAATAGAAGTCTGGATAGTAGAACAATTCTGCAGATATAATTTAAAGGGTTTTTTTAAATAAAAATATAGTGTTTAATTACAATTTCTTTCTTAAAACACCACCTCAAACTTATGCATATTTTATAGTCATTCTATCCTGTTCTTCAAAACCAGTTTTACTCTAACAGGATTCTTTCTCTTTTTCCATCAATGATATCTGCATCCATCATTCTTCTTACTTAAAATGCACACTTGTATTCTTTCCTTAGAGTCATATCCCACAGGTTTTAACTTCCTTGCTTTACTGAACTTAATATAGCTTGATCTACCAAGAAATTTGGAAAGAAGTTTGCTAGTAATTTTCTCAATTACTATACCTTAAGCTGTACTCTGCAGTACTCTTTCAAAAGCATTACATGCATTTTAAAAGATTTACAATTCCCATAATTAAAGATGTTATGATATAGAATTCCAAACTGTAGGAAAACATGGATAAAAAAGGATAAAAATACTCAAAGATTCATATATTTCATTTAACTACATATTCCCTCGGTCCTATCTTGGCATTAAAATCACCGACAATGATCTTGTAGAAGGTGTGGTCTTCTTTATAGAACTTCTCCAGCTCCATGTAGAACTTCTCAATTCTGGAAGTTCTGACTCCTGTCCCAGAGTTGGGGGCTGGGCTGGGCTGGGTTTCCTCAGCAGAATAAGGGTTGTATTTCCTCTTTAGTTTTAGCAAGTTCTGGGCTGGGAAATTTCTGGAATGTGTGAGCTGGGCATGTAAGGTATTTATGAAAACTTCCAAATACTACGATTTCTGAGTATTTGGTTATTTTATAATCAACCCTTAATTTAACCCAATAGTTTACCTTTCCCTATTTTCAGAAACGTTATGTATTAATTTTCCTTCTTTTATATATGTAAGCTGTACTCAGAAGAACAAATGACTTTGTAATGCATTAAGGATACAGATTAGCGAAAATAAGCTTAAGAATTTAGACATAAAAACTCTCCTGAACTATCCTACATCAGAACTGTACTTATGTGTGTATTTATAGTTTGTAAAATCTTCTCTATTAAATTTATGTGACATGATTTTTCTGAATCTGTTAACCTGAAAGTTGTTAGAGAAAAAAATCAGGGTCCACTCAGTTGCACTCAAATGATACACAACATTTACCTATCATCCAGCTTTTCCTACTTACCCACACAGGGCTGGAGTGATAGCACAGCAGTAGGGCGTTTGCCCTGCACGCAGCCAACATGGTCGACCCAAGTTCGATTCCTCCGCCCTCTCGGAGAGCCCGGCAAGCTACCGAGAGTATCTCGCCCGCACGGCAGAGCCTGACAAGCCACCCGTGATGTATTCAATATGCCAGACACAGTAACAACAAAGTCTCCAATGGAGACGTTACTGAACCCGCTCGAGCAAATTGATGAACAACGGGAAGGCCTTTACCTTTTACCTTTACCCATACAGGCAGTTGTTTGTAAAAATGTATATATGTATGAGGAAATTTCTATATTAAACTGAGAAAAAAATAGGCAAAATTCTTCAGAATCTGGGTATCAAAGGATCTTCAATCATCTGTTTCCAGTAGCCAAAAATAAGAGAAACAAAAATAAGCAGTTTGGTTATAGGAAAATGAAAATTCCTCTTATGCCATAAGAATCTCGGGCTAAAATGGAAAGTAGCACAGCTGATTTGGAGTATATATTCACTCCTATTGCTTCAGATGAAAGACTAGCATCCAAAATCTATCATGCAGCCACTAAATAATAGCCTCATCGCAAAAATGGGAAGAAGAGACAGACATATCGTTCTCCAAAGAAGGCATGTGGTGCTGGGGGAAAAGGCAGTTCAGATAGAGAAAGGGTCACCAAGTAAAGGGTGTTTGGAGGGGGCCCGCTCAGGATAGGAGATGAGTGCCAAAAGTATACTATAGACCGAACATGATGGTCATTCAATACTTGCATTGCAGACAACAACACCATAAAGGAGAGAGTAAAAGGGAATGTGCCTGCCACAGAGGTTGGGGGGTGAATGTGGGGGATGGGACGGATACTGGGAACATTGGTGGTGAATGGGCACTGGTGGAAAGATGGGTACTCAATCATTGTATGACTGAATCATAAGCACGAAAGTTTGTTAAGTCTGTAACTGTACCTCATGGTGATTCACTAAATAATAAAAAATTTCAAAAGAAAGAAAATAAAGAAAAGAAAAAAGAAGAAAGAAAGAAAGAAAGAAAGAAAGAAAGAAAGAGAAAGAAGGCATGTGGGTGGTTTATCAGCCTGTGGAAAAGTGATAGTTTATCACTTAATATCAGGGAAACACAAAGCAATGAGTATCACCTCCCATTTGTGGGAATCACATGTATCTCCCCAACCTGAAATCAACTGTTAGTGTGAGCGTGGCACATAGTTATACTCAGTGGAATTCTATGCAACCAAATGGAAAGTAAATCATGCTAATCATAACAGCTGGGATGAAGATGGAGGACATGATGATGAACTAAATAATCCTGCGGAGAAGAGGACAAATAGAGGGTAATTTCACTCATTTATGCAAAGAAACAAATCAACGTAGCGGACAGAGGGTTGGGCACTTGCCTTGCTTGTGGCTGATGAGGGTTGGGTTTTGAGGACCACAAATGGTTGAATGAGTCTACCCAGAGTGATCTCTGAGCCTAGAGAGCAGGAAGAAACCCTGAACACTATTGTGTGTGACCCTAAAACCAAAACACATAAATATAAAAATAAATAATGAAAGAAACAAATCAAGAGAATGAACGCTATCAATCTTTAATGCACCTTCATAAGGAAATACAGGACTGAGAGTGCATATTTGGGGTAAGGGGAGCAAAGAGGCTGACTGGAAGTGACCCAGGGACAAGGACAGAGAATCTGGAGTACAGGGGTGGTGCTAAGGGAAGTGACAGTGTGCACGGAAACTGTAGCTGCCAATCAGGGAAGAATGAGGGGATGGAGAGAGGGAAGAAAGTGCAGGTCACAGATGAAATAGGGTTGGACTTGTGGGATACGGGAACTTGGTAACCGTGGTGTGCAGTAATTGACACTGATACCGGAAACTGACACTATTTTTTTTACTTTAGTGAATCACCATGAGATAGTTACAAGCTTTCATGTTTGGGTTACAATCACACAATTATCAAAAACCCATCCCTCTACCAGTGCACATTCCCCACCACCAATGTCTCCAGTATACCCCCCATTTCCCATTCTCTCCCTGCCTCCATGGCAGACGATATTCCCCATAACTCTCTCTCTACTTTTGGACATTATGGTTTGCAATAAAGAAACTGAGAGGTTATCATGTTTGGTCTTTATCTACTTTCAGCACACATCTCCCATCCCAACTGATTCCTCAAGCCATCATTTTCTTAGTGATCCCTTCTCTATTCCAGCTGCCTTCTCCCCTCCGCTGATGAAGCAGGCTTCCAGCTATGGAGCAATCTTCCTGTCCCATGTATCTAATATCCTTAAGTGTCAGCTTCATGTTATGTTGTTTTATACTCCACAAATGAGTGCAGTACTTCTATGTCTGTCCCTCTCTTTCTGACTCATTTCACTCAACATGATACTCTCCATATTTATCCATTTATAAGCAAATTTCATGACTTCATCTCTCCTAAAAGCTGCATAGTATTCCATTGTGTAGATGTACCAAAGTTCTTTTAACAAGCCATCTATTCTAGGGCGCTTGGGTTGTTTCCAGATTTTGGCTTTTGTGAACACTGCTACAGTGAACATATAGGCACAGATGTAATTTCTACTGTGCTTTTTTGCATCCTCCGGATACATTTCCAGAAGTGGTATTGCGGCGTCATATGGAAGTTCAATTTCTATTTTTTTCCATATTGTTTTCCAGAAAGGTTAGACTAGTGGGCATTCCCACCAACAGTGAAAGAGTGTTCCTTTTCCCCCACATCCATGCCAGCACTAGTTGCTTTTGTTCTTTTGAACTTGTGCCAGTCTCTGTGGTGTGAGATGATATCTCATTGTTGTTTTGATTTTCATCTCCCTGATGGCTAGCGATGTGGAGCATTTTTTCATATGCTTTTTGGCCATTTGTATTTCTTTTTTGAGGAAACTTCTGTTCATTACTTCTCCCCATTTTTTGATGGGGTTGGAAGTTATTTGCTTGTAAAATTCTACTAGTGTCTTGTATATACTGGATATTAATCCTTTATCAGATGGGTCACTTGACATCCCAATACTCACCTATTTGCTAGAGCGGACACCAGTAATGTCTCCATTCATCTCTGTCGCTTGCTAGTGTAGCCCAATGGCTTCTGATTGATCTAGGAGCGTGAATAGCCTCAAACCGATCGTTCAGGGTCTTCACAAAGAAGTCTGCTATCTCGTTGGTGGGCGGCCACGAGGTCTTTTGATGTCCCGTGGAATCCAGTCTGTAACAGCTCTAGTCCAGCGGTCATCTCCAAATCTCATTACGTGTCCAGCCCATCTGATTTTTGAAGCGTTGGCAAATGAGACAGTGTCCCTGATTCTTGACCGTTGACAGAGGTCAGAACTTCAGATTCTTTCTCTCATTTGAGGGAAGCGTGATACTCCAAGCATAGCTCTTTCGATTCCACTTTGGGAGACCTGAATCGCATTCTCATCCTCTGGCCCAGGTCTAAGAGGTGTATGCTAATGCAGGAATAACAGTGGAATTGTGGAATTGAAGAGATGTGCTCAGAGCCGTAGGTTTTTTATTTCCTAGCGTTCCAAGCTGCACTCTTCCTCCTGTGCAACTCAGGTGCCAGGTCATTTGTCATGTTGACTTCTTGATCTAGGTACACATAACTGTTGCATTCAGAGATGTTCATTCCATTGAGAGCGAATGAAGCATCAGGAATGAGTTCGCTTTTCATAAATATTGTCTTTGTGAGATTCAGCTGTAGTCTGACCTTTCCACACTCTTGGTCGAAGTTGGCCAGCATTTGTGCCACTTGGCTAATATTTGGTGTTATTAAAACAATGTCATCTGCAAAGTGGAGGTGGTGTAGTTGCTGACCATCTATCTTCACTCCCATTCCTTTCCATTCCTGTCGTTGCATGGCGTTCTTGAGGATGGCACTGAAGAGTTTCAGTGAAATGGTATCACCCTGCCAAACCCCTGTTGTGACATCGATGATCACTTCTTTGTAGAATAGTGAGATCCTGGAAGTGAATGCATAATACGGCTCAAGGAGGATCCTGATGTATTGAGTTTGAATGCTCTGTTTGGCTAGGGCTTCTATGATCGCTACAGTCTCAACAGAATCAAAGACAATCTCCACTACCTCCACTACCCAGCTGCTGCCATGCTCCAGGATGCTTTCCAGACGCCCGGGTCAAGACTCACACATGAGTGAAGCCCCACAGAACTAGATAAGCAGAACTCTGTGACACATTATAAGGCACTTAATACCCATCTTCCTGGATTACCTCACCATATTTGATAGGGTTCAAATATGGTTTGAACCATGGGAACACCTGAAGGGGCTATTAGAGGCCACCCTATAAAAGCCTCTATCCCTCTCGGAGAGCCTGGCAAGCTACCGAGAATATCCTGCCCACATGGCAAAGCCTGGCAAGCTATCCATGGCATATTCGATATGCCAAACCAGTAAATACACTGGGTCTTATCAGATAGGTATTGGGTAAATATTCTTTCCCATTCTGTGGGCTCTTTCTGTATTTTGGTCACTGTTTCTTTTGAAGTGCAAAAGCTTCTTAGTTTGATGTAGTTCCATTTGTTTATGCTTGCTTCCACTTGCATGGCCAGTGCTGTTTCACCCTTAAAGATGCTTTTAGCTTCAATGTCGTGTGTGTGTGGGGGGTTCTACCCACATTTTCCTTTATGTCCCTTATCGATTCATGTCTGATATTGAGGTCTTTAATCAACTTTGATCTGACTTTTGTTCCTGGCATTAGACAGAGGTCAGAGTTCATTTTTTTTTTTGCAGGCAGCTATCCAGTTTTCCCAGCACCACTTATTGAAGAGGCTTTCCTTGTTCCATATCATGTTTCTTGCTCCTTTGCCAAAGATTAAGTGGTCATATATTTGGGGGTCTGTGACAGAATATTCAGCTCTGTTCCATTGGTCTGTGGGTTTGTTTCTAGCCTGATACCATGGTGTTTTAATTACTACTGATTTGTAGTAGAGTTTGAAGTTGGGGAAGGTGATTCCACCCATCTTCTCTTTCCCAAGGATTGCTTTAGCTATTTGTGGAGGTTTATTGTTCCATATGAATTTTAGGAGTGTTTTGTCTATTTCTTTGAAAAATGTCATGGATATCCTGAAAAAAAATAGGGACTGCATTAAATTTGTATAGTGCTTGGGCAGTATTGCAATTTTGATAATGTTAATTCTCCCTATCCATGAGCAGGGGATGTGTTTCCACTTCCTAGTGTCCTCTTTTACTTCTTGAAGTAGTGTTTTGAAATTTTCCTCATATAGGTCCTTCACCTCTTTGGTTAAGCTGATTCCGAGGTACTTGATTTTCTGAGGTACTATTGTGAACGGGATCATTTTTTTAACGTCTCTTTCTTCTCCTTTGTCATTTGTATATAAGAAAACCATGGACTTTTGGGTGTTGATTTTGTAGCCTGCCACTTTATTATACCGACCTATTGTTTCTTGGATCTTTTCTGTAGAGTCTTTAGGGTTTTCTAAGTATAGTATCATATCATCTGCAAATAGTGATGGCTTGACCTCTTCCTTTCCTATCTGTAAGGTAAAGGCCCTCCCGTTGTTCGTCAATTTGCTCGAGCGGGCCCAGTAATGTCTCCATTGGAGACTTTGTTGTCACTGTGTTTGGCATATCGAATACGTGGCAGGGAGCTTGCCAGGCTCTGCCATGCGGGCGAGATACTCTCCGTAGCTTGCTGGGCTCTCAGAGAGGGGCGGAAGAATCGAATTCGGGTCGGCCATGTTGGCTGCGTGCAAGGCAAACGCCCTACCGCTGTGGCTTTAGCTCAGCGGTTACTTCGGCGAACCACGAAGCTTCCTATCTGTATGCCTCAGATTTCTTTTTCTTACCTAACTGCTATGGCCAGGAGTCCAGTACTATATTGAATAGGAGTGGTGAAAGTGGGCAACCTTGTCTTGTTCCCGATCTTAGAGGGAAGTTGTTTAGTTTTTCCTCATTGAGAATGATACTTGCCATGGACTTGTGGTAGATGGCTTTGACTATATTGAGGAAATTTCTTTCGATGCCCATTTTGCTGAAGGTTTTCATCATAAACGGGTGCTGGATCTTGTCAAATACTTTCTCTGAGTCTATTGATACAATCATATGTTTTTTCTCATTTCTTTTATTTATATGATTAATTATGTTATTTGACTTGCGAATATTAAACCATCCTTGCATCCCTGGGATAAATCCTATTTGATCATGGTGTATGATCTTTTTGATGAGTCGTTGGATTCTATTGGCTAATATTTTGTTGAGGACCTTTGTGTCTGTGTTCATCAGGGATATCGGCCTTTCTTTGTGGTATCTCTGTCTGCTTTTTGTATTAGGGTGGTATTTGCTTCATAGAAACTGTTTGGTAATGTTTCTGATACTTCAATTTCGTGGAAAGCATTAAAGAGGATTGGAAGTAAGTTCTCTTTAAAGATTTGGAAGAATTCACTAGTGAAACCATCTGGGTCAGGACTTTTGTGCTTGGGGAGACTTTTTATTACCATTTCAATTTTCTTCATGGTGTTAGGTCTGTTCAGGTATTCCAGGTCTTCTTGGTTCAGCCTTGGGAGGCTACAGGAATCTAGGAATTTATCCGTTTTCTAGAGGTTTTCTTGTTTCGCGGGATCGAGATTCTCAAAGTAATCTCTGAGGATCCTTTGAATTTCTATAGTTTCTGTTGTGATGACCCTCTTTTCATTTCTTATTGGGTTTATTAGTATTTTCTCTCTCCCCTTTTTTGTGAGTCTTACTAGAGGTTTATCAATCTTGTTTATTTTCTCAAAAAAACAATTCTTATTTTCCTTGATCTTTCGGATTGTTTTTTAGGTTTCCATCTCATTTATTTATACTCCAAGCTTTATTATTTCCTTCCTCCTGCCTGGGTTGGGCTTCTTTTTTTGGTACTTCTCCAAGCTCTTGAGCTGTGAAGTCTGGTTATTTATGTGGGCTCGCTCTTCCTTCCTGAGGAATGCTGTAGAGCTATAAACTTTCCTCTTAACACAGCTTTTGCCATGTCCCAATAAGTTTTGGTAACTCATGTCCTCATTTTCGTTCGCTTCCAGGAATCTTTTGATTACCTTTTTTATTTCCTTTCTAAGCCTCTTTTTGTCCAATAGTGAGCTGTTTAATTTCCAGGTGTTTGATTTGATTTTCTGTTTGTGTGTGTGATTTACTTCTATTTTCAGCGCATCATGGTCTGAGAAGATCGTTGATACTACCTCTATCTTCTTATTTTTATGGAGGTATGTTTATTGGGTCAGTATGTGGTCTATCTTGAAGAATGTTCCATGCACACTTGAGAAGAATGTGTATTCAGCTTTTTGAGGATGAAGTGACCTGTATATATCTACTAAATCCCTTTCTTCCATTTCTTCTCTCAGATAAAGTATGTCCTTATTAAGTTTGAGTCTGGTTGATCTATCGAGAGGTGATAATGCAGTGTTGCTATCAATGTCTTTATTCAAGTCTATGTGTAGTTGTTTTAAGTACTTCGCTGATCCCTCGTTACTTGGTTAAACTTACATTTAGAAGTATAATTTTTCCTGCTGTACAGATCCTTTGATTAATAAGAAATGGCCTTCACGGTCTCTTATGACCTTCTTCAGTCAGAAATTAATGTGGATACCAGAATGGCCACCCCTGCTTTTTTATGGGAGTTGTTTGCCTGTAGGATTGTTTTTCAGCCTTTGATTCTGAGTCTGTGTTTGCTCGGACTGTTGAGATATGTTTCTTGCAGGCAGCAGAATGTTGGGTTCAATTTTCTGATCCATCCTGTCACTCTGTCTTTTAATTGGTGCATTTAGCCCATTGACATTGAGAGAGATTACTGTTACAGGGTTTTGTCCCATCTTTCTGCTGAAATTTGGTGTATTTGAGGGGCTTGTCTTGACTTAAAGTAGCCCTTTTAGTTGTTCTTGTAGCCATGATTTTCAGTCTATGAAGTTCCTGAGCTGTTGTTTGTCTGTGAAACTGTGTGTTGTTCCTTCTGTTATGAATGAGAGTCTAGCTGGGCAATGAATTTTTGGTGAGGCATTAATTTGATTGAGTTTTTTCACTATATGCCACCACTGTTTTTGGGCCCTGAGGGTTTTATCAAATAAGTCGGCTGTGAATCTTAAGGATGCTCCTTTATAGGCAGTTTATTTCTTTGATCTTGCTGCTCTCAAAATATTGTCTCTGTCTAAGGTTTTCATCATTTTTATCAGAATGTGTCTTGGGGTATTGTTATTGGAATTTCTTCTGGCTGGTACACTTCGGGTCTCCTGAATGTGGTCGCGTGTGTTCTTCAGCTCTGGGAATGTTGTAGCAATGATGTCTTTGTGTAGCAATGGTTTCTTCTTCATCAGGGTTTTCTTCCTGTCCCTTTGGGACTTTTATAATTCTTATGTTATTCCTCTTGGCTTCATCCCGATCTTCTCTTGATATCAGTTCCCAGGTAGTGAGTCTCTTTTCCATTTTCTTCTGTTGTCTGGAGAGTCTCTGCACTTTGTCCTCCAGCTCACTGATTCTGTCCTCAGCCGCTGTTTCTCTGCTACTGAGGCCATCCACTGAGTTTTTCAATTCGCCTATCAGGTTTTTCAAATCTGATATTTTCGTTTGTAATTTTGTTTGCATTTTCCTCATTTTGACTTTCAAATCCTCTTGCATTGTATTGCTGGTGCGTTCCATTGCTTCTTTTTATCTCCCTATGCATCCTCATTAGCTCCCTTCTAAATTGAGTTTCAGAGAGGTTGTCTAGTGCTTCATTACTATTGGGGTGTTCTGGGTTAGACTCTTCACAAAGTAAGCTTGGTAGGCTTCTGCATTGCTTTACCATTATGAATTGTATGGTTTAGACCTTCATCCACCCTTTTAAGTTTTCGGTTTGGGTGTAGTCTTAAGTGAGGTGGGGCTAATGACTTATTGGCTTAATGTGTTTCTGGTGCTTAAGCTGCCTTAGTGAAAGTTCCTCCTAAGAGGATAATTTATGGTTCTAACAGGATATAGAGGGGGAGAATAATTCGCTGCCGAATTAGTGCACGGAGCTCCAGTAAAGAACCCATCTGCCCGGGGGTACCTGGGTGGATGCGGAAAGAAGTTCCCCGGAACTTGGAGCTATAGATGCACATTCTGTTCCTTGGTTCCCATCCCCCACAGTTCCAGGTGAAAAACCGGCCGGGAGGGGCTGCTTGGACACACGCAACCACAGCTCTGGGGAAACTGACACTTTTTAAAATTCTATTACCTATGTTATAACTAACTTTAAAAAATTTGTTAGAAAAAAATGTTAGAAATGCCATAAAGTCTGCACATAGATCTTGTTTACAAGTATTGGCACTGTGCAAGCGTTGCCACAGAACAGTGTACTGGTCACTCACCCCAGGAGCTTTCTGTTGTCCCGGTAATTCCTCTTTCCCACCCTACCCAGCCTCCTACACGCTGCCAGACCATGCATTCAGGTTAGAAGCGTCAGATAGACATTGATTCATTGCTGAGGAGTGATCCACTGTATCAGCATATTGAATTTGTTTCTCCACACATGAATGTGCATCTGGAATTTGCTCAGTGCCTGGCTGTTATAAAGATATTTAGTCATACTCTGTAGATTTAGGAGAAGACAGGTTGATAGCATTATAAAAAAAATGATAGAATAAAGTTAGGAAGCAGCAAAAGAACAAATATCTCTCACTTCTCAGAGAACTGAAGTCATGGTGCCAAACACAAAGTAGAGATGGGAAAACTCAGACCCTCTTTTAATTTAACACTATAATGTCAAAGACTTCGGTGCTTTTTCCTCTGTCCCTCCAGGGTCAGTCTCAAAAGGTGAGACAGACTCTGTGTCATGTCCTGGTTGCAAGTTATCCTCAAAAGCCTTGACCAAGGAAATAGCCTGAAAGGTTTTTAATTGATTTTTTAAAAAATATGCGACAGCGAGGGGAGGTCAGAGGTGATGGGTCACTCCTGGTGGTGCTCAGGCCTTATTCCTGACTCTGTTCACAGAGATTCAGTCCTGTGGGGATCAAGGTTTGTGTGTTGGAGGGACAGAAATCATATCAGGTTGCAGAGGCCAAATGCAAGGCAAGGCCCTGCCCACTGTGCCATCTCTCTGGCCCCAGTTTGACCATTTATTGAACACAAAATCTGCTCCACTACCCAAGCACCTTAGCTCCAAACATACGAACCACTGTTTCCCTTAATATGTTTAAGAGTTAGATAGCTTAAGAGCAGGATTGGGATATTCATAAAGCTGTGGCCATAGGGTGATCACAAAATCAGCAATCACATTTAAAGCATGACACAGTGATGGTAATTTCCTACTCTATTCTTGTATGGAGCACAGCCCTGAGAGTTTTCTAATCTTGCCTGCCTTGAATCCCACTAGAGAGTCCCAGAATACTCAGGGGACCACCCCCAACTTTGGGCACATTATTAAGGGGACAGTGTCCACTGGACGCGTGGAGGTGTTGGAGTTCTCCTTGGCACAGCCCCTTGGCCACTAGAGGACATTGGACCTTAGAGAGTTTCCCAAACTGCATCTTCTCTGTTAATAGTCGATTGCCTCGAGTAGGCCCCAGTAACGTCTCTTTCATCCTAGCCCTAAGATTATATTCACGGCTCTTTAGGAGAATGAGACCCATCATTGTTACTGGTATTTGGCATATTTGGTACGCCACGGGGAGTTTGCCAGACTCTGCCCTGTGGGCAGGCTACATTCGATAGCCTGCAAGTTTGTCCAAAGTAGGAATGAGATAATAAGATGTCATAAAGAAAAGTTATGATAAGATGTCACGTGGCCGCATTCGCGGCCGCGTGGTTCCGGGATCTGGATTTTATAGTCTCTGAGTCTTGGCCGCTGATGGGATTACACGGCGCCAGGGGGCCAGGTGGTGGGTGTGACCCCCGCCTACTGGAATTTGGAGGATCTGGGTGGAAGATGCTCGACTCCAATTCGAGTAGGCTTGGAGGTCTCGGCCCCGGAACCCGCGTGGCTTTGTCCCTCTGCCAGTACCTTCATGTGTGCGGAGAGTGGTCTCAGCATGGTGGTGGCTGGTCCTGGAGGTCTTCGGCTGCCGGAGCCCTGGTCGGGGCGGGGAGGAAAGCTCAACCCGCTCCCCTCCAAGGGGTCCCGGCGAGGGACACCCAGGCGCGGGGCCAAGACTCAGAGACTATAAAATCCAGATCCCGGACGATAACAGTGCAGTCTTTTGCCCCCGCGCCTGAGTGTCCCTCGCCGGGACCCCATGGAGGGGAGCAGGTCGAGCTTTCCTCCCCGCCCCGACCGGGGCTCCGGCAGCCGAAGACCTCCAGAACCAGCCAACACCATGCTGAGACCACTCTCCACACACATGAAGGTACTGGCAGAGGGACAAAGCCACGCAGGTTCCGGGACCGAGACCTCCAAGCCTACTCGAATTGGAGTCGAGCATCTTCCACCCAGATCCTCCAAATTCCAGTAGGCGGGGGTCACACCCACCACCTGGCCCCCTGGCGCCGTGTAATCTTCTCTGACTTTTCTAATAATAATGTAGATAATGGAACTTGATTTTCTGATGACCAGTGGGAAAGAGACATCTCTAGTGTCAGCAATACTTCAACCTTGCCTCTGCCTTGTAGCATCAAGGCCAGTGCTCCAGCAGCTTCTTCAAGGCATAACAATCCCCTGTTTCTCTCTGCGACCTGCTTCTTAGTGCACACAGGCATTCTCCCTCAGCCTCTATGGACCCACTGATCTCCTAATAAACTGTCATATGACTAAGGGTCAATGACCCATGTGGGTGACTATGTCTCCGCCAAGCTGCACTCATAAACCTTTGAGCGTCTATTGCCTAAGACAGACGACCATCTCCTTGTTCCCAGAGTCCCTGTACTCATGAGATAACTACGTGCAGGGAGATGGGGATCCAAGCATTTGAGCAATGTCCTCTGCAAGGGGGACGTTTCCCTAGTCCCACGGAGAATCTCCTCACTTCATGATGAAACCTCATCAGGGAAGACAGGGCATGGATAGGACTATCTGGGATTTTTGAACTCACACCTTTGAGAGGAGAGGATTTTACTGAGACTCTAGAAAGGGCAGAAAACGTGCCCCCAGTGTCAGTCAAAACATTTCCTTTCTTCCTGTCATTTAGAATGTGACCTGAGTGTCCCCTTTAGAGATGTTGAACACAGGAGCCTGTGTGCCTTGAGCCTCCCCAAAACAGGAAACTGAAAGTCTCCTCCAGGGACTGAGTGAGGGGAACTGAGGTTCCTGTTTGTCCCAGGACACAGAAAGATGGTTAGACCTGAGTCAGGCTGGGAGACTCCCCCACACCTCTGCTCACCAAGGAGCACTTCCTGTCCCAGTGCCCTGTCTGTGTGCAGGTGGGAAAACCATTCTGAGCCCCTGGGACTTGGTGAAGGGCCTGAGAGATTGAAACAGGTTCAAGTCTTGGAATTCAGGGAATCAGATATTGTGATGATTCAGAGATCGAAGTCAGGTTTAAAGCTCTTTCCCCCAAAACTCAACTGTGTGGATCAGTTCTCCTGTTGCACTGTTCTTAGCCTTTGTTGCTACCTCACAGTGTATCCTTTAAGCCCATATTATGAGACAGATGATTCTTTATCTCTCCCTTTTCTGCTGACTGGTTCACTCAGCATGATATCCTCTAGTTTTTACTATGTTTCAGAAAGTTGAGTGATTTTCAACTCAGTAAGGAGGGTAAGGCCCACAGAGGGTAGACAGGATTAGGACTCTTTCCAGGTGTTCCTCATGTATGTAAAATTTATGAGTAAAATGTCTTCAGAGCAATGCCCCAGACTTTCTGGATTCAGTTGGAAGTGTGTAGCACTAGGAGAGTTGTAAAAAATCTCCGAGGGCGGCCCGGGAATTGCCCCGACGACTCTTCCCCGAGCCGCCCAGGATCCTGGGGGGCCCGGGACACTCTCCCAACCCCTGGCCATGGGAAAGACGGTGCATGAAGCGAGGGCCAAGCCGGATGATTTATCAGATGCTTTTTATTCCATTCTCATCCCCCTTCACTCCTGTCTCTCTCTCTCTCCTTCTCTCTAGGGCCCCAATCTGGAACTCCTGGTCCTTCTCACTCTGTCTCTGGTCCTTATCCCCCAGCCCACTCTTACAGTCTAGTTATATCCCAAAACCATGAGCGGCTGGGCTCACACATGGGTGTGGTCACACTAGATAGGGTTAAAATTGTCTCCCTCAAGGGATGCTTCTTCTAGGACAGAGTCTCTTTCCGCAGGAATCCCATAGGTGTGTTTCTCCTCTCCTTGTCCAACAAACATATAAGCAATCATAATATTATTCATTTTGTATAAACACAGAGATGCATTAAGCTTATAGAATTGCTCTCCTGGGGTCATGTCGATCATAGCCTACAGTGCTCAGGCCAGATTAGTCTTTCCTATCCCTAGCAGGGTCCTAGTATCATTGTTACTTTTGGATCATGGGAGCATTTGTTCGTGATCAAACTCTTAACTTATAGTTAAGAATTGTGGCACTTTGGCCAGGTCCATCTTGATGCCAGAGTAGCACATAACTTACCGTTTGCCTTTTTCCACCCATTCCCTCATTGGGACCCTGCTTTTGGGGGCACTAGGAAGTGAGGGTAACTGAGGCTTAAGTTGAGAAAGCCGATACCTGGGAATGAATAATATTCTAAGTCAATTAAATCCCATGTTACAAAAGCATAATATTAATTATCTTCTTGTGTCTATACCAAAGGACATTGCTTTAAAGTAATTTATCTAAGAGAAAATGATTTCTTACAGAGACAGAATTTCAAAAAATGTGGAGCAATGGGGTTCTGCCATGAGTAGACCTAACGTTCAGAAACCTCCAACGACCCCAGCTCAAACTTCCACATGGTTCTTCCTGTACCATCTGGGGTGCTCCACACAAAATCCTAGAAGAAAATATGAATAACACCGCGTGTTCTAGAGAGAGGCCATCTCCCTCCTGGCTATTGCTGAAAGACAGAGAGATCCTGAGCCTTTCCCTCAAATGAAGCCTGGCCCTGTGAACCCCATTCTGTGTCTCAGACCCTGACACTCTGAAGGGGAAGTCAGGAGGGTCAGCGTCCCTGTCATCCCCTCACCCGGCACAGCTGCCTCCCCTTCAGTTTTCTGACACATTCAGGATGTGGTTGTCACACTGTGTTTCTTGCACAGTAATACACGGCTGTGTCCTCGGTGCTCAGCCTGCTCAGTTCCATGTAGGCTGTGTCCTTGGACTTGTCTGCAGTGAGTGTGAGTCTGCCCTGGAACTTCGTTGCGTACTTTGTTTCACTATCTTCAGGGTCTATCCTTCCCATCCACTCAAGCCCTTGTCCTGGGGTCTGCCGCACCCAGTGCATATAGTAGCTGGTGAAGGTGTATCCGGACGCCTTGCAGGAGATCTTCACTGATGTCCCAGGTTTTCCAACCTCAGCCCCCGACTGCACCAGCTGCACTTGGGAGTTCACACCTGTGGACAGCAGACAGAATTGGGTGGACTCCACTTGACTGACCCCGTTCCTTCAGCCCAAGGCACGGGGACGCTTACCTGCAGCCACTGCCACCAGGAAGAGAATTCTCCAGGTCCAGTCCATGGTGGGGACCGTGCACTCAGGGGCTTCTGAAGGTGTGGGTGTGCCTGCTGTATGAGGTTGTCAGGACACAGACACATCTGTATTTAACTCAGTATCCCTTGCATAATTTGCATATTCATGAGGAGGGAGAACTCATAGCTGAAGGCCTGGTCCAACCTGTGAAGGGGCTGGTGGAAGTCACCGGGTCCATCTACAAGGGGAGTGAAGAGGTCCACATTCTGACCCTTGTTTGAGGAAATGAGTCCCTGTCCTGTCCCAGGACTCTGTGCACACAGAGCTCCCCCTCTGGAGCGCCAACCCTTTCAGGACCTTCCCGTCCGGGCCCTCCACATATCTGTGGCCTGGACACATCTTGACACACCGGGGCCCTAAGGTTATTTCTGAGATCCTGTAACTCCCCAAGGCATGCTACAATGAGATTACAAAACAATCCTAGTGCCCCAGAGGTTTCCACTGGGGATATTAAGAAGTCCAGAAACACCCCCTGCATAAAGATTTTACTGCCTTATCAATACGATAAATGTTCCTCCTAAAACAGTTAAGTTAGCACAATTTAACCTTCTGTGTCCTATACTTATTTTTGTTTTGGTTTTCTCAACAAAGCAAAATTTAGTTTTCTGGGTTTTTGAAAATGTTTTTATTTATTATTTTTATTAAATCTCTGCGAGATAGACCCTTAAAAAGCTGTTCGTGATTTGATTTCAGTCACAGAGTATTCCTGGTTTTGAAGAGAAATCCTTTACATCTCTGCACCCCTTCAGGCCTGCAACTCTGGTCTTGAGTCTTGGCGCCCCCTGCAGCCCGGTCCCCACCCTGCAGGGAGATTCTCTGCGCTCCCAGGGTCTTTAGCCTCTTGGTGTCTCTAACACAGGATTGAATCCTGGGACTTCAGTTCAGAAGGCTTGTTCACTAGTCATATTCTTTTCTGGGCATCTTGTTTTGGTTTTGAGCCACACCTGGCAGTTCTGAGGACTTACTCTTGGCTCTGTGCTCTGGAATTTCTAGGTAGATGCATCCTAAGAAAATATTTGCAAATCAAATAGTTATATATCTAACAATTGAAAGGTGACACCGAGTATTCTTTGCTGAAATTATGTAAAAGTAATACAATAAATACTTAATTCACTCAAATAAAAACCATCAAAATAAAAGGACTTAAGTCTTTAAGTAAAAACTTTAATATAAACAAATATATATTAAATTGGTTAAATTTAAGAAGACTGTTTCAAAACCCAGGCATGAGTCGAACACAGCTGCCAAAAAGTTTATTTTATAACTGTATTAATAGTATAAATATAAGTAAATTAATGAATAGCACTGTAGCAGTTTCCTCCCATTGTTTGCTGGAGTGGGCCCAGTAACGTCTGCATTGTGACACTTGTTGTGATTATATTTGGCATATCAAATGCGGCATGGGGAGCTTGCCAGGCTCTGCCATGCAGGCGGGATACTCTCGGTAGCTTGCTGGGCTCTCCAAGAGGGGTGCAGGAAATTGGATCGGCTGGTGAGCCTTGTGTAAGGCAAACGTCCAATCCCTGTGCTATCCCTCCAACCAACTCTCCTAACCACCCACTCACTTTTATCCGGTAATGCGCATGATCCAAGGTCTTGGGGCAAAACTATGTCAACCGATTTGCCCAAGTAAGAATGAAACTCATGGGAAAGCCACGCTTAGGGTCTGTAATCATAGCAGGGGTCATCATGGTGCAGCTTCCCCTCTGACTTCTCCAGTATTTACTCACTGGCCAGGCCACGCGTAGCAGTGCCCAGGTCAGACACCCACTGGGGGTCGGGCAGTATCTGCTGAGTATGGGACTAGAGTCCCCGGGTCTGATCTCTTGCTCTGGGTCCCAGCTTCTGGCGTCCTGTCCTCGGCCGTGGTGGGGCAGGTTGCACGCCTCAAGACACGTGGGTGGTCCCCATGCGCCCCCAGCTGGGGGGCTCCCTTCGGCTGGGTGAAGGGGGAGACTTGTCTGGCGCAGGCTGCTGCCCCCAGCCTTCGAGTTGGTCGTGGTGGCCTTGGCTCCCCAGGGACAGTGGGCCCAGCACGAGTCCCGGGCCTGGCCACCACAGCACTCATGGCGAGCTGAGTGCGGAAGGGCACGGGCAGGACACGCAGCATCCCACGTGCCCGATGTGCCCCAGGCACCCCTGGCCAGGCCGCTACCTGCTGTCGGCCAGCGCTGTGGCCACACTGCGGGTCATGCCCTTGTGACCCGGCGGATGGGAGGCCCACGCCCAGCCGCCGGCCACGCCAGCCTCCCTACCAGTCTTTGCCACTGCGCGTCTCCCCACCCTGCAGCAGTTCCAGCCCTGCTTGGCCCAGAGTTACCTGCGGATCATCCAGTCCCACCTCGTCCTTCCCACCCGCCCGCATCAAACGCCTGGGCCTGGGGCGTAGGAATGAATATGATAAAATAGTTAAGTTTTATTGGACACATGACTTGAACCCTGACATTTTGACTTAATCACTTAACTTCCCGTTAGTCGTCGATTTGCTCGAGCGGGCGCCAGTAACATCTCCATTTGTCCCTGTCGCATGCTAGTGTAGCCCAATGGCGTCTGTTTGCTCTGGGAACATGAAGGGCCTCAAACCTATCGTTCATGATCTTGATGAAGAAGTCTGACCATCTGGTAGGTGGGCGGCCACGTGGTCTTTTGACATCCCGTGGAATCCAGTCGGTAACAGCTCTAGTCCAGCGGTCGTCTTTAAATCTCATTACGTGACCAGCCCATCTGATTTTCGACACCTTGGCAAATGAGACAGCGTCCCTGATTCTTGATCGTCGATGGTTGTCAGAACTCCGGATTCTTTCTCTCATTTGAGTGAAACGTGATATTCCAAGCATAGCTCTTTCTATTCTTCTTTGGGAGACCTGAATAGTGTTCTCATCTTGTTTGCGTACGGCCCAGGTCTCTGAGGCATATGTTAATGCAGGAAGAACAGTGGAATCAAAGAGCTGTGCCCGGAGCCGGAGGTTCTTCGTCCTCTTAGCTATATCTTCGACGTTCTTGAAGGCGTTCCAAGCCGCTCTCTTCCTCCTGCACAGCTCGGGTGCCAGGTCATTTGTCATGTTGACCTCTCGACCTAGGTACACATAGCTGTTGCATTCGGAGATGGTCATTCCATTGAGAGCGAATGGGGCATCAGGAACAAGGCTGTTTCTCATAAACATTGTCTTCGTAAGATTCAGCTGTAGTCCTACCTTTCCACACTCAGGGTCAAAGTCGGCCAGCATTTGTGCCGCTTGGCTGATGTTTGGTGTTATTAAAACAATGTCATCAGCAAAGCGGAGGTGGTGTAGTTGCCGACCATCTATCTTCACTCCCATTCCTTCCCATTCCAGTCGTCGCATGATGTTCTTGAGGGTGGCACTGAAGAGTTTCGGTGAAATGGTTTCACCCTGCCGAACCCCTCTCTTGACATCAATGATTACTTCTTTGTAGAATGGTGAGATCCTGGTAGTGAATCCGCAATATAGCTCATGGAGGATCTTGATGTATTGGACTTGAATGCCCTGATTGGCTTGACTTCAATGACCGCTTCCGTCTCAACAGAATCAAAGGCCTTCTTTCAATCAATGAACGTTAAACAGAGCGGCATCTTGAACTCCCGAGAAACCTCAAAGAGCTTGGTTATCGTGTGAATATGGTGGATGGTGCTGAATTCTTTGCGGAACCTGGCTTGCTTGCATGGTTGTCCTTCATCTAGTGTTCTGCCAATCCTATTTAGGATGACTCGAGTGAACAACTTGTAGATGGCATACAATAGGCAGATCAGGCGATAGTTGCCAATGTTATGGATGTCTCCCTTCTTGAACAGTAGTACGGTCCTGCTGGTTTTCCACTGGAACCTTGCATTCAGACAGGTAGCATGTGAAAAGCCGAGCCAGTGTATTGATGAGTACTGACAGCAGGTTCTTCAGGTGTTCAGGTCTGACATTTTCTGGGCCGAGTGCTGTTCGTTTCTTTACTGATGAAATGGCGTGTCGGATTTCAGAAGGGAGAATGTTGGGAACGACATATCCATCCTGTGGAATTTGGTATGTCAGGAAGTGGACATGGCTATCGAAGAGATTTGAGTAGAAGTCATGGATAATCTTCTCCATTGCGGTTCTGGAGGATATGATGGATCCATCAGGATGTCGGAGGGCAGTCATCTTGTTCTTGTAGTTGGCGAAGGACAGACAGGCATTACGAATACTTTTCCCGGCTTCTGCTGCAACTACCAGCACTTCTGCTCTTCTCTCTTTGAGGTCTTCCTTGATCGCATCTCTGCACTGCTTTGCGAGCTCGGACATCAGCTTGCGGTTGCCTGAGGCATATGCCAAAACACGCTGGCGAATTAGCTCAGGAGTTTTCGAAGACAGGCATTTTTTAGTGGCTATCTCTCTCTTGGCCTTCCTCGCACATTCATGGATGTGCTGTACCAGTCGATCGTGTTCCTCATCACTGTTGTCAACAATGGCATCTTCCCATGTTGCCGCAATAGTGTCAAAAAGCTCCCAGTTGGTGGTCGTTCTGGGAGTTCTCTTTGTAAACTTTGCAGCCCTTTCTCCCCGCTGTGTCAAGTAGAATTTTTCACGAAGGAGACGGTGGTCCGATCCCATCCGGAATTTTGGAACAACAGCGTCATCGGTCAGGCAAAACCGTCGATTGAATATGATGTGGTCTATTTCATTGTGGAATCGTCCACCAGGAGACTCCCATGTCCAACGTCATTACAACTGGTCTCATTCACCTGACCCTGAAGGCTTCACCAACATGGCAGCACTGAGAAGGATGAGAAAGGAGAGGCTGACAAAGTCTCTAGGCTGCCACAACGAAGGAAAACAAAAATGATCGTCTGTACTTTCAATGCACGTATACTAGCATCAGATGCATCCATCAAGGACCTGATGGTACAAGCGCGAATGAACAAGTATGACATCATTGGTCTGACCGAGACAAGAAGGCACGAATCTCACCATGCCGTTTTCGACACTGGAGAAGAATTGTTCCTCGGAACATGCGACTAAAGAGGTGTCAGAGGCATCGGTGTCCTTGTCAACACAAACTTGGCCATGATCATTGATTCATTCGAATGCCTAACAACCCAAATCGGACGTCTACATTTGAATAGATGTGGCTCACTACCGGCAGTTTCTATCTTCTTTGTCTATGCACCAACATCTCATTATGATGAAAGAGAAATCGAGACGTTCTACATGGAGCTGGAGAAGTTCTATAAAGAAGACCACACCTTCTACAAGATCATTGTGGGTGATTTTAATGCCAAGATAGGATCCAGAAGATCAGCTGAAGACCTTCACATCGGGACCCATGGCTTAGAATGGAACGAACAGGGTGAGAGACTGTCTGAGTTCATCATGTCGACCAAGACCATCCATGGTAACTCACAGTTCCAGAAGGCAGAATCTAAACGTTGGACATTTTCAGTGATGCATAGTAATATTCTTTAAAGAGATTTACTTAGAGAAATGCAAGGAAAGAGAGTGAGAGAGAGAGAGAGAGAGAGAGAGAGAGAGAGAGGTGGTGGGAGGGTAGAAGGGCGGGAGCAGTCAGTACCTGACGCAGGAGTCTCTGCTCCTGCTACCGGCCTTCAGGAGCTATTTCCGGGTCAGGTGTAAAGGCCGGCCAGCCCCGTCTTGCCCTTCCAGCTCCTTTCGACTGACTCTCTGGGCCCCGGTGCTCCCTACAGCCCGAGTCCAGTGCGGCCGCTGGACGTGTCTGAGGGAGCCGTTGTCCTCTCGGACCTGTCCCGGGGCTCTCTGTGTCCATGCGGGGCTGTGGGGCTGCTTCGGCAGTGCTGCCAGTGGCCTCCTCCCTGTCCGGATGAGCAGGACTCAGAACCGCGTCTGGACCATGCTCATTCCCGAGGTGCTCCCAGGGGCCCTGACACTCTGAGTCCTTCTCCCTAATGGTCACCCGAGCCCGCGTCCTTCGAACCCGACGTAACTGTCTTCGGGGTTGTCCAGCGGTCACTTTCCCGCCTCCCACCAGGTGTCCCGTGCGTGGGGGTCTCCCTGTCCCATCCGAGACCCCAGACGCTCAGCTGAGACGTGTACAGTCAGGGGGACCCTGCCCGGCCACTGCTGTGCTAGCCGGGTCTCTGCCAACAAGGGAGTCTGTCCCGTCCCCAAGCCCGGTATGAGCTGAGTCCACACGCACACAGAGATGCTGGCGAAGGGACCAGGGTGCCTCAGAGACGCTCTCAGACGCCCAGAGTCCTCCTCAGCCCACAGGGCACCTGCTGCGCCTGGGGGTGCTCCCCTGTGAGGGGACACGGGGCTTGGGCATCCCCTAAAAGGCCTGGTCCTCTCAGCCAGGACAGGAGACCTTCAATGAGAGCCATTGTCAGTGGGAGACGATTATTATAGGCCTGTCCCAGGTGCAGGTTCATGTAGGAGGTTTGTGGGTAGGGTCTCTGGGTTAGGCAGGAGGGTCGTACTTTTGGAACCTGTTCTCAGGGAACACATTTGTCTGTATTAACTCAGTTTACCTTGGTTGATGCCGATATTCATGTGGAGGAATCAGAGCTGAAGACCTGTCCCAATCTGAGGGCGATCAGGTGGGTGATACAGGATCCAGTGCTCACTGAGTGAGGAGTGTTCAAATCCTTGACGGTGTTTATTTGTGAGCCTGGCCCCTGCCCTGTCCCTGAACTCTGAACATACAGAGCTCCTTCCCTGAGGGACAGTCCCACCAGGGCACTCCCCTCAGGTGACCCACCTCTGAGGAGCACAGTAACCACGAGTCCTGACCAAGGGTTTATATCAGAGTTTGGATACCTCTATGACCCATGTTTGAGAGTTAGATTTTTCCTAATAGGAATCATTTCTATCAATAAATTAATCACATCACCAAGCTCTGTAAGCTTGTAGAGCCCCAAGCAGTATTAGAAATTGTCTTTGAATTATTGTCATTATCTTGTTTGTTGTTGCTGTTTAATTCTCCCAATGAAATCAGTTATTTATGAACAGTTCAGCTGCCATTCACAAAGTCCTTCCCTGGTATAATTTCATTTGTTTTAATTGAATCAGGGAAAACCAACACCTGAGGTAACACCCACTCACCCCGCTGTGCCTGCTGCTGGACTGCAGGCTTTATGAGGACCTGAGCGCCCCCTGCTGCTCAGTCTCCTTCCGTTATTTCAGTGACCAATTTCCTTGGAATACTGAATTTATGGTGGCTCCTGAAGGGCTACCAGGAGATCACTGACTCCACCTCCATTCCTCTGTTGGTCCCGCAGCTCACCTCTGCTCTGATCACTCAGAAATCATGTCCATCGCTGCTCTGGGGCTGAACCCCTGTGTAGTCATTAGTTGGAGCGACCCCTCCTAGGGACTCTGGGAACTGTAGTGTTGCACACGCTCCCCACACTGCCTCCATCTGCCTCCATTGCGCTCTAACAGGAAATAGGGTCCCACTGTCCAGGGAGAATAATCCGGACGCGAATATAATGCACTGCCAGGACCAAGTCCAGGTCAGGTCCAGACACAGTCTGTCTTTAGGCTTGTACAAGTCGGGCTCCGCAGGAAATCGTTTCTGCCCAGTCCTCACTCACGATCCAGATAAGGGCTGTCCCAGAGGAAACTGCATCTAACACAGAATTTGCACACCCACAAGAATGACATCAGGAACCATGAATAGTTAGTGGGTTTCAAATGGTTTAATATGAAAGTAAACACCAAATAGTTCATCCATGAAAGAATTTCATCTGTTTTTTTTTTTTTAATGCTTCTACCGGGGCTAGAGGTATAGCACAGTGGTAGGGTGTTTGCCTTGCACGCAGCTGGCCCGGCTGAGCCAGGTTTTATTCCTCCGTCCCTCTCGGAGAACCCAGCAATCTACCGAGAGTATCTTGCCGGTATGGCCAAGCCTGGCAACCTACCCGTGACGTATTCAATATGCCAAACATAGTAACAACAAGTCTCACGTTGGAGATGTTACTGGGCCCACTCGAGCAAATCGATGAACAATGGGAGGACAGTGCTACAGTGCAGTGCTACTTGCATGGTAAAATTTTCCCTGTCATGTCCCATATGATTTTGAACCTGTAAAAATCCTGAATGTAGGTATCCAGCAGATACATTGGCTGATTGTACAAAAAACTATCATAATCTCTGACAAGGAAGTTTCTTTGATATATTATGCAGAGGAGAATTAACTTTGATCCATGACTTTGTGTAGTATTATCAACACTGTCATTGGAGTAATTAAGGTAGAATTGTCCATTGTTTGCTTGAGCGGGCCCAGTAACGTCTCCATTGGAGACTTTGTTGTTACTGTGTCTGGCATATCGAATACTCTCGGTAGCTTGCCAGGCTCTCCGAGAGGGGCGGAGGAATCGAACTTGGGTCGGCCATGTTGGCCGCTTGTAAGGCGAACGCCCTACCCGCTGTGCTATCGCTCCAGTTAGCAATGTGAAACCTGTATATCAGGACAATAATAATTCTTCAATATTTTCTCAACTTTACAGAGAAGTCTGCTAGCTGATGTCCGTGGCATAAGTATGAGAGAGATTTCATTCATGGTCATCACTACTCGGCATTCCTCTTTGTTATTGGCTGGAGGTGGGTTCTCACTATGCATAATTATGGAAATTTCCACCCTGTCGTTTAGTTGCTCTAGACCAGCATTACATAATTGACAAAATGCCTCCTAGGGAAATGTGTTCTGTGTTCAGGAATAAGTAAGAACTTTAGGATAATGAGGCAAGTGGTTATTGTGGTTGTTGAACTTGGGAATTCTCAGGTGACATATGAGATTAGCACGATGTAGAGAGGAATGATGGTAGAACTGAGGCACTGCACTTTGGTAAGCAGCAGCGTAATACCCAGGGACACACATAGGAGTCTGTTCTTGGACACAGACAAGAAAAATGCATCAGGCACTACCACAGAAGCTTCATTTCTGGACTTGACCCCCTGAGAATGTGCCTCTGGCTATCATAGATTTGTTTTGGCACATATGTTCTCGAAGCTGGCCCTCAGTTAGGATCTTTGCCTTCTCGATCCTCCTTGGCCTCTGTTGGAGAAGATTTGTGCCCATATTTGAAACAAAATTCCAATGGGGTTATCTAAGCATCAGTGGGGCTTTGAGTGGGCAATTTTCTCCCTTTGGGGAGGAAAACAAGGGTGATATTGGGTGGGCTCTGGGCACACTCCCTGATTCATAAATTCTTAATTCAACCCTACTAGTGTAATTTGGGGGTATTTTAAAGGAAAAATTGAGCCGTTGGGACTGCATAATAAGAAAAACTTAAACTACTTCTTCTACTTCCCCCAGATTATACTACTTCTTATACTACTTCTTCTACTGCCCCCCGGGAAGACTGTGGGTAAACACTATGTGGCAGGCATCCCATGGTCTCTATCATGTCTGCATGAAACCATCATGGACAGTAATGGGAGATGCGCTTAGTTCTCCAAGTACCAATTCTCTAGTTTTTAATTCATGGGTTTTGTTAAATTCTTTTTCTCTAGGATCTTAAAACTACACTCATTGTTAATGGTAAGTGTCCAAGTATTTCTCCCTTGGTGTTTGTCCTCTCTGCCTACAAATACCAAGTAGAGTTGTTTGGTTATCCCTTTTGCATCTCAAAAATACTTCCAAACCTGTCACAGTAAATGACATTTGTTTCCTAGGAATTTTATGGCAGATGAATTAAGGAGCCACACCCCTTCAGCTGGAGTGCTGAGTCATGGCATTGTCAACAGGACACCCTGAACCTTGCTCACGAACGCTGCTGCTGTCGTTTAGGGATCAGCCCCTCTGAACCCATTCACCTGGTGTCTCTGCAAACTCTGAGTGAAGAATCTCCTCGGCAAAGGCATGACGTCTCCAAGGTCAGGGAGCACAGAGACAGAGGGAGACGCACACTCAGTTCAATCTACTGCATCATGGTCACAGAGGAAAGTCACATCGAGGTTGGAACAGGACACGGACACACTCTCATTACCCAACACCACGTGATCCTGGACTTCTGACCTTGGCCACTATCCTAATGTCACCTTCTCCACTCCCAGTATCTAGTGGCGAGATTCCAGCTCAGGGGTACAGAGATGCAAATACGCACATGGGGCCTCACCCACAGCCTCTCAGAAAAGGTTTCCCAACACCTGGATTCCATCTTAGAGAAAAGATTTTCTGCTGGCCCATAGCAGATGAATATATGCATATTTAGATGCTCGGATTACTTCTATTTTACACATTAGTCCCAGGAATGTCCCTATCTTTTCAGGCACAAACCACAGAAAGGAGGTCAGGAAATGAGGGGTAGACAGGCACAGGTGCTGATGTACCTGGGTCACTCCTCTCCACAGCTGGTGTCTGTGTCCCATGTCCCACGGAGTGCCACGCCTGTGATGCTGAGATGTGGAAATGAAGTTCAACACAGAATTCTATTTAGATTTTCCAAATAACAATTTTTTTTGGTCCTAAAATGTAGAATGATCAAAGATTTTCCTGGAGCCGGATCCATGGTCCCAAATCTGCAGTGTTCCCAGCACACACTGACATGTGTTAACTACTGTGACAAGTGTGAAACACAAGGAGCTCAGCCACACATGAAATAGGAGTGAATGTTGCCGCAATCGTGCCAAAGAGCTCCCAAAACTTCACAGAACGACCACTAAGCCATCATGGGTGACCCCTAATACTCCTGAGGAAATGATAATCCCTCCTGAGAAACCCTTTCTCTGGGCTGTGGTGTAGACAAGGCTCAATGTGTGGTGGGGAGGACAGCACAGGACCACAAACAATTCCATGTCCAAGTTCCACCTGTGAAGCATGGGGTTGAGGTGAGAAGACTTGGTGCGCAGAGAAGGTCTTGTAAGTCTCTAATAACTGAGCAGACTACAAGGCTCAGACAAGACAGAGGACACAGGGACAAGGACTCCAGCCCAGGACATGAGAAACTCGGACTCTAGAGACAGGCATGGAGTCGGGAGGCTTGGGTCGGGAGCAGCATCCTCTCCAGGAGCTAGAGAAGCTCTTGCAGAGAGAGGGGAAGTCTGCTCGTGGCCACGAACTTCTTCACCACTCATAACTTGTCGCAAACATACAAAGACATCCTCATGTAGGCTTCTAACCACAGAGTGACACGCAAGAAACAGTTCCAAAATGCCAAGGACACAATGGTAAAGCAACACAGAAAACCACCAGGCTTATGAGTGAAGACACTAGGCCAGTTGCTCAACGAGCAATACTGAGCTGTGTAAACTCTCTGAGGAGGAATTTATAACAGAACTGTTAAGGATGCACGAGGAGCGCAAAGAAATGATGGAGATTCTCCCAGTGTCTGCAACTCCCTGTATCCCTGAGAGGCATCATGAAGCCCCCTCTGAGCACAGTTTACAGAGCACTGAGCAACCTGAGGTCAGAGCTCATGGACCTGCTTGGCTGTTGGAGACAGTCTCTCTCTCTTTCTCTTTCTCCCTCCCCCACCCCATCTCTCCAGGTTAAGGCTTCAATGATTATATACTGTTAATTGAGATCGGATGCCTTTCACATTACATCCCATCCAATGTCCAACCTGCTGTGCTACTCCTGTTTGATCGAGTTGTAGTGTCTGAGATGTCGCTCGACGAAATCCAGAATTTTTAATGGGCTAATTTAGCTGAAACGGCAAAGCCTGGCAAGCTACCCCTGACATATTCGATATGCCAAAAACAGTAACACAAAGTCTCACAATGGAGATGTTACTGGTGCCCACTCGAGCAAAACGATGAAGAACAGGAGGACAGTACAGTGCTACAATGCTAATATAGCTGAAGTTAAATCTTTAACTGGTAGCAGCTTCGAGGCATGTGCCTGACTGACAGGGCTTCCTGAAGTACAGAAAGATTGCAGGAATTTAAAGGAAATATAAATCAGAGGGACAATTAGAGATATCACGAGAAAGACCTATATCAGTAAAAGACTCAAAACAACAAGAGTTGGGATGTTGTCAAAAGCAAATCTGTTTCAGCATTAGCTTGCAATATTGTCTGATTTAATGTCTATGAAAAACAGTAGGAGATTTCTCCAAAAAGTGAAAATAGAGTTTCCATCTAACAAACTGATTTAAGCTAGATACTTTCACCTGAAGGGGAAAATATAAAATTAAGAAGTTATAAGAAAACATACACTGAAGCATTTGATATATTGGCTAGGAAATGAAAATGATCCTAATGCTTGAAGACAGTTTCATGGGCAAGAAGTTGTGGTGTGTATACACAATGGGATACTGTGCAGTTATAAGAAAAGACAAAATACTAGTGCTTTCTGCACTATGCATGGAACTAGAGAATATCAGATTAAGTGAAGTATGTCAGAGGGAGAAGGACAAATTCAGACAATCTCATTCGCCTGTGGTACTCAGAGAACAGAGAGTCAGGATGGACAGGATCCAATTATAATGGTCCCTGCATCCTAACCACACTCTGGGGTTCCCGAGAGGAGTCGGGTGGGGGATAAGATCACTGGGAAGAAGAGGCCAAGCACAGGGTCCACAGAAGAGTGTGGGGGTCTGTGGGGATTTGGTGCTGGGAAAAGCGCTGGGAGTTTGAGACCCACAAGAATCAACACTCAGATTACTGTTACCGTGTTCCCTCAGTGACAAAAAAAAGGTAACGGGAGAAATCTCTTCTTTCTGTGAAGAGGACTGATCTTTATTGGAAGAAACATCAACCTCACCTGACCTAGCAGGACAGACAGTCTCTAGTGGACTCTGAGACAGGAAGAGGAAAACACTAATTTGTACTAGAAGAGGAAGTAATAACTAAAATGCATGTACTTGTTTTTTTTTAAGTTGCTATACTGTATCACTGTTATCCTGTTGTTCATCGATTTGCTCGAGCGGGCACCAGTAAAGTCTCCATTGTGAGACTTGTTTTAACTGTGTTTGGCATATGGAATACGCCACTGGTATCTTGCCAGGCTCTGCCGTGTGGATGGTATCTCTCGGTAGCTTGCCGGGTTCTCCCACAGCAAGAATTAGATAACAAGAAGTCTCACAGCCACGAATCAAGTTGGCATAAATATTATAATACAGAGGAAAATGATACCGCCCAGAAGAAGAAAAATATGTGAAAACAATTGGAAAAAAAAAAAGAAAAGAAAGTGACTTCTAACAGGCCCTTCTTCCCCTGCCCCTGACACAGCCCTGGATCACCAGGAGCAGAGTGCCCTCTGGTGGTCACACGCACCCCTGCAGCTCCCGTGTCTCCCTCAGCAGGTTTGTGTCTGAGCTCACAGGGACTTGCCCTCACTGTGTATTTCTTGCACAATAATACACGGCTGTGTCCTCAGTTACCGAGTTGCTCAGTTTTAGGTAAACTTGGTTCTTGGAGGTGTCCCTGGTGATGCTGACTTGGGACTTAAGGTTTGGGTTATAGTATGTGCTTCCACCAGTCCATATAACACCAACCCAATCCAGACCCTTTCCAGGGGCCTGTCGGACCCAGTTCATATCATTGCTGGTTATAGAGAATCCAGAGACGGAGCAGGTGAGGGACAGCGTCTGCGAGGGCGTCACCAAGCTTGGTCCCAACTCCTGTAGCTGTATCTGGGACAGGACACCTGGGGACAGAGACCCAGAGTGAGTCATGGGCTCAGAGGTCCCATTCCCACCTTGGAGCCTCTGTCCAGGGAACACTCACATCTGGGAGCTGCAACCAGAAAGAGAAGGAACCAGCGCTGATGCACGTTCCTGCCCACGAGGTCCATCATCTCAGACACCGTGTCAGGGGAGAGGAAGCCCGAGTTGGGGTGAGTGTGAACGTGGTTTTAACCCTGGGTCCCGAGTGCAGATTTGCATGGGGGAGCCTCTGTAGAGAAAGGAGGGGACCCCAGGGAGGCTGGTGTGTGGGCTCCCTGGGAGGAAGTGCTGACTGTGGCTCAGAGCACTCAGGCCTGTCCCTAGGTCCCTGTCAGAGCTGGGCCTCTTCATCCAGCACAGGAAACATGCTGAGGAGCTCTCAAGAAACAGAATTTGAAAGGCAGCTATGATGTCCCTGCCACAGAGGCAGGGTGGGATGGGGGGGGTGTAGGAGGGATACTGGGATCTATAGTAGTGGGAAATGGGCACTGGTGGAGGGATGGTTATTTGATCATTGTATAATTGAAACCCAAGCACAAAAATTTGTAAGTCTACAACTGTACCTCATGGTATCTCACTAATAAAAATTTTAAAAAAAGAAAAGAAATAGAATTTGCTCAGTGGGAAACGGCAGCTGGGGAGGAGAGTCCCCGTGTCTCAGGTCCCTGATTACCAAACCTAGCCCCCAAGGGCGTCTACCCTGTGGACAGGCTCCTGCCCCTCCGTGTCCCTTGGTGGTGGCTTCTATTCTCCCACTGCACATGGAAAGCCTGGGACCAAATGGGCAGTGTAACTGTCACAGGAAATTCTGAGTTGGCTCCGTCCAATCCATGGTTAATCAATTTTCACTCCATTTACTCTCTCTCTCTCTCATCTTCCATGAACATTCCTTGTTTCCCAAAACCAACTTTGACCGTAGATTTTATAATATATTTAAAATTTACTTTCAGCATATTAAAAAAGATGCATTTTTATTTTTAATGCTTCTTAACACATTTTGTAGAGGTTTCACTCTTACAGAGGTATACTAAACATCCTTGTTTTTCATTTGGAATTTATTAGAAAGATGGTAAGAAGTTAATTAGAAATGAATGAAAGCCTAGATTATCATTTTTTGTTTTCTCATTGTTAGACAGTTCTGGATGAAAGAGGTAACTTTTAATTTTGTTCATAATAGCAATTTGGACAGGTTCAATGAAATGCTCTCCGCGTAAGTGTCCCAAGATCATTTTCCAGGACCACTAATTGATAACTGAGCACTACAGGGGGAACCAGGACACAGATAGGAAGTAAACACATAGTACTTCAGGTGTGTTCCCCAAGTCAAAGAAAAATAAAGATTGTCCATATTTGGATAATATCATTTTACATAATGACTAGATATCCATCATTTTTAAGAAAATTATACTTATATATTTTGAATTAAAGCACAGTGACATACACAATTACAAAGTTGTTTATGACTGGGTTTCCAACATATAATATTCCAACACCCATCCCTTCACCAGGGTACATTTACCACCACCAATGTGCCCAGTTACGCTCTTGCCCTTTCTCACCCCAGCTGCCTCTATGGCAGGCACTAGTCTTCTCTCCCCTCATATCTTTTCCTCTCTCTTTCTCTCTCTCTGTCTGTCTCTCTGTGTCTGGATATTTTTCATTGTGGAATTATGGTTTGCAAGAAAAATACTGAGAGGTTATCAGGTATATCCCTTTATCTACGTTCAATACTCAGTTCGTGCCCAAAGTGATCAATTTCAACTATTATTGTTCTACTGGTCCCTTCTCTATCCTAACTGCCCTTCGCCCCACACACACTTTTGGCTGGCTTCAAACCATGCACCAGTCCTTCTGGCTCCTGGTTTTAGGGCCTTGGATATTAGCTCGTACTATTTTTTTAATATTGCAAAAATGAATGCAGTCATTCTATATCTGTCCCTCTCCTTCTGAAACTTTCACACAGCAAGATATTTTCCATGTCCATCCATTTACAAGCAAATTTCCTCACGTCAGTTTTCCTAGTGGCTGCATAGTATTCCACTGTGTAAATGTACCATAGTTTCCAGAACCAGTCATCTGTTCTCGGCACTTGGGTTGTTTCCAGATTCTGGCTATTGTGAATAGTTATTCAATGAGCAAAGAAATGCAGATGGCATTTCTGCTCTGTGTTTTGGACCCCCATGGTGGTATTGCTGGATCATATCTAGTTTTCTGAGGAAAGTGCATATTTGTTTTCCAAAAAGACTCAACCAGATGGCATTCCCACAATGAATGAGAACCCTTTTCTCCCCTCTCCCCACATCTGAGCCATCACTGGTTGCTCTTGTTCTTTTGGGTGTGTTCCAGACTCTGGTGTGAGATTATATCTCCTTGTTGCTTGATTTGCCTCTCCCTGATGATTAGTTGTGTAGACTGCTATTTCATGTGCCATTTGGCCATTTGAGTTTCTTCTTGGAGAATGTTTTCTGCTCATCTTTTTGCTCCCCATTTTTAATCAGGTTGGATGTCTTTTGTTGTAGTGCCCTACAGTGCATTATATTCACTGTAGCACTGTAGCACTGTCTTCCCATTCATGGATTTGCTCGAGAGTGCACCAGTAACATCTCCGTTGTGAGACTTGTTGTTACTGTTTTTGGCATATCGAATACGACACGGGTAGCTTGCCAGGATCTGCTATGTGGGAGGGGGGGGTATTCTCGGTAGCTTCCTGGGCTCTCCAAGAGGGATGGCATAATCGAGCCCGGATCAGCCATGTGCAAGGCAAACACCCTACTCACTGTGCTATCACTTCAGCCCAGTGCATTGTATATCTTTGATATTAATCTGTTTTCAGATGGGTAAACCATAAATACTTTTCTAATTATGTGGTCTGTCTATGTAGCTTGGGCATAATTTCTTT
Organism: Sorex fumeus; assembly: GCF_029834395.1. Classification (NCBI taxonomy): domain Eukaryota; kingdom Metazoa; phylum Chordata; class Mammalia; order Eulipotyphla; family Soricidae; genus Sorex; species Sorex fumeus. The sequence goes on along the minus strand of NW_026606224.1, from coordinate 1,415,461 downwards.
TTATGTGCCAGAAACTTCTTAGTTTTTTTTTTTTTGCATTTACACTTTCTAAGTCTTTATTTTAGGCTCCGTGGTCTGCAATACGGCTGACGCTGGGTTTCCACACCCACCGGCAGAGGTCATCGCCCTCCACCATTGCCCCAGTGTCCGCTGCCCTGACCCAGAGTTAATTTTGATGGGAATTTCTCTTTATATTTTCACATGATATGATATGTATAGGGCTGGAGCGATAGCACAGCGGTACGGTGTTTGCCTTGCACGCAGCCAACACGGCCGACCCGAGTTCGATTCCTCCGACCCTCTCGGAGACCCTGGCAAGCTACCGAGAGTATCTCGCCCGCGTGACAGAGCCTGGCAAGCTCCCCGTGACGTATTCGATATGCCAGACACAGTAACAACAAAGTCTCCAATGGAGATGTTACTGGGCCCGCTCGAGCTATTCATGATATTTTTATTGTAATATAGTTTACAGGGCTGGAGAGATAGCACAGTGGGTAGGGCATTTGTCTTGCATGCAGCCAACCTGGCTGACCCGAGTTCGATTCCTCCACCCCTCTCGGAGAGCCCGGCAAGCCACCGAGAGTCTCTCGCCCACAAGGCAGAGCCTGGCAAGCTCCCCGTGACATACTCGACATGCCAGACACAGTAACAACAAAGTCTCCAATGGAGACGCTACTGGGCCCGCTCGAGCAAATTGACGATCAATGGGAGGACAGTCCTTGTGCTTCTGGGGCCATGGCCGTGCTGGAGAGCCGCTCGCGGGGGGCGACTGGTGACCTCGGTAGGGCGTGAAGGACGGACTGGAACGCCCCCCTTCCCATGAGGTTTTAGTCGCCCCCACACCCCCGGCTCATACCTGCTGTCCACAAGGCTCCCATGTGGCCGCCATCTTTCTTTCCAGAGGGAGGAGGGCGGAAGGGAGCAACACCCTTTCCCCTCTGGGCAGAAATGATTGCCTGGATCAACGCATAGACCTTTCACTTTGCTGCTCCAAGCTGCTGGGTTCTGCATTAAGCCCTTGTGCTTCTGGGGCTGTGGCCGTGCTGGAGAACCGCTCATGGGGGGCAACTGGTGACCTCGGTAGGGCGTGAAGGACGGACCGGAACGCCCCCATTCCCATGAGGTTTTAGTCGCCCCCCCACCCCCGGCTCATACCTGCTGTCCACAAGGCTCCCATGCGGCCGCCATCCTTCTTTCCAGAGAAGAGAGGGCGAATGGGGCAACACCCTTTCCCCTCTGGGCAGAGATGATGGCCTGGGTTAACTCATCGTCTGTTCGCTTTTCTGCTCTAAGCTGCTGGTTTCTGCATTAAGTCCTTGTGTTTCTGGGGCTGTGGCCGTGCTCGAAACTTAACTCTGACATTCAGGAAGAAAGATTGGGTGGTTTACTTCTCATTGATCACTTTGTATACAGAGAGATGTCGCGTGGCCGCGTAAGCGGCCGCGCGGTTTTGAGAAAAAGTTCTCGTTCCCGCCTACACGAGCTGTGTTTGTAGAGGCTTCTGGTCACCGGGGTTCCACCTGGGGGAGGCGGGATGCGGCGCCTACTCCATCTGGAACTTTCCGGTGCTCTCGGCTCTTTTTGGAACCTGTTTTTTCTTTTTTCTTTTCCTCCGGGATCCCGCACCCTCCATGTGTTCCTTCTCTTATGCTGAACGCTTCAAAGATGGCGCTGGGGGGCGGGCTGTGGGCGTGACTTCCAGAATCAGAGGTTACCTGGGAGGTGTAGTCCGGCAGATTTGAGAAAAAGTCCTCGTTCCCGCCTACTCGAGCTGTGTTTGTAGAGGCTTCTGGTCACCGGGGTTCCACCTGGGGGAGGCGGGATGCGGCGCCTACTCCATCTGGAACTTTCCGGTGCTCTCGGCTCTTTTTGGAACCTGTTTTTTCTTTTTTCTTTGCCTCCGGGATCCCGCACCCTCCATGTGTTCCTTCTCTTATGCTGAACGCTTCAAAGATGGCGCTGGGGGGCGGGCTGTGGGCGTGACTTCCAGAATCAGAGGTTACCTGGGAGGTGTAGTCCGGCAGATTTGAGAAAAAGTCCTCGTTCCCGCCTACTCGAGCTGTGTTTGTAGAGGCTTCTGGTCACCGGGGTTCCACCTGGGGGAGGCGGGATGCGGCGCCTACTCCATCTGGAACTTTCCGGTGCTCTCGGCTCTTTTTGGAACCTGTTTTTTCTTTTTTCTTTTCCTCCGGGATCCCGCACCCTCCATGTGTTCCTTCTCTTATGCTGAACGCTTCAAAGATGGCGCTGGGGGGCGGGCTGTGGGCGTGACTTCCGGAATCAGAGGTACCTGGGAGGTGTAGTCCGGCAGATTTGAGAAAAAGTCCTCGTTCACAACTACTCGAGCTGTGTTTGTAGAGGCTTCTGGTCACCGGGGTTCCATCTGGGGGAGGCGGGATGCGGCGCCTACTTCATCTGGAACTTGCCGGTGCTCACGGCTCTTTTTGGAACCTGTTTTTTCTTTTTTCTTTTCCTCCGGGATCCCGCACCCTCCATGTGTTCCTTCTCTTATGCTGAACGCTTCAAAGATGGCGCTGGGGGGCGGGCTGTGGGCGTGACTTCCGGAATCAGAGGTTACCTGGGAGGTGTAGTCCGGCAGATTTGAGAAAAAGTCCTCGTTCCCGCCTACTCGAGCTGTGTTTGTAGAGGCTTCTGGTCACCGGGGTTCCATCTGGGGGAGGCGGGATGCGGCGCCTACTCCATCTGGAACTTGCCGGTGCTCTCGGCTCTTTTTGGAACCTGTTTTTTCTTTTTTCTTTTCCTCCGGGATCCCGCACCCTCCATGTGTTCCTTCTCTTATGCTGAACGCTTCAAAGATGGCGCTGGGGGGGCGGGCTGTGGGCGTGACTTCCGGAATCAGAGGTTACCTGGGAGGTGTAGTCCGGCAGATTTGAGAAAAAGTCCTCGTTCCCGCCTACTCGAGCTGTGTTTGTAGAGGCTTCTGGTCACCGGGGTTCCATCTGGGGGAGGCGGGATGCGGCGCCTACTTCATCTGGAACTTGCCGGTGCTCTCGGCTCTTTTTGGAACCTGTTTTATCTTTTTTCTTTTCCTCCGGGATCCCGCACCCTCCATGTGTTCCTTCTCTTATGCTGAACGCTTCAAAGATGGCGCTGGGGGGCGGGCTGTGGGCGTGACTTCCGGAATCAGAGGTTACCTGGGAGGTGTAGTCCGGCAGATTTGAGAAAAAGTCCTCGTTCCCGCCTACTCGAGCTGTGTTTGTAGAGGCTTCTGGTCACCGGGGTTCCATCTGGGGGAGGCGGGATGAGGCGCCTACTACATCTGGAACTTGCCGGTAATCTCGGCTCTTTTTGGAACCTGTTTTTTCTTTTTTCTTTTCCTCCGGGATCCCGCACCCTCCATGTGTTCCTTCTCTTAAGCTGAACGCTTCAAAGATGGCGCTGGGGGGCGGGCAGTGGCGTGACTTCCGGAATCAGAGGTTACCTGGGAGGTGTAGTCCGGCAGATTTGAGAAAAAGTCCTCGTTCCCGCCTACTCGAGCTGTGTTTGTAGAGGCTTCAGGTCACCGGGGTTCCACCTGGGGGAGGCAGGATGCGGCGCCTACTCCATCTGGAACTTTCCGGTGCTCTCGGCTCTTTTTGGAACCTGTTTTTTCTTTTTTCTTTTCCTCCGGGATCCCGCACCCTCCATGTGTTCCTTCTCTTATGCTGAACGCTTCAAAGATGGCGCTGGGGGGCAGGCTGTGGGCGTGACTTCCGGAATCAGAGGTTAGCTGGGAGGTGTAGTCCGGCAGATTTGAGAAAAAGTCCTCGTTCCTGCCTACTCGAGCTGTGTTTGTAGAGGATTCTGGTCACCGGGGTTCCATCTGGGGAAGGCGGGATGCAGCGCCTACTACATCTGGAACTTGCCGGTGATCTCGACTCTTTTTGGAACCCGTTTTTTCTTTTTTCTTTTCCTCCGGGATCCCGCACCCTCCATGTGTTCCTTCTCTTATGCTGAACGCTTCAAAGATGGCGCTGGGGGGCAGGCTGTGGGCGTGACTTCCGGAATCAGAGGTTACCTGGGAGGTGTAGTCCGGCAGATTAGAGAAAAAGTCCTCGTTCCCGCCTACTCGAGCTGTGTGTGTGTAGAGGCTTCTGGTCACCGGTGTTCCATCTGGGGGAGGCGGGATGCGGCGCCTACTCCATCTGGAACTTGCCGGTGATCTCGGCTCTTTTTGGAACCTGTTTTTTCTTTTTTCTTTTCCTCCGGGATCCCGCACCCTGCATGTGTTCCTTCTCTTATGCTGAACGCTTCAATGATGGCGCGGGGGGGCGGGCTGTGGGCGTGACTTCCGGAATCAGAGGTTACCTGGGAGGTGTAGTCCGGCAGATTTGAGAAAAAGTCCTCGTTCCCGCCTACTCGAGCTGTGTTTGTAGAGGCTTCTGGTCACCGGGGTTCCATCTGGGGGAGGCGGGATGCGGCGCCTACTCCATCTGGAACCTCCCGGTGCTCTCGGCTCTTTTTGGAACCTGTTTTTTCTTTTTTCTTTTCCTCCGGGATCCCGCACCCTCCATGTGTTCCTTCTCTTATGCTGAACGCTTCAAAGATGGCGCTGGGGGGCGGGCTGTGGGCGTGACTTCCGGAATCAGAGGTTACCTGGGAGGTGTAGTCCGGCAGATTTGAGAAAAAGTCCTCGTTCCCGCCTACTCGAGCTGTGTGTGTAGAGGCTTCTGGTCACCGGTGTTCCATCTGGGGGAGGCGGGATGCGGCGCCTACTCCATCTGGAACTTGCCGGTGATCTCGGCTCTTTTTGGAACCTGTTTTTTCTTTTTTCTTTTCCTCCGGGATCCCGCTCCCTCCATGTGTTCCTTCTCTTATGCTGAACGCTTCAATGATGGCGCGGGGGGGCGGGCTGTGGGCGTGACTTCCGGAATCAGAGGTTACCTGGGAGGTGTAGTCCGGCAGATTTGAGAAAAAGTCCTCGTTCCCGCCTACTCGAGCTGTGTTTGTAGAGGCTTCTGGTCACCGGGGTTCCATCTGGGGGAGGCGGGATGCGGCGCCTACTCCATCTGGAACCTCCCGGTGCTCTCGGCTCTTTTTGGAACCTGTTTTTTCTTTTTTCTTTTCCTCCAGGATCCCGCACCCTCCATGTGTTCCTTGTCTTATGCTGAACGCTTCAAAGATTGCTCTGGGGGGCGGGCTGTGGGCGTGACTTCCGGAATCAGAGGTTACCTGGGAGGTGTAGTCCGGCAGATTTGAGAAAAAGTCCTCGTTCCCGCCTACTCGAGCTGTGTTTGTAGAGGCTTCTGGTCACCGGGGTTCCATCTGGGGGAGGCGGGATGCGGCGCCTACTCCATCTGGAACTTGCCGGTGCTCTCGGCTCTTTTTGGAACCTGTTTTTTCTTTTTTCTTTTCCTCCGTGATCCCGCACCCTCCATGTGTTCCTTCTCTTATGCTGAACGCTTCAGAAACTTCTTAGTTTAATGAAGTCCCATATGTTTATCTCTGCTTCCACTTGCTTAGTCTTTGTGTTTGAAGGTACCTTTAGCTTCAAGATCGTGTAGGCTTTTGCCTATGTTTTCTTCTATGTGACTTATGAATTCAAGCCTGAGGTTGAGGTCTTTAATTCACTTTGACCTGACTTTTGTGCATGGTGTTAGAGAAAGTTCTGAGTTCTTTTTTTTTAACACGTAGATGCCCAGTGTACCCAAACCACTTCTTTAAGCAGATTTCTTTGCTCCAGTTCATATTTCTTACTCCTTACTCAAAGATTAAATGATCGTATATGTCAGGGTCTCTGTCTGGATATTCATCTCTATATCTTGGATCTGGGGTTTGCCTTTTTTCAATATGATGCTCTTTTAATTCCTACCATTTTGTGCTACAGTGTGAAGTTGGGGAAGGTAATGCCTCACATCTTTTCCTCCAGAATTGCTGTAATTAGTCATGGGGGTGTATTGTTCCACATGAATTTCAGAAGTGTCAGACTTATTTCTTGGTTATGGGTTCAGCTCCCTGCTAGGTCCCAACTGTCCTTATAACCAATCGGACCTGGGGTAGCCCAGAATATTGACCTGGTTAACACCCATGTGTTACCTCAGAAACAATGGCAAAGCCACCTTACCCCAACCTGCACAACCAAAATGAATTTTAATTATATTTTAAATTATTTTTGTATTTATATTTAGTTTCATTTTTATAAATTTGTTCATAATAATTTATTACATTTAATATTCCACTACCATTACACCTTCCTACTACCATATTTTGAATGTTTCCATGCTGATCCCGAAAACCTGCCCCTAAAGGAGGACTTAAATCATTTATTTTGTATTGCTTGTTATGAATAATCCACTAAAAGTCATCCACAAAAGTTTTCCTAGAGAACATGTGTAAAGATTTTTGTATTTTCCCCTGTGCCATTATGCCCTTATATAAGAGGTATGAGAGATCCGTAACATGTTGTTTAAGGATAAGACTTGTCTACATGTGTGTGTGTGTGTGTACTTTTTCTCCACGAGAAAGATTACCTTCTCTTTGCACTCCATCCAATGTAGTGTACTACTCTTGGTACATCAGTGCTGTAGAGTATGATGTCTCACATAGCCATAAATGTGGCCTGTATATCCCGTGTGTCCTCCACGAGCACAATAAGGAAAATCATTATTTCATTAATAATCATCTTTTTCCCCTGTGTAACTTAGATCACTGCCCTGTTTACCAATATTAATCATCATTGCTACACGAACAATATCTCTGTTTATAGAATTTCCAATTTTTATTATATCCCTAGAATTTATTTTAATATCTAGGATGAGTGTTTGTTAACTGATCTGTTTTTAGCAGAGAAATTTAAGATGAAACTGAACGGACTGAGAGACGTGAGTGACGGCAATTCTGAAGAAGCCCAAAGACATGCTGGTGATGTTAATGGCAGATGTATTTGGAAGACCAGAGTAGACATCGTGGAGGGGTTAAAGGAGAGACGGAGGGAGAGAGGCAGAGTCACACTGAGGGATTGGCTAATTATATGTGAAGAGTGAGAGCGAGACAGATGGGGTGACCTCTGCTGTGTGTCAATAGGTAACACATGAAGACAGAGAGTGTGTGCTTTAGAACTGAGACTGTGGAACACCAGGGGATTAGTAGATCTCAAAATGAGTCATATGAATGGAGGAAAATGAGATGAGAAATTGTGGTTCATGAAAACCTTGCTGCTATGTTCAGTGTTCACTGTGGGAATGACTCTATTAGTATGTGAGCTATTCACTGTTTCACTGTCATCCCATTATTTGTCGATTTACTCGAGTGGGCGCCAGTAACATCTCTATTTGTCCCAGCCCTGAGATTATAGCAGCCTCTCCTTACTCGTCCTTCTTAACAATTTGAGGCTCTTTCGGGGTCAGGGGAATGAGATCTGTTATAGTTACTGGTTTTGGCATATTGAATACGCCACGGGGAGCTTGCCAGGCTTTGCCCGGATGGGCGGGGGGATATATATATATATACATATATATATATTTCTCTATGATTAGTTGCATACTGTCTAAACCCCATCAAACATGGTGTGGTAATTATGGAAAATGGGTAGGAAGTATATTATAAAAGCAGTCGGAATGCGACCTGAAGAGTGGCAGTGGTTAGTAGTTGAGGTCAACTGCCAGGGCTGAGTCCCCTGGGGCGAGGAGGCCCTCGCTGGCCCTCTCTGGGGTACACAGAGTGAAAACAGGCTGGCGTGGAGTCCCGTTAGTTATTCATTCACATCAAATGGTGGATATTTTAGCTTGCTACCTAGTACTTTTATTTTCTGTTTAATGCTGGTCTTTCTTCAAACCTGCGAAGTTAATGAAGGTAACTATGCACTTTTATGGTGACTCTTCCTTTCCCTGCATGCACACACATTCACACATAAGCATGTAGGAATTGAGATGCTGCTATTCCCAGCATGTGTCTGGGGTCTGCTAGCACCACAGTAGGAAGCTGAAACGCTCCATCAACATTGGCACGGGCAATGCCTGGTCCCCACCCAGGAACAGTGAGTTCAGATCCTGCTCCCCGGGGAATCTGGGGACCCTTTTCTGATATGAAATCTCAGGTCCAGGACTGAGGAGCTCCAGGGGCCCCTTATCAAGGATAAACCGCGTTCGTCTGAAATTAAGGACAAGGACTGTTACTTGTGATGGGTTGTGACCTAACTGGGTTTGATGCTCTTACTCAGGTCACTCAGGGAGAAACTGCTCCCTGTGCAAGGATGTCCCTGTGGGTCGCTTGTGTGCAGAAGAGAGTGTCAGTGGGAAAATTCATCATCATTGAAGACTGATAACTGGGTCCACACTCTAATGGAACGTCTCTCTCACACCCTGTGCATGCATGGGATACTATTGCCATGCATATCACATGACTGGGCATCACTCACCTGACCTATCTGTGGGATGGACCATGGGATCATCATCTGTTGTGATGTGAACTCTATCCACAGGAAGAACCTCTTTTGTGATTTCTGGTGGAAAATATTTCAGACAAAAGGAGGCTGCAGAGAAATCCTGTGGTGGGTACACAGTGCTGAAGTGATGAAGAGAAGTATGTGGATGAATATGGCGAATATGGCCCGGTGCTCTAACCATCATAAGTCTCATTTCTCAGCATAAAGAACAGGTGCCCCGAGCACCCTGGGGACATCATGTCTTAATCCATCTGTTGTCCTCTGGATCCCAGGTGACTGACTTATGGCTCATTGAAAGGATAAACATGTAAGCACATGTGATATAGAGAGAACCCATCCAGGAAAGCAAAAAAGCAAGGAATTAAAAAAATACTTAACAAACAGAATCTCCTGCCTCCGTGCCTGGCTGTCCTCACTGGGGCCCCTTGGATGGGGGCAGGTTGAGTTTGCCTCCCCGCCCCAAGCAGAGCCACGGCAGCTGAAGACCTCTAGAACCAGCCACAGCCATGCTTGGACCACTGTCCACATGTCCGGACAAGCCTCATGCATGAAGGAACCGGCAGAGGAACCCAGGCATGCGGGTCTGGGGGCTGAGATCTCCAAGCCTGCTCAGATCAGGACTGGGCCTTCTCCACCCAGATCCCCCATCTTCCAGTAGGTAGGCATTACACCCACCAGCTGCTGCCAGCGCCAGGTGGTCCCATCAATGGCTAAGACCCAGAGACTATAAAACCCAGCTCCCAGAAGCAAATGTGGCCACTCAACATCCTATTATCTCGTTTTTACTTTGGAGAACCCGGCAGGCTGCCGAAAGTATCCTGCCCGCATGGCAGAGTCTGACAACTTCCCGTGTCGTACTCAATATGCCAAATACCAGTAACAATGATAGGTTTCATTCTCCTAGCCCTGAAAGAGCATTGAATATGGCTCTTTTAAAACCTCAGGGCTAGGAAGACGGAGACGGTACTGGTGCCTGCTCGAGGCAATCGATGTACAACAGGATGATCGTGATCGTGACTTAACAAACATGTTTATCTAGTGATTCCTAAGTTACAAGCTTTCTTTGATATAGTCATGTCAAGTAAAAGTGCCTTGTCAAATTTGGAGACATCAGTGAAAGGTGTAGAGACAGGAACCTAAAAACCTTCCTTGGAGAGGCAGAAAACCAGTCACCCATCAGCTCCTGCTCCTCTGAGATGTCTCCTCTAGGTAGGAGCCATAGTGCCCGCTGCTGAGCATGGCCTCTTGCAGTCCACACTCTCCCAGCAGGGAGGTTTGTGTCTGGGCTCACTCTGACTTCCACTCACTGTGCCTCTCGCATAGTGAAGCACGGCTGTGTCCTGAGGGGTCACAGAGCTCAGCTGCAGGGAGAACTGGTTCTTGTTCGTGTCTCTGGTGATGGAGATGCGGCTCTTGAGGGAAGGGCTATAGTTGGTGACTCCATTCCTACATATACTCCCCAACAAGAGCAGGTCCTTCCCTGGGGGCTGGTGGATCCAGTTCCAGCAGTAACAGGAGGAGATGGAGGATCCGGAGACTGAGAAGGTAAGGGAGAGGGTCTGGGAGAGGGTCACCAGGTCTGGGCCCGATTCCTGAAGGGTCAGAGCAGACACAGCACCTGGGGACAAGGGGAATCAGTCACTGTCAGTCCCTGCAGTAACTCCCTCCCCTAGACCCTGTCAATTCTGGGACACTCACCCAGGGGGAGTGTCACCAGGCAGAAGAGAAGACCTCACAGAATCATCTTCTTCTTGACCACAGCTATGCCTTCCCTAGAGACTCAGCCCTGAGTGAGGAGACAGCTGTGTGATCCTCAACCTAGAGAGCATTTGACCCCAGAGTCTGAGAGGGATTTGCATTAGATGACCCAGCCTGTTACGAGGGGAAACTTTCTTACCTTGGACCTCCTTGTCCCATTGGGGCGTTGAATTCACACACCCTGTCTTGTGGATTGAGCAGTTGGCAATGAAGCACATTGAAACAGGTCATAGAAGGCTCCTCACTTATTTTAATAATCTGTATTAGACAAGTTAAAATTATCACAATTATTTTAATTTCAAGTTGCTAATGAAAATAGTTTTCATTATTTGTTTCAAAAATATTTTTAATATAACCACCATTTACAATGTTTATAATCATAATCGTACCTAACTGTGTTTCATATCTGTGTCTCTATAAAACCAAAAAAACTTCCCTTCCCAGTACTCATTACTTTCCATAAAGAAATTATGATTTAGTGGGGTATGGTGCCACCAGCAGGTCAATCTGTACCTGTGAGGCGAGTTTATAAGCAGCCTGATGGCACCTTCAGACTTCCAGATACCCCAAAATTGCTGCTGTGCCTTTGGCCAGACCTCAACAACCTGGAGCCAAGTTTAACAAGAAAGTAAACAGCCAAAAGTTAGGTATGTGGAAGACACACCCACAAATCACCTCTAGCTCAGTTATATAATTGGAGGCAAGGACTCTCTGGTTCCTAATAGAACTGCTTAACAGCCATGATCCCAGAGACTCAGAGACAAATCTCAGAACCCAGCAACTGTTGGCAGAGATGTGTCCAGTCCCGCAGTAGGTTACCAGTGCCAGGCCATCCCAGGTGTAAAAGGGTGCTGTCCCTCTCCTTGCTCCCCCATGGCATCTCAGTGGCCACCATCTTCCAGAGGCCATTGTACCGTCAGGTTTGGGCCCGCAGTGACAAGACGTGGGGCCTCACAGGATAGGGGTGGAATGGGCCCTTTATCCCTTCCCCAACGAGACCCCAGGTTGCTGCCCACAAGTAGCCTCTCTGGCTCCTGACCGAGCTGCTTAATGTCCATGATCCCAGAGATTCAGGAAAAAAATCTCAGAACCCAGCTGGTTTTGGAAGAAATCCCTCCAGATTTAATTGTTAAAATTTTGGAATTCCAAAATCACATAGCCACTACTGTGGCTGTGTGATCTCATATGTTTTTCATAATCAGCAATAGAAAACAAATTGTCTAATGTTGCCTTTTCGGCAGATCTGAGTGTTGGGGTAAAATCCCAAATAATAATGGTGGGTCTGGTGTACAAATATTGAATGTGATCAAAGTAGAGAGAGAGAGTTATGTGGAAATCATCTGCCACACAGGTAGGGGGAGGGTGTGGGATGGGGTGTATACTGGGGTTTTGGGTGGTGGAAAATGGGCACTAGTGAAGGGACGGGTGTTTCATCATTTTATGACCGAGACTTAAACCCGAAGCTTTGTAACTGCTCTCACGGTGATTCAATAAATACATTTATAAAAGAAAAAGAAAAGTAAGGTGAAGTTCATGCCCAATTCAATCAGCCTAATGGCTGGGCTGGAGCGATAGCACAGCGGGTAGGGCGTTTGCCTTACAAGTGGCCAACATGGCCGACCCGAGTTCGATTCCTCCCCCCCTCTCGGAGAGCCCGGCAAGCTACCGAGAGTATGTGGCCCGCACGGCAGAGCCTGGCAAGATACCCGTGATGAATTTGATATGCCAAACACAGTAACAACAAAGTCTCCAATGGAGATGTTACTGGGCCCGCTCGAGCAAATCGACGATCAACGGGAGGGCCTTTACCTTTATCATTTAATGAATGGCTGAATAAATAGAAATTCTCCTACATAAAAAAAAACCGAAATTATGATATGGTTGCATTTGATAACTGTTTATAAAATACATAGTTAATTCGAAAATTCCTGTTTGAGTTTTATTTTTGTATTTTTGTTTTAGGGCCACAGTCAGTAATGCTTGGTGGTAACTCCTAGCTTTGCACTCAAGAATTACTCCTGGCAACAGCTGTTTCATTCGGGACAACCCAGAGTGGGGTGGGTGAGGTCCCAACGGAGCCAGCCCAAGCAGCCGAAAACCTCTAGAATTCAACAGCTTTCATGCTCAAGGCCACTCCTCACTTCATGCTGAAACCTCTTCAGGGAAGACAGGGCATGGATCAGACTATCAGGGAATTTTAACTCAAATTTTAACTCTTTGAGAGGTGAGAGAGAAAGAGAGAAAGAATCAAATGAGAGAAAGAATCCAGAGTTCTGATATCCGTCGACGATCAAGAATCAGGGACGCTGTCTCATTTGCCAAGGTGTCGAAAATCAGATGGGCTGGTCACGTAATGAGATTTAAAGATGACCGCTGGACTAGAGCTGTTACCGACTGGATTCCATGGGATGTCAAAAGACCGCGTGGCCGCCCACCTACCAGATGGTCAGACTTCTTCCTCAAGATCATGAACGATCAGTTTGAGGCACTTCATGTTCCCGGAGCGAACAGATGCCATTGGGCTACACTAGCACGTGACAGGGACAAATGGAGACGTTACTGGCATCCGCTTGAGCAAATCGACTAACAGGAAGTTAAGTGATTAAGTGAGAGGTGAGAATTTTCCTGAGAAAATAGAAAGGGCAGAAAACATGCCCCCAGTGTCAGCCATAGCATTTCCTTTCTTAATTTCATTTTGAATGTGACCTGAGGGTCCCCTGAGGACATGTTGAACACAGGAAACTGTGAACCTTGAGCCTCCCCAGAACAGGAAACTGAAACTGAAAGTCTCCTTCAGGCACTGAGTGAGTGGAACTGAGGTTCCTGTTTGCCCCAGGACACAGGTGGATGTTTAGACCTGTGTCAGTGCTAGGAGACCCCCACACTTCTTCTCATAAAGGAGCAATTCCTGTCGCAGTGCCCTGTCTGTGTGCAGCTAAGACAAACATTCTGAGCCTCTGGCACTTGGTGTGGGGTGTGGGAGGTTGAAACAGGTTCAAGTCTTGAAGTTCGGGGAATAGGATGTTGTGAAGATTCTGAGACTGAAGTCAGGGTTAAAACTATTTCCCCAAAATACTCAATTATGAGGATCAGTTCTCCTATTTCGCTGCTCTTAGCCCTTGTTGCTACCTTGGTGTCTATCCTTTAAGCCCCATGTTATGAGACAGATCATTCTGTGTCTCTCCCTTTCCTGCTGATGGATTCACTCAGAATTACATCCTCTAGTTTTTTCGATATTGCAGAAAGTTGAGTGATTTTCAATTCAGGAAGCATAGTAAGGCCCACAGAGATTAGACAGGATTAGGGCACTTTCCAGGTGTTCCTCATGGATGTGAAATTTACGAGTAAAATGTCTTCAAGGCAATGCCCCAGACTTTCTGGATTCAGTTGGAAGTGTGTAGCACTAGGAGAGTGGTTGGTGATCTGAGAACGTGGCCTTCCCAGGTGTCACTTGGAGTTGTCACTATACAAGGAGGACAGTGGGGAGACTGAGAGCAGGCTGACACTCCATAACTGTAAGTAGCAGTTCAATCACCAAGGAGTCCCATCCAGATGCCTGCTCTGTGCAGAGGCAGGAAGGGTGCATTGAGAACAATCCTTGAGGTCTGATTTCTATACTGCCCTGTCTCAGGGAATCTGTCTAAACTTTTCTGCTCTTCCACATTGACAATCCAGGCTGGTCTTCAGGCCAGGCTCCCTTCTTCAGTGCTCTTTATTGACCTCGGTTGGAACTTTTCCCAATATTGTACTTATTGTTCCTTCAGGAATTGAAGGGTCATCCTCCAGGAATGTTCTCCTAGAGGAAGGAATGGAAATACTTTCACATCAGATATGGGCATTTTCCTTGTCATTGGGAAGAGTTTTGCTCACTTTTTGTAAATTGACATTTTTGATAAATTTGGTAACATTTTTGAAAGTGCAGGTATGAGTCTTGGATTCTGCATATGAAATAAAGGTTTTAGTCCAACTATGAAAGCACGTATATTCCCAGTAATACTGTGATCTGCATGACTGATAGCCAATCACAGAGTCATGCTGTCCGAGGCTTCCCAGTGGAATGAATAGGCGACATATATATGTATATGTATATATAACATATACACATATATGTTTATATATGTATATGTTGCTCTTTTCCACTCATCTAGTCTATGCATTTGCACATAGATATACATCCACGGATGTATGTCCTGGATATAAATTGAGAGAATGTGATTATGTTGAATATTTCCATATTGAATGGCTACACAAAATTAATGTCTCACTCCATACCATATATTTCCCAGGATTATCTATCAATTGGTGACATCAGACCCTATGTAAACTCAGCTCAAGTGCATGATTCCTGGGGCAGAGGGAGCTGCAACTGAGGCCTCGCTCTAGATCCTGCCTGCTGGTCCATGCTACTGCCAGCCCTCCTGGGCATATCCCAGACTGTGTGTCTGTGCTTGGGTAATAACCTTCCCCTGAGCTTGGCTGAGATGCCCCCAACATCAGAGGTTCACAGACAACTGATCCAACCATTTCCTTACCACCATGTGATCGTAGAAATGTGACCATCGTCCCTATCAAGTAGGGTCATCTTCTCCACTGTCTCTTCTCCAATGGCAGGATTCTAGCTCAGAAATAAAGAGATATGAAGATGTACAAAGGGGCAGGTTTCCACAGAAACTCAGGAAGGGAGTCTGGCCAACACCAGGATTTCTTCTAAGAGAAAAGGATTTCTTGCAGAGACAGAATTTCAAAGCAAATATGGAACATTGGGAGTCTGCCATGGGTAGACCTACAGTTCAGTAACCTGCAATGACACCAGCCCAAACTTCCAAGTGGTTCTTCCAGTGCCATGTAGGGCGCTGCACTACACAATCCTAGAAGAAAACATGAATAACACCAGGTGTTCCAGAGAGAAGATATCTTCTTCGCTGTTGCTGAAGGACAGAGAGATCCTGAGCCTTTCCCTCAAATGAATCCTGGCCCTGTGAGCCCCATTCTGTGTCTCAGACTGTAACTCTCTGAGGAGAAAGTCAGGAGGATCAGCATCCCTGTAATGTCCTCACTCGGTACAGCTGCCTCCCCATCAGTTTTCTGACACATTCAGGATGTGGTTGTCACACTGTGTTTCTTGCACAGTAATACACAGCCGTGTCCTCAGTGCTCAGCCTGCTCAGTTCCATGTAGGCTGTGTCCTTGGACTTGTCTACAGTGATTGTGAGTCTGCCCTGGAACTTCTGTGCGTATCTTGTATAACTATCACTTGGGTCTATCCATCCCATACACTCGAACCCTTGTCCAGGGGCCTGCCGCACCCAGCTCATCCATCTGCTGGTGAAGGTGTATCCGGACGCCTTGCAGGAAATCTTCACTGATGTCCCAGGTTTTCCCACCTCAGCCCCCGACTGCACCAGCTGTACCTGGGAGTTCACACCTGTGGACAGCAGACAGGAGTGGGTGGACTCCACTTGACTGGTCCCGTTTCCTCAGCCCAAAGCATGGGGAAGCTTACCTGCAGCCACTACCACCAGGAAGAGAATTCTCCAGGTCCAGTCCATGGTGGCGACCATACCCTCAGGAGCTTCTGAAGGTGTGGATGTGCCTGCTGTGTGAAGTTGTCAGGATGCAGACACATCTGGATTTAACTCAGTGTCCCTCATGTAATTTGTATATTCATGAGGAAGTAGAATTCATAGCTGAAGGCCTGGTCCAAGCTGAGAAGGGCCTGGTGGAAGCCATTGGGTCCATCCTCAAGGGGAGGGAAGAGTTCCATGTTCTGGCCCTTGTTTGAGGAGATGAGACCTTGCCCTGTCACATCCGGGGGGCCAAGACCTGTTAGGACATTCCCCTCAGTGCACCCACATTTGTATGGCCTGGACACATCTGGACACACGTGGGCTTTGAGGTTATTTCTGGGATCCTGGAACTCCCCAAGGGATACTACAATGAGACTACAGAACCATCCCAATGCTCCAGAGGTTTCCATTGGAGATATTAAGATTTCAGAAATACCACCTGCATACAGGTTTTTACTGCCTTATTAATATCATAAATGGTCCTCCCCAAACGATAAGTATGCACAATTTGACCTTCTGTCTCCTATACTTACTTTAGTTTTGGTATTTTTAAGAAAACAAACTTTAGTTTTATTGAAAAAGGAAATTCTGTTTCTGAGGAGATTCCTGCATCTCTGCACCCATTTCTGCCACCTTTGTACCCCTTCAAACTTGTAACTCTGTGTTCTTGGGATTTGGCGCCCCCTGCAGTCTGGTCTCCACCCTGCAGTTAGAGCCTTTGGATTTCTCAGAGGCATTAACCTCTTGGTGTCTCTTTTGTAGGATTGAATACTGGGACTTCATTTCAGAAGTCTTGTTCACATATCACATTCTCTTATGAGACTTTTCTTTTGGTTTTGAGTCACACTTGGCAGTTGTGAGGGCTTACTCCTGGCTCTGTGCTCAGGAATCCCTCAGGTAGATGGATCCTAATGAAATATTGGTAAATCAAATAGTTATATTTATATATATATGTATATATATGTTAAAATTGACAACGAGTGTTCTTTGCTGAAATCATGTAAAAGTGCCACTTTAAATAATTCACTCAAATAAAAATACTATAAACCATCAAAATAAAAGAGGATTTAATATTTAAGTAAAGACTTTAAACAAAAATTTTATATTAAATTTGCTAAGTTAACGAAGACTTCAAAAACCAGGCATGAGTGTAACATAGCTGCCAACAAGTTTATTACATAGCATTATTAGTGGAACAAATATAAGTAAACACAAAAATGGATACAATAAAATCAATTTTATGGCACATATGACTTCTACTCTGACCTTTTAGCGATACAGAATAGTATTATTTAATGAAATATACTTAGAGAAACGGAAAGGTAGAGAAAGAGAGAACCATGTTCATGAGAACACATGGGCTTCCTCAAAAGGGAAAAAATTCTCGAGTTCTGATTTCTGATCCAGAAATACCACCTGCATACAAGTTTTACTGCCTTATCAATATGATAAAAGGATAAGTATGCACAGTTTAGGCTTCTGTGTTCTATAGTTATATTCATTTTGGTTTTATTGAGAAAGCAAAATTTAGTTATATTGACGAATGAAATCCCGTTTCTGAGGAATTTCTGCATCTCTGCAACCATTTCTCCCATCTCTGCACCCCTTCTAACCGGCAACTCTGTGCTCTTGGGATTTGACGCCTCCTGCAGCCCAGTCCCCACCCAGGGGCTCTCAGTGGTTTCAACCTCTTGGGGTCTCTAACCAGGATGGAATCCTGAGACTTCACTTCAGAAGTCTTGTTCACGAGTCATATTCTGTTTTTTGTTTGTTTGTTTGCTTTTTGGGTCACACCCAGCGATACACAGGGATTACTCCTGGTTCTGCACTCAAGAATCACTTCTGGAAGTTCTCAGGGGACTATATGGGATGCTGGGAATCGAGCCCAGGTCAGCTGCAAGCATGGCTAACCCCCTACCCACTGTGCTATCACTCCAGTCCCAGTCATATTCTTTTAAGGGCCTTTTTGTTTGTGTTTTGAGCCACAACTGGAAATTCTGAGCCTGAGAGCTTATTCCTGGATCTGTTCTCAGGATTCGCTGAGGCCGATGCATCCTAGGAAAATATTGGCAAATCAAGTAGTGTTATATATATGGGGCTGGAGCGATAGCACAGCGGTAGGGCATTCGCCTTACAAGCGGCCAACATGGCCGACCAGAGTTCGATTCCTCCGCCCCTCTCGGAGAGCCCGGCAAGCTACCAAGAGTATTCGATATGCCAAACACAGTAACAACAAAGTCTCCAATGGAGACGTTACTGGGCCCGCTCGAGCAAATCGATGATCAACGGGAGGGCCTTTACCTTTACCATCGCTTAATCACTTAACTTCCCCTTAGTCGTCGATTTGCTCGAGCGGGCGCCAGTAACGTCTCCATTTGTCCCTGTCGCGTGCTAGTGTAGCCCAATGGCATCTCTTCGCTCCGGGAACATGGAGGGCCTCAAACCGATCGTTCATGACCTTGACAAAGAAGTCTGACCATCTGGTAGGTGGGCGGCCACGCGGTCTCTTGACATCCCATGGAATCCAATCAGTAACAGCTCTAGTCCAACGGTCGGCTTTAAATCTCATTACATGACCAGCCCATCTGATTTTCGACACCTTGGCAAATGAGACAGCGTCCCTGATCCTTGATCGTCGACGGATGTCAGAACTCTGGATTCGTTCTCTCATTTGAGTGAAACGTGATATTCCAAGCATAGCTCTTTCTATTCTTCTTTGGGAGACCTGAATGGCGTTCTCATCTTGTTTGCGTAGGGCCCAGGTCTCTGAGGCATATGTTAATGCAATATACCTTTACTATATATATATATATATGTATATATATATATATATATAATACATAACTTAAAACGTGACACAGTGTTCTTTGCTGAGATCATGTAAAAGTGATACAATAAATACTCAATTAACTCAAATAAAAATAGATAAAACCATCAAACTAAAAGAGGATTTAAGTCTTTAAGTAAAGACTTTAATATAAACACAAAATTATATTAAATTCGATGAATTAATGAAAAATATTTAAAAACCAGGCATGAGTCTAACACAGCTGTCAACAACTGTATTACGTAGCAGTATTTTTGGAACAAATATAAGTAAACAAACAAAACACTATTCTCCCATTGTTTATCGATTTGCTCGAGCGGGCCCAGTAACGTCTCCATTTTTTTTGAGACTTGTTGTTACTGTGTTTGGCATATTGAATATGACACAGGTAGCTTGCCAGGCTTTACCGTGTGGGTGAGATACTCTCGGTACCTTGCCGGGCTCTCCGAGAGGGGTGGAGGAATCGAACCTGGCTCGGCCAGGCTGGTTGCACTCAAGGCAAACACCCTACAGCTGTGCTATTGCTCCAGCCCAAATATAAGTAAATAAGGATAAAATTAATAAAGTTTTATGCACATATGACTTGAACTGACTTTTTCAGTGATATAGTATAGTATTATATAAAGAAATTTACGTAGAAAAAACGCAAAGGGAGAGAAAGAGAGAGCCATGTTCAGGAGAGCACATGGGCTTCTCCAAATGGGAAATTGAGTTCTGATTTCCGGTCAGACATGTTAGAAGTCTGGGAAACATCTTCCCACCCAGAACAAGTGAAAACGTGAACAAGTGAAACTCAGAGATTCCCTTTCTGTCTCTCTGTGAATAGTAGGAAAAGGGAGATGGAGAGAGAAGTAAAATAGTATTATCTAAAGAAATTTACTTAGATAAATGAAAGAAGAAAGAGAGAGAGGAAGAGAGAGAGAGAGGCCACAGGATAGACAAAGACAACACACACATGATTGTTGTCCTCATCATGTGAGCCATCCTCCTTTATTGATCCCTAGGATACTATACAGGCTCTCTCTCTCTCTCTCTCTCTCTCTGTCTCACTCTCTCTCATACACACACTCTCTGAGGTCTATTAATTCCAATACAGAAACTGAAAAATTATCATTCATATCTGCTTTCCTACTTTCAACACTCAGTTCTTGTTCAGAGTGGCCATATATAACTATTCCTTTTATACTGTTCCTTCTCTGTTCCTTCTCACCCCACTCTTTGGTAGCAAGCTTCCAACCATTGACCAGTTCTTCTGGTCCCTGTGTTTCTTGGCACAGAATATTAATCTCTATAAAAGTTTAAATCCCACAGAAAAGTCAATTATTCTATAACTGTCCCTTTCCTTTTGACTCATTTAACTCCGCCTGATACTTTCCATGTCCCTCCATTTATAAGTGGATTTCATGATTTCATTTTTCCTGGTGGCTGCATATTATTTCATCGTGTAGATGTTTCATCGAGTTGATATTCCCACCAGCAGAGAATGAGGGTTGCATTTCCCCTACATCTGTGCTAACACAGAATGTTTTGATTCTTTGAGATTTGTGTCCTTGTCCCTGGTATCAGGTGATATCTCATAATTGTTTTAATATGCATTTCTCTGGTAAGTGACAGGGAGAATTTATTAATACAGTTTTCTGCACCAAAGTCTACTTTAAGAATGTACTTGTTTAATACCGCCGTTTTACATGGGGTTTATTTTTTGTTGTTAAGTTCTACAAATGCTTTATATATGTTTATTAATCCTACATCAGATTAGGTGGGCAGATATTTTCCGAGGTTTTTGGTTGATTTTGATTCTGGTCATTATTTCATTGTCATTGATTTGGCCAGTTGAAACAGATAGATTGACAACTCAAAGCATGAAATGGGTGAAGACATTGGCTTCACATTGGTTCCCAAATAATTGGTTTATGGAGGGGGGGATTAAAACAAGAAGACAGAGAACCATGTG
Organism: Sorex fumeus; assembly: GCF_029834395.1. Classification (NCBI taxonomy): domain Eukaryota; kingdom Metazoa; phylum Chordata; class Mammalia; order Eulipotyphla; family Soricidae; genus Sorex; species Sorex fumeus. The sequence continues at coordinate 1,394,972 of NW_026606224.1, read as the reverse complement.
TTTGAACTCAGCCAAGAGTATCTGCTTGTTGGCAACAATAAACGTTTGAACCGGAATGACCACAATCACAAACACAAAGTCACCTTCAGTGTTGGGTGCACAAACAGCCTAGAGAGTTGGTGAGCCCCCCGGCGGAATAGTGATCAATGTGGGCAGGGTCAGAGTCAGGACACACCCCATGTGTCTTCACAGTGCAGGGCTTCACTCAGCCTCTGTGCACACATGGTCCTAGATGTGGTTCCTCCTTCCACAAGCACAAGGTGAAACAAAATTGACTCTGCACTCTCTCCCCACTGCCTTCTCAGAGAGTCACTAGGGCTCAGTACTTCCTCTTCAGACCAAGATGAGCCTTGGTTACTTTATGTGTCTCCTGGAAACCCAAAAGCATTAACTAGTGGAGATGATCATAGTCGTGTTCACACAGTACCAATTACAGTAGCCAAGATGCACACACAATACACAACTGCAGAATTCAGTTTTGAGTCTCTTCATTCAGCCATGGAGTCCATTCTCTCTCTCCTTCAGTTATGTTTCAAGGACAGCGACATTGTTTCCTTCCTCCTATCACTGAGATTCCTCAGTTTTGTTGTCAGTGTTTGACTCTGCCAGAGAGCACTGAAAGGATTGTTTCTCTCTGCACACCCACAGAGCATCGGATGTTCTGATGTTCTTACCTGGATTAAGTCCACTTTCATTGAAACAATAGAATTATGTTTTCATTGTTCCTGGTGCTCTATATGGGAGCGGAGCGTGTAAGTGCCCGGTGGTCTGGGCATGGATTGGGTGAAGTTTCTCACTCTATTCAGCTAAGGCTGTGACTCTAGTAACTTCTGGCAGCCACAAAGACTGTGGTGTTTTCTCAGTGGGCCTGGTAGGGCCAGAGCTTAGGTGCCAGGAATAACTGTGGGTTCTGGTGCTAATGGGGCCTCAGTGAGGACTGTAACATTCCTGGGAAACAATATAATGAAGTTATAGAAATTAAACCCATGAATTTCAGGAATATAAACTCTAAGTCCAAGTATATAGAATTGACAGCCCAGAATAAATCCTTAGATCTTTTATGGTGAAATTTCTCTTTACTGTCTTTTTTTTGTGCCACACCTAGTGATAAATATAATTTACTCATGGTGGTGCTCAGGAAACATATGGAATGCCAGGGACTGAACCTGTATTGGTGTGTGCAAGGTAAGTGTCCTACCCGCTAAACTATCTCTCAACCCTATACTGTGTTTTTATTTTTTTTTTAACTTTTTAAAAAAACTTTATTAGTGAAACACCATGAGGTACAGTTGTAGACTTACAAATTTTTGTGCTTGGGTCTCAGTTATACAATGATAAAGTACCGTCCCTTCACCAGTGCCCATTTTCCGCCACCACGGGTCCCAGTATCCCTCCCACCTCCCATCCCCCCCCCATTTCACCCTGCCTCTGTGGCAGGGAATTCCCTTTTCTTCTCTCTCTCCTTTTGGGTATTGTGGTTAGCAAAAGAGGCATTGAGTGGCAATCATGTTTGGTATATAGTTTATGGTGAAATTTTTGGAAAGGATTCCACCCCATGTTGTGAAGCAAGGAAAATCTATTCAACAAATGGTGCTGGGAAAACAACACCACATACAAAAACAACCATAGAAGACAGAATTGAATCCATCACTTACACCAGATACAGAATTTAATTGAAAGTGGATTTATGGTTCAGCTTTGACAGCAGAATGCTTAAAATACACAGAGGAAAACCTCAGAAGTTCTCTCCATGAAACCAATCTTAGAAGGCTCATTTCACTCTATTGCAAAGATAAAATCACTTATCACTTAACTTCCCGTTAGTCGTCGATTTGCTCGAGCGGGCGCCAGTAACGTCTCCATTTGTCCCTGTCGCGTGCTAGTGTAGCCCAATGGCATCTGTTCGCTCCAGGAACATGAAGGGCCTCAAACCAATCGTTCATGATCTTGACAAAGAAGTTTGACCATCTGGTAGGTGGGCGGCCACGCGGTCTTTTGACATCCCGTGGAATCCAATCGGTAACAGCTCTAGTCCAACGGTCGTCTTTATTTTTTTATTATTTTTTTTTTATTTCTTTATTGAATCACCGTGGGAAAGGTTACAAAGCTTTCAGGTTTAGGTCTCAGTCATGCAAATATCAAACACATTTCCCTTTACCAAAACTTATTTTTTACCATGAAGAACCCCAATAAAACCCCACACCCCGCCCCTCCCAGTCCCTGTGGGGCAGATGAATTCTAGTTAACACTCTATCTGCTTTGATTAGATTCATTGTTTCAATAAAAGATTCACCACTATTATTTAGAGTTTACCGCCCCCCCCCCCCCCAAATCAGACATGCTGAAAAAGTATTGTGAAGTGATTTGCTTTCTACAGCTGGGTTCAAGAATTAAATGTTGGTTTTGGAGTTCTGCTATTTTACTTATTGACCCTGGAAGTATTTCTACTGAAAGTCAGATAGTTAAGAAATTGGTTTCTGTGCACTGGAGACGTGGCCGTGCTGGAGAGCCGCTAGTGGGGGACAACTGGTGGCCTCGGTAGGGCGTGAAGGGTGGACCGAAATGCCCCCCTTCCCATGAGGTTTTAGTCGCCCCTACTCCCACGGCTCATACCTGCTATCCACAAGGCTCCCATGCGGCCGCCATCTTTCTTTCCAGAGAGAAGAAGGCGACTGGGGCAACACCCTTTCACCTCCAGACAGACCTGATGGCCTGGATCAATGCATAGTCCGTTCACTTTTCTGCTCAAAGCTGCCGGGTTCTGCATTAAGTCCTTGTGCTTCTGGGGCTGTGGCTGTGCTGGAGAGCCGCTCATGGGGGGGGGGGGGCAACTGGTGACCTCGGTAGGGCGTGAAGGGCGGAACGAAACGCCCCCCTTCCCATGAGGTTTTAGTCGCCCCCACACCCCCGCCTCATACCTGCTGTCCACAAGGCTCCCATGTGGCCGCCATCTTTCTTTCCAGAGGGAGGAGCAACGGTCGTCTTTAAATTTCATTACGTGACCAACCCATCTGATTTTCGACACCTTGGCAAATGAGACAGCGTCCCTGATCCTTGATCGTCGACGGAAGTCAGAACTCTGGATTTGTTCTCTCATTTGAGTGAAAAGTGATATTCCAAGCATAGCTCTTTCTATTCTTCTTTGGGAGACCTGAATAGCGTTCTCATCTTGTTTGCGTAGGGCTCAGGTCTCTGAGGCATATGTTAATGCAGGAAGAACAGTGGAATCAAAGAGATGTGCCCGGAGCCGGAGGTTCTTCGTCCTCTTAGCTATTTCTTCGACGTTCTTGAAGGTGTTCCAAGTCGCTCTCTTCCTCCTGCGCAGCTCGTGCGCCAGGTCATTTGTCATGTTGACCTCTCGACCGAGGTACACATAGCTGTTGCATTCGGAGATGGTTGTTCCATTGAGAGCAAATGGGGCGTCAGGAACAAGGCTGTTTCTCATAAACATTGTCTTCGTGATATTCAGCTGTAGTCCTACCTTTCCACACTCACGGTCAAAGTCGGCCAGCATTTGTGCCGCTTGGCTGATGTTTGGTGTTATTACAACAATGTCATCAGCAAAGCAGAGGTGGTGTAGTTGCCGACCATCTATTTTCACTCCCATTCCTTCCCATTCCAGTCATCGCATGATGTTCTCGAGGGTGGCACTGAAGAGTTTCGGTGAAATGGTATCACCCTGCCGCACCCTTCTCTTGACATCAACGATCATTTCTTTGTAGAATGGTGAGATCCTGGTAGTGAATCTGCAATACAGCTCAGGGAGGATCCTGATGTATTGGGCTTGAATGCCCTGATTGGCTAGGGCTTCAATGACCGCTTTCATCTCAACAGAATCAAAGGCCTTCTTTAAATCAATGAACGTTAAACAGAGCGGCATCTTGAACTCCCGAGAAACCTCAATGAGCTTGGTTATCGTGTGGATATGGTCGATGGTGCTGAATCCTTTGCGGAACCCTGCTTGCTCACATGGTTGTCCTTCATCTATTGTTCTGCCCATACTATTTAGGATGACTCGAGTGAACAACTTGTAGATGACAGACAATAGGCAGATCGGGCAATAGTTGCCAATGTCATGGATGTCTCCCATCTTGAACAGTAGTATGGTCCTGCTGGTTTTCCATTGGGACGGAACCTTGCATTCAGACAGGTAGCGAGTGAAGAGCCGAGCCAGTGTATTGATGAGTACTGAGTGAAGGTTCTTCAGGTGTTCAGGTCTGACCTTGTCTGGGCCGGGTGCTGTTTGTTTCTTTACCGACGAAATGGCGTGTCGGATTTTGGAAGGGAGAACGTTGCGAATGACATATCCATCCTGTGGAATTTGGTATGTCGGCAAGTGGACATGGCTATCGAAGAGATTTGAGTAGAATTCATAGATAATCTTCTCCATTGCCGTTCTGGAGGATGTGATGGATCCATCAGGACATCGGAGGGCAGTCATCTTGGTCTTGTAGATGGCGAAGGACAGGCGGGCGTTACGAATACTTTTCCCAGCTTCTGCCGCATCTACCAGTACTTCTGCTCTTCTCTCTTTGAGGTCTTCCTTGATCGCATCTCTGCACTGCTTTGCGAGCTCAGACGTTAGCTTGCGGTTGCCTGAGGCATGCGCCAAACCACGCTGGTGAATTAGCTCAAGAGTTTTCGAAGATAGGCGATTTTTTGTGGCTATCTCTCTCTTGGAGTTCCTCGCACATTCATGGAGGTGCTGAACAAGTTGATCGTATTCCTCATCAATGTTGTCAATAATGGCATCTTCCCATGGTGCCGCAATAGTACCAAAAAGTTCCCAGTTGGTGATCATTCTGGGAGTTCTCTTTTTGAACTTTGCAGCCCTTTCTCCCCGCTCTGTGAAGTAGAATTTTGCACGAAGGAGACAGTGGTCCAATCCCGTTCGAAATTTTGGGACAACAGCGACATCGGTCAGGCAAAACCGTCGATTGAATATGATATGGTCTATTTCGTTGTGAAATCGTCCACCGGGAGACTCCCATGTCCATCGTTTAGATTCTGCCTTCTGGAACTGTGAGTTATCATGAATGTTCTTGGTCGACATGATGAACTCTGACAGTCTCTCACCCTGTTCGTTCCATTCTAGGCCATGGGTCCCCATTTGAAGTTCTTCAGCTGATCTTCTAGGTCCTATCTTGGCATTAAAATCACCCACAATGATCTTGTAGAAGGTGTGGTCTTCTTTATAGAACTTCTCTAGCTCCATGTAGAACCTCTCAATTTCTCTTTCATCATAATGAGATGTTGGTGCGTAGACAACGAAGATAGAAACTGCAGGCAGTGAGCCACATCTATTCAAATGTAAACGTCCGATTCAGGTTGTTAGGCATTCGAATGAATCAATGCTCTTGGCCAAGTTTGTGTTGACAAGGACACCGACACCTCCAACACCTCTTTTATCGCATGTTCCAAGGAACAATTCTTCTCCAGTGTCGAAAACGGCATGGTGAGATTCGTGCCTTCTTGTCTCGGTCAGACCAATGATGTCATACTTGATCATTCGCGCTTGTACCATCAGGTCCCTGATGGATGCATCTGATGCTAGCGTACGTGCATTGAAAGTACAGACGATCATTTTTGTCTTCCTTCGTTGTGGCAGCCTAGGTCGGCCTTGAGATTTTGTCGGCCTCTCCTTTCTCATCCTTCTCAGTGCTGCCATGTCGGTGAAGCCTTCAGGGTCAGGTGAATGAGACCAGTTGTAGTTACTGGTTTTGGCTTATCGAATACACAACGGATAGCTTGCCAGGCTCTTCCGTGCGGGCGGAATACTTTCGGTAACTTGCCAGTCTTTCCGAGAGGGATAGAGGCTTTTGGGGTGACCTCTAATCACCCTTGTAGGTGTTACTATATTTGAACCCTATCAAATATGGTACGACAATTCCAGAAGATGGGTACTTCGTGCCTTATAATGTGTCGCGCGGCCGCAAGTGGACGCGCGGGTCCAGAGACCATCCTGGAGTGTGGCGACAGCTGGGTAGTGGAAGTAGTGTCGAGAGTGGAAGTCTGCCAGTGGGGTATTTATCTGGGTAGGGTGGGTCTCCTACATATGAAATTTATGAGTAAAATGTCTTCAGGCCAATGCCCCAGACTTTCTGGATTCAGTTGGAAGAGTGTAGCACTAGGAGAGTGCTTGATGATTTGAGAACTTGACCTTCCCAGTGTAACTTGGAGTTGTCCCTACACACAGAGGACAGTGGGGAGACTGAGAACAGTCTGACACTCCAGAACTGTAGGTAGCAGTTCAGTCACCAAGGAGCCCCATCTAGGCGCGTGCTCTGTGCAGAGGCAGAAAGGGTGCATTGAGAACAATCCTCGAGGTCTGATTCCTGGACTTCCCTGTCCCAGGTATCTGTCTGCGCCTTTCTGCTCTACCACAATGACAATCCAGGCAGGTTTTCAGATCGGGCCCCTGCTTCTGTGCTCTGCATTGACCTCGGTCGGAACTTTTGCCCATATTGTGCTTATTGTGCCTTCAGAAACTGAAGGGTCATCCTGATTCATGTATGTTAAATGTTCTCCTCGGGGAGGTATGAAATTACTTTCACATCTGATATGGGCATTTTCTCTGTCATTGGGAAGGGTTTTGTTCACTTTTTGTAAATTGATCATTTTGCAAAATTTGGTAACATTTTTCAAAATTCATGGAAGAATCTTGTAATCTGCCTAAGAAGTAAAGGTCATAGTCCAATTATGGAAGCACATATATTCCCAGTAATATTGTGGTTTGCATGACTGATAACCTATCACATACTCATGTTGTCTGAGCCTTCCCGGTGGACACAAAGAGGCTATATCACTTGTCACTTGTCATCACTTGTCATCTGTTGATCATCGATTTGCTCGTGTGGGTACTAGTAATGTCTCCATTTGTCCCTGTCGCGTACTAATGTAGCTCAATGGCATCCGCTCGCTCTAGGAAGAGCCTCGAACTGATTGTTCAGGGTTTCGACAAAGAAGTCTGATCATCTTGTAGGTGGGCGGCCACGCATCCTTTTGATGACCCGTGGAATCCAGTCAGTAATGGCTCTAGTTTACCTGTTGTCTCCAAATCACATTACATGTCTAGCTCGTCTGATTTCCAATGCCTTGGCAAACAAGACAGCGTCCCTAATTCTCGATCGTGGATGGAGGTCGGAACTCCAGATTCCTGCTCTGAAGAGCGAAACGTGATATTCCAAACATAGCCCTTTGGATTTCTCTTTGGGATAAAAGAAGGGGCAGGGTGGCGCCAGCTACTGCAGACAAGGGAGGAGTAGGAAGGAAGGAGGGGTAGGGCGCGGGTCAGCTACTGTAGATAAGTGGGGAGTAGGAAGGTCCACCAACCTCGATGGTTCACCGTCTCATCGCAGCAAGAGGGCAGCAATAGTGCCAACAGGAGAGGAGCGAACCAACACAGATCATTACAACTTGCCACCTGCACAGCAGAGCCTAGCAATCTACCCGTGGCGTATTCGGTATGTCAAAAACAGTAACAAAACATGGGCCTCATTCCCCTGACCCTGGAAGAGCCCCCAATACGGCAGCTTTGAGAAGGACGAACAAGGAGAGGCTGCTAAAATCTCAGGGCCAACTTAGGCTGCCCAAAAGAAGAAAGACTAAAATGACTATCTGCACTTTTTAAAAAAATTTTATTAGTGAAACACCATGAGGTAAAGTTGTAGATTTACAATTTTTTGTGCTTGGGTTTCGGTTATACAATGATCAAATACCCATCCCTCCACCAGTGCCCATTTTCCACCACCATGGATCCCAGTATCCCTCCCACACCCATCCCCTCATTCCACCCAGCCTCTGTGGCAGGGCATTCCCTTTTGTTCTCTCTCTCCTTTTGGGTGCTGTGGTCTGAAAAAGAGGCATTGAGTGGCAAACATGTTCAGTCCATAGTCTACATTCAACATGCATCTCCCCTCCTGGGAGGATCCTGAAACACCATTTATTTGGTGCTCCCTTCTCTGTCTGAGCTGCCCTTTCCCCTAGAATGCCCGGATGGCCTATAAGCTATGGAGTAATCCTCCTGGTGCTGATCTCAGCTATTCTTGGATATTAATCTCATATTTTGTTACTTTATATCCCACAGATGAATGCAATCTTTCTATGTCTATCCCTCTCTTTCCGACTCATTTCGCTTAGCATGATACTTTCCATGTTGTACCACTTGTATGTAAATTTCATGACTTCATCTTTTCTAACAGCTACATAATATTCCATTGTTGTAGATGAACCAAAGTTTCTTTAACCAGTCATCTGTTCTTGGGCACTCAGTTTTCTTCCAGTTTCTGGCTATTGTAAAGAGTGCTGCAATGAACAAACAAGTGCAGATGTCACTTCGACTATACATTTTTGCCTCTCTGGGATATATTCCCAGGAGTGGTATTGCTGGGTCAAATGGGAGCTCAATTTCTAATTTTTTGAGAATCGTCCATACTGTTTTCCAGAAGGGCTGAACCAGTCGGCATTCCCACCAACAGTGAAAGAGTGTCCCTTTCTCGCCACATCCGCGCCAGCATCTGTTGCTTTTGTTCTTTTGAATGTGGGCCAGTCTCTGAGGTAGGAAATGGTATCTCATTGTGGTTTTGATCTGCATCTCCCTGATGATTAATGATGTAGAGCATTTTCTCATGTGCTTTTTTGCCGTTCGGATTTCTTCTTTGAGAAAGTTTCTGTTCATTTCATTGCCCCATTTTTTGATGGGGTTGGAGTTCAACCAGTACTTTGTATATCCTTGATACCAACCTCTTGTCAGATGTGTATTCGGCTAATATCCTTTACCATTCTGTAAACTGTCTTTGTATTTTGGTCACTGTTTCTTTTGAGGTGCAGAAACTTCTTAGTTTAAGATAGTCCCATTTATCTATCTCTGTTTTCACTTGCTCGGTCATTGGCGTGGCATCTTTGAAGATACCATTAGCTTCAATGTCATGGCTATCTGCACTTTTTTTTAATTTTTTTTTTATTAGTGAAGCACCATGGGGTACAATTGTAGATTTACAAATCTTTGTGCTTGGGTATCGGTCATACAATGATCAAATACCCATCCCTCCACCAGTGCCCATTTTCCACCACCATGGATAATATCCTCCCCATCGCCCCCACCCCACCCTGCCTCTGTGGCAGGGCATTCCCTTTTGTTCTCTCTCTCATTTTGGGTGTTGTGGTCTGCAAAAGAGGCATTGAGTGGCAAACATGTTTAGTCCATAGTCTACTTTCTACCTGCATCTCCCCTCCTGGGAGGATCCTCCAAACACCCTTTATTTGGTGCTCCCTTCTCTATCTGAACTGCCCTTTCCCCTAGAATACCCGGTTGGTCTCTAAGCTATGGAGTAATCCTCCTGGTGTTGATCTCATCTATTCTTGGGTATCAATCTCATATTTTGTTACTTTATATCCCCCAGATGAATGCAATCTTTCTATGTCTATCCCTCTCTTTCTGACTCATTTCGCTTAGCATGATACTTTTCATATTGTACCACTTGTATGTAAATTTCATGACTTCATCTTGTCTAAGAGCTACATAGTACTCCATTGTGTAGATGTACCAAAGTTTCTTTAACAAGTCGTCTGTTCTTGGGCACTCAGGTTTCTTCCAGTTTCTGGCTATTGTAAAGAGTGCTGCAATGAACAAACAAGTGCAGATGTCGCTTCAACTACACATTTTTGCCTCTCTGGGATATAATCCAAGGAGTGGTATCGCTGGGTCAAATGGGAGCTCAATTTCTAATTTTTTCCCTTTATTTTATTTTATTTTTTTTAAAGTTGTAGATTTACAATTTTTTGTGCTTTGGTTTCAATCATACAATGATCAGATACCCATCTGCACTTTTAACACACTACGCTGGCATAGATATCAACTGAAAGTGATAAATATTTCCAGATAGTAAGGCATGCACAAAATTAATGTTTCACGCAGTAACATATATTTCTCAGGGATATCTGTCAATTGGTAAGATCAGACCCCAGGTAAACTCAGCTGGGATGCATGACCCTGGCATGGAGGGAGCAGCCCCTGAGGCCTCGCTCTAGATCCTGTCTGCTGGTCCATGCTACTGCCAGCCCTCCTGGGCATACCCCAGACAGTGTGTCTGTGATTGGGTCACAAACTTCCCCTGAGCTGGGCTGAGATGCCCAGGACTTCAGGACTTCACAGACCCTGACTCTGACCATTTCCTAACCACCATGTGATAGGAGAAATGTGACTATAACCCTTTCATGTAGGATCATGTCCTTAACTGTTCTTGACAAATTGTAGGATTACAGCTCAGTAATATGAAGATACAAGCCTGCACAGAGGGGCAGGGCTACACAGAAACTCCAGAGGGGGATCTGTCCAATACTAGGATTTCACCTGAGAGAATAGAATTTTTTTTGCTGAGACCACTCTCCGCACACATGAAGGTACTGGCAGAGGGACAAAGCCACGCGGGTTCCGGAGCCGAGACCTCCAAGCCTACTCGAATTGGAGTCGAGCATCTTCCACCCAGATCCTCCAAATTCCAGTAGGCGGGGGTCACACCCACCACCTGGCCCCCTGGCGCCGTGTAATCCCATCAGCGACCAAGACTCAGAGACTATAAAATCCAGATCCCGGAACCGCGCGGCCGCAAATGCGGCCGCGCGACATCTTATCATAACTTTTTTTTATGACATCTTATTGTCTCATTACTACTTTGGACAAACTTGCAGGCTATCGAATGTAGCCTGCCCACAGGGCAGAGTCTGGCAAACTCCCTGTGGCGTACCAAATATGCCAGATACCAGTAACCATGATGGGTCTCATTCTCCTAAAATAGCTTTGAATATAATCTCAGGGCTAGGATGAAAGAGACGTTACTGGGGCCTGCTCGAGGCAATCGACGAATAACAGGATGATGAAATGAATGAAATGAATGAAAGGAGACACAGAAATTAACATTAAATATGTGAAAGTGGAAGTCTGCCATTGGAAGATCTGCAGTCCAGGAACCTGCAGTGACACCAGCCCAAACTTCCATGTGGTTCTTCCTGTACCATCTGAGATGCTCCAATGTACAATCCCACAAGAAAATATGAGTGACACCAGGTGTTCTCGAGAAAAGCCATCTTTCTCTTGGCTGTTGCTGAAGGACAGAGACAGATCTTGAGCCTTTCCCTCAGATGAAGCCTGACTCTGTGAGCCCCATTCTGTGTCTGAGACCCTGACTCTCTGGGGAGGAACTCAGGTGGGTCAGCGTCCCTGTCATCCCCTTACCCAGCACAGCTGCCTACCTCTCGGTTTTCTGACACACTCAGGATGTGGTTGTCACACTGTGTCTCTTGCACAGTAATACATGGCCGTGTCCTCAGTGCTCAGCCTGCTCTGTTCCATGTAGGCTGTGTTCTTGGACTTGTCTGCAGTGATAGTGACTCTTCCCTGGAACTTTTGTGCGTAGCTTGTATCACCATCACCAGGGTATATCCTTCCCATCCACTCAAGCCCTTGTCTCGGTCGGGGCCTGCCGCACCCAGTACATCCAGTAGCTGGTGAAGGTGTATCCGGATGCCTTGCAGGAGATCTTCACTGATGTCCCAGGCTTTCCCACCTCAGCCCCTGACTGCACCAGCTGTATCTGGGAGTTCACACCTGTGGACAGCAGACAGGAGTGGGTGGACTCCACTTGACTGGCCCCTTTCCCTCAGCCCAAGGCATGGGGACACTTACCTGAAGCCACTGCCACCGGGAAGAGAATTCTCCAGGTCCAGTCCATGATGGGGACTGTGCACTCAGGGGCTTTTGAAGGTGTGGGTGTGCCTGCTGTGTGATGTTTTTGGGTCACAGACACATCTCTATTTAACTTAGTGTCCCTAGTGTAATTTGCATATGCATGAGGAGGGAGAACTCATAGCTGAAGCCTGGTCCAACCTGAGAAGGGGCTGGTGGAATCCACTGGGTCCATCCTCAATGGGAGTGAATAGGTCCACGTTCTGATCCTTGTTTGAGGAGATGAGACCCTGCCCTGTCCCAGGACTCTGCTCACACAGAGCTCCTCCTCCGGAGGGCCAAGCACTTCCAGGACCTTCCCCTCAGTGCCCCCCACATCTGTATGCCTGGACACATCTGGGCACACCTGGGCTTTGAGGTTATTTCTGGGATCCCGGAACTCCCCAAGGGATACTACAATGAGACTAGAAAACCATCCCAATGCTCAAGAGGTTTCCATTGGAGATATAAAGATTTCCAGAAGCACCCCCTGCATACATGTTTTACTGCCTTGTCAATATCATAAATGTTCCTCCCCAAACGATAAGTATTCACAATTTGACCTTCTGTCTCCTATACTTACTTTAGTTTTGCTATTTTTGTGAAAACAAACTTTAGTTTTATTGAAAAAGGAAATTCTGTTTCTGAGGAGATTCCTGCATCTCTGCACTCATTTCTGCCACCTTTGCAGCCCTCAAGCTTGTAACTCTGTGTTCTTGGGATTTGGTGCCCCCTGTAGTCTGGTCCCCACCTGCACTTAGAACCTTTGTGCTCTCAGAAGCATTAACAGTTTGGTGTCTCTTCTGTAGGATTGAATACTGGGACTTCATTTCAGAAGTCTTGTTCACATACCATATTCTCTTATGAGCCTTTTGTTTTGGTTTTGAGTCACACTTTGCAGGTTTGAGGGCTTACTCCTGGCTCTGTGCTCAGGAATCCCTCAGGTAGTTGGATCCTAGTAAAATAATGGTAAATCAAATAGTTATATATATACGGTAAAGGTAAAGGTAAAGGCCCTCCCGTTGATCGTCGATTTGCTCGAGCGGGCCCAGTAACGTCTCCATTGGAGACTTTGTTGTTACTCTGTTTGGCATATCAAATACTCTTGGTAGCTTGCCGGGCTCTCCGAGAGGGGCGGAGGAATCGAACTCGGGTCGGCCATGTTGGCCGCTTGTAAGGCAAACGCCCTTCCGCTGTGCTATCGCTCCAATAATAATAAATAATTTACTCAAATAAAAATAGATAAAACCATCAAACTAGAAGAGGATTTAAGTCTTTAAGTAAAGACTTTAATATAAATACAAAATTATATTAAATTTGCTAAATTAATGAAAAATATTTAAAAACCAGGCATGAGTCTAACACAGCTGCCAACAACTTTATTACATAGCAGTATCTTTGGCACAAATATAAGTAAATTAGGATAAAATTAATAAAGCTTTATGCACATATGACTTGAACTCTGACTTTTTCAGTGATATAGAATAGTATTATTTAAAGAAATTTACGTAGAGAAACGCACGGGGAGAGAAAGAGAGAGCCGAGTTCATGAGATCACATGGACTTGTCCAAATGCGAAAAATCCTTGAGTTCTTATTTCTGGTCAAACATGATAGAAGTCTGGAAAACATCTTTCCACCAAGCACACGTGAAAACCTGAACAAGAGAAAATCAGAGATTCACTTTCTGTCTCTCTGTGAATGCAAGGTAGAAAGAGATGGAGAGAGAAGTAAAATAGTATCATCTAAAGAAATTTACTTAGGGAACTTTAAGGAGGGTGAGAGAGAGAGAGGGAGGGAGGGAGGGAGGGAGGGAGGGAGAGACAGAGAGAGAGAGACAGAGAGAGAGAGAGAGAGAAAGAGAGAGCACAGGATTGTGACAGAAAGGACAGTCCAAACACAGAATCTGGTCATCATCACCTGAGCCATCTTTCTCCTTTGTTGATCCCTAGGATTCTATATCCCTCCATCTATGTGTTGCAATACAGACACTGAAAAGTTATCATGTATATCCTTTTTCATACTTTCAAAACTCAGTTCTTGTTCAGAGTGATCACATCTAACTATCACTGTCATACTCCCCCTCATACACTTGTAGCAAGCTTAAAATTATTGACCTGTCTTTCCAGCCCCTGTGTTTCCTGGCATTGAATATTAATCTCATACAAAAGTTTAAATCCCACAGAACGATGAAATTATTCTATATCTATCCCTCTCCTTCTGACACATTTCACTCACCCAGATACTCTCCATTTCCCTCCATTTATAAGAAAATTTCATGATATCATTTTTCCTGGTAGCTGAGTAGTATTCCACTGTGTAGATGTACTATATTCCATCCAGTCATCTATTCTCAGATACTCTGGTTGTGTAAGATTTGGGTATTGTGAATACAATATTGTGATACAGTAAACATGGACTTGTCTTGTCTTGTCCTCCCTTTGTTCATCAATTTGCTCGAGCAGGCCCAGTAATGTCTCCATTGTGAGACTTCTTCTTACTGTGTTTGGCATATTGAATACTCTCAGTAGCTTGCCAGGCTCTCCAAGAGGGTCGGAGGAAATGAACCCAGCTCAGCCAGGCTGGCTTATGTGCAAGGCAAATGCCCTACCGCTGTGCTATCACTCTAGCCCATAATTTACCAAAAAAAAAAAAAGCCATCTCTGAATCCTCAAGAATTTCCAGCATGGTACCACACAGTAGATACTGTAGGTATTTTAGTATCATTAGCAGCAGCACACAGTTGGCGCTTTATTACTGGGTCGGGGGGAGGCGCATGGCACTTGCACAGAGATGTGTGTATGCGTGTGAGATTTTGGGGTATATGCCTGGTAGTGCTCAGGGGGGGCTCACTCCTGGCTCAGCTTGGGGAACCATATGGGTGCCGGTGATCGAGGCTCCAGCTAAGCGGGTTTGTTTTACAGGGTTAGTGGGAGATGAGAGAAGCTACAGCAGTGATGGTGGGAAATATTTAGGCTTTGGCCTAGGAGCTGTGAACCACAGGGGTCGTCCTCCAAAGCAAGTGAAGAGATCTCCAAGGAACACATCCCGGGCGGGTGCCCAGGGGCACAGGAAACAAACCCGGTGGCGTTTCAGACTCCACCCCTCGACGTGGATGTGCGAATATATTTCTAAATTAGTGTTTTGGGTCCATTGGGGTCAAGAGTGAAAATTTTGTGTCATATGGAAGATCAGTTCTTAGTATATTGATTAGTACCCACGTTGCTTTGAAAGAGGTCAACCCTTTGATATTCCCAACTGCAGAGGATGAGGATTGCATTTCCTCTACATCTTTGCTAATATAGAATATTTTGGTTCTTTGTGATATTTGCCCTCCGACCTGGGTGAGGTGATATCTCATAATTGTTTTAATTTTCTTTTCTCTGACAAGTGATGAGGAGAATTTGTTCCTACAGTTCTCTGCCTCAAAGTCTCCTTTAAGGATGTATCTATTTCAAACCCCCATTTTAGGTGGGGTTTATTTTTTTGTTAATTAATATAAGTGCTTTGTATATGTTTTATTAATTCTACATCATATGAGAGGTGGACAAATATTTTCCCCAGTTTTTTACTTCTCTTTTGATTCTGTTCATCATTTCACTTGCATTGATTGTGTCATTTAAGACAAATAAATACTGGCAACTCAAAGCATGAAATGGGTGAAAACTTTGGCTCTACCTTGAACCCAGAATTATTAGTTTATGGGAGGGAAATTGAAAAAAGAAGGCAAAGAACTATGTATTTGAACATAGCTGAAAGTAACTGCTTGTTTGCAACACAAAAGTTTGTCATGGGCTGACCACAATCACAAACACAAAGTCAACTTCAATGTTGAGTGCAGAAATAGCCGAGAGAGTCAGTGAGTCCTCAGGTGGAATTATGATCAATGTGACTGAATCATTGCAGGTTCAGAGTCGGGACACACCTCACTTGTCTTCACAGCTCAGGGCCTCACTCAGCCTCTGTGCACACAGCAGGTCCTAGGATGTGGGTCCTCCTTCCACAAGCACCAGGTGAAACATAATCTACTCTGGACTCACTCCCCACTAACTACTCATTGAGACACCATGGTACAGAACTTCCTCCTCAGACTAAGATGAGCCTCAGGTACCTTATGTGTCTTCTGGAAACCCAAAATAATTAACGAATGGAGATGATCATAGTCGTGTTCACGGCAGCACCAAATACAGTAGCCAAAATACACACAAAAAACACAGCCAAAGCATTCAGTTCTGTCTGTGTCTCCTCATTCAGTCATTGATTCTGTTATTTCTCTCCTTCAGTTCTGTTTGGAGGACAGTAATCATTGTTCCCTTCCTTCTATCCCTGAGATTCCTGAGTCTCCCTGTCAGTGTTTTCCTCAGGTCAGAGAGCACTGAGAGGATTGTTGCTCTCGGCGCACCCACAGAGCAATCAGATGTTCTGATGCCCTTACCTGGATTCAGTCCACATCCCTTAAACAATCACTTGGTCACTTGACATCCTATTGCTCATCAATTTGCTAGAGTTGGTGCCAGTAATGTCTTCATTCGTACCTATCACGTGCTAGGGATGTCTGCTTGTTCTAGGAACACGAAGAGCCTCAAACCGATCTTTCAGGGTCTTGACAAGGAAATCTGACCATCTCATAGGTGAGTGGCCACGCGATCATTTGATATCCCGTGGAATCCAGTCGGTAACAGCTCTAGTCCAGTGGTCATCTCCAAATCTCATTACGTGTACAGCCCATCTGATTTTGGACACCTTGGCAAACGAGACAGTGTCCCTGATTCTTGACCGTCAATGGACATTGGAACTCAGGATTCTTTCTCTCATTTGAGTGAAGCGTGATACTCCAAGCATAGCTCTTTCGATTCCTCTTTGGGAGACCCGAATAGCATTCTCATTCTGTTTTAAATTTGTCTTTCTTTGTTTTGGCAGCCTAGTTTGGCCTTGAGATTTTATCAGCCTCTCCTTCCTCATCCTTCTTAATGCTGCCGTATTGGTGGCTCCAGGGTGAGGGGAATGAGACCCATTGTATTTCCTGGTTTTGGCATATTGAATATGCCACGGATAGCTTGCCAGGCTCTGCCGTGTGGGAGGGATACTCTCAGTAGCTTGCCATGCTCTCGGAGAAGAATAGAGGCTTTTAGGGCGGCCTCTAATCGCCCTTGTAAGTGTTCCCATGGTTCAAACCATATTTGAACCCTATCAAATATGGTGTGGAAATCCTGGAAGATGGGTATTAAGTGTCTTATGATGTGATTGTTATTCCAATAAAGAATAGAATCATATTTTCATTGTCCCGGTGCTCTGTGGGAGCTAAGGGTGTAAGTGCCTGGTGGTCTACGCATGGACTGGGTGAAGTTCCTCACTCTATTCAGCTAGCGCTGTGACTCTAATGACTTCTGGCAGCCACAAAGCCTGCGGTGTTTTCTTAGTGGGCCTGGGAGGGCAGAGGCCGGTTTGCAAGAATAACTGTGGGTTCTGGTACTGACGGGACCTCACTGAGAACTCTTGACATCCCCTGGAGAACAGACTTCCAATAATATCATGAAGCTATAGAAATGAACCCCGAGTTTCAGGAATATAAACTCTCAGTCCAGCTTCATAGAATTGAGAGCCCAGAATAAATCCTTAGATCTATTACAGTGAATCTTTTGGAAAAGATTCCATCCTATGGAGTGAAGCAAGGAAAATCTCTTCAACAAATGGTGTTGGGAAAACAACACCACATATTAAAACAATAATATAAGATAGAATTGAATTCATATCTCACACTAGATACAGAATTTAGTTAAAAGAGGACTTATTGTCCAGCTTTGACAGCAGAATCCTTAAAACACAGAGAGTAAAATAAAAACCTCTATGCTCTCTCTATGACACTGATCTTAGAGAGCTCATCTATAGTTTTACTTAAATAGCAGAGAGAAAAGAAACTAAAATAAATAACTGGGACTAAATCAATTAAAAGATTTTAAAGGCCATGTAAATGACATTAAAATTAAGGTACCCTACTGACTGGGAGTAACATGTACCCACCAAACATCAGAGCCAACCTAATACCTCAGATATTCATAGCACCAAGCTCAACATCCGAAAAAATCACCCCCCATAAAAGGGTTTGGAAAATAAACAAATACTTTCCAAAGCAACATTTCTATGCCCTGTAGGCATCTGAGAAAGTGTTGATGAACACTTAGTATCAGTGACATATTAATACAAAGGATAAAGAAGATCATCTCTTCTCAGTGAGAGTGGCTTATATCAAATATACTGGAAACAACCATTGTTGGAACATTGTCAAAGGGAATACTGTTTCTGTGTTTGTGAAAATTTATCGATGGAAAACACTATGAGATTTATCTAAAAAGTGAAAATAGAATTTTCACATTAAAAGTGATCCTATTTTTGATACCTTCACGCAAGCTTGAAAACATTAATTTGAGAAGATCTATGTCAACATATGTTCATTGCAACATTTAGTATAGTGGCCAGGGCAGGAAATAATCTTAATGCTTAATAAGAGTTTCATGGATAAAAAAGAGTTTTATGCATAAGAAGTTGTGGTGTATATACACAATGGGATACTGTGCAGTTATAATTAACGACAAAATATCATTGTTTTCTGCACAATGGATGGAAGTAGAGAATATCAGATTAAATTAAGTCAAAGTAAGAAGAACAAACTCAGAAAATCTTGTTTAATTATGGTACACAGAGAACAGAGTGTCAGGATGAACAGGATACAATGATAACATCTAATATTTAAGATGCATCCTAAACATCCTATGGGGTTCTTGAAAGGAAGCAGGTGGGGACTCAAATCACTGGGAAGAAGAGGCTGAGAACAAGGACCATGGCAAAGTGTGGGGGTCCGTGGGAATTTGGTGCTGGGAGAAGCTCAGGGAGTTTGGGACCCACCAGCATCAACGCTCAGACTATTTCCTCACTAAAAATAACAAAACTAAAAGGGGGAAAACACTCATTTGTTTAAAGGTATTTATTTAAGAAGGAAAATCAAACATACCTCATAAAAACACATGAGTCTCCAGTAGACAATGAGATAGAGAATAAACAATTTTGAACTAGAAGAGAAAGTAGTGAATAAAACTTATATATGTGGATAATGTATTTTTTTCTTTTGGGGGGGCTGGAGCAATAATACAGAGGTAGGGTGTTTGCCTTACACTTGGACAACATGGCGGACCTGAGTTCAATTCCTCCACCCCTCTCCGAGACCCCAGCAAGCTACCGAGAGTATCTCGCCCACATGGCAAAGCCTGGCAAGTTACCCGTGACTTATTCGATATGCAAAACACAGTAACAATAAGTCTCACAATGGAGACGTGACTGGGCATGCTCGAGCAAATTGATGAGCAACGGGAGTACAGTGCTACAGTGCTTTTTGGGTCACACTGTGTGATGCACCAAGGAATTACATCCGGAAGGGCTCAGGAGACCATTTGGGATGCTGGGTAGGGCGTTTGCTTTGCACAGAGGCGACCTGGGTTTGATTCCTCTGGCCCTCTCGAAGAGCATGGCAAGATACCAAGAGTATCTTGCCCGCACCACAAAGCCTGGCAAGCTACCCGCGATGTATTCAATATGCCAAAACAGTAACAACAAGTCTCACAATTTGTTGTGAGATGTTACTGGTGCCCGCTTGAGCAACACGATGAACAACAGGACGACAGTGTTACAGAGCTATTGTATTCTTTAAATATATTTCAATGAAAAAGAAAAAAAGTGACCCCTTAAAACCCCTCTCCTTCTGCCAGGAGTTCCGGGAGAGAGAGACTCCTGGTGGTCAAATGCACCCCTGCATATCCCTATCTCCCTCAGCAGGTTTGTGTCTGGGCTCACAGGGACTTGCCCTCACTGTATGTCTTGCATAATAAAACACGACTGTGTCCTCAGTTATTGAGTTTCTCACTTTCAGGAAAACTTGGTTCTTGGAGATGTCCCTGGAGATGCTGAGTCGGGACTGAAGACTTGGCTTATAGTATGTGTTTCCACTAGTCCATATAGCACTAATCCAATCCAGCCCCTTTCCAGGGGCCTGGCGAATCCAGCTTACATCATAGATAGTTAGAGAGAATCCAGAGACCAAGCATGTGAGGGACAATGCCTGCAAGGGCGTCACTAGCTTGGTCCTGACTCCTGCAGCTATACCTGGGAGAGGACACCTGGGAACAGAGACCTACAGTGAGTCACGGGCCCAGACGTCCCAGGCCCACCTTGGAGCCATTGTGCAGAGGATACTCACATCTGGGAGCTGCCACCAGAAAGAGGAGGAAAAGGCACTAATGTACGTTCCTGCCCATGAGGGCCATGATCTCAGACACTGTGTCTGGGGGAGAGAGAGCCCGAGTTAAGCTGAGTGTGAACGTGGTTTTAGTCTTGGGTCCCAAGTACAATTTGCATGCGAGAGCCTCTGCAGAGAAAGGGGGAACCGGGGAAGGCTGGCGTGTGAGCTCCCTGGTTGGAGGTGCTGACTGTGGCTCAGAGCACTCAGGCCTATCCCTGGGGCCGTGTGAGAGCCGGGCCTCTTCCTCCAGCACAGGAAACGTACTGAGGAGCTCTCAGGAAACAGAAATTGCTCAGGAGGAATGTGTAGCTGGGGAGGAGAGTTCCTGTGTCTCAGGTCCTTGATGACCAAACCCAGCTCCCCCAGGGACTCTACCCTGTAGACAGGTCACTGTCCCTCCAAATCCCTGTGAAGTGGCTCCTGTTCTACTGTATATGGAAGTCCTGGCATGTGTACACAGTATAATTGTCACAGTAAATTCTGACTTGTACTGTTCCAATTTATGATTAATTAATTTTCAGTCTACTTACTCTCTCAACTTGCATAAATATTTCTTCACGAGGGGCAGCTTCACTCATTATCTACAATGGTTTTTAGAGTGGATTCATTGGGACAATGATTCGTTGTATATGCATCAACATCCAATTATGATGAAGGAGAAATTGACAAGTTCTACATGGAGCTGGAGAAGTTCTATAAAGAAGATCGCACCTTCTATAAGATCATTGTCTTGTGCATAAAGATGATTTTAATGCTAAGATAAGACAGAGAAAATCAGTCGAAGAACTCCACATAGGGACCCATGGCCTAGAATGGAACGAACAGGGTGAGAAACTGTCTGCTTTCATCATGTCGACCAAGACCATCCATGGTAACTCACAATTCCAGAAGGCCGAATCTAAACGTTGGACATGGGAGTCTCCCAGTGGACGGTTCCACAACGAAATTGACCACATCATATTCAATCAACGGTTTTGCCTGACTGATGCCACTGTTGTCCCAAAATTCCAAAGTGGATCAGACCACCGTCTCCTTCATGCAAAATCAGAAATTTTTTATTTGCTCTTCACAGAGCGGGGAGAGAGGGATGCAAAGTTTAAAAAGAGAATGATCACCAACTGGGAGCTCTTTGGCACTATTGTGGCAACATGGGAAGATGCTATCCTAGACAACATTGATGAGGAATACAATCGACTGGTTCAGCACCTCAATGATTGTGCGAAGAACTCTGAGAAATAGATAGTCAGAAAAAGACGACTGTCTTTGAAAACTCTCGAGCTCATTCGCCAACGTGGTTTGGTGCAAGCCCCAGGCAATCGCAAGCGAACATCTGAGTTCGCAAAACAGTGCAGAGAAGCGATAATGAAAGACCTCAAAGAGAGAAGAGCAGCAGTGCTCGCAGATGTGGGAGAAGCCTGGAAAAGCATTCGCAACGCCCACCTGTCCTTTGCCAACTACAAGACCAAGATGACTGCCCTCCTACATCCTGATGGATCTATCACATCTTCCAGAAGGGCAAAGGAGAAGATTATTCATGACTTCTACTCAGATCTCTTCGATAGCCAAACACACGAACCACTGTTTCCCTTAATATGTTTAAGATTTAGATAGATTAAGAGCAGGATTGGGATATTCATACAGCTGTGGCCATAGGGTGATCACACAATCAGCAATCACATTTAAAGCATGACACAGTGATGGTAATTTCCTACTCTATTCTTGCATGGAGCACAGCCCTGAGATTTTTCTAATCTTGCCTGCCTTAGAATCCCTTTAGAGAGTCCCAGAATACTCAGGGGACCACCATCAACTTTGGGCTCATTATTAAGGGGACAGTGTCCACTGGATGTGTGGAGGTGTTGGAGTTCTCCTTGGCACAGCCCCTTGGCCACTAGAGGACATTGGACCTTAGAGAGTTTCTCAAACCTCATCTTCTTTGACATTTCTAATAATAATAATGTAGATTAATGGGTCTTGATTTGCTTATAAACCAGTGGGAAAGAGACATCTCTGGTGTCCGCAAAACTTCAAACTTGCCTCTGCCTTGGAGCATCAAGGCCAGTGCTCCAGAAGCTTCTTCAAGGCATAACAATCCCCTGCTTCTCTCTGCCACCTGCTTCTTAGTGCACACAGGCATTCTTCCTCAGCCTCTATGGACCCACAGCTCTCCTAATAATCTGTCATATGACTGAGGGTCAATGACCCATGTGGGCGACTATGTCTCAGCCAAGCTGCACTCATAAACCTTTGAGCATCTACTGATCAAGACAGACGGACCAACTCCTTGTTCCCAGATTCCGTGTACTTATGAGATAACTACGTGCAGGGAGATGGGGGTCCAAGCATTTGAGCAATGTCCTCTGCAAGGGGGATGTTTCCCCAGTCCCACGGAGACTTCAAACTTCATGATGAAACCTCATCAGGGAAGACAGGACATGGATCAGACTATCTGGGATTTTTGAACTCAACACCTTTAAGAGGAGAGGATTTTCCTGAGACTCTAGAAAGGGCAGAAAACGTGCCCACACTGTCAGCCAAAACATTTCCTTTCTTTCTGTCATTTCGCATGCTAGCTCAGGGTCCCCTGCCTAGATGTTGAACACAGGAGCCTGTGTGCCTTGGGCTTCCCCAAAACAGGAAACTGAATGTCTTCTCCAGGGACTGAGTGAGGGGAACTGGAGGTTCCTGTTTGTCCCAGGACACAGAAAGATGACTACACATTGGTCAGGCGAGGAGACTCCCCCACACCTCTGCTCACCAGGGAGCACTTCCTGTCCCAGTGCCCTGTCTGTGTGCAGGTTGGAAAACCATTCTGAGCCCCTGGCACTTGGTGCAGGGCCTGAGAGATTGAAACAAGTTCAAATCTTGGAGTTCAGGGAATAAGATGTTGTGAGGATTCAGAAATTGAAGTCAGGGTTAAAGCTCCTTCCCCCAAAACTCAACTGTGTGGATCAGTTCTCCTATTGTGCTGCTCTTAGCCATTGTTGCTACCTTGTTGTGTATCTTTTAAGCCCATATTATGAGACAGATGATTCTTTATCTCTCCCTTTCCTGCTGTCTGGTTCACTCAGTATGATATCCTCTAGTTTTTTCTATGTTTCAGAAAGTTGAGTGATTTTTCAACTTAGTAAGCACGGTAAGGCCCACAGAGGGTAGACAGGATTAGGACTCTTTCTAGGTGTTTCTCATGTATGTAAATTTATGAGTAAAATGTCTTCAGAGAAATGCCACAGACTTTCTGGATTCAGTTGGAGGTGTGTAATACTAGGAGAGTTGTAAAAAATCTCCGAGGGTGGCAAGGGGGGGGGCGACCATCTTCCCATGGCCGTCCAGGATTCTGGGGGGCCTTGGCCCCTCTCCCAGCCCAGGCCATGGGGCAGACCGTGGATGAAGCGAGGGCCAAGCTGATTGATTGATCAGATGTTGTGTATTCCATTCTCTTCCCCGTTCACTCCTGTCTCTCTCCATCTCTCCTGGGCCCCAATCTGGAACCCCCATTCCTTCTCGCTCTGCTCTGTCTCTGATCGCCCAGCCCACTCTTACAGTCTAGTTAAATCCCCAAACCATGCGGGGTTGGACTTCCACATAGGTGTGGTCACACTCAATAGGGTTAAAGTTCTCTCCCTCAGGGGATGCTGCTTCTAGGACAGGGTCTCTTTCAGCAGGAATCCCAAGGGTGTGTTTCTTCTCTCGATGGCAAACAAACATAGAAGCATTCATAATGTTAATCATTTTGTATGGACACAGTAAGAGATGCATTAAGCTTATAGAATTGCTCTCCTGGAGTCATCCCAATCTCAAACTACAGTGCTCAGACCAGATTAGTCTTTCAAATCCCTAGCAGGGTTCTAGATTCATCATTACTTTTGGATCATGACAGCATTTGTCCATGATTAAACTCTTAACTTATAGTTAAGAATTATGGCACTGGGGCTGGAGCAATAGCACAGCAGGTATGGCGTTTACCTTGCACACGGCTGACCCAGGTTTGATTCCCAGCATCCCATATGGTCCTCCGAGCACTGTCAGTAGTGATTCCTGAGTGCAGAGCCAGGAGTAACCCCTGAGCATCGACTGAGTATGACCCAAAAAGGAAAAAAAAAAGAATTATGGCACTTTGGCCAGGCCCATCTCGATGCCAGGTTAGCACATAGCTTACCACTTGTCCTGATTCCATCCAGTTCCTTGTTGGGACCCTGCTTTTGGGGGTGCTAGTAAGTGAGTGTAACTGAGGCCTAAGGTGAGAAAGCAGATGCTCGGGAATGAATGATATTCGAAGCCAATTAAATCCAATGTTAGAAAAGTGTCAAATTAATTGTCTTCTTCTGTCTATACAAAAGGAGATTGCTTTAAAGTAAACTATTCAAAAGACATAACGAGGGGAGAAAGGCATTATTAACTTAAAATACAGGTTCAGTGTCCTAGAAGGATCTGACCTTACAAATTAACAGAGTCTGATTAGTGGGAAAAGATGATTAACTGATTGGAGAAGAGAGCATAGAGAAATGATTACAGATAAACAAAGAAATGGGAGTGACTCTTGAGCATTATGATGGGTGTGTCCCAATAAACCTAAGCACCTTGTGGCAAGGGAGAAAGGGCAAAGCAATGTTATCATACAGAGAGTGGTTGATGATTGGAGAACGTGGCATTCCCAGTGTCACTTGGAGTTGTCACTACCCACAGAGGACAGTGGGGAGACTGAGTGTAGTCTGACACTCCAGAATTGTAGGTGGCAGTTCAGTCACCAAGAAGCCCCATCTAGGCACCTGCTCTGTTCAGAGGTCTGAAGGGTACATTGAGAACAATCCTGGAGGTCTGATTTCTGGACTGCCCTGTCCCCATAAACTGTCTGCAGCTTTCTGCTCTACCACACTGACAATCCAGGCTGACCCTCAGTTCGGGCCCCTGCTTCTGTGCTCTGCATTGACCTCGGTCGGAACTTTCGCCCATATTGTGCTCTTTGTGTCTTAAGGAATTGAAGGCCATCCTGATTTGTATGTGTTCAATGTTCTTCTACGGGAGGGAATAAAAATACTCTCATATCAGATATGAGCATTTTTTCTTGTCATTGGGAAGGGTTTGCTCATTTTTTGTATATTGACCATTTTGATAAATTTGTAAGTTTTTAAAGTACAGGTATGAATTTTGAATTCTGCATAAGAAGTAAAGGTCATAATCCAATTATGGAATTATGGAAGCACGTATATTTCCAGTAATACTATGGTCTACATGAATCATAGCCTCTCACATTGTCAAGTTTTCTGAGGCTTCCCTGTGGACACTGATAGGATATATATATATATATATATGCATATATACATATTTCTATTTTACACTCATATAGTCTATACATTTGTGCATGGATATATGATCATGTATATTATGTTCTCAATATCAAGTAAGAGAAAGTGATACATTGTATTACTTTTTCCCAGATTGCAAGGCATGCACAAAATTAATGCCTCAATCTATCACTGTCACGGTATCACTGGTATCCCATTGTTCATCTGTTTGCTCGAGCGGGGGCCAGTAACGTCTCCATTTGTTCCAGCCCTGAGATTTTAGCAGTATCTCCTTACGTGTCCTTCCCATATTGGAGGCTCTTTCAGGGTCAGGGGAATAAGACCCATTATTGTTACTGTTTTTGGCATATCGAATACACCACGGGGAGCTTGCCGGGATCTGCCATGCTATGTCTCACTCGATACCATATATTACCCAGGAATATTGGTCATTTGGTGAGGTTACACGCCAGGTAAGCTCAGCTGGGATGCATGACCCTGTGGTGGAGGGAGCAGCTCCTGAGGCCTCGCTCTAGATCCTGTCTGCTGGTCCATGCTACTGCCAGTTCTCCTGGACACACCCCAGACAGTGTGTCTGTGCTTGGGTCATGACCATCCCCTGAGCTGGACTGAGATGCACCCAACATCAGGCCTTCACAGACCCGGAAACTGACCATTTCCTTACCACCACGTGATAGAAGAAATGTGGCCCTGATCCCTTTCATAGAGGGTCATCTCCTCCACTGTCTCTTGTCCAATGGCAGGAGTGCAGCACAGGAGTATAGAGATATGAAGATGTACAAAGGGGCAGGGCTGCACAGAAACTCCAGAATGGGGTCTGGCCACCACAAGGAATTCATCTCAGAGAAAAGGATTTCTTGCAGAGAAAGAATTTCAAACAAAATGTGAAACATTGGGGTTCTGCCATGGATAAACCTAAAGTTCAGAAACCTGAACCCAGCCCAAAGTTCCATGTGGTACTTCATGTATCATCTGGGGTGCTCCACACAAAATCCTAGACAAAAATATGAATAACACCGGGTGTTCTAGAGAGAGGCCATCTTCCTCTTGGCTGTTGCTGAAAGACAGAGAGACCCTAAGCCTTTCCCTCAGATGAAACCTGGCCCTGTGAGCCCCATTCTGTGTCTCTGACCCTGACTCCATTGGGAGGAAGTCAGGAGGATCAGCGTCCCTGTCATCTCCTCACCCGGCACAGCTGCCTCCCCCTCAGTTTTCTGACACATTCAGGATGTGGTTGTCACACTGTGTCTCTCGCACAGTAATACACAGCCGTGTCCTCAGTGCTCAGCCTGCTCAGTTCCATGTAGGCTGTGTCCTTGGACTTGTCTGCAGTGAAGGTGAGTCTGCCCTGGAACTTCTGTGCATACTTTATATCACCATTACCAGGGTATATCCATCCCATCCACTCGAGCCCTTGTCCTGGGGTCTGCCGCACCCAGTGCATATAGTTGCTGGTGAAGGTGTATCCAGATGCCTTGCAGGAGATCTTCACTGATGTCCCAGGTTTTCCCACCTCAGCCCCAGACTGCAACAGCTGCACCTGGGAATTCACACCTGTGGACAGCAGACAGGAATGGGTGGACTGCACTTGACTGGCCCCATACCCTCAGCCCATGGCATGGGGACACTTACCTGAAGCCACTGCCACCAGGAAGAGAATTCTCCAGGTCCAGTCCATGGTGGGGACCGTGCACTCAGGGGCTTCTGAAGGTGTGGGTGTGCCTGCTGTGTGAGGTTGTCAGGACACAGACACATCTGTATTTAACTCATTGTCTCTCGCATAATTTGCATATTCATGATGAGGGAGAACTCATAGCTGAAGGCCTGGTCCAACTTGAGAAGGGGCTGGTGGAAGACACTCGTTCCATTCCCAAGGGGAGTGAAGAGGTCCACGTTCTGACCCTTGTTTGAGGAGATGAGACCCTGTCTAGTCCCAGGACTCTGCACACAGAGCTCCCCCTCTGGAGGGCCAAGCCCTTTCAGGACCTTCCTCTCAGGGGTCCACATATGTATGGCCAGGACACATCTGGGCACTCTGGGGCTCTGAGGTTATTTCTGGGATCCTGTAACTCCCCAAGGCATACTACAGTGAGACTACAAAACCATTTTAATGCCCCAGAGATTTCCATTGGGAATATTAAGAAGTCCAGAAATGCCCCCTGCATACAGGTTTTACTGCTGTTGGCCAGCGCTGTGGTCTTGCTGTGGGTACTGCTCTTGCGACCCTGCGGGCGGGCGGTCCAGGCCCAGTCCCGGCCACCCTCACCTCAGTCCTCTCCATGGCCTCTGCGCATCTCCCCGCCCGGAGGATGTTCCGGCCCTGCTTGACCCAGAGGTACCGGCGGCCCATTCAGCTCCGCCGCGTCCTTCCCACCCACCCGCACCAACCGCCTGGGCCTGGGGCTTACAAATGATGAATACGCTAAAATAGTTAAGTTTTATTGGACACATGACTTGAACTTTGACTTTTTCAGTGATGCATAAGAATATTCTTTAACGAGATTTACTTAGAGAAATGCAAGGGGGGGGAGAGAGAGAGAGAGAGGGAGGGAGAGAGAGAGAGAGAGAGAGAGAGAGAGAGAGAGAGATGTAGGGGAAAGAGTAGTAGCGGGGAGCAGCCAGTACCTGGCGCAGGAGCCCTGGACGGTTCTGGAACCACAGTTCCTGCTTCCTGCCCTCGGAGCTGTTTCCAGGTCAGGTGGCAAAGGTCGGGCAGCCCCCTCTGACCGATCCTGTCTGGGCCCTACGACCCCCGACAGCCTGAGTCAGGCGCAGCCGGGGGACGTGTCAGCAGGAGCCGGTGTCCTCTTGGGCCTGTCCCGGGGCTCCCTGTGTCCACCCCAGACTGCGGGGGCCGCGTGGGCAGCGCTGCTCATGGCCTCCCCCCTGCCGAGCTGGACCCAGATCCTCGTCTGATTCAGGCTCAACCCGAGGTGCTCCTCGGGGCCCCGACGCTCTGGGTCCTTCTCCCTGTCACCCCAATACTGTGTCCCTCCGACCCGATGGGAATGTCCTCAGGGGTGTCCGGAGGTCACTGTCCCACCTCCGCGCAGGTATCCCGCGCATGGGGGGTCCCCCTGGTCAGCCCCAAGACCCCAGACGCTCAGCGGCGCGTGGGCTGTGCTGAGATGTGTCCAGTCAGGGGGATGCTGCCCGGCCACTGCTGTGCTTCCTCATCAGGGTGGTCTGTCCTCTCCCCGAACTGGATCAGGGCTGAGTCCTCAAGTGCACAGAGACACCGGTGGAGGGGACTAGGATGCCTCAGAGACCCTCTCAGACGCCCAGAGTCCTCCTCAGCTCACAGGGCGCCTGCTGCGCCTGGGGATGCTTCCCTGTGAGGGGAAAAGGGGCGTGGGCTCCCCCTGAGAGCCCTGGTCCCCTCAGTCCGGGACAGGAGACCTTCACCGAGGGCCATTCTCAGTGGAAGACAAACATATAAGCCTGTACCAGTGTGGGTTCATGTAGGAGGTTTGTGGGGAGGGTCTTTGGGGTAGGTAGGAGGGTGGTAATTTTGTGACCTGTTCTCAGGGAACACATTTGTCTGTATTAACTCAGTGTACCTGTTTGATGTGGATATTCATGAGGAGGAATCAGAGCTGAAGACCTGTCCCAAGCTGAGGGAGATCAGGTGGGTGACGCAGGGTTCAGTGCTCACCGAGTGAGGAGTGTCCAAGTCCATGACGGTGCTTATTTGTGAGCCTGGCCCCTGCCTTGTCCCTGAACTCTGAGCAGACAGAGCTCCTCCCCTGAGGGACAGACCTGCCAGGCCACTCCCCTCAGGTGACCCACCTCTGAGGAGCAGAGAAACCACGAGTCCTGACCTAGGGGTTATATCAGAGTTTGGATACCGCCATGCCCCGTGTGTGAGAGTTAGAACTGCCCCAATAGGAATCATTTCTATCAGTAAATTAATCGTGTCACCAAGCTCTGTAAGCTTGTAGAGCCCCAAGCAGTACTTGAAATTGTCTTTGAATTATTGTCATAATTTTTGTTGTTGTTTTTGTTTCATTTTCCCAATATCAGGTATTTATGAAGACTTGAGCCTGCCATGCACAAAGTCCCTGGGATAATTTCATTTTTTTAAATTGAATCAGGGAAACCCAGGACCTGAGGTAACACCCACCCACCCTACTGTGCCTGCTGCTGGGCTGCAGCCTTTGTGGGGACCTGAGCATACCCTGCTGCTGTCTCCTTCCATTATTTCAGTGACGAATTGCCTTGGAATATCTGGATCTGGAGGCTCCTTGAAGGGACAGTGAACCAGGTCACTGTTTACACCTCATTCCTCTGTGGGTCCCTCAGCGCGCCTCTGCTCTTAGCACCCAGAAATCATATCCCTTCCTGCTCCTGGGGCTGAACGCGTGTGTAGTCCTCAATTGGGGCGACCCCTACTGGGGACTCTCTGGGACCTGTAGGACTGCACATATTCCCAACACTGCCTCCATCTGCCTCTATTGCGCCCTAAGAGGGAAACAGACTCCCACTGTCCATCAACTGTCCGTCAGGGAGCTTAGCTGGTCCAAGGTCTGAAACACAGTCACCATGATCTGGGAGAATGCTGCAGATGCAAATATGATGCACTGCCAGGATCGAGTCCAGGTCAGGCCCAGACACAGTCTGTCTAAGGCTTGAGCAAGTCAGGCTCCGCAGGAAACCGTTTCTGCCCAGTCTTCACTCACAATTGAGGACTGTCCCAGAGGAAACTATGCATCTCACACAGAATTTGCACATCCACAAGAAGAGGACATCAGAAATCCATGAATAGTTTGTGGGATTCAAATGATTTAATATGAAAGTAAACACCAAATAATTCATCCATGAAAGAATTTCATCTGTTTTTTAATGTTCCTACTGACATGATAAAATTTTCCCAGTCATGTCCCATATGATTTTGAACCTGAAAAAATCCTGACTGTAGGTATCCAACGGATATATTAGCTGATTATACACAAAAACTATCATAATCCCTGAAAAGAAGTTTCTTTGATATATTATGCAGAAGAGAATTAACTTTGATCCATGGCTTTGTTTACTATTATCAACATTGTCATTGAAATAATTAAGGTAGAATTATCCATTGTTAGCAATGGGAAACCTGTATACCAGGACAATAATAATTCTGCAATATTTTCCCAGCTTTGCAGAGACATTTGCTAGCTGATGTCTCTGGCATAAGTCACTTGATCCCTTGACTTCCCATTAATCATCTATTTGCTTGAGCGTGTGCCAGTAACATCTCCACTCGTCCCTGTCATGTGCTAGTGTAGCCCAATGGTGTATGTTAATTCTAGGAACACTAAGAGCCTCAAACCGATAGTTCAAGGTCTTGACAAAGTCTGACCATCTTGTTGGTGGGTGGTCACGTGGTCTTTTGACATCCCGTGGAATCCAGTTGGTAACAGCTCTAGTCCAGCGGTTGTCTCCAAATCTTATTACGTGTCCAGCCCATCTGATTTTCAACACCTTGGCAAACGAGACAGCATCCATGATTCTTGACCATCGACAGAGGTTGGAACTCCGGATTCTTTCTCTTATTTGAATGAAGCATGATACTCCAAGCATAGGTCTTTTGATTCCTCTTTGGGAGACCCGAATAGCATTCACAACCTGTTTTCCTAAGGCCCAGGTCTCTGAGGCATATGTTAATGCAGGTAGAAGAGTGG
This sequence comes from Sorex fumeus, assembly GCF_029834395.1. Classification (NCBI taxonomy): domain Eukaryota; kingdom Metazoa; phylum Chordata; class Mammalia; order Eulipotyphla; family Soricidae; genus Sorex; species Sorex fumeus. Next base: position 1,363,992 of record NW_026606224.1, on the reverse strand, counting down.
AATCGAAGAGATGTGCCCGGAGCTGGAGGTTCTTCATCCTATTAACTATTTCTTCGACGCTCTTGAAGGCGATCCAAGCTGCTCTCTTCCTCCTGCGCAACTCAGGTGTTAGGTCATTTGTCATGTTGACTTCTTGACCTAGGTACACATAACTGTTGCACTTGGAGATGGTCGTTCCATTGAGAGAGAATGGAACATCAGAAACGTTCCTGGCATAAGTAAGAGAGAGATTTTCTTCACAGTAGTCACCGCTCAGCATTCCTCTCTGCCAATGGCTGGAGGTGGGTTTCCACTATGTGTAATTAGGGAAATTTCCACCCTGTTGTTTAATTGCTCTAGACCAGCATTGTGTTATTGAAAAAATGCTTCCCAGGGAAATGTGTTCTGTGTTCAGGAATAAGTAAGAACTTTAGGATAACGAGGCCAGTGTTTGTTGCCTTGAAAACTTGGGAATTTTTGGGTGACATCTGAGAGTGGCACCATGTAGAAAGAAATGAGGGTAGAACTGAGACACTGCACTATGATAAGCAGCAGCGTAATACCCAGGGACCCACATACGAGTCTGTTCTTGGGCACAGACAAGAAAAATGCATCAGGCACTATCACAGAAGCTTCATTTCTGGACTTGAGCCCCCTGAGAATGTGCCTCTGCCCATCATAGATTCGTGTTGGCACACATGTTCTCGAAGCTGGCCCTCAGTTAGGGTCTTTGCCTTCTTTATCCTCCTTGGTCTCTGTTGGAGCAGATTTGTGCCCATATTTGGAACAAAATTCCTACGGGTTATCTAAGCATCAGTGGGGCTTTGGGCGGGCAATGTTCCCTTTGTTGAGGAAACCAAGGGTGACATAGTGTGGGTTCTGAGCTTACTCCCTGATTCATAAATTCTTAAGTCCTGCCCCCGCGCCTGGCTGTCATCTCTGGGGCCCCTTGGAGGGGGGCGGGTTGAGTTTCCCTCCCCGCCCCGAGCAGAGCCCCGGCAACCAAAGACCTCCAGAACCAGGCACAACCATGCTGAGACCATGCTCCACAAGCATGAAGGTACCAGCAGAGGAACAAAGGCATGCGGGTCCCTGGGCTGAGATCTCCAAGCCTGCTTGGATCGGGGCTGAGCATCCTCCACCCAGATTCTCCATCTTTCAGTAGGCAGGGTTCACACCCACCAACTGGCCCCTGGCGCTGCATAATCCCATCAACGGCCAAGACCCAGAGACTAAAAAACCCAGCTCCTGAAAGAGAATAGCGCAGAGTCTCCTGCCCCCGCACCTGGATGTTCTCGCCGGGGCTCCTTGGAGGGGGCGGGTTGAGTTTCCCTCTCCACCCCCAGCAGAGTTCCAGCAGCTGAAGACCTCCAGAACCAGCCACCACCATGCTGTGACAACTCTCCACACGCATGAAGGTACCAGCAGAGGAACAAAGGCATGCAGATCCTGGCACTGAGATCTCCAAGCCTGCTTGGATCGGGGCTGAGCATCCTCCACCCAGATCCTCCATCTTCCATTAGGCAGGGGTCACACCCACCAACTGGCCCCCCAGCTCCGTGTAATCCTATCAACTGCCAAAACCCAGAGACTATAATACTCATCTCCCAGAAGCATCTTATTATCTCATTCTTACTTTGCACATCCTGGCAGGCTACCGAATGTAACTTGCCCACACTGCAGAGTCTGGCAAATTGCCTGTGGTGTACTCAATATGTGAAATACCAGTAACAATGATAGGTCTCATTCTCCTAACCATTAAAGAGCCTTGAATATGGCACTTTTTAAAATCTCAGGGCTAGGGCGAAGGAGACGTTACTAGTGCCTGCTTGAGGCAATCGACGAACAACAGCTACTCTAATTTGCGGGTATTTTAAAGAAAAAATTGACTTGTTGGGACTGCATAATAAGAAAAACTTATACTACTTCTTCTACTGCCCCCAGATGTCAGGGAAGACTGTGGGCAAACACGCATGTGGCAGGCATCTCATGGCCTCTATTATGTCTGCATGGACACATCATGAACACTAATGGAAGATGTGTTTATTTCTCCAAGTAGCAATTCTCTAGTTTTTAATTCATGGGTTTTGTCAAACTCTTTTCTCTAGGTTCTTAAAACTACGCTCAATGTTAACTGTAAGTGTTCATGTGTTTCTCCCTGGGTGTCTGTCCTCTCTGCCTACAGATACCAAGTAGAGTTGTTTGGCTATTCCTTTTAAATCTCAAAATACTTCCAAAATGGTCTCAGTAAATGGCATTTATTTCCTAGGAATTTTATGGCAGGTGAATTAAGGTGCCACACCCTTTAAGTTGGAAGTGTTGAATTCTGGCATTGCCAACAGGATCCCCTGAACCTTGCTCAGGAACATCTGCTGCTGTCACTTAGGGATCAGCCCTTCCGCACACATCCCCCTGGTGCCCCTGCACTCTCCGAGTGAAGCATCTCCTCAGCATGACCATGACGCCTCCAAGGTCAGGGGTCAAAGGGGCAGAGGGAGAGGCATGCATGTTTCACTCTACTGCATAATGGTCACAGAGAAAAGTCACAGTGAAGTTGGGACAGGACACGGACACGCTCTCATTACCCAACACCACGTGATCCTGGGCTTCTGACTGTGACCACGACCATGATTTCACCTTCTACATTCCCCGTGTTTATAGTGGCGGGATTCTAGCTCAGGGATACAGAGATGCAAATACCCACATGGGGCAGGGCCCACAGCCTCTCAGAAGGGGTCTCCCAAGACCTGGATTCCATCTCAGAGAGAAGTATTTCCTGCTGGCCCACAACTGGTGAATATGCGAATATTTAGATGCTGAAGTGTTTTCTAGTTTTACACATTAGTCCCAGGAATGTCCATATCTTCACGGCATTTGCCTTGCACACGGACGACTCAGGTTCTATCCCTAATATTCCACGAGGACTCTTTGCACCTTAGGTAATTACTCTTAAGTAATTCTCAAATACAGAACTAGGATGAACCTCTGAGGATCACCGGGTCTGGCCCTAAAACTAAAACCAAATGAACAATAAACCCAAACCAGTAACATAATAAAATATGGGCTTGATAACTGTCAAGAACTTTTTCCCTGTAATAAGAATAAGATGTCTTTATTGTGTGCTTACCTGGAGTATGTTAGAGACTAGGGTGCATGAAGATGGATGGAGTGTGACTTCACATCAATTTTGGCTCTGTCTCTCCTTCTTACCATGTAAGCATTTGATTAGCAATAAAATTCATAACAGGCCATGACCTAAACAGAATACAAATTATAGATCAGTAATGTTTAATGAGCACTGAGATATATGTACACCCATACAGCGATCATCACACCCAAAACAGTGGTTGAACCCCTCACCTCAGTGCTTCCCCTTGGCCCATGCTATTCCTCCCCCCATGCCTCATCCCTTCCTCATGCTTTCTGCAGTACTTCCTATTTGTGTAAGTGTGTGTAGGGTGTGATGACGGAGACTCACTCTCAATAGCCTCCCACTATAGGGATATATAATGGCTTCTTCTCATGACTAAAGGCGTCTTGGATTACTATCAATCCTGGATCTTTAAAATAGGTCACACGTGCTTTCTAGAAGGAGGGAGAAAATGAGGAAAAGCTGTTCTCATCTTACATGAATATCAAAGAGAAAGCTATACAAATAATAACAAACAGGAAAGTACCGATTAATTCTCACCCTGCCAGTGGAGTATGGAGTCCTAGAAGCCTGGTGGGGTGAGTGTGGGGGGCAGGGAGGACATATCACAGGGAGGGGGTTGGGAGTGTGAGGATATCACTGAGAGTGGAGCTGCTCTGGGAGCGACGGGGAAAGGTCCTAGGAAAGACGCTGGAAGTGGGTATGAGCGGGAGTGGGGGGGTTGATGGGGACTGAGTGTCTTTGTGCTGTGACAGAATATTGGCCTGTGTGGGCTTCTAGCACATGGTGACCCTCTTTGCCCCTGGTGGGGCTGAGACCTTTTCCCAGGTGGCTCTCAAGTGCCCTCTGGTGGTCGGCAGCGCCCTTGCAGGCCCTTCCCCAAGGAGAAGGGAATCCTTCCTGCGTCCACGTGGGGGTCACTCTGCCTGAACCACATTACAGCTCACAGAGACCTTAGAGTAAGTCTGGGTTACAGAGAAAGGCCTGGATAGGGGGAGTCCTGCAAAGGGTCACGGTATAGAGGTGGAAATTCTAAGAAATAAATAACTTGTAAAAATCAATGTCACTGTCAGTAGTTTACATGGATGTTTGATTCATTGACCAGTAGAATTTCCAAGTCTCAATAAGGAGATTTGGAATATAAGCTGGGAATTTGACATCTTGTGAAAATTTGAATAACAAATATCTGTGATCAGAAATACTTCTTGTAGTGTCTTTGAATTCAGTGTTTTGAATATTATCTGAACATTTTTCTCAAGAAAATAGATTTTCTCTATAAAGTGTGACACCAACCAGGCCATTTAGGTTCCAATCGTCTAAAATCAGATGCAGGAGGAATAAGTGTTATTCCTGCCTCATTCTGGGCATCTCAACTTATCTGCCCCCTGTCTGGGGAAAACACTGAGGGGTCTGGATCTCAGGGTGTAGAATGAGAAGAAATTGATCACTTGATTTCCAGGTTTCCCACGTGCACAGGGCAAAAGATGTGAATAATTAATCATCATTGATGTCTCTTATTCAGACATACATATCATGGCAATCAATGAGCTTTCTAGCTACAGGATCAGTGTTTTACTTTTATCCAGTGCAGTTGTGATGCCCACAGCATTTTCCTGACCATAGTCACCAGTGAGTGACAGGGAACCTTCCTGAAAGCCCCTGCAGGCGAGTTCCCAGGAGTGAGCTGAGGGGTGTAGGCTGGAGCTTCACAACGAGTCTTCCTGCAGCCCCTCCCTTAGCCCCGCACAGAGGGACACAGCAGAGTGAGGAAGAAGAGGAGGCTCAGGGGTCACAGGTGGTTCTTCAGGTGACCAGGCACCCTGTCATGCGACTCAGCTGAACCCATCTCTGGGGCTCCCTGAGCACGGAAGTGAGACTCTCTGGGGAGCAGATAGGAGGGGAATGCGCGGGGTCACTGCAGGGAGAGTCAGAGACCATAAACTCCAAATGGCTGGGTGGAAACAGGGGCTGCAGGAAGTGTGAGATCCTGGAGGAAGTTGGTACAGAGATCCTTGCGGGAGATTTGAGAATGGGCCTGGCCTGAGAATGAATTATTGCAAGGCAGGCATCCCTGTGTGACCCCGTGGACACGCTGCGTCCAGTGTGGGTTAGTTTCTGTGCTGTTGGGATTCCCTTTGTGGGCCTGAACACTCCTGGTCCTTGTGCCCCTCTCTGTCCTGAGCGCCCTCTGGCGGCCCTGGAGAGTCCTGTAGCCCAGCCTGTCTCAGCAGGTTTGTGTCTGGGCTACCCCTGACTTCCCCTCACTGTGTATCTTGCACAATAATACATGGCTGTGTCCTCGGGGGTCACTGAGCTCAGTTGCAGGGAGAACTGGTTCTTGTTCGTGTCTCTGGCGATGGAGATGCGGCTCTTGAAGGACGGGCTGTAGTAGGTGTTTCCATCATAACATATTGCCCCCAACCAGAGCAGGTCCTTCCCTGGGGGCTGGCGGATCCAGTACCAGCAGTAACCACTGGTTGTGATGGAGAATCCAGAGACAGCGCAGGTGAGGGAGAGAGTCTGGGCGGGGGCCACCAGTGCTGGGCCTGACTCCTGCAAGGTCAGACCAGACACAGCACCTGGGGACAAGGAGATTCAGTCACTGTCAGTCCCTGCAGTCACTCCCTCCCCTACACCCTGCCACATATGGGACACTCATCCAGGGGGGCTGTCCCCAGGCAGAGGAGAAGACCCCACAGAATCATCGTCTTGACCACAGCTCTGCCTTCCACAGAGACTCAGTCCTGAGTGAGGAGACAGCTGTGAGCTCCACAGCCCAGAGGGCATTTGACCCTGGAGCCTGAGAGGGATTTGCATGAGGTTACTCAGTCTGTTATAAGGGGAAACTTACTTACCTTGGATCTCCTTGTCCCACTGGGTACTGAACTCATACACCCTGTCTGGTGGATTGAGCACTGGGGCACATTAAAACAGTCATTGGGGCACATTATAACAGTCATAGGGAGATCATGACTTCTCATCTTCATAATCAGAGAAGATGAAAGGATCAAAATTTCCTAATTAGTTCACCTTTTCTCTTTTCTATCTCTCAGCAACTCTAAAATTAAGCTTTGTTTCCCTTATTTAAACACCGAGGTTTTCAAGTTGTTCCTAACACAGATGTAATAAGTTTTTTATATTCCACTACCAATCCCACATTCTAGTGACCTTCTTTCCTCAGTGTCCCCATTTCCCCAACCAACACAACAAGCTTGACCTTTCAGCAGGCACATAATCATTTATTCTATGTTACTTATTACAATCAGAAGACTAAGGGAATGATCAAATTACTTCAGTAAAAGAATATTTGTGCAATTGTTCTATCTCACCTCAGGGTTGTGGAGCCTTTGTCTGAGAATTTACTAAGCTGTTGGTCACTGGTTGAGCCTTTTACATTACTGTTTTATTGTTAAGTTTAGTTGGCTTCTATGTTATTTTCTCATCTAGTTTAGTGGCTGCAACTGGAACTTCAGTTCTGAAGAATCAGGAGGTGTCACTGAGTCCAGAAAGTTTAGGATGTGTAGGACTGGGATGAGTCTGAGAAGACTCTCAGTGAAGCCCTGGAGTTAGACCTTGGGCAGTAGGTGTGGTGGGTCAGTGGGGGTGGGTGCGGCTAATGGGCCCTCCGCAGGGTGGGGACAGGGCCCGTGCCCTGTAGAGCGCCCTCTAGTGCTCAGTCGGGGTCGGTGTGTCCGGGAATTCCAGCTGCTGGGCGGCCCTTCCTGGGAGAGTTCTGGTGGGTGAGCGGGCATGAGGCAGTTGTGGGCGTGGGTGCGGCTGCCTAATATTTATATCTAAGATTTGATTAAAACTCTCTTTCTGTCTGAGATGCCAAGACAAACCCAAAGGACAGACGTGTTCCTCTCAGACCCCACTGCTTTCTAGGACAGTACTACAGTGGTTACTGACGAGCCACGAGACAGAGTGTATGGAGGGTTCGAACCCTGACTCTAGGATTGATGGTTTAGAGTTGGGGCCTGCTGGGCTATTCCCTGGAGCAGACAACTCTTATAGATTATATTTCAACAAATTCCAACACATATTTTAAAATTGTTCTTCAGTCTCTAGTTTTCTTTAATCTTCTTAATCACACAAAGAATGTCAGACCTCCCAACTTTGACTGGAAATCGGTATGTTTCTGTTCATTCTGTCTGTCGTGTTACCCTGAATTATCCGTGCCTGAGTTTCTTTCTGTGCTTACCTTGTTACCCTCCATAACGCCGCAGTCTATTGCTGTTCCTCCATCAACTGCCTCTGACAAAGTGTCAAATTCTTTGTGGCATCTGAGGGGTATTGAAGAAGTATCAAGTAGGAATTCTATGGCCTGTAATGGCCCCTGTCCCTACCCAAACCCAGAGTCAGAGCAAACCCTCCCCTGAGCGTGTCCATTTTCCTTAGGACAGTACTGCATTCCTCTAAATGGCTGATCCTCAGGCAGGACACAGGAACTGTGAGCTAGAAATCAGGGTGGGGGGACTCAGCGTACCCCCCTCATCCTGTGGGGACCCGAGTGGGAAGGGGGCAGTTCCCACAGCCCTGAGCTTTCCCCTAGGGTGAGAGGGGTCAGTCACTCTCAGGAAGCCCTAACCTTTGGCTTCTTGTAGGATAATATTGGTTTGTCATTTCTCCCTGGCCACAGGGAGCTTAGGGTTGTTGGGTTACACCATTCACAGTGCTCCCAAGGCACTCTCGTTCGTGTATGTTTATCTTTAACCTCTTTTATGTGCTTTCTTCCCCCAACCAATTAATCAACATTTTCTCCTAAGCAGTACCTGTGACTCATGAAGTCAAATTCCTCAGAAATCACTGATTTCTGATTTGCAAGTGAAATATTCAGTTATCCTTCTCTTATGTCCTTTTGCATAGTTTGTGTCAGAGCAATGTCCTTTTTGTATAGGCACAAGAAGTCAGTTAATGTTATGCTTTTGTAAATTGGTAGTTAATTGACTTTGAATGATATTCACTCCTGGGCATCTGTTCTCTCAACTTAAGCCTCAGTTCCCCCTTCTTTATAGCACCCCAAAAGCAGGGTCCAACAAGGAACTGGATGGACCCAGGGCAAGCTGTGAGACACCCTGGCATTGAAATGAGCCAGACCAAACGCCATACTTAAATGCTAATTAAGAGCAGGTCATGGACAAATTCTACCATGATCCAAAGAGTAACAAAGGATAAGCACCCTGCTTAGGGTTTAAAAAGACTAATCTGACCTGAGCCTCCGACCAGGGCTCCGGCAGCTGAAGACCTCCAGGACCAGCCACCACCATACTGAGACCACTCTCCGCACACATGAAGGTACTGGCAGAGGGACAAAGCCACGCGGGTTCCGGGCCGAGATCTCCAAGCCTACTCAGATCGGGGTTGAGCATCCTCCACCCAGATCCTCCAAATTCCAGTAGGTGGGGGTCACACCCACCAACTGGCCCCCTGGTGCCGTGTAATCGCATCAGCGGCCAAGATTCAAAGACTATAAAAACCAGCTCCCGGAAGAGAACAGTGCAGTCTCCTGCACCCGCACCTGACTGTCCTCGCCGGGGCCCCTTGGAGGGGAGCGGGTTGAGCTTTCCTCCCCTCCCCGACCAGGGCTCTGGCAGCTGAAGACCTCCAGGACCAGCCACCACCATGGTGAGACCACTCTCTGCACACACTTGTACTGGCAGAGGGACAAAGCCACACGGGTTCCGGGGCCGAGATCTCCAAGACTACTCGGATCGGGGCCGAGCATCCTACACCCAGATCCTCCAAATTCCAGTAGGCGGGGGTCACACCCACCAACTGGCCCCCTGGCACCGTGTAATCCCATCAGCGGCCAAGACTCAGAGACTATAAAAACCAGCTCCCAGAACCGCGCAGCCGCATTTGTGGCCACGTGACATCTTATTATGACATCTCATTATCTCATTCCTACTTTAGACAAATTGGCAGGCTACTGAATGTAGCCTGCCCACATGGCAGAGTCTGGCAAACTCCCCGTGGCGTACCAAATATGCCAAATACCAGTAACAATGATGGGTCTCATTCTCCTAAAGAGCCTTGAAAATAATCTCAGGGCTAGGATGAAGGAGACGTTACTGGGGCCTCTCGAGGCAATCAACGTATTACAGGATGATTTGTGATTTGTGATTGTGAATCTGGCCTGAGCACTGGAGTCTGAGATCTGTATGTCTTACAGTGTCCATAAAAATGACTAATATTAAGAAATAGATTTCAGATAAATGTTTCAATGGTTATTGGACTAAGGAAAGGAGAAACACACCCCTAGGTGGTATTCAGCCATTGAGCAGATCTCACTGCAGGAGATCAGGAAGGGCTTTCATATGGTGATTGTGCTACCTAGACCTAGGTATGGTTGCTTCCCCCAATGCTCCGAGGTTGGATGCTAGATCTGAGCTGCAATACAGGAATGAGGGGCAGCATGAGACTGGAATGTGGAGCTTGGTGAGACTGGAACAGGTGCGTGGGGAAAAGGGAATAAATGGGAAATGATCACCAACGGGCTTGGCCCTCTTTCCTCCCTTGTCCGCCCGTTGCTATTGGCCATCCCAGGAAGGGTAAGTAGGTAAGTGGGCGAGACCACCAAATGCAGGTGAGAGAGAGCCACGGGCTTAGTTTTTTTTTTTTTTGATTGCACAACTTCTGACCAGGTCAAGAGCCCCTAAATATTCTGCCTTTTAAACCCAAATAGGACCCACCCCCATATTCCAGGGGGCCAAGGAGAATGGTCAGAGAATCTTGGATCTAAATAGTCCCTGAGGAACTCTATACAAGAAGCCCTTTAACCTCCTTCTGCACCTGTTGCTGTGTTGACCCAGAGTGCAAAGTGAGGTAAGTCCCAGGAACCTGCATATCCACCCTCTGTCCCCCTGAGGAAGGCATATGTCTGGTATCCCACCCACTTCCCACCCTGGGTCCCACACACATAACTCTGTGTCCTTGTGACCGCTGGGCTCAGGGCACAGAGGACGGTGCCCTTGGCTGTGTCCCTGGGATGGGTCACCGTGGGGGTTGTGTGTAGTCTGAGCTTGAGCAGGACCAAAGGTACCATCCACTCCAGCCCTTCCCTGGAGGTTGGTGATCTGGCCATGCCACAAGCAGAGGGTTTGCTGGGAGCCCAGAGACAGGACAGTGAGGCTGAGTGTCTGTGTGGGCTTTTCTCTTCCTGATCCATCTCTTCCATAGCCGGGATCAGATTCTGAAGATTCCTGTGGTCAGGGGGAACAGTGGACACCCCTGTCAGACTGTCCCCCATGTGAAAACTTCCCAAAGATGCTCACAGGTGTAGCTGTCATCAAGAGAAGTTACAGAGAAATTCAGCGTCTGTGGGGCTGAGATTTGACTCTCAGAGACTCTCCCTGAGGGGCCCTGCCCTGAGAGCAGAGGGACTGCGTTTCCCAGGAGTCCAGGGGTGAGCAGCAGTGGACAAACTGTGCAGGGAGGGGCAGGAGTCCACGGCTGGTCCCTCCCCTCTGGGCTCTGCTGAGAGGAGGCACTGGGTGGGTCCTGGTGGACGTGAGATCTGAGTTTCCTCCCCAGGGGTCTTTCTTCTAGAGCAGGAGTGGCCGTGACAGGGCGTCCGAGGACACGGGGCTGTGGTCGTCAGCACAGAAAGACTCGTGCTCTCCAGGGCGCTCTGTGAGCACTCTGCAGACACGGATGCGAGCTCACCCTGCAGCGGGGCAGCCTCTCCCTCTCTCCTCCCGGCCCGAGTCCCAGCCCCTCCTGGGCCCCTGATCAGCTTTTCTCTCTCCCGTCAGCCCTGGGCACTCTGGGCTGAGCCCGGGCCTGCTGTTTCTCTTTGTCCTGGGATCAGAGTCCACCTCACTCACCAGAACTGACCAGTCCACCCGCAGGAGCTCTCCCACCCTCAGTCACGACTGTGCTCAGAATTCGAGCTCCCTGCATGGGAAATTGCCTTCTTCTGTAGATGGTTTCACTGTTCATGTATCAGTTGTCAAATTCCAACAGAATTTGCCGTGAATGTGTTTCTCAGCCTTTCAGTTCTTTCCAATGAACTTCCTCCTATTGTGTAATGGCATGAATGTGTGGATGAGGTTTCCCTTACAATTATGAAACCTACAATAATTTTTATCAACTACATTTAGTCTAGTATCAAGTACCATGCTGCTCGCAAGAACTCTAAGTTTCTGTATTTCTCTTATCCCACATTCAATAACCAAAAGGAAAATCCTATCCACAATATAAAGCACAGGTCAAATTAAAAATATTTAGTTTTACAAAAATTACACTTTTTGTTTACCAGGAGGAAGAAGAAGCTGACTACAAATGACACAGAAGGTGTGGATGGTCCTTGGCAATGAGTTGTTTGTAGAAAGCACGGTAACTCTGTAAACCACAGATGGACAGTAAGACAAATGTAACTACATGTATACCAATTACAAAAGACTGAGAATGGAAAAACAAAATTTATTTCTCTGAAGGGCTGGAGTGATAGCACAGCGAGTAAGTCGTTTGCCTTGCATGCAGTCGACATGGGTTTGATTCCTCCACCCATCTTGGAGAGCCCAGCAAGCTACCGAGTGTATCTCGCCCACACAACAAAACCTGGAAAGCTCCTCATGATGTATACGATATGACAAAAACAGTAACAACGAGTCTCACAATTTGTTGACACGTTTCTGGTACCCACTCGAGCAAATCGATGAACAACGGGAGAACAGTGCTATTCCTCTGTAAAGAATATCTGTTCAGAAACACAGCATACAACAGAGAGTATTTAGTAGTCTTGCAAAAAATGGCATTAAAATTTATACTAGAGGATAAAAGACATATTGATATATGCTTACTTAAGTTGATTAAATATCCTTTATATGTTTAAACTTTAAAATAAAAATGGAGTTCTTTACAACTTACCCCCAGAGCCCAGTCTTTGTAGATCGCGAGTAGACCGCCTCCTGGTGGTCACACGCACCCCTGCAGCTCCCCTGTCTCTCTCAGCAGGTTTGTGCCTGGGCTCACAGGGACTTGTCCTCGCTGTGTGTCTTTTGCACAATAATACACGGCTGTGTCCTCAGTTACTGAGTTGCTCAATTTTAGGTAAACTTGGTTCTTGGAGGTGTCCCGGGAGATGCTGACTCGGGACTTAAGACTTGGGTTATAATCTAAGCTTTCATCACGCCGTATAACACCAACCCAATCCAGCCCCTTTCCAGGGGCCTGGCAGACCCAGGTTATACCATAGCTAGTTACAGAGAATCCATAGACGGAGCAGGTAAGGGACAGAGTCTACGAGGGCATCACCAGGCTTGGGCCTGACTCTGCAGCTGTGCCTGGGACAAGATACCTGGGGACAGAGACCCACAGTGAGTCACGGGCTCAGAAGCCCCATTCCCACCTTTGAGTCTCTGTCCAGGGATATTCACATCCAGGAGCTGCCACCAGAAAGAGGAGGAACCAGCGCTGATGCACGTTCTTGCCCACAATGTCCATGATCTCAGTCACCATATCAGGGAGAGAGGGAGCCCGAGTTGGGATGAGTATGAATTTGGTTTTAACCCTGGGTCCCGAGTGAAGATTTGCATGGGGGGGGGCTCTGTAGAGAAAGGAGTAGCCCAGGGGAGGCTGGTGTGTGGGCTCCCTGGGAGGAGGTACTGACTGTGGCTCAGAGCACTCAGACATGTCCTTGGGAATTGTCAGATCCGGGCCTCTTCCTGCAGCACAGGAAACATGCTGAGGATCTCTCAGGAAAAAGGAATTGCTGAGGGGAAACAGCAGGTGGAGAGCAGAGTCCCCGAGTCTCAGGTTCCTGATGACCAAACCCAGCTGTCCTGTAAACAGGCCCCTTCCCCTTCGTGTCCCTCAGTGGTGGCTCCTGTTCTCTCTCTGTCTGTGAAATATTTGTGGTAAAAATATGGTTGTAGCCAGGTTTATTCTTACAGTGAATTCTGACAGAACTTGGTTCAATTCAACGTCAGTGAAATATTACAGTCATTTCTTCTCACACTTACCTTGGATGAAAATTCCTTTTCCTGGAGCATATTTACCCAGAATTATTTATTCAGTATCGTTGTTAGAATACTTATTCTCCCTGATGATGGGTGACTTGCCTGGTGTGGTTGGCCTGGTAATAGCACCTGATCCTGCTCTGTCTGTCTATAACTTATAGACCAGCATGAACCTCAGGAGCCTGTACTGGGTCATCACTGAGGAATCCTGACCCTGTCAGGAGCATAGAAAGATCTTGTGGAGGACCATCAGCACACAATCTATTGGACCTGGAAACTGGTCTTAATGCTGAGACTCACATATTATACAAGGGCACAAGTGTGCTAGCCCTGAGCAGCGCCAGGCATGACCCTCCACCCCTCCCAAATGCACAGAACCTAGACATAGGCTGTGTCACATACGTGGGCCCCCTAATTCTATGAAGGACCAGAAGGTTGAGTTCATTCTAAGGGGCCAGAAAATATGCTCTAAAATTTGATGTTTAAAAAAGTCAGCATTAAGAATCAGAAGCAGTCTACACACTCATTAGGGTCTACAAAATTCTGCCTAAGATAGACACACAGACACAAACCCCAACTCAGGCAACGTGAGGATTGAGATGGATGACTTCAAACCTCATGTACCAGTGGCCATAGGATTCATATCCACACTCGTGTATAAGCACGTGACTCATGGTGTCTGTCCCCAGGTGTCCTGTGTCAGAGCTCCTGCAAGGGCAAGACAGCGAATCCTCACAGACCTGACCCACCTGCGCTGTCTCTGTACCTCCACAGTCAGCAGTTTCCAGGGGAGCTGGGCCCTTAGACCTCAGCAATTACGCTGGGGTGCCTGGGGAATGTTGGAATTATTTCCTCAAGCTGTTGCACCAAAACCAACAGGACACTTTCTTAAAAACTGCTTAAAAATTTGTTAGAAATGCCATAAAGTCTGCACATAGACATTGTTTACAGTACTGGCTCTATGCAACCCTTGCCACAGAACAATGTACTGATCACTCACCCCAGGTGCTTTCTGTTGTCTCAGTAATTCCTCTTTCCCACCTTACCCAGCCTCTCACATTCTGCCAGACAATGCATACAGGTTAAACGGGTCATATAGAGACTGCTTCATTGCTGAGGAGTGATGCACTGTATCAACATATTGAGCTTGTTCATACACACATGAATGTGCACCTGGAATTTGCTCAGTGCCTGGCTGTTATAAAGACACTCAGTCTCTCTTTATCTTTATAGGAGAGGTGAAGACGTGTTGATAGCATTATGGAAAAAACATAACAGAAGAAAATTATGGAGCAGCTAAGGAACTGGTATCTCTCACTTATCAGAGAACTGAAGTAATGTTGCCAAATTCAATGTAGAAATGGGACAACTCAGATGCTGCTTTAATTTACTACTATAAAGCCAAAGACTTTGGTGACTTTGTCTTCTGTCCCTCGTGGTTAGTCTTAAAAGCTTAGACAGTCTCTGTAGCATGTCCTGTTTGCAAGTTATCCTCAACATCCTTGACCAAGGAAATAGCCTGTAAAGTTTTTTAATTGATGTTTTCAAAAACATATAGGGGGAGGAGGTGGAACACACTTGGTGGTAATCAGGGGTTCTTCTTGACTCTGTTCTCAGAGAATCACTGTTTTGGGGCTCAGAGTTTGTGTGTCTGGTGGGGAGAGTGAGGGGTGGCAAATGATATCAATACTGATCAGGTCAAATGCAAGGCAAGGCCCTGCCCACTGTAACATCTCTCTGTCCCCTGTTAGGCCATTTATTGAACACAAAATCTGCTACACTACCCCATTACCTTGGCTCCAGACACTTGGACCATTGTTTGTTTTAACAAGTGGAAGAGATTGATAGCTTAAGAGCAGGACTGGGATATTCACTTAGCTATGGCCTTAGGGTGATTACACATCCAGCGATTATATTTAAAGCATGACACTATGATGGTAATTTCCTACTCTATTCTTTCCTGGAGCACAGCCCTGAGAGTTTTCTAATCTTGCCTGATTTAGAATCCCTTTAGATAGTCCCAGAATACTCTAGGGACTATGCCAACAATAGAATTGTTATTAATGAGAAAGTGTCCCACCAGTTGCCTGGAGATTAGAAGTTCTCCTTGGTAGAGCCCCTTGGCCACTAGAGGACTCTACCTGTAGAGAGTTTCCCAGGCCCCAACTTCTCTGGCATTTCTAAATATAATGTAGATTATTTGGCCTTTATTTGTTGGTGCTCAATGGCTCGAGACTTGGGAAAGAGGAACTCTGGTGTCAGCAATAATTCAACTTTGCCTCTGCCTTACAGCATCAAGGCCAGCGCTCCAGTTTCTCCAGGCATAACAATCCCCTGCTCTCTCTGCCACCTGCTTTTTAGTGCACACAGGCATTCTCCATCAGCTCCTATGGATCCTAATAAAATGTATGACTAAGGGTCTAGTGCCCATGTGGGCGGCTATGTCTCAGCAATGCTGCACTCAAATCTTTGAGCATCTACTGCCCAAGACAGATGGACCATATCCTCGTTCCCAGAGTACCTGTAGTAAGGTGGTAACTGCATTCAGGACGGGGTCCAATTTTTTGATCAAGGGGGACGTTTCCTGTTCCCAGGGAGATGCTTCTCACTTCATGTTAAGGCCTCATCAGGGAAGACAGGGGATGGACGAATTATCTGGGATTTTTGAACTCAACACATTTGAGAGGAGAAGATTTTCCTGAGACTCTAGAGAGGAAATAAAACATGCCCCCAGTGTCAGCCAAAACATTTCCTTTCTTCCTCTCATTTAGAATGTGAGCTAAGTGTCCCTGGAGGAGATGTTGAAGACAGGAACCTGTGTGTTTTGGGCCTCCCCAGAACAGGAAACTGAAAGTCTCCTCCAGGGACTGAGTGAGGGGAACTAAGGTTCTTGTCTGTCCCAAGACACAGGTGGATGGTTAGACCTGGGTCAGGCTAGGAGACTCCCCCACACATTTGCTCACTAGGGAGCATTTCCTGTCCCAGTGCCTTGTCTGTGTACAGCTGGGATAACCATTCTGAGCCCCTGGCACTTGGTGCGGGACCAGGGAGATTGAAGCAGGTTGAAATCTTGGAGTTCAGCGAATAGGATGCTGTAAGGATTCAGAGATTGAAGTCAGGGTTAAAGCCCCTTCCCAAAAAACACTCATGTGTGGATCAGCTGCTCTTAGCCCTTGTTGCTACCTTGCTGTGGATCCTTTAAGCCCCATATTTCATGACAGCTCCCTCTGCTCATGAAAGCCAACAGATTCAACCCCAGGGAGGGATTTGGATGCAATTCTGCTGACTAAAAGGAGCCAGGTTTGGGGGGAGCTGGGGGGGCTCCCAAGAATTTCCGAGGCACCCGCTGCCTGTCCTTCTTGGCCAGCACGTCGAGGTTGTTCAGTGACCCGGCCCAGCCCCTAACCCAGGGCTCACACAGGCCACACAGAGCAGCCCAGGTTTTTTTGTTTGTTTGTTTTTTGCCTTTTGGTCATACCCGACGATGCTTAGGGTTACTCCTGGCTCTGCACTCAGGAATTACTCCTAGTGGTGCTCGGGGGACCATATGGAATGTGAGGAATCAAACCTGGGTCGACTACATGCAAGACAGCCACCCTACCAACTGTGCTATCGCTCCAGCTGGTAGGGTGTTTGACTTGCATGCGACCAACCCGGGTTCGATTCCTCTGTCACTCTCGGAGAGTCCAGCAAGCTATAGAGAGTATCCTGCCCACATGGAAGAGCTGGGCAAGCTACCCATGGTGTATTTGATATGCCAAAAACAGTAACAACAAGTTCATAATGGAGATGTTACCGGTGTCTGCTCTAGCAAATTGATGAACAACGGGATGACAGTGCTACAGTGCTACTATGAAACAGATCATTCTGTATCTCTCCCTTTCCTGATGATTGATTCATTCAGCATGATATCCTCTAATTTTTTTCCATACTGCAGAAAGTTGGATTTTCAACTCAGTAAGCATGGTTAGGCCTGTAGAGTGTAGACAGGATCAGGACTCTTTCCACTTGTTCCTCATGGATGTGAATTTTATGAGTAAAATGTCTTCAGGGCAATGTCCCAGACTTTCTTCATTCAGCTGGAAGTATGTACACTAGAGAGTGGTTGGTCATTTGAGAACGTGGCATTCCCAGTGTCACTTGGACTTGTCCCTACACACAGAGGACAGTGGGGAGACTGAGAATAGTCTGACACTTCAGAACTGTTGGTAGCAGTTCAGTCATGAAGGAGACCCATCCAGGTGCCTGCTCTGTGCAGAGGCAGGAAGGGTTCATTGACAACAATCCTCGAAGTCTGATTTCTGGACTTCCCTGTCCCAGGAATCTGTCTGTGCCTTTCTGCTCTATAACATAGACAATCCAGGCTGACCTTCAGGTCGGGCCCCTGCTTCTGTGCTCTGCACTGACCTCGGTAGGAAATTTCGCACATATTGTGCTCATTGTGCCTTCAGGAATTGAAGGGTTGTCCTGATTCATGTATGTTTAATGTTTTCCTAGGGGAGAGAATGAAAATATTCTCACATCAGATATGAGCATTCTCTCTGTCATTGTGAAGGAACGGTTTTTCTCATTATTTGTAAATTGGCCATTTTGAAAAATTTGGGAACATTTTTCAAAGTGCAGGTATGAATCTTGGTTTCAACGTAAGAAGCAAACCTCATAGTCCAACTACAGAAGCACGAATATTTCCAGTAATACTCTGGTCTGCATGACAGATAGCCCATCATGTAGTCATGCTGTCTGAGACTTCCCAGTGGACACTAATAGGAGACATATATATGTATATATATATATATATACACACACATATGCGCATATATACATACATTTCTGATTTACACTCACCTAGTCTTTGCATATGTGCATGGATATACATCTATATATATATATATATATATATATATATATATGTCCTCGATATCAATTGAGAGAAAGTGATAAATTGCAATTATTTTTCCCAGATTGCAAACCATGCACGAAATTAATGTTCACTCAATACCAAATATTTCCCAGGAATATTGATCAATTGGTGACGTCAGACCCCAGGTATACTCAGCTGGGATGCATGACCCTGGGGTGGAGGGAGCAGTCCCTGAGACCTCGCTCTAGATCCTCTCTGCTGGTCCATGCTACTGCCAGCCATCCTGGGTACACCCTAGACCTTGTGTCTCTCCTTTGATAATGAACTTCCCCTGAGCTATACTGAGACGCCCCCCACATCAGGACTTCACAGACCCTGACCCTGACCATTTCCTTACCACCACGTGATAGGAGAAATGTGACCTTGGTCTCTTTCATATGGGGTCATCTCCTCCACTGGCTCTTGTGCAATGGCAGGTTTCCAGCTCAGGAATAAAGAGATATAAAGATGTACAAAGGGGCAGGGCTGCACAAAAATTCCAGAAGGGGCTCTGACCAACATCAGGATTTCATCTCAGAGAAAAGGATTTCTTGCAGCTCACTTGATCATTTGACATCCTGTTACTCATCGATTTGCTCGAGCGGGCATAAGTAACGTCTCCATTCGTCCCTGTCACGTGCTAGTGTAGCCCAATGGCATCTGCCTGTTCTAGGAACACAAAGAGCCAAAAGCAATCATTCGGGGTCTTAACGAAGAAGTCTGACCATCTTATAGGTGGGCTGCCAAGCAGTCTTTTGATGTCCCAGAGAAACCAGTCAGTAATGGCTCTGGTTCAGCGGTCGTCTCCAAATCTCATTACATGTCCAGCCCATCTGATTTTCGATGCTTTCACAAACGAGACAGCATCCCTGATTCTTGACCATCAATGGAGATCAGAACTCCGGATTCTTTCTCTTATTTGAGTGAAACGTGATACTCCAAGCACAGATCTTTTGATTCCTCTTTGGGAGACCAGAATCGCATTCTCATCCTCTTTTTGTAGGGTCCAGGTCTCTGAGGTATATGTTAATGCAGGAAGAACAGTGGAATAGAAGAGATGTGCCCAGAGCCAGAGGTTCTTTGTCCTCTTAGCTATTTCATCGATGCTCTTGAAGGTGTTTCAAGCCTCTCTCTTCCTCCTGCGCAACTCAGGTTGCCAGGTCATTTGTCATGTTGACTTCTTGACCTAGGTACACATAACTGGTGCCTCCATTTGGAGAGGTCGTTTTGTTGATAGTAAATGGAACTTCAGGAACATGACTGTTTCTCATAAAAATTTGTCTTCATGAGATTCAGCTGTAATCCGATCATCCCACACTCATGGTCGAAGTTGGCTAGCATTTGTGCTGCTTGGCTAATGTTTGGTGTCATTAGAACGATGTCATCAGGGAAGTGGAGGTGGTGTAGTTGTCGACCGTCTATCTTCACTCCCATTCCTTCACATTTCAGTCATCGTATGACGTTCTCAAGGGTGGTACGAAAGAGTTTCGGTGAAATGATATCACCCTGCCAAACCCCTCTCGTGACATCGATGATCACTTCTTTGTAGAATGGTGAGATTCTGGAAGTGAATTCGTAATACAGCTGACGGAGGATCCTGATGAGTTTGAACACCCTGTTTGGCTAGGGCTTCAATTACTGCTTCTGTCTCAATAGAATCAAAGGCCTTCCTTAAATCAATGAACGTCAGACCGAGCGGCATCTTGAACTCCCGAGAAACCACAATGAGCTTGGTTATTGTGTGGTTATGGTCGATGGTGCTGAATCCTTTGCGGAACCCTGCTTGCTCGCATGGTTGTCCTTCACCTAGTGTTCTGCCAATCCTATTCAGGATGACTCGAGCGAACAGCTTGTAGATGACAGACAATAGGCAGATTGGGCGATAGTTACCAATGTCGTGGATGTCTCCCTTCTTGAACAGAAGTACACTCCTGCTGGTTTTCCAGGGGTACAAAACCTTGCATTCAGACAGGTAGCGTGTGAAGAGTCAAGCCAGTGTATAGATGAGTACTGAGTGAAGGTTCTTCAGGTGTTCAGGTCTGACCTTGACTGGGACAGGTGCTGTTCATTTCTTCACTGACGAAATAGCATGTCAGATTTTGGAAGGGAGAACATTAGGAAGGACATATTTATCCTGTGAAATTTGGTATGTGGGCAGGTGGATGTGGCTGTCAAAGAGATCTGAGAAGAAGTCATGGATAATATCCTTTGCTTTTCTGGAAGAAGTAATGGATCCATTAGGACGTCGGAGGGCAGTCATCTTGGTCTTGTAGTTGGAGAAGGACAGGCGGGCATTGTTTATGCTTTTCCCGGCTTGTGCTGCATCTACCAGCACTGCTGTTCTCTCTTTGAGGTCTTCCTTTATCGCTTCTCTCCACTGCTTTGCTAGCTCAGACATTTGCTTGTGGTTGCCTGAGGCATGCACCAAGCCACATTGGCGAATAAGCTCAAGAGTTTTCGAAAACAGGCATTTTTTGTGGTTATCTCACTCTTGGCATTCTTCGCAAAATCATGGAGGTGCTGAACCAGTCAATCATATTCCTTGTCAGTGTTGTCAACGACGGCATCTTCCCATGTTGCCGAAATAGTGGCAAAGAGCTCCCAGTTGGTGGTCGTTCTGGGAGTTCTCTTCTTAAACTTTGCAGCCCTTTCTCCCCGCTCTGTGAAGTTGAATTTTGCACGAAGGAGACGGTGGTCCGATCCCGTTTGGAATTTTGGGACAACAGCGACATTGGTCAGGCAAAAATCCATTGAATATAATGTGTTCAATTTCGTTTTGGAACAGTCCACCGGGAGACTCCCTTTGTCCAACATTTCGATTCGGCCTTTCTGAACTGTGAGTGACCACTTATGGTCTTGGTTGACATGATGAACTCAGACAGTCTCTCACCCTGTTTGTCCCATTGTAGACCATGGGTCCTGATGTGGCAGTCCTATCTTGGCATTAAATTCACCAACAATGATCTTTAGAAGGTGTGGTCTTCTTTATAGAACTTCTCCAGCTCCATGTAGAACTTCTCAATTTCTCCTTCATCATAATTGAATGTTGGTGTGTAGACAACAAAGATAGAAACTGCAGGCAGTGAGCCAAATCTATTCAAGTGTAATCGTCTGATTCAGGTTGTTAGGCATTTGAATGAAGCAATGCTTATGGCCAAGTTCGTGTTCACATTGACACTGATACCAATGATGCCTCTTTTATCTCATGTTCTGAGGAAAAGTTCTTCTCCAGTGTCGAAAACGGCATGATGTGATTGATGCCTTCTCATCTAGGTCAGACCAATGATCTAGTACTTGATCATTTGCGCTTGTAACATCAGGTTCTCGGTGGATGCATCTGATGTCACCGTACGTGCATTGAAGGTACAGACAGTTATTTTAGTCTTTCTTTGTTTTGGCATTCTAGTTCGGCCTTGAGATTTTATCAGCCTCTCCTTGCACATCCTTCTCAATGCTGCCGTATTAGTGGCTCGTTCAGGGTCAGGGGAATGAGACCCATTGTATTTACTGATCTTGGCATATAGAATACTCCACGGATAGCATGCCAGGCTCTGCCGTGCAGGCGGGATACTCTCAGCAGCTTGCCAGGCTCTCTGAGAGGGATAGAGGCTTTTGGGGTGGCCTCAATTCACCCTTGTAGGTGTTCCCATAGTTCCAACCATATTTGAATCCCATTGTATATGGTGTGGCAATACTGGGAGATGGGTATTAAGTGTCTTATGATGTGTCACGCGGCCACTTTGTGGCCTGGAGCGTGGAGGTGGCTGGGTAGTGGAGGTTGTGGAAGTCCTTGCAGATACAGAATTTAAAACAAAATGTGAAAAATTGGGAGTCTGCCATGTGTAGACCTACAGTTAAGGAACCTGCAATAACCCCAGCTCAAACTTCCATGTGGTTCTTCCTGTGCCATCTGGGGCGCTCCACACAAAATTCTAGACGAAAATATGAGTGACGCCAGGTGTTCTCGAGAGAAGGCATCTTCCTCTTGGCTGTTGCTGAAGGACAGAGACATAATCTGAGCCTTTCCCTCAGATGACGCCTGGCCCTGTGAGCCCCATTCTGTGTCTCAGACGCTGACTCTGAGGAGGAAGTCAGGAGGATCAGCGTTCCTTTCGTCTCCTCACCCGGTACAGCTGCCTTCCCATCAGGTTTCTGACACATTCAGGATGTGGTTGTCACACTGTGTCACTCACACAGTAATACATGGTCATGTCCTCAGTGATCAGCCTGCTCAGTTCCGTGTAGGCTATGTCCTTGAACATTTCTGCAGTGAGTGTGGGTCTGCCCTGGAACTTCGGTGCATAGCTTGTTCCACCATCGTAAGGGAGTATGTATCCCATCCACTCGAGCCCTTGTCCTGGGGCCTGCCACACCCAGTGAATATAGTCTTGGATGAAGGTGTATCCAGACGCCTTGCAGGAGATCTTCACTGATGTCCCAGGTTTTGCCACCTCAGCCCCTGACTGCTCCAGCTGTACCTGGGAGTTCACACCTGTGGACAGCAGACAGGAGTGGATGGACTCCACTTGACTGGCCCTGTTCCCTCAGCCCAAGGCATGGGGACACATACCTGGAGCCATTGCCACCAGGAAGAGAATTTTCCAGGTCCGGGCCATGGTTGGGACTGTGCACTCTGGGGCTTCTGAAGGTGTGGGTTTGCCTGCTGTGTGAGGTTGTTAGGCCACAGATACATCTCTATTTAACTCAGTGTCCTTCGTCTAATTTGCATATTCATGAGGATGTAGAATTCATAGCTGAAGACCTGGTCCAACCTGAGAATGGGTCTGGTAGAGGCCACCAGGTCCATCCTCAAGGATAGTGAAGAGGTCCACGTTCTGATCCTTGAGTGAGAAGATGAAACTTTGTCCTGTCACAGGACTCTGTGCAAACAGAGCTCCCCCTCAGGAGGGCCAAGCCCTGTCAGGACCTTCTCCTCAAGGTCCCCCACATCTTTATGACCTGGACACATCTGGCCAAACCTGGGCTCTGAGGTTATTTCTGGAATCCTGTAACTCCCCAAGGTATACTACAATGAGACTACAAAACCACCATAATCTCCAGTGGTTTCCATTGGAGATATTAAGAAGTCCAGACATACCACCTGCATACAGGTTTTACTGCCTTCACAAATCACAAATCATCCTGCTATTCGTCGATTGCCTCGAGCAGGCCCCAGTAACGTCTCTTTCATCCTAGCCCTGAGATTATATTCAAGGCTCTTTAGGAGAATGAGACCCATCATTGTTACTGGTATTTGGCATATTTGGTACGCCACGGGGAGTTTGCCAGACTCTGCTGTGTGGGCAGGCTACATTCGATAGCCTGCCAGTTTGTACGAAGTAGAAATGAGATAATAAGATGTCATAATAAGATGTCGCGTGGCCGCGAATGTGGCCGCGCAGTTTCGGGAGCTGGTTTTTATAGTCTCTGGGTCTTGGCCATTGATGGGATTACATGGGGCCAGGGGGCCAGTTGGTGGGTGTGACCCTCGCCTATTGGAATTTGGAGGATCTGGGTGTAGGATGCTCGGCCCCAATCTGAGTAGGCTTGGAGATCTTGGCCCCGGAACCCGTGTGGCTTTGTTCCTCTGCCAGTACCTTCATGTGTGCGGAGAGTGGTCTCAGCATGGTGGTGGCTGGTCCTGGAGGTCTTCAGCTGCCGAAGCCCTGATCGGGGTGGGGAGGAAAGCTCAACCCGCTCCCCTCCAAGGGGCCGTGGCGAGAACAGCCAGGCACGGGGCCAGGAGACTCGGATTGGGGCCGAGCATCCTTACTGCCTTATCAATATGATAAATGTTTCTCCCAAAATGGTTAAGTATGCACAATTTAACCTTCTGTGTCCTATACATATTTTTATTTTGGTTTTCTCAACAAAGCAAAATTTAGTTTCCTGGGTTTTTGAATTATTTTTAGTTATTTTTTTCTATTAAATCACTGAGTTAGACCCTTACAGAGCTATTCGTGATTTGATTTCAGTCACACAGTATGCCTGTTTCTGAAGAGAAACCTTTTCCATCTCTGTACCCACTTCAGGCCTACAACTGTGTGCTCTTGGGACTTGGAACCCCTGCAGTCTGGTCCCCATCCTGCAGGGAGAGTCTCTGGGCTCTCAGGGGCATTAACCTCTTGGCATCTCTAATATAGGACTGAATCCTGGGACTTCATTTCAGAAGCCTTGTTCACGAATCACATTCTTTTTGAGCATTTTATTTTGGTTTTGAGCCTCACCTGGAGGTTCTGAGGGCATATTCTGGCTCTGTGATCTGGAATTGCTCAGGCAGATGAATCCTAGGAAAATGTTGGCAAAAAAGTAGTTAACTTGATCATCGCGTTGCTCAAACGGGTGCCAGTAACTTCTCCATTCATTCCTGTTGCATGCTAGTGTAGCCCAATGCATCTGCTCGTTCTAGGAACACAAAGATCCTCAAACCAATCGTTCAGGGTCTTGACAAAGAAGTCTGCACATCTCGTAGGTGGGCGGCCATGCGGTCTTTTGACATCCTGTGGAATCCAGTTGGTAATGGCTCTAGTCCAGCGGTGGTCTCGGAATCTCATTAAGTGTCCAGCCCATCTGATTTTCGACACCTTGGCATCGAGACAGCGCCCCTGATTAAACAGTCAAGAATGAAGTAGTTGTATATCTAAAAATTAAAAGGTGACACTGAGTGTTCTTTGCTGAGATTATGTAAAAATAATTCAATAAACATTTAATTCATTCACTCACAATAGTAAAAACCATCAAAATAAAAGAGGATTTAAGTCTTTAAACAGTTTAATATAAACAAAAATATATTAAATTTGTTTAATTCTTGAAAACTTTTTTAAAAACCCAGGCATGAGTCGAACACAGCTGCAAACAAGTTTATTATATAACTGAATCAGTAAGACATATTTAAGTAATAAATGAATACTATAAAATTAATAAAGTTTTATTGATCATATGACTTGAATAGTGACTTTTTCAGTGATACACAATAGTATTCTTTAAAGAAATTTACTTAGAGGAATGCAAGGAGAGAGTGAGAGAGAGACATGGCACAGGATTGACAAAGACAACTCCCATACAGAGTGTTGTCATCATCATATGAGTCATCCTCCTCCTTTATTTATCCCTTGAATCATATACAGGTTCTCTCTCTTCCCCCCCTCCTTTCTCCCTCTCTCCTCTTTCTCTCACACT
This sequence comes from Sorex fumeus, assembly GCF_029834395.1. NCBI lineage: Eukaryota > Metazoa > Chordata > Mammalia > Eulipotyphla > Soricidae > Sorex > Sorex fumeus. Next base: position 1,338,821 of record NW_026606224.1, on the reverse strand, counting down.
CTCTGGGGTCTATGGATTGCAATACGGAGCGATAGCACAGCAGGTAGGGTGTTCGCCTTACAAGCGGCCAACATGGCCGACCCGAGTTCGATTCCTCCGCCCCTCTCAGAGAGCCCGGCAAGCTACCGAGAGTATTTGATATGCCAGACACAGTAACAACAAAGTCTCCAATGGAGACGTTACTGGGCCCGCTCGAGCAAATTGCAATACAGATACTGAAATATTATCATGCATAGCCCTTTTTCTACTTTCAACACTCAATTCTTGTCCAGAGTGACCACATTTAACTTTTCTTGTCATACTGGTCCTTCTCTGTCCTTCGCCTCCCACACACTTGGAGCAAGCTTCCAACCATTGACTAGTCCTTCTGGCCCCTGTGTTTCCTGGCACAGAATATTAATCTCATACAAAAGTTTAAGTCCCACAGAAGAATACAATTATTCCATATCTGTGCCTCTCCTTCTGACTCATTTCACTCAGCCTGCTACTCTCCATGTCCATCCATTTATAAGTGAATTTCATGATTTAACTTTTTCTGGTAGCTGCATAGTATTCTATTCTGTAGATGTACTATATTTCATTGAGTTAACTATTCTCAGACATTCGGGTTGTTTCAGATTCGACTATTGTGTATACAATATTGTGATGCAATAAACATGGGCTTGAAAATATATTTCCAGATTATTGTCTTGGAGCCTTTGTGGTCAATGTCAAGAAGGAATTTCTGGGTCAAATGGAAGCTCAATTCTTAGTCTATTGAGCAGTATCCAAGTTTTTTCCAACCAGGTCAATTTCATTGCTATTCTCACGAGCAGAGTATGATGATTGTATTTTTACCATATCTATGCTAACACAGAACGTTTTGATTCTTTGAGATTTGTGCCCTTCTCCCTTGGTATGAGGTGATATTTCATAATTATTTTAATTTACATTTCTCTGAATAGTGTCAGGGAGAATTTATTTATACAGTTCTCTGAATCAAAGTCTACTTTAAGGATGTATTTCTTTAAAATCCCTATTTTAGAGGGAGTTTATTTTTTGGTGTAAGACCTACAAGTGCTTAATATATGTTTTATTTGTCTGCCATCCGAGATCAGACGAGATCGGGTATGGCCGTAGACGAGGTAAAGGCCCTCCCGTTGATTGTCGATTTGCTCGAGCGGGCCCAGTAACGTCTCCATTGGAGACTTTGTTGTTACTGTGTCTGGCATATCGAATACTCTCGGTAGCTTGCCGGGCTCTCCGAGAGGGGCGGAGGAATCGAACTCGGGTCGGCCATGTTGGCCGCTTGTAAGGCAAACGCCCTACCCACTGTGCTATCGCTCCAGCAGATGAGGTGAGCAGATATTTTCTGTGTTTTTTTGTTGTTGTCTTATGATTCTGGCCATATTTTCATTTACAATGATTGGGCCATTAAAAACAGAAAGACTAAAAACTAAAAGCATGAAATGGGTGAAAACTTTGACTTCACATTGATCCCCAAATAATTAGTTTACAGGAGGGAAATTGAATCAAGAAGACATAGACCATGTGTTTGAACTCAGCTGAGAGTAACTGTGTGTTGTTGACATGAAATATGTGTCACAGGATAACCACAATCACAAACACAAAGTCACCTTTAATGTTGGGTGCACCAACAGCCAAGAGAGTTGGTGAGTCCTCAGGTGGAATTGTGATCAATGTGGGTGGGTCATTGCAGGTTAAGAGTCGGGACACAATGTATTTGCACAGCTCAGGGCCTCACTTAGTCTCTGTGCACACAGCTAGGTACTAGGATGTGGACCTTCCTTCCACAAGCATAAGCTGAAACTCAATCGTCTCTGAACACACTCTCCACTGCCTTCTCAGAGTGTCACCAGGTCTCAGAACCTCCTCTTGAGACTAAGCTGAGCCTTGGGTACTTTATGTGTCTCCTGGAAACCCAAAAGCATTAACTAGTGGAGATTATCATAGTCATGTTCACGGCAGCACCAAGTACAGTAGCCAAGATGCACACAAAACACACAACCGCAGTGTTCAGTTCTGTCTGTGACTCATTCAGCCATAGAGTCCGTTCTTTCTCTCCTTCAGTTCTGTTTGAAGGAAAGTGATTTTTGTTCCCTTCCTTCTCTCACAGAGATTCCTGAGTCTCCTGTCAGTGTTTTCCTCAGATCAAAGAGCACTGAGAGAATTGTTGCTCTCCGCACACCCACAGAGCATCGGATATTCTGATGTTCTTATCTGGATTCCGTCTACGTTCATTAAAACAATAGAATTATGTTTTCATTGTTCCCAATGTTCTGTGGGAGCTGAGTGTATAAGTGCCCGGTGGTCTGGTCATGGGCTGGGTGAAGTTTCCTGCTCTATTCAGGTAGGGCTGTCACTCTAGTAACTTCTGGCAGCCATAAAGCATGTAGTGTTTTCTCAGTGGGACTGGGAGGGCCAGAGGTTGGGTGGTGCTGACGGGGCCTCACTGAGACTTGTGACATCTCCTGGGGAACAGGCTTTCAATAATATCATGAAGCTATAGAAATTAACCCCTAGTTTCAGGAATATAAACTCTCAGTCCAACTGTATAGAATTGAGAGCCCAGAATAAATTCTTAGAACTTTTACTGTGATTCTTTAGTAAAGAATTCCATCCCATGGAGTAAAGAAAGGAACTCTCTTCAAGAAATGACGTTGGGAAGACAAAACCACATATGAAAACAGCAGATACAGAATTTAATTAAAAAAAAACTTATGTTCCAGTTTTGACAGCAGAATCCTTAAAACACACAGAGTTTTGAAAGAGCTGGTCTCTCCATGACACTGATTTTAGAGGGTTCATCTATAGTTTTACTCCATTGGCAGAGCGAAAAGGAAATAAAATCAAACTAAATCAATTAAAAAGATGTCAATAACCATGTAAATGACATTTAAATTAAGGCATTCTACAGACTGGAAATAATGTGTACCCACCGAACATCAGAGCCAACCCAATATCTAAAGATATTCATAGTACTCACCAAGAACAACGTTGGAAAAAATCACCCCCATAAAAGGGTGTGGAAAATAAGCAGATATTTTCCTAAAACAACATTCCTATGGGCTGTAGGCATATGAAAAGGTGCTGATCAACATTTTGTATCACTTGATCACTTGACTTCCTGATAATCGTCGATTTGCTCGAGCGGGCGCCAGTAACATCTCCACTTGTCCCTGTCGTGTGGTAGTGTAGCACAATGGCGTCTGTTCACTCTAGGAACATGAAGAGCCTCAAACCGATCATTCATGATCTTGATGAAGAAGTCTGACCACCTGGTAGGTGGGCAGCCATGCGGTCTTTTGACATCCCGTGGAATCCAGTCGGTAACGGCTTAGTTCAGCGGTCGTCTTTAAATGTCATTACGTGACGAGACGATCTGAGTTTTGATGCCTTAACAAAGGAGACAGCGTCCCTGATTCTTGATCGTCGACGAATGTCGGAATTCCGGATTCTTTCTCTCATTTGAGTGAAACGTGATATTCCAAGCATAGCTCTTTCAATTCCTCTTTGGGAGACCAGAACAGCGTTCTCATCCTGTTTGCCCAGGTCTCTGAGGCATATGTTAATGCAGGAAGAACATTGGACTCAAAGAGATGTGCCCAGAGCCGAGGTTCTTCATCCTCTTACCTATTTCTATGACGCTTTTGAAGGTGTTCCAAGCCGCTCTCTTCCTCCTGCGCAACTCAGGTGCCAGGTCATTCATCATGTTGACTTCTCGACCTAGTTACATATAACTGTTGCATTCATAGATGGCCGTTCCATTGAGAGCGAATGGAGATTCCGGAACCAGGCTGTTTCTCATAAACATTGTTTTCATAAGATTCATCTGTAGTCCGACCTTTCCACACTCACGATCTAAGTCGACCAGCATTTGTACCATTGGCTAATGTTTGGTGTTATTAGAACAATGTCATCAGCAAAGTGGAGGTGGTATAATTGCTGACCATCTATCTTCACTCCCATTCTTTCCCATTCCAGTCATCCCATAATGTTCTCGAGGGTGGCACGAAAGAGTTTCGGTGAAATGGTATCACCCTGTAGAACCCCTCTTTTGACATCAATGATTACTTCTTTGTAGAATGGTGAGATCCTGGTAGTGAATCCGTAATACAGGCGGGTGTTACAAATACTTTTCCAGGCTTCTGCCGCATCTACCAGCACTTCTGCTCTTCTCTATTTGAGGTCTTCCTTGATCGCATCTCTGCACTGCTTTGTGAGCTCGGACGTTCGCTTGCAGTTGCTTGACTGTGAAATAGTAAGGGGAATAAATAAACTTGTACTAAAAAAGGAAATGATGACTGAAATTTATATACTTGATTTATTATTTTTTTAAATATTTTTCAACTAAAGAGAAAATAAAGCGCCCTCCTTACATGGAACCCGTCCCTGCAATGACAGAAGCAGCGTGCCCCCTGGTGGTCACACGCCTGTGTCCATGGGACACTCACATCCCATTCAGGTGCTGCCACCAGAAAGAGGAGTAAACAGCGCTGATGCAGGTTCCTGCCCACAAGGTCCATAATCTCAAGAACCATGTCAGGGGGAGAGGGAGACTGAGTGTGAATGTGGTTTTAATCCTGAGTTCTGAGTTTAGATTTGCATGGGAGAGCCTCTGTAGAGAAATGAGGGGACCCAGGGAGGCTGGTGTCTGGTCTCCTTGGGAGGAGATGCTGACTGTGGCTCAGAGCACTCAGGCCTTTCCCTGGGGCCCTGTCAGAGCCGCGCCTCTTCCTCCATCACAGGAAACGTGCTGAGGAGCTCTCAGTAAACAGTAATCGCTGAGGGGAAAATGGCAGGTGGGGAGGAGAGTTCCTGTGTCTCAGATCCCTGATGACCAAACCCAACACCCCTCCCCCCTGGGCCTCTTCCCTGCAGAGAGGCGCCTGCCTCTCCATGTCCCTGTGTGGTGGCTCCTGTTCTCCCACTGTGAATGCAAATCCTGGGACCCAACAGACAATGTTATTGTCCCTGTGAGTTCTGAGTTGGCTGAATCCAACCCATGTCAATCAGATTTCACAGTATTTTTTTCACTCATTTAACTTGGAATGAAAATTCCTTTTCCTTGAGAAGCTTCACTCTGAAATATTCAAGGCAGTTCTTAGGGTGGATCTGTTCTTTCTTACTGGTGCTGAGTCTATTTAAGGACAAGGAAGATGCCTCACCTAGTGACCATCCTTGTGTAGTTGGCCAGGCCAGGAGCACCTCAACCCACTCTGTTCTGTATATAACTCAGTATCCAGAAGTATCCAGAGTCTCCTGTCCCTGCGTCTGGCTGTCCTCACCTTGGAGGGGGGAGGGTTGAGTTTCTCTGCCCCCTTCCTGCCCCGAGCAGAGCCCCAGCAGCTGAGGACCTCCGGAGCCAGCCACGGCCATGTTGGGACCACTCTCCACACGTCCGGATGGGCCTCATGCATGAAAGAACTGGCAGAGGAACCCAGGCATGCGGGTTCCAGAGCTGAGGTCTACAAGCATACTTGGATTAGGACTAGGCCTCCTCCACCCAGACCCCCATCATCTTCCAGTAGGTAGGTGTCACACCCACCAGCTGCTACCAGCGCCAGGTTGGTTCCATCAACGGTCAAGATGCAGAGACTATAAAACTCAGCTCCCGGAAGCATGGCTGCATTCACGGCCGTGCGACATCTTATTTTTTCCTTTGGGGAACCTGGCAGGCACCAAAAGTATCCTGCCCTCACGGCAGAGTCTGGCAGACTTCCGTGTCATACTCAATATGCCAAATACAAGTAACAATCATGGGTCTCATTCTCCTAATCCTGAAAGAGCATTGAAATGGCTCTTTTAAAATCTCAGGGTTAGTAAGAAGGAGACGTTACTGGTGCCTGCTCGAGGAAATCAACGAACAACAGGATTATCGTGATCATGATCCAGAAGATGACCGTGAATCACAGGACCCTGGTATTGGGCTTATCACTGAGGAATTGAAGACCTATCAGGTGCCTGAAAAGAGCTCTTGAGAAGTCATCAGCCCACAAACTACTGAGCCTGGAATCTGGTCTTAGTGCTTAGACTCACACATTTTACAAGAGCACACGTGTGTTGGCCCTGAACAGTGCCAGGCATGGCCCTCCAGGTACCCCGTAATTCCATGGAGCATGCAAGGTTTGAATTCATTCGAAGGGGCCAGAAAATATGCTCTAAAATTTGATGTTTAAAAACTCAACATTAAGGATCAAAAGTAATATACACACCCAGCAGGGTCTACAAAATACTGCTAGGTTAGACACAGATACACCAAAACACCAACTCGGGTGACGTGAGGATTGAGATGAATGATATCACCCCACAGATGTCTACAGGATTCATAAACACTTTCGTGTATAACCAAGTGACTCACTGTGTCTGTCCCTAGGTGTCCTGTCCCAGAGCTCCTGCAGGCCAGGACAGTGAGTCGTCACAGAACTGACCCACATGCACTGTCTCTGTAGTCTCCACAGTCAGCAGTTTCCAGGGGAGCTGGACCCCCCAGACCTCAGGAAGGATGCTGGAGTGCCTGTGGAAGATTGGGAATATTTCCTAAAGCTGCTGCACCAAGACCAACAGGACACTTAATTAAATTAATCAAAACTTTTCACACACCAATACTATGAATATATCACACACCAAAATTATGAAATATTTACACACCATATTAACTCTAGATTAACAATTTTTGTTTCATTTTCACTTAATTAAATTAAACATATTTCTTTTCCCTAATGTTCTTGACTCATATTGTGGCTCTTTCACTCCTTCAGATGTAGAATAATTAAACTATTATCGTTTTTCGGGTTGTTGCGATGGCACAGTGGGTAGGGTGTTTGCCTTGCACGCGGCCAACCTGGGTTTGGTTCCCAGCATCCCAATGGTCCCCTAAGCACAGCCAGGAGTAATTCCTGAGTGCAGAGCCAGGAGTAACACCTATGCATCGCTGGGTGTGATCCCTCAAAAAAATTATGGTTTATAATTAATAATGTATTAGAAACAGTGAAAAGAAAAAAATTCGAAAGAAAACATACCTAGACTATTCATTTCATATTTTATCATTGTTAGACGTTCCTGGCATGAGAGAACTTTAAAATTTTATTTTAAAACTTGAACAGGATCAAGGAATTGGAGTATCTTTGCACAGGTTCATTTTCCTGCACCACTAGCTTGATCCCTGAGCACTCCAGGAGAGACCAGAACACAGACAAAAACTAAATGCAGAGCAGTCCTAGGGGTGGCCCCCAAACTAAAGAAACACATATTGTCCACATTTGAATAGTACAGTTTTTCACAATGATTATGTATCCATTAGTTTTATTCTCTGTTAGCCATTTGTAATCATGACTGATAGTGTAATTTCTAATAAGAAATATACCTTCAACATTAGTCTTTATTATTGATATTGAACCCTTAAAACTCTTCGAGTTCCTTAAGTGAAGAATAAATGGTGAACTTGTGATTTTAAAGAAGTGACTTTGGAAGGTCACTAGAACAGGAATGTTGTTTCAGGTGGTTGAACACGTGAGGGGAGAGACAAACATAGATTCTCTTCCCCAAGTTTCTCTGTCTTGGGAGCGTAGACCAGAAATTGAGTGGAAGCACAATGAGAAAATTATTGAGTCACATCTGTAATGGTCTCCATACGGAGCCACTGTGTGAGGAGAGTTCCTGGGCTCTGGGCTGTGGTATGTCTGGGGATACCAGGAGAGGGGGCTCAGGGAGAGCATTGATGCTCTGGGTCCTGGCCCTATCTCAAGGTGAAATGGTCAGCAAAGCTCGTGTCACAGGACCTGGTCTCTCCTCTACAATGGTTGAGGGGTGGAGAAGGATTGGGGGAATCTGAATGTCCACTTAGTGAGTGGATGGAGGACAGAGGTCAGCCAGTCGAGGAGAAGAGGACTCCCAGGTGTAGTGTGACCAGGTAGAGGAGGTCAGAGTGTAGAGGTCAGTGGGCACAGAGTGTGTCTGAGAGCAGAAGGAAAGAAACAGCACACAGCTGAGTGGACAACAGAATTTCTCTTTCTGACCAAATGACTCTTGCCAGGAGACAATGACAATCTCTACAGAGTCATTTTAATTTCTACGAGAGACTAATGTGCCCCTCATGCCCCAGAGAAGTTATGATACAGCCACTGGAAACTTTTCATCAGGAAAGAGAGTGTGATAAGTCGTTACTGCCCGCAGCGAGGATGGAGAACTCAGGGCCACAAACCACAAGACAAGGTGCCCATGGAGTCATCTGAGAGCTGAGGGGCAGATCAGGCCTGATATCCACAGAAACATGATTCATGTGGTCCTGAGCAACGCAATGTCTCCTCAGGGGAGAGTTCTCAGAGCCTCCTGGGGGCCTGCGCCACTGAAGCTCAGCCTGCTTCCTCCCGCAGGTGGTTTGTGTCTTGGACCACACAGCATTCTCCTCACTGTGTATTTCGCACAGTAGTACAGGGCCGTATCCTCCTCCTTCAGGCGGCTCATTTGCAGAGAGAGCGTGTTCTTGCTATTGTCTCTGGAGATGGTGAATCGGCCCTTCACAGAGTTGGCATAGTTTGTAAAACTACCATCATAACTAATGCTTGACACCCACTCTAGGCCCTTTCCTGGAGCCTGGCGGACCCAGCCCATTGCATAGCCACTAAAACTGAATCCAGAGGCTGCGCAGGAGAGTGTCAGGGACTTCCCGGACTGCACCAAGTCTCCCCCAGACTCCACCAGCTGCACCTCACACTGGACCCCTGCAAACACAAAGACACCCTGGTCAGGAAACTCTCCTCACACAGAGGATCTGCCTCTCCCATGCTCCGTGTCCCTGTCACTCATGAGTTACCTCCTAACACAGCCACTAGGAGAAGCCAGCTCAGCCTACACACCATGTTGGTTCTGTGTGACTCAGGATGGAGCCCCTAGGAACCCCTGAACTGACGCCTCTCCTGGAGCTGAGGCTGGGCTGGACTGTTTTAATCATAGAACGGAGAGACTCATTTGCATATCCTCCTCCTACATAAAACATTCTGTTTGTACCTAAAGAGTAAGTGAAGGACTCCAGAGCAAATGTCTGCTTCTGGAGGTGACTTGTGACCCGGAAAAGATTCTGTCATGCAATTGTTATATGACAACAAATTTAATTTGTGATATTTTGTCCTTATTTTTAATGACTCTCATGTAATATCTATAGTCATACTTCTGTTTCATGCATCATTTGTCACAGAAAAGCTTAAATATGTTATATAATATTCTCATAACACATTGTAAGAGTTGGCCCCATTATTGAGACAAAAGTAATACATTGAATTACACGGAGTTATAAATGTGTTAGGAACCCAGAATTGAAACAGAATCAGGAATAAGGCAGAAAGGCCAGACAGCATAGGCTGATATCTGGGAAATCTAAGGCAGGATCCTGTGTCTGCTCTGCCTCTGCTGTTTCTCCCAGAGGAAACATCCCCGAGGTTAACCATGTTTTTCCTTATATCAAAGGCCCTCGGATGTGTAAAAGCTTAGTTCATATAGACTGTTAGAAAACTGACCTAAGAATGGCATTCTTCTGATGATTTCTGGTTCTAAGTGAAAACTCTCACTGTGTTGGGCATTAGGAGCTCTCATTCTACGAGCAGGATAGTCTCTTGTCCTCCACCCCTTCTCTCTTAAATCTGTCTTTAAAATACTCACAGCATCCCATGGTTTGTCCCTGTCCACCAGGTTTGTTCCCCAGTAACAAGAAATGTAGAGACACCAGAGGGATAAGCTTCTTCCCTTGCATGCGGCAGATCAAGGTTCATTCCCTGCATTTCATATGGTTTCCTATGCCCCCACCAAAAGTGACCCCTAAGTAGAGATCCAGCATTATACCGAGAGTGGCACAACAACAAATCCAAACTAACAGAGACTGAAGGATAGCACAGTGGCGGGGCGCTTGCTTTGCACATGGCTAACTCAGGTTTGAACTCTAGTATCCCATATGCTTCCCCCAGCAATTTCAAGAGTAACTGCTGAGTGCAGAGTCAGGAGTAATCCATGAGCATCGCCAGGAATAGCCCCCATACCAGACAAATACTCACAAATAATGCCAAACAAAATATGGGCTAGCTGCTGTCAAGAACTTCTTCCCTTATGAGAACAAATTTTATTTATTCTGAATTTTGCCTTTACCTGGAGGATGTTGGAGACTGTGTGCATGGGGGTGCATGGGGTGTGACTCTTCACACCAGCTCGACCCCACATCTCTTTCTTACCATGTAAATATTTGATAAGCAGTTAAAACCACAGGAAGCCATGCCCTACACAGAATACTGACTTATAGATCATTAATGTTTCATGAGCGCTGGCATGTATGGACACCTGTGCAGTGATCATCACACTCAAAACAGTGGATGAGCCCCTCACCCCAGTGTTTCCCCTTGGCCCATGCTATTCTTCCCCCCACGCTTCACCCCTCCCTCATGCTCTCTGCAGTGCTTCCTGTTTGTGTAAGTGTATGTAGGGTGTGATGACGGAGATTCACTCTCAATAGCCTCTCACTCTAGGGATATATTATGGGTGTTTACCCATGACTAAAAGCTTTGGATAACTCTCAGTCCTGGACCTTTAAGATATGTCACACTAGTTTTCTAGAAGGAAGAGGTATAAGGAGGAAAAGCTGTTCTACATCTTACATGAATATCAAAGAGAAAGCTATAAAAGTAATAACAAACCAGGAAAGCACCAATTAATACTCACCCTGCCAGGCGTTGGAGTCCTGAGAGCCTGGTGGAGTGAGTGTGGGGGACAGGGAGGACAGATCACAAGAAGGCAGTTGGGAGTGTGAGTGTGTCACCGAAAGTGGAGCTGCTCTGGGAGCGACGGGGAAGGGTCCAATGAAAGACGCTGGAACTGGGCATGGATGGGCATGGGTGGGTGATGGGGTTGAATGTCTCTATGTTGTGACAGACACGTGTGGGCTTGTAGCACATGGTAACTCTCTTTGCCCATGGCAGGGCTGAGGCCTTTTCTCAGGTGTCTCCCGAGTGCCCTCTGGTGGTCAGCAGCGCCCCTGCAGCCGCTCCCGTGTCCCCCCAGGAGTTGGTGTCTGGGACCCCCTGACTGACCCACAGTCCCCTGCACAGTCACACCTCCGGGGTCAGCTGCTCTCAAGCTGCTCCCCTACAGGCAGGTCACAGGGTTCCTGGGTCTCTGAAGATAGTGAATCAGCCCCTCCCAGAGATTAAAGGGGTGATTGTCCTGCCCTTTCCCAGGGCCCAGTGACCAGGTCTTCCGGAGCTGCAGACCAGAGTCTGAACTGGAGAGATTCCATCTCTGTCTCTGTCTCTGTCTATGTTTCTCTCTCTCTCTCTCTCTCTCTCTCTCTCTCTCTCTCTCTCTCTCTCTCTCTCTTCCCTCCTCTCTTCTTCTTTCTCCCCTCCTCTCTCTCTTGGGGTAAGCCTTCAGTGATTATATCTTGTTAATTGAGGTCGGAGCCTTCCACATTACATCCTACCCAAAGTCCAATCAGCTGTGTTACTCCTGTATGATCTAGTTGTAGTGTTTGAGATGTCCTTCCAGGAAATCCAGAGTTTTTAAAGAGGTAATATAGCTAAAGTTAAAGCTTTAACTGGTGGCAGTTTCAGGGCATGTGCATGACTTCCTGGGCTTCACGAAGTACAGAAAGATGGCGGGAATATAAAGGAAATATAAATCAGAGGGACAATCAGAGATATCACGAGAAAGACCTATATCAGTAAAAGACTCAAAACAACAAGAGTTGGGATGTTGTCAAAAGCAAATCTATTTCCACATTAGCTCGGAATATTGTCTGATTTAATGTCTATGCAAAACAACAGGAGATTTTTCTAAAAGGTAAAAATAGAGTTTCCATATATAACGCACTGATTCAAACTAGATACCTTCACCCAAAGGTGAAAATACCAAACTAAGTTGTTATAAGAAAACATGCATTGAAGCATTTGATATACTGCCCAGACACGGAAATGATCCTAATGCCTAAAGACAGTTTCATGGGTAAGAAGTTGTGGTGTATATACAAAAAGGGATAATGTGCAGTTGTTAAAAAAAAAAGAGAAAATATCAGCATTTTCTGTCCCATAGATGGAACTAGAGAATATCACATTAAGTGAAGTTTGTCAGAGGGAGAAGGACAAATTCAGAGATTTTCATTCAATTGTGGTACATAGAAAACAGAGTGTCAGGATGTACAGGATCCATTGATAAAAACCCCTGCATCCTAACCACACACTGCGGTTCCCGAGAGGAGTCGGGTGAGGGCTGAGATCACTGGGAAGAAGAGGCCGAGCACAGGGGCCACAGCACAGTGTGGGGGTTTGTGGGGATTTGTTGTTGGGAGAAGCGCAGGGAGTTTGTGACCCATAAGCATCAACACTCAAACTATTGTCATCATTTTCCCTCAGTGACAATCAAGAAGGTAAAGGGAGAAATCTCTCATTTCTGTGAAGAGGAGTGATCTCTGTTGGAAGAAAAATCAATCACACCTGACCTAGCAGGACATAACAGACTTCATGACTCTGAGACTTAAAATCTTAATCAATTAACTTCCCTTTAGTCGTCGATTTGCTCGAGCGGGTGCCAGTAACGTCTCCATTTGTTCCTGTCACGTGCTAGTGTAGCCCAATGGCATCTGTTCGCTCTGGGAACATGAAGAGCCAAACCGGTCGTTCATGATCTTCACGAAGAAGTTTGAGCATCTTGTAGGTGGGCGGCCACGCAGTCTTTTGACATCACGTGGAATCCAGTCAGTAACAGCTCTAGACCAGCGGTCGTCTTTAAATCTCATTACGTGACCAGCCCATCTGATTTTTGACACCTTGGCAAATGAGACAGCGTCCCTGATTTTTGAACGTCAACGGATGTCGGAACTCCAGATTTATTCTCTCATTTGAGAGAAACGTGATATTCCAAGCATAGCTCTTTCTATTCTTCTTTCGGAGACCTGAATAGCATTCGCATCCTGTTTGCATAGCACCCAGGTCTCTGAGGCATATGTTAATGCAGGAAGAACAGTGGACTCAAAGAGATGTGCCCGGAGCCGGAGGTTCTTCGTCCTCTTAGCTATTTCTTCGACGTTCTTGAAGGCGTTCCAAGCTGCTCTCTTCCTCCTGCACAGCTCGGGTGCCAGGTCATTTGTCATGTTGACCTCTCGACCTAGGTACACATAGCTGTTGCATTCAGAGATGGTCATTCCGTTGCGAGCAAATGGGGCATCAGGAACGAGGCTGTTTCTCATAAACATTGTCTTCGTAAGATTCAGCTGTAGTCCTATCTTTCCACACTCACGGTCAAAGTCGGCCAGCATTTGTGCCGCTTGGCTGATGTTTGGTGTTATTAAAACAATGTCATCAGCAAAGCGGAGGTGGTATAGTTGCCAACCATCTATCTTCACTCCCGTTCCTTCCCATTCCATTCATCGCATGATGTTCTCGAGGGTGGCACTGAAGAGTTTCGGTGTAATGGTATCACCCTGCCGAACCCCTCTCTTGACATCAACGATCACTTCTTTGTAGAATGGTAAGATCCTGGTAGTGAATCCGCAATACAGCTCATGGAGGATCTTGATGTATTGGGCTTGAATGCCCTGATTGGCCAGGGCTTCAATGACCGCTTCTGTCTCAACAGAATCAAAGGCCTTCTTTAAATCAATGAACGTTAAGCAGAGCGGCATCTTGAACTCCCGAGAAACCTCAATGAGTTTGGTTATCATGTAGATATGGTAGATGGTGCTGAATCTTTTGCAGAACCCGGCTTGCTCGCAAGGTTGCCCTTCATCTAGTATTCTGCCAATCCCATTTAGGATGACTCGAGTGAACAACTTGTAGATGACAGACAATAGGCAGATGGGGTGATAGTTGCCAATGTCATGGATATCTCCCTTCTTGAACAGTAGTACGGTCCTGCTGGTTTTCCATTGGGATGGAACCTTGCATTCAGACAGGTAGCGAGTGAAGAGCCGAGCCAGTGTATTGATGAGTACTGATGGCAGGTTCTTCAGGTGTTCAGGTCTGACCTTGTCTGGGCCGGGTGCTGTTTGTTTCTTTACCGATGAAATGGCGTGTCGGATTTCAGAAGGGGGAACGTTGGGAACGACATATCCATCCTGTGGAATTTGGTATGTCAGCAAGTGGACATGGCTATCGAAGAGATTTGAGTAGAAGTCATGGATAATCTTCTCCATTGCCATTCTGGAGGATGTGATAGATCCATCAGGAAGTCGGAGGGCAGTCATCTTTGTCTTGTAGTTGGCGAAGGACAGGGGGGCATAACGAATACATTTCCAGTTTCTGCCGCATCTACCAGTACTTCTGCTCTTCTCTCTTTGAGGTCTTCTTTGATCGCATCTCTGCACTGCTTTGCGAGATCGGACGTTAGCTTGCGGTTGCCTGAGGCATGCGCCAAACCACGCTGGCGAATTAGCTCAAGAGTTTTCGAAGACAGGAGTTTTTTTGTGGCTAGCTCTCTCTTGGCATTCCTCGCACATTCATGGAGGTGCTGAACCAGTCGATCATATTCCTCGTCAATGTTGTCAACAATGGCATCTTCCCATGGTGCCGCAATAGTGCCAAAGAGTTCCCAGTTGGTGGTCATTCTGGGAGTTCTCTTTTTGAACTTTGCAGCCCTTTCTCCCCGCTCTGTGAAGTAGAATTTCGCACGAAGTAGACGGTGGTTCGATCCCATTCGAAATTTTGAGAAAACAGCGACATCGGTCAGGCAAAACCTTCGATTTAATATGGCCCTCCCGTTGATCATCGATTTGCTCGAGTGGGCCCAGTATCGTCTCCATTGGAGACTTTGTTGTTAATGTGTCTGGCATATCCAATACTCTCGGTAGCTTGCCGGGCTCTTCGAGAGGGGCAGAGGAATCGAACTCGGGTCGGCCATGTTGGCTGCGTGCAAGGCAGACGCCCTACCCACTGTGCTATCGCTCCAGCCCTTGCTATCGTATGATGTGGTCTATTTCATTGTGGAATCGTCCACCGGGAGACTCCCATGTCCAACGTTTAGTTTCTGCCTTCTGGAACTGTGAGTTACCATGGATGGTCTTGGTCGACATGATGAACTCAGACAGTCTCTCACCCTGTTCGTTCCATTCTACGCCATGGGTCCTGATCTGAAGTTCTTCAGCTGATCTTCTCGGTCCTATTTTGGCATTAAAATCACCCACATTGATCTTGTAGAAGGTGTGGTCGTCTTTATAGAACTTCTCCAGTTCCATGTAGAACTTCTCGATTTCTCTTTCATCAAAATGAGATGTTGGTGCGTAGACAACAAAGATAGAAACTGCAGGCAGTGAGCCACATCTATTCAAATGTAAACGTCTAATTTGGGTTGTTAAGAATTCGAATGAATCAATGCTCTTGGCCAAGTTTGTGTTGACAAGGACACCGACGCCTCCAACACCTCTTTTATCGCATGTTCCGAGGAACAGTTCTCCAGTGTCGAAAACGGCATGGTGAGATTCGTGCCTTCTTGTTTCGGTCAGACCAATGATGTCGTACTTGATCATTTGTGCTTGTACCATCAGGTCCTCGATAGATGTATCTGATGCTAGCCTATGTGCATTGAAAGTACAGACGATCATTTTTGTCTTCCTTCCTTGTGGCAGCCTAGTTCGGCCTTGAGATTTTGTCGGCCTTTCCTTTCTCATCCTTCTCAGTGCTGCCATGTCGGTGAAGCCTTCAGGGTCAGGTGAATGAGACCAGTTGTAGTTACTGGTTTTGGCATATCGAATACACAGCGGATAGCTCGCCAGGCTCTTCCGTGCGGGCGGAATACTCTCGGCAGCTTGCCAGTCTTTCCGAGAGGGATAGAGGCTTTTGGGGCGACCTCTAATCACCCTTGTATGTGTTACCATATTTGAACCCTATCAAATACGGTACGACAATTCCGGAAGATGGGCATTTAATGTCTTATGATGTGTCGCGCGGTTTCGTGGGTCCGGAAAGCGTCCTGGAATGTGGCGACGGCTGGGTAGTGGAGGTAGTGTAGATAGTGGAAGTCTGTCAGTGGGGTATTTATCTGGGTAGGGTGGGAACCCAACCTAGCGCAATCTGATCCCTGGGTGGTTGATGGAAGCAGACAGGGCAGGGTAGGGTGTGGCTCCTGATTAGAATCCCTTTGTCACCTGTGGTTGGTGGGAGCAAGCATAGAAACTCCGTCCCTGGGTCCACCGAGCTGGATTCCAAGGTCTCAGAGAGTTCCGCTTATCTTGTTCTGTCAGTCTTCAGTCGTGCGTGAGTCTTGGCCGGAGCTGCCACGCTGGTCCGGAAAGTGTCCTGGAGTGTGGCGACGGCTGAGTAGTGGAGGTAGTGTCGACTCTGAGACAGGAAGAGGAAAACTAATTTGTACTAGAAGAAGAAGTAGCACTGTAGCACTGTCCTCCCATTGTTCATCGATTTGCTGGAGCGTGTCCAGTAACTTCTCCATTGTGTGACTTGTTACTGTGTTTGGTCTATCTAATAGGTAACGGGAAGCTTGCCAGGCTTTGCCCTGCGGGCGAGAAACTCGGTAGCTTGCCAAGCTCTCCAAGAAGGGCGGAGGAATCGAACCCGGGTCGCCCGGGTCTGCTGTGCTGGCTGAGTGCAAGGGAAACTCCCTACCCACTGTGCTATCGCTGCAGTCACAAAATTTAAAAAAAAAAAGGATTGTAGGGCTAGAGAGATAGTACAGTGGCAGGGCGCTTGCCTTATGCATGGCTGATCTGGATTCATCCCTGGTATTTCATATGGTGCCCTGAGCCATGCCAGGAGTAATCCCTAAGCACTGACAAAACCAAGATTATGCCCTGAGCACCACCAGGTGTGTGTGTGGGGGGGAGCAAACAAAAAGAAAAGCGAAAACAAGGACAGAACAGACACTTCAATTTCATTTCAGCGGTTGAGAGAGTTGTTATTTGTAATGTATCTCAAGGCAATGATGCAGGATTGTTGGATGAAAATAAATTAGCTGAACATTTGAAAGAACATATTGGGAGAATTCTGAAAATCAGACAAATTACTTGCATATATATACATATATATATATATATATATATATATATAGTTGCCAGGTTTACCCAAATTAGGTTCTTTGTAAAAAGAAAAATAGAAACCAGACCTAAACATTTTCTAGCAAATTAAAATTATTGGGGGGGGGGGCATAGGGGCAGTGTATGCTACTGAAACACAGAAGTGACCAGAAACAATTCGTGATGAATGCATTCCTATGAAACTTAACCTTAATGCAGGGAAAATAGTCCAACGAGGGGGGAGGCAGGGAGGGAGGGGAAACGACGCGCAGAGTGATAGTGCAGTGAGTAAGGAGCTTTCCTTGAACGCGGCTGACCCGTCTTCAATCCCGGGGATCTCATAGGGTCCCCACAGCACTGCCAAGAGTAATTCCTGAGTGCAGAGTCAGGAGTAACCCCTGAGCATCGCTGGGTTTGACCCAAAAAAGCAAAAATAACAATAATCACTGTCACTGTCCTCCCGCTGTTCATCGATTTGCTGGAGCAGACAAAGACTTGTTACTGTGTTTGGCGTATCGAATACATCACGGGTAGCTTGCCAGGCTTTGCCGGGCGGGCGAGATACTCTCGGTAGCTTGCCAGGCTCTCTGAGAGGGTCAAAGGAATCGAATTTGGGTCGGCCAGGTCGGCTGCATGCAAGGCAAAAGCCCTATCTGCTTTGTTATCTCTCCAGCCCCAATAATAAGAATAAATAACAATAATAGTAATAATAATAATAATAATAATTAAATGGGCTGGGATGTATGCTTTACCTGCTGGAGGCCCAGATTCAATTCCTGTTACCACATGGTGCCATGAGCACTGCAAGAGCAACCTCTAGGAACGTATCACTGAGATGCTCACAAGCACCACTGGGTAAGGCCCAACCCCACCGCCCCACTACACAAAGAGTTCTTAAATCCCATCTACAAACAATCCGATTTTTAAAATGGATGAAAGATCTGCTATGACACCTGTGAAGATAAGCAGATAGCATATGAAAATGATGCTCAACGTTATGCACTGTTGGGAAACTGCAATTAAAACAACAAGCTGCTTGGGGGCCAGAAAGGTAGTATTGTAGGCAGGGCACTTGAGTCACACAAAGCAGGCCTGCCTGGGTTCAATCCCAGTACCATTTATAGTCCTCCTGAGCTCCGCCAGGAGTGAGGCCAGAACACTGCTAGGTGTGACTCCTCTCTCAACAACAACAACAAGAAAAAAGAAAGCTTCAATCTTGGGGCTGGAGTGATAGTACAGCGGGTCGGGTGTTTGCCTTGTACACGGCCGACCCAGATTCGATTACCAGCATCCCATCTGGTCCCGCGAGCACCACCAGGAGTAATTACTGAGTGCAGAGCCAGCAGTAACACCTGAGCACTGCGGGACGTGACCCAAAAAGAAAAACCAAAAGAGCTGCAATCTTTCAGAAGGGTTAAAATTCAGAATACCAGCACCACCAAATACTGGTAAAGATACATAGTAACAGAAGTTCTCATTCATTGCTGGTGGGAACACAGAATTGTGCAGTTGTTGACTTATTCCCACCAGAAGCAGGAGAGTCCCCATGGAGAGGAAGTGGTAACTAAAATGTATATACTTGTTTTTTTTTAAGTTGGTATAAATATTATAATACAGAGGAAAATTATCCTCCACCAGAAGAAGAAAAATATGTAAAAACAAGTGAAAAAGAAAAAAAGAAAGTGACATCTTACTGACCCTTCTCCATCTGCCACTGGCACAGCCCTGGATCATCTGGAGAAGAGGGCCTCCTGGTGGTCACAGGCATGCCTGCAGCTCCCCTGTCACCCTGACAGGTTTGTGTCTGGACTCACAGGGACTTGCCAACATTGTGTCTCTTGCACAATAATATACAGCTGTGTCCTCAGTTACTGAGTTTCTCAGTTTCAGGTAAACTTGTTTCTTGGAGGTGTCCCTGGAGATGCTGACTCGGGACTGAAGACTTGGGTTATAGTCTGTGCTTCCACTATACCATATAGCACCAATCCAATCCAGCCCCTTTCCAGGGGCCTGGCGGACCCAGTGTACACCATAGCTGGTTAGAGAGAATCCAGAGACCGAGCAGGTGAGGGACAGCGTCTGTGAGGGTGTCACCAGGCTTGGTCCCGACTCCTGCAGCTGTACCTGAGACAGGACACCTGGGGACAGAGACCCACAGTGAGTCAAGGCTCAGAGGCCCAATACCCACCTTAGAGTCTCTGTCCAGGGGATACTCACATACAGGAGCTGCCACCAGAAAGAGGAGGAACAAGCGCTGATGCATGTTCGTGTCCACGAGGTCCATGATCTCAGACACCGTGTCAGGGGGAGAGGGAGCTAAGTTGGGCTGAGTGTGAACGTGGTTTTAATCCTGGGTCCCGAGTGCAGATTTGCATGGGGGAGCCTCGGTAGAGAAAGGAGCGGACCCAGGGGAGGCTGGTGTGTGGGGTCCCTGGGAGGTGCTGACTGTGGCTCAGAGCACTCAGGCCTGTCCCTGGGGCCCTATCAGAGCCGGGCCTCTTCCTGCAGCACAGGAAACGTGCTGAAGAGCTCTCAGGAAACAGGAATTGCTGAGGGGGCAACGGCAGCAGGGGAGGAGAGTCCCCGTGTCTCAGGTCCCTGATGACCAAATCCAGCCCCTCCCAGGGTCTCTACCCAGTAGAAAGGCCCCTGCCCCTCCGTGTCCCTGTGTGGTGACTCCTGTTCTCCCACTGAGATGGAAAACCTCGGGCGTAACAGGCAGTGGAACTGTTACAGGCTCTATCCAATCCATGGTTGATCAATTTTCACTCTATTTGCTCTCATCTTTCATGAACATTCCTTCCCCTGAAGCAGAGTCACTCCCTAATTTCAAGGTAGTTTTTAAGGTACATTTTTTTTAATTTCACTGTTAATGGTATTGTATTGGGACAAGGAAGATGCTTCTGCCTAGGTGACCTTCCTGGTGGGGTTGGCCAACAGCACCTAAACCTGGCCAGTCCTGTGTACAACTCAGTGTCCAAAAGATAATCATGAACTTCAGGACACTATTCTTGGGGTTCATCACTGATGAATCCCTATCCATGTTTGATGCTTAGAAAGACCCAATAAAGGGTCCTCAACACACAATCTATTGGGCCAAAATTTTGGACTTTGTTCAAAGACTAACCCATGTTACAAATATAAAGTGTGCAAGTCCTGAGAAATGTCACATGGGGCCCTACCTTGCCCCCAAATGAAGGGACCTAGACATAGTCTGTGTCACCTAAGTGTACCCCTAATTCCATGTAGCACCAGAAGGTTGAATTAAATGTAAGGAACTCAAAACTGTGCTTTATAATTTGATGTTTTAAAAAGTCAGCATTTGGGTTTGGAGTAATAGCACAGCAGGTTGGGCATTTGCCTTGCACTCAGCTGTCCTGGGTTCAATTCCCAGAACCCGATATGGTCTCCCATGCAGGGCCAGAAGTAATTCCTGAGAGCATGAGTCAGGAATAACCCCGGTGCAGTGCCAGGTCTTACCTGAAAAGAAAAAAAAGTCAGCATTAAACATCAAAAGTTAACAAAACACCCAGCAAGTTCAACAAAATTCTACCAAAAATAAACCCAGAGATAAACAGCAACTCAGGCAACATGATTATTGAGATCGATGAGTATTCCACCTCATGTACATGATGTCTCTAAAAGGATTAATAAACATTCTCTATATAAAGCCCATGGCTCTCTTCGGCTCTGTCCCAGAGCACCTGCAAGCCCAGGACGGTGGATCCTCACAGATCTGACCCCACCTGGACTGTCTCTGTGAGCTCCATCCCTGGCAGCAGTTTCCAAGGGAGTTGGACTCCAGATCTCAGATAAAGTCTGGAGAGGATGAGGAGTTGCACAATGATGGGACTGTTTCCTAAAGATTGACACTATCTTTCCTAAAGATAGAACACTAGAAAATAGAGAACATTCTTTTTTTAAAATCTTTATTTATTAATATTTTAAATTTTATTGAATTGCCGTGAGATAGTTACAAGTTTTCATGTTTGGGTTACAATCACACAATGATCAAACACCCTTCCTTCCACCAGTGCACATTCTCCACGACCAATCTCCCCACTGTACTCCCCCTTCCCTGGCCTCCCCCTGCCTCCATGGCAGACGATATTTCCCATACTCTCTCTCTACTTTTGGACATTATGGTTTGCAATACAGGCACTGAGAGGTCATCATGCTTGGTCCAATATCTACTTTCAGCACACATCTCACAACCCT
Organism: Sorex fumeus; assembly: GCF_029834395.1. Classification (NCBI taxonomy): domain Eukaryota; kingdom Metazoa; phylum Chordata; class Mammalia; order Eulipotyphla; family Soricidae; genus Sorex; species Sorex fumeus. Next base: position 1,317,607 of record NW_026606224.1, on the reverse strand, counting down.
ACTGATTCCTAAAGCCATCATTTTCTTAGTGATCTCTTCTCTATTCCATCTGCCTTCTCCTCTCCGCTCATGAGGTAGGCTTCCAGCTGTGGAGCAATCCTCCTGGCCCTTGTATATACTGTCCTTGGGTGTCAGTCTCATGTTATGTTATTATATACTCCAAAATGAGTGCAGTCATTCTGTCTGTCCCTCTCTTTCTGACTCATTTCACTTAACATGATAATCTCCATGTTTATCCATGTATATGCAAATTTTATGACTTCATCTCTCCTAACAGTTGCATAGTATTGCATTGTGTAGATGTACCTAAGTATCTTTAATTAGTCATCTGTTCTAGGGCACTTGTGTTGTTTGCAGATTTGGGCTATTGTGAACAGTGCTAAAATGAACATATAGGTACAGATGTCATTTCTACTTTCCTTTTTTTCATCCTCGGGATATATTCCTAGAAGTGGTATTGCAGGGACATATGGAAGCTCAATTTCTAGGGGTTTTTTTTTTTGGGAATTTTTTTTTCTTTTTGGGTCACACCCCACAATGGACAGGGGTTACTCCTGGCTTTGAACTCAGGAATTACTCCTGACGGTGCTCAGGGGACCATATGGGATGCTGGGAATCAAACCCAGGTAGGCTGCATGCAAGGCAAACACCTGCCCGCTGTTCTATCACTCCAGGCCCTCAGTTTCTAGTTTTTGAAGGACTGTCCATATTGTTACTGTGTCTGGCATATCGAATACTCTCGGTAGCTTGCCGGGCCATATTGTTTTCCAGAAAGGCTGGACCAGTCGGCATTCAACAGGGAATATTCTTGATTCTATAAAAACTTGTTTCCAACCACCAACTTTGACTGTAGATTTTATAAAATATTTTTAAAAATTATTTTCAGCATATTAAATAAGATGCATTTCTATTTTCAATGTTTCTTGACACATTTTGTAGGTGTTTCACTATTACAGATGTATACTAAAAATATCCCTGTTTATCATTTGGAATTTATTAGAAAGATGTTAAGAAATCAATTAGAAATGAATGAAAGCCCAGATCATCATTTTGTGTTTTCTCATTGTTAGACAGTCCTGGATGAAAGATCTAGCTTTTAATTTTGTTCATAATAGCAATTTGGATTGGTTCAATGAAATGCTCTCCAGGTAAGTGTCCCAAGATCATTGTCCAGGACCACTAATTGATACCTGAACACTACAGGGTGAACCAGGACACAGATAGGAAGTAAATACATAGTGTTTCAGGTGTGTTCCCCAAGTCAAAGAAAAATATAGATTGTCCATATTTGGATAATATCATTTTTAAATAATGACTAGATATCCATCATTTTAAGAAAATTAAACTTACTTATTTTGAATTGAACCTCAGTGAGATACACAATTACAAAGTTGTTCATGATTGGGTTTCAAACATATAATATTTCAACACCCATCGCTTCACCAGGGTACATTTACCACCACCAATGTACCTAGTTTCTCTCTTGCCCTTCCTCACCTTGCTGCCTCTATGGCAGGCATTATTCTTCTCTCCCTCCCTCCCTCTCTCTCTCTCTTTCTCTCTCTCTGCCTTCCTCTCTCTCTCTCTCTCTCTCTCTCTCTCTATGTCTCATTGTGGAATTATGGTTTGCAAGAAAGATACTGAAAGGTTATAGGTAAATTCCTTTACCTACTTTCAATACTCAGTTTGTGCCCAAAGTGATCAATACTAACTATTGTCCTACTGGTCCCTTCTCTATCCTAACTGCTCTTTGCCCCACACACTCTTTTGGATGGCTTCAAACCATGCACCAGTCCTTCTGGCTCCTGTTTTTTCTGGCCTTGGATATTAGCTCATACTATTTTTTTAATATTGCACAAATGAATGCAGTCATTCTATATCTATCCCTGTCCTTCTGACTCACACAGCAAGATACTGTTCATGTCCATCCATTTACAAGCCAATTTCCTCACGTCAGTTTTCCTAGTGGCTGCATAGTATTCCATTGTGTAATTGTACCATGGTTTCCTTAACCAGTCAATTGTTCTCGGACACTTGAGTTGTTTCCAGATTCTGGCCATTGGGAATAGTGCTGCAATGAACATAGAAATGCAGATGGCATTTCTGCTACGTGTTTTGGACGCCCAGGGTGGTATTCCTGGATCAAATCCAGTTTTTTGAGAAAATTCCATATTGTTTTCCAAAAAGGCTAAACCAGTCGACATTCCCACAATGAATGAGAACCCTTTTCTCCCCTCTCCCCACATCTATGCCAGCACTGGTTGCTCTGTTCCTTTGGATGTTCGCTAATCTCTGTGGTGTGAGATTATATCTCACTGTTGCCTGATTTGAGTCTACCAGATTATTCACTTAATCACTTAATCACTTAACTTCCCATTAGTCGTCGATTTGCTCGAGCGGGCGCCAGTAATATCTCCATTTGACCCTGTCGCGTGCTAGTGTAGCCCAATGGCATCTGTTCGCTCTGGGAACATAAAGAGCCTCAAACCGATCATTCATGATCTTGATGAAGAAGTCTGACCATCTGGTAGGTGGGCGGCCACGTGGTCTTTTGACATCCCTTGGAATCCAGTCGGTAATAGCTCTAGTCCAGCGATCCTCTTTAAATCTCATTACGTGACCAGCCCATCTGATTTTTGACACCTTGGCAAACGAGATGGTGTCCCTGATTCTTAATCGTCGACAGATGTCGGAACTCTGGATTCTGTCTCTCATTTGAGTGAAACGTGATATTCCAAGCATAGCTCTTTCAATTCCTCTTTGGGAGACCCGAATCGCGTTCTCATCCTGTTTCGGTACGGCCCAGGTCTCTGAGGCATATGTTAAGGCAGGAAGAACAGTGGAATCAAAGAGATGAGCCAGGAACCGGAGGTTCTTCGTCCTCTTAGCTATTTCTTCGACGTTCTTGAAGGCGTTCCAAGCCACTCTCTTCCTTCTGCGTAGCTCGGGCGCCAGGTCATTTGTCATGTTGAATTCTCGACCTAGGTACACATAGCTGTTGCATTCGGAGATGGTCGTTCCATTGAGAGCGAATGGAGCATCAGGAACGAGGCTGTTTCTCATAAACATTGTCTTCGTAAGATTCAGCTTTAGTCCTATCTGTCCACACTCATGGTCAAATTCGGCCAGCATTTGTGCCGCTTGGCTGATGTGTGGTTTTATTAAAACAATGTCATCACCAAAGCTGGGAGCTCTTTGGGCTTAATGCGGCAATATGGGAATATGCCATTTTTGACAACTTTGATGAGGAATATGATCGACTGGTACAGCACCTCCATGAATGTTCGAGGAACGCCAAGAGAGAGATAGCCACAAAAAGTCGCCTGTCTTCGAAAACTCTTGAGCTTATTCACCAGCATGGTTTGGCGCATGCCTCAGGCAACCGCAAGCTAACTTCCGAGCTCGGAAAGCAGTGCAGAGATGCGATCAAGGAAGACCTCAAAGAGCAGAAGTGCTGGTACATGCGGCAGAAGCCGGGAAAAGTATTCGTAACGCCTGCCTGTCCTTTGCCAACTACAAAACCAAGATGACTGCCCTCCGACACCTGATGGATCCACCGCATTCTCCAGAATGGCAATGGATAAGATTATCCATGACTTCTACTCAAATCTCTTCGATAGCCATTTCCACTTGCCCACATATCAAATCCCACAGGATGGATATGTCGTTCCCAACATTCTCCCTTCCGAAATCTGACACGCCATTTCATCGGTAAAGAAACGAACAGCACCCGGCCCAGACAAGGTCAGACCTGAACACCTGAAGAACCTACCGTCAGTACTCATCAATACACTGGCTCGGCTCTTCACTCGCTACCTGTCTGAATGCAAGGTTTCGTCCCAATGGAAAACCAGCAGGACAGTACTACTGTTCAAGAAGGGAGACATCCATGACATTGGCAACTATCACCTGATCTGCCTATTGTCTGTCATCTACAAGTTGTTCACTCGAGTCATCCTAAATAGGATTGGCAGAACACTAGATGAAGGACAACCATGCGAGCAAGCCAGGTTCCGGAAAGGATTCAGCACCATTGACCATATCCACACGATAACCAAGTACTACTTCCACTACCCAGCAGTTGCCACACTTCAGGATGCTTTCCGGACCGGCGCGGCTGCTTGAGGCTGCGCGACACATCATAAAACACTAAATACCCATCTTCTGGAATTGTCGTACCATATTTGATAGGGTTCAAATATGGTAACACCTACAAGGGTGATTAGAGGTCATCCCAAAAGCCTCTATCCCTCTCAGAAAGACTGGCAAGCTACCGAGAGTATTCTGCCTGCACGGAAGAGCCTAGCAAGCTATCCGCTGTGTATTCGATATGCCAAAACCAGTAACTACAACTGGTCTCATTCACCTGACCCTGAAGGCTTCACCGACATGGCAGCACTGAGAAGGATGAGAAAGGAGAGGCCGACAAAATTTCAAGGCCGACCTAGGCTGCTACAACGAAGGAAGACAAAAATGATCGTCTGTACTTTCAGTGCACCTACGCTAGCATCAGATGCATCCATCGAGGACCTGATGGTACAAGCGCGAATGATCAAGTACGACATCATTGTTCTGACCGAGACAAGAAGGCACGAATCTCGCCATGCCGTTTTCGACACTGGAGAAGAATTGTTCCTCGGAACATGCGATAAAAGAGGTGTTGGAGGCATCGGTGTCCTTGTCAACACAAACTTGGCCAAGAGCATTGATTCATTCGAATGCCTAACAACCCGAATCGGACGTTTACATTTGAATAGATGTGGCTCACTGCCTGCAGTTTCTATCTTCGTTGTCTACGTACCAACATCTCATTATGATGAAAGAGAAATCGAGAAGTTCTACATGGAGCTAGAGAAGTTCTATAAAGAAGACCACACCTTCTACAAGATCATTGTGGGTGATTTTAATGCCAAGATATGACCGAGAAGATCAGCTGAAGAACTTCACATCACCTAGAATGGAACGAACAGGGTGAGAGACAGTCTGAGTTCATCATGTCGACCAAGACCATTCATCGTAACTCACAGTTCCAGAAGGCAGAATATAAACGATGGACATGGGAGTCTCCCGGTGGACGATTCCACAACAAAATAGACCACATCATATTCAATCACGGTTTTGCCTGACTGATGTCGCTGTTGTCCCAAAATTTCGAACGGGATCAGACCACTGTCTCCTTCGTGCAAAATTCTACTTCACAGAGCGGGGAGAAAGGGCTGCAAAGTTCAAAAAGAGAACTCCCAGAATGACCACCAACTGGGAACTCTTTGGTACTATTGCGGCAACATGGGAAGATGCCATTGTTGACAACATTGACGAGGAATATAATCAACTGGTTCAGCACCTCCATGAATGTGCGAGGAACGCCAAGAGAGAGATAGCCACAAAAAGTCGCCTGTCTTCGAAAACTCTTGAGCTAATTCGCCAGCGTGGTTTGGCACATGCCTCAGGCAACCGCAAGCTAATGTCCGAGCTTGCAAAGCAGTGCAGAGATGCGATCAAGGAAGACCTCAAAGAGAGAAGAGCAGAAGTACTGGTAGATGCGGCAGAAGCCGGGAAAAGTATTCGTAACGCCCGCCTGTCCTTCGCCAACTATAAGACCAAGATGACTGCCCTCCGACGTCCTGATGGATCCATCACATCCTCCAGAACGGCAATGGAGAAGATTATCCATGACTTCTACTCAAATCTCTTCGATAGCCATGTCCACTTGCCGATATACCAAATTCCACAGGATGGGTATGTCGTTCCCAACGTTCTCCCTTCCGAAATCCGACACGCCATTTCGTCGGTAAAGAAACAAACAGCACCCGGCCCAGACAAGGTCAGACCTGAACACCTGAAGAACCTGCCGTCAGTACTCATCAATACACAGGCTCGGCTCTTCACTCGCTACCTGTCTGAATGCAAGGTTCCGTCCCAATTGAAAACCAGCAGGACCGTACTACTGTTCAAGAAGGGAGACATCCATGACATTGGCAACTATCGCCCGATCTGCCTATTGTCTGTCATCTACAAGTTGTTCACTCGAGTCATCCTGAATAGGATTGGCAGAACACTAGATGAAGGACAACCATGCGAGCAAGCAGGGTTCCACAAAGGATTCAGCACCATCGACCATATCCACACGATAACCAAGCTCATTGAGGTTTCTCGGGAGTTCAAGATGCCGCTCTGCTTAACGTTAATTGATTTAAAGAAGGCCTTTGATTCTGTTGAGACAGAAGCGGTCATTGAAGCCCTAGCCAATCAGGGCATTCAAGCCCAATACACCAGGATCCTCGTTGAGCTGTATTGCGGATTCACTACCAGGATCTCACCATTCTACAAAGAAGTGATCGTTGATGTCAAGAGAGGGGTGCGGCAGGGTGATACCATTTCACCGAAACTCTTCAGTGCCACCCTTGAGAACATCATGCGAGGACTAGAATGGGAAGGAATGGGAATGAAGATAGATGGTCGGCAACTACACCACCTCTGCTTTGCTGATGACATTGTTTTAATAACACCAAACATCAGCCAAGCGGCAGAAATGCTGGCCGTCTTTGACCATCAGAGTGGAAAGGTAGGACTACAGCTTAATCTTACGAAGACAATGTTTATGAGAAACAGCCTTGTTCCTGACGCCCCATTCGCTCTCAATGGAACGGCCATCTACGAATGCAACAGCTATGTGTACCTAGGTCGAGAGGTCAACATGACAAATGACCTGGCACCCGAGCTGAGCAGGAGGAAGAGAGCGGCTAGGAATGCCTTCAAGAACGTCGAAGAAATAGCTAAGAGGACGAAGAACCTCTGGCTCCGGTCACATCTCTTTGATTCCACTGTTCTTCCTGCTTTAACATATGCCTCAGAGACCTGGACCCTACGCAAACAAGATGAGAACGCTATTCAGGTCTCCCAAAGAAGAATAGAAAGAGCTATGCTTGGAATATCACGTTTCACTCAAATGAGAGAACGAATCCGGAGTTCTGACATCCGTTGACGATCAAGGATCAGGGAAGCTGTCTCATTTGCCAAGGTGTCAAAAATCAGATGGGCTGGTCACGTAATCAGATTTAAAGACAACCGTTGGACTAGAGCTGTTACTGATTGGATTCCACGGGATGTCAAGGGACCGCGTGGCCGCCCACCTACCAGATGGTCAGACTTCTTCGTCAAGATCATGAACGATCGCTTTGAGGCCCTTCATGTTCCCCGGAGCGAACAGATGCCATTGGGCTACACTAGCACGCGACAGGGACAAATGGAGACATTACTGGCACCCGCTCGAGCAAATTGACGACTAATGGGAAGTTAAGTGATTAAGTGATTAAGTGATCCAAGCTCATTGAGGTTTCTCGGGAGTTCAAGATGCCGCTCTGTTTAACGTTCATTGATTTAAAAAAGGCCTTTGATTCAGTTGAGACGGAAGCGGTCATTGAAGCCCTAGCCAATCAGGGCATTCAAGCCCAATACATCAAGATCCTCCATGAGCTGTATTGCGGATTCACTACCAGGATCTCACCATTCTACAAAGAAATAATCATTGATGTCAAGAGAGGGGTTCGACAGGGTGATACCATTTCACCGAAACTCTTCCATGCCACCCTCGAGAACATCATGTGACAACTGGAATGGGAAGGAATGGGAGTGAAGATAGATGGTCGGCAGGTACACCTGATGATTAGTGGTGTATACTGCTTTTTCATGTGCCATTTGGCCATTTGAGTTTCTTCTTTGAGAAAGTTTTCTGCTCATTATTTTCCTCTCCATTTTTGACCAGGTTGGATGTCTTTTCTTGTAATTCTCTACAGTTCATTATATGTACTATAGCACTGTTGTACCGTTGTTCATCGATTTGCTTGAGTGGGCACCAGTAATATCTCCATTGTGAGACTTGTTGTTACTGTTTTTGGCATATCAAATACTCCACGGGAAGCTTGCTATGCTCTATCATGTTGGCGGAATACTCTCGGTAGCTTCCTGAGCTCTCCTAGAGGGATGGAGGAATTGAACCCGGGTTGGACGTGTACAAGGCAAACACACTACCCGCTGTGCTATTGCTCCAGCGCAGTGCATTATATATCTTTGATATTAACCAGTTTTCAGATGGGTAATGCCTAAATATTTTTCTAATTCTGTGATCTGTCTCTGTATCTTGGGAACAATTTCTTTTTATGTGCAGAAACTTCTTAGTTAAATGAAGTTCCGTTTGTTTATCTCTGCTTCCACTTACTTGGTCTGTGGTGTTTTATGTTTGAAGGTGCCTTTTGCTACAAGATCATGGGGGCTTTTGCCTATGTTTTCCTATATATGCCTTATGAATTCAAGTCTGAGGTTGAGGTCTTTAATCCACTTTGATCTGACTTTTGTGCATGGTGTTAGAGAAAGGTCTGAGTTCATTTTTTTTTTTACATGTAGTTGGCCAGTTTACCCAGCACCACTTCTTGAAGCGGCTTTCCTTGATCCAGTTCCTATTTCTTACTCTTTATTCAAAGGTTAAATGATCACATATGTCAGGGTCTCTGTCCGGATATTCATCTCTATGTCATGGAACCTGGGGTTGCCTTTTCTTAATATCATGCTCTTTTAATTCCTACCATTTTATACTACAATTTGAAGTTTGGAAGGGTGATGCCTCACATCTTTTCCCCAAAAATTGCTGTAACTAGTTGTGGGGGTATATTGTTCCATATGAATTTCAGAAGTGTTGGACCTATTTCTTTGTTATGGATTCAGCTCCCTGCTAGGTCCCAACAGTCCTTACAACTGATCAAACCTGGGGTATCCCAGAATATTGGCCTTGTTACCACCCGTGTTTTAACTCAGAAACAATGGTGGAGCCTCCTTACCCCCACCAGCACAACGAAGAAATTTTTTTAAATCAATTTTTAAATTATTTTTTTATTTTTTAATTTAATTTTTATAAATATGCTCATAATATTTTATTACATTTACTATTCCAATTCCATTCCCACCACCATTACACCTTCCTATCACCATAATTTGAATGTTTCCTTGCTGTCCTCCAAAACCTGCCCCTAAAGCAGGACTTAAATAATTTATTTTCTGTTGATTGTTATGAATAATTCACTAAAAGTGATCCAAAAAAGTTTGAATAGAGAACATGTGTAAAGATTGTTGTATTTTCCCCTGTGCCATTACGAAGATTAGTTTCAGAATGTGGGTAGTTGCACTGGTGTAGGATAACATTGCCACAGGGAGCTTAGGTTTATCCGGTTACACCCATCACAGTGCTCCCGAGTCACGTCCATTCCTTGGTTTTTCTGTAAACTCTTCTCTGTGCTCGCTTCCCCAGCCAGTTAATCACCTTTTCTGCCTAATCTGATTCTGTTAGCTTGTAATATCATATCCTTCTAAGGACTTGTATTGTATTGTATTAAATTTGTATTATAAGTTATGTCTTTTTATAGTTTACCTTAAAGCAATGTCCTTTCTCTATGGACACAGGGAGACAGTTAATATTATGTGTTGTAACTTGGAAGTTGATTGACTCCGAATAATATTTACCCCTGGGCATCTGCTTTCTTGACTCAATTGTCCTAGTTCCTAGCACCCCAAAAGCAGGGTCCCACCGAGGAACTGAATGGACCCAGGGCAAACCGTGAGCTATCCTGGCATCAAAATGGGCCAGGCCAAAGTCCACGATACTCAACTATAAGTTGACGGCATGATCATGGACAAATGCTGTCATGATCCAAAAGTAAGTAACGATGAGACTAGGACCCTGCTGGGGCTTAGGAAGACTAACCTGGCCTGAGGACTGCCGAATATACAGTGAGATGTCCTCAGGAAGAACCAAACTGTAAATTTATATCTCTTACTGTGCTCACACAGAATGACATTGCTAGAAATATTGGAAGTAGATTTACTACAACTATTTAAGTAGATTACTAGCTGAGGAAAGAGCACACCCTTATTGGGATCCCAACCTTGAGCAGTCTCCTAGTAATCTGGAATAATCTCTTTAGATGATATTGAGTTAATCTCCTCATGGAATGGTCTTACCTCTCTTTGATGATTTGTTAATGTTCAACCCACCTTTGTGTCACTATATAAATTAAGACTGTAAGCTTGGAGGGACCTTGGGCTCGAGAGAGCAGAGAGAGAAGGTTCAGGCTGAGGAAGAGGCTGAGGCTCAGGCAGAGGCTCAGGCTGAGTTTCAGGCTGAGACGTGGGCTCGAGTTCCAGAGGGCAGAGTCAGAGGTGAGAGTGAAGATTGGAATAAACTACAATTGATACCGACCAGCCTGGCCCTCATTCATTCCTTTGCCTACCTCACCATTGACCTCCCCGGGGTGGGGGAAGCGACGTGAGACCACCGAACATGGGTGGCAGGAGAGACAGTGCCGGCGGACTTCTGAAAACACACACACTGGTGCTTCAATCTGTCAACAACATTTATCATTCATGAAAAATTACAGTTTGGATGTCAACCTGTTTAGTGGACTCACAGGGGGTAGGGTGTTTGCCTTGCGACATGGGTTCAATTCCTCCGTCCCTCTCAGGGAGCCCGGCAAGATACTGAGAGTATCTCGCCCGTATGGCAGAGCCTGGCAAGCTACCCGTGACATATTCAATATCCCAAAAACAGTAACAACAAGTATCTTGTGAAACGTTACTGGTGCCTGCTCAAGCAAATCAATGAAAAACCTGAGGACAGTGCTACAGTGCTACTATAAGAGATATAAGAGATTCCTAACATGTTGTTTAAGTATGATACTTGTGTACACATATATGTACATATATGTACTTTTTATATATGTAGTTTTCATTATATATACTTTTATATATCCTCACCAGGGCCCCTTGGAGGGGGGCGAGTTGAGTTTTCCTCCCCACCCCGAGCAGAGCCCCGGCAGCTGATGACCTCCAGAACCAGCCACAGCCATGCTGAGACCACTCTCCACATGCATGAAAGAAACGGCAGAGGAACACAGGCATGTGGGTCCCGGGGCTGAGATCTCTAAGCCTGCTTGGATTGGGACTGGGCCTCCTCCACCCAGATCCCCCACCTTCCAGTAGGTAGGTGTCACACCCACCAACTTCCCCAGATCCAGGTAATCCCATCAATGGCCAAGACCCAGAAACTTAAAAGCTAGCTACTTAAAAGCCAGCTGGATTTTATTATCTAGTTTTATTATCTAGGATATCCTATTATCTAATTCTTACTCTGGAGAACCCAGCAGGCTACCAAAAGCATCCTGCTCACACGGCAGAGTCTGGAAAATTCCCTGTGGCGTACTCAATATGCCAAAAAAAAAAGTAACAATGATGGTCTCATTCTCTGAAAGAGCCTGAAAGAGCCTTGAATATGGCACTTTCTAAAATCTCAAGGGCTAGGATGAAGGAGATGTTATTGGTGCCTGCTCGAAGAAATCGATGAACAGGATGATCCTGATAGTTATATATATATATATATATATATATATATATATATATATATATAGTACAGCTGCCTACCCTTCAGTTTTCTGACACTCTCAGGATGTGGTTGTCACACTGTGTCTCTCGCACAAAAATACACGGCCATGTCCTCAGTGCTCAACCTGCTCAGTTTCATGTAGGCTGTGTCCTTGGACTTGTCTGCAGTGAATGTGAGTCTGTCCTGGAACTTCTGTGCGTAGTTTGTATTACCATTACCAGGATATATGTTTCCCACCCACTCAAGCCCTTGTCCCGGGGCCTGCTGCACCCAGTACATCCAGTAGCTGGTGAAGGTGTATCCGGACGCCTTGCAGGAGATCTTCACTGATGTTTCAGGTTTTCCGATCTCAGGCCCTGACTGCACCAGCTGTACCTGGGAGTTCACACCTGTAGACAGCAGACAGGAGTGGGTGGATTCCACTTGACTGGCCCCGTAACCTCAGCCCAAGTCATGGGGACGCTTACCTGCAGCCAGTGCCACCAGGAAGAGAATTCTCCAGGTCCAGTTCATGGTGGGGACTGCGCACTCAAGGGCTTCTGAAGGTGTGGGTGTGCCTGCTGTGCGAGGTTGTCAGGACACAGACACATCTGTATTTAACTCAGTGTCCCTCGTGTAATTTGCATATTCATGAGGATGTATAATTCATAGCTGAAGGCCTGGTCCAACCTGAGAAGGGGCTGGTGGAAGCTACTGGGTCCATCCTCAAGGTGAGTGAAGAGATCCATGTTCTGATCCTTGTTTGAGGATATGAGACACTGCCCTGTCCCAAGACTCTGTGCATACAGAGCTTCCCCAACGGAGGGCCAAGCCCTTTCAGGACCTTCTCCTCAGGGACCCCACATCTGTATGACCTGGACACATCTGGACTCACCTGGGATTTGAGGATATTTCTGGGATCCTGTAACTCTCCAAGGGATGCCATAATGAGACTGCAAAACCATCCTAATGTCCAAGTGGTTTCCATTGGATATATTAAGTAGTCCAGAAACACCCCTTGCATTCAGGTTTTACTGCCTTATCAATATGGTAAATGTTCCTCCCACAGCGATAAGTATGCACAAATTTACCTTCTGTATTCTATACGTATTTTAATTACAGTTTTCTAAAGAAAGCAACATTTAGTTTTCTGGTTTTTAAATTTTTTATTACTATTATATGTTTTTTTCTTAAATCACTGTGAGATAGACTCTTACAAAGCTGTTCATTATTAGATTTCTCTCATATAAAATTCCTGATTCTGAAGAGAAACCCTTCTCACCTCTGTAACCCTTCTAGCCTGTGACTCAGTGCTCCTGGGACTTGGCGCCCCCTGCAGCCCGGTCTCCACCCTGCAGGTAGATCCTCTGGGCTCTCAGAGTTTAACCGTTTGGTGTCTCTAATACAGGAGAGAATCCTGGGCCTTTACTTCAGAAACCTTGTTCACTAGTCATACTCTTTTATGGACCTTTTGTTTTGGTGTTGAGCCACATCTGGCACTACTGAGGGCTTAATCCTGGCTCAAGATAATTAATTAATTAATTAATTCAGCTCCTGCTGAATCTCATGAAGACAATGTTTATGAGAAACAGTCTCCTTCCTGACGTTCAATTCACTCTCAACGGAACGACCATCTCTGAATACAACAGTTATGTGTACCTTAGTTGAGAAGTCAACATGATGAATGACCTGCCACCTGAGTTGCGCGGGAGGAAGAGAACGGCTTAGAACGCCTTCAAGAGCGTTGAAGAAATAGGTAAGAGAATGAAGAACCTCCAGCTCCGGGCATATCTCTTAGATTCCACTGTTCTTCCTGCTTTAACATACGCCTCAGAAACCTGGACCCTATGCAAACAGGATGAGAATGCTATTCGGGTCTCCCAAAGAGGAATTGAAAGAGCTATGCTTGGAGTATCATGTTTCACTCAAATGAGAGAAAGAATTCGGAGTTCCGACCTCAGTCGAAGGTCAAGAATCAGGGACACTGTCTCATTTGCCAAGGCGTTGAAAATCAGATGGGCTGGACACATAATGAGATTTGGACGACTGCTGGACTAGAGCCATTACCGACTGGATCCCACGGGAAGTTAAAAGACCACATGGCCGCCCACCTACGAGATGGTCAGAGTTCTTCGGCAAGGCCCTGAACAACCGGTTTGAGGTTTCTTCGTGTTCCTAGAATGAGCAGATGCCATTGGGCTACACTAGCATGTGACAGGGAAAATGGAGACCTTACTGGCACACGCTCAAGCAAATCTATGAGTAACGGGATGTCAAGTGATTAAATGATCAAGTGTTTAGGGACTGCTCTGGTAGATGCACTCTAAGAAAATATTGACAAATCAAATTCATTTATATATAGCCCGGCAAGCTGCAGAGAGTATCACGCCCACACGGAAGAGCCTGGCAAGCTACCCGTGATGTATTCGATATGCCAAACACAGTAACAACAAAGTCTCCAATGGAGACGTTACTGGGCTTGCTTGAGCAAAGCAATGAACAACGGGAAAACATATAAATTAGAAGGTGATATTGAGTGTTCTTTTTTGAGATTCTGTAAAATTGATGCAATAAATTATTCACTCAAGAAAAATAATGTAAATGATCAAACTAAAAGAATTTATTGAAGTAAATATTTTAAACAAAAAATGTATACTAAATTAGCTAAGTTAAAGAAGACTTCAAAAACCAGGCATAAGTCAGACACATCTGCCAACAAGTTTATTATATAGCAGTTTTAGTGGAAAAATATAAAGCAAACACAAAATAAATGAAATAAAATAAATAAATAGTTGTTTGAATATTCTTTCCATCGGGGGTGCAGAGATAGACCTCGAGAAGAATTCTAAAAATGTCTGGACGGTTGCTAGGTCGCTCGGCAGGACAGCTGCGAAGAAGCATCCCACAGTCTCTTTTATTTACTCTCCTAGGTACACACATCTAATGCACTCAGTACAAAGAAAGCATTAATGGAGAAATGGCGTTACAGGAGGGACATCAGGACATCAAGGCTACTTTGTTCTGTCATGTCTGCAAGCCCTTGGTCGCAGCCTCCAGAAAGGAATGCAAGGCCAAGCAGCCTGGCAACATGAGCTACAGCCGCTTGCACCTGGAGTGATGGGGGATGTGAGGGAATGTCTGTATTCCAAAGCTGAGCTGGGTTAGGGATCTGTGCGAAGGGGAGAATTGCTTCTATGTGATACTAAGAGCTAAAAGACCGCAAAGGAAGAGATGTTAGCCCTGTCCTGACCCGACCGTACTTAAAAATCATGGCTCACCCATTTTCATGGGGCCTGTATTCCTGCCCATTTGCAGATGAGTCTCCATGGGCTCATCCTAACAGTTCTAGTTGCGCACCAATATCTGCAGAGACAGAACACACAGTTCAACAGCATCTTATCTAGACTTCTTTAGTCCCATGTTGAAAACCTCAATTTCCAATTGTCTAAGAGCACTGTAATAGAAGTCTGGATACTAGAATGTAGGATTATATTGCTTTGTCCTTTCTCCCTTTCTCCACAAGGAGCTTAGGTTTATCAGGTTACACCCATCACAGTGGTCCTGAGGCACTTTCATGCCATTGTTTGTCTGTAAATTCTTCCCTATGCTCTCCTCCCCAACAAGTTAATCAGCTTTCCCCCTAATCAGACTCTGTTAACTTCTAAGGTTAGATTCCTCAGAAAACTATGATTTTATATGTATGAGTGAAATATTGCCTTTCTCCTCTCCTTATGTCTTTTGAACAGTTTACTTCAAAGCAATGTCCTTTTTGTATAGATACAAGAAGACCGTTAATATTATGCATTGTAACTTAGGATTTAATTGGCTTTGAATATTATTCATTCCTGGGCATCTTCTTTCTCGACTTAAGCCTCAGTTGCCCTGGATTCCTAGCACCCCAAAAGCAGGGTCTTGACGAGGGACTGAACGGACCCAGGGCAAGCGATGAGCTACCCTTGCATCGAAATGGGCCAGGCCAAAGTGCCAGGATTCTTAACTATAAATTAAAAGTTTGATCATAGACAAATTCTGTCATGATCCAAAAGTAACGATGAGAGTAGGACCCTGCTAGGGGTAGGAAAGACTATCTAGCCTGAGCACTGTAGTCTGAGATCGAGATGGCCCTCGGAGGGCAATCCTATAAGTTTAAGGTAGTTTTTACTGTATCCATACAAAATGATTTATATTATATGTTTTTATATGTTTGCTAGACAAGAAGAGGAGAAACACACCCAGGAGATTCCGCTCTAGGGTGAATTGATCTGATAATGAGGATCTGTCCTAGGAGCAGATGTCCCTGAGGGAAAGAATTCTACCCCTATTGATTGTGATCGCACCTATGTGTAATTGTTACCCCAACTCCTCATGCTTTGGGATTTAACTAGACTGTAAGAGTGGGCTGGGAGAGCAGAATCAGAATCCAGACTCCTGAGAAGGAGGATGAAGGGGGATGGAGAAGGAGAATGAAGTAGCATGGGGAGGAAGAAGCAGGAGGAGAGGCAGAGCAAAGAGACAGGAATGAATGGAGAGAATATTGGAATAAACTGCAACTAAGACCAACCAGCCTGGCCCTCGTTCCTTCTTTCGCTTGCCCATTGCCATCGACCTTCCGGGGTGGGGGAAGCAGCGCGAGGCTACTGAACGCTCGGGGAGAGATAGAGCCACCGCCGCTGCTGTGCCTTTTTTTGAGTTTACACACTAGAACAATTCTACAGATATAATTTAAAGGGTTTTTATAACAATATAGTTTTTGATCACAATTTTTTTCTTGAAACACCACCTCAAACGTATGCATTTCTTTATATTCATTCTGTCATGCCGGGAGCCAAAATGTCAGTAATCCTGACCTGCAATTTAAGAACAAATTTCTTCTTAGAAAAATGTTAAATACATTGTGTAAGGTTTTTAGCTATGCCCGGGATAAATGCCATGAGCCCACCGTCAGGGCTCACACCAAGATTTATTGAATATCTGCATGCTTCGTTAATTCCCCATTTTGCCCATTCCTCGTGTAATGAATTATAAAAGGCTAGCTTGGGAGAAAAAAAATTGGAACTTGATCAGAGTCTTGACTTGCTTCCATTCTTCTATCTCTCTCTTTTTTTCCCCACTCGCGCACCCTTTCCCGGTTATCCACGTTGACTAGTCCTGTGGATCAGGGCAAGGAGAGGCTGCTAAAATCTCAGGGCTGGGACGAATGGAGAAGTTACTGGTGACTGATCGAGCAAATCAATGAACAAAGGGATGATAGTGATTTATTTTATCATTATTAGACACTCCTGGCATTACAGAAACTTTAAAATTTTGTTTTTCGCATCAACTTGGGCAGGATCAATGGAATTGCAGCATCTTTGAACATGTTCATTTTCCTGCACCACTAGCCTGATTCCGGAGCACTACAGGGGAGACCAGGACACAGACAGAGTACTCCCAGGGGTGCCCAAAACTAAAAGAAATACCAGAATATCCATATTTGAATAGTACCGTTTTTCAGAATGACTGTGTATCTATTAGTTTAACTCCAAATTAGCGCATTGCAATCATCACTTGGAGTGTAATTTCTAATAGAAAATTTAAATTCAACATTAGTCTTTATTATTGATACTGAACCTTCAAAATTCTTCGAGTTCCCTAAGTGAAGAACTAATGGTGCACTTGTGATTTTAAAGAGGTGACTTTGGAAGGCCCCCAGAACAGGAGAGCTGCCCAGTGATGTCACCATGTTGAGGGTATGGAGAAGCGGAGATTCTAATCTCCAGGTTTTTCTGTCTTGGGAAGGCAGACAGGAAACTAAGGTTGATCTAAAATGAGAAAATCATTCAGAGTCACATCTGCAATGGTCTCAGTAAGGAGCATTAGTCTCTCGGGTATGGTGTATCTGGGGATTGAGGAAGAGTAGGGGCTCAGGGAGAGCATCGATGTTCTGGGTCCTTCCTCTGTCTCACTGTGAATGGCTCATTGCTGCACGTGTCACTGGACAGGGTTTCTCCTCTACAATGTCTGAGGGGCGGAGAGGGAATGGGGAAACATGAATGTCCATTTATTGAGTGGAAGAGGGACTGGAGGTCAGCCCATTCGAGAGAGCAAGACTTCCAGGTGTGGGGTGACCAGGTAGAGGCTATCTGGATGCAGGTCAGAGGGTAGGGGTCAGTGGGCATATACTGTGTGTCTGAGAGCAGAAGGAAGGAGCCAGCACACAGCTGAGTGGACGCCAGGATTTCTCTTTCTCATGAAGTGACTCCTACCAGGAAACCATGATAATCCCTACAGGGGGATTTTAATTTCTCAAGAAAATAATGAGCCCCT
This sequence comes from Sorex fumeus, assembly GCF_029834395.1. NCBI lineage: Eukaryota > Metazoa > Chordata > Mammalia > Eulipotyphla > Soricidae > Sorex > Sorex fumeus. The sequence continues at coordinate 1,299,894 of NW_026606224.1, read as the reverse complement.
CAGGCCTCCGGGTAGTTATGGTCCCATCAGTAAAAACTACTATCCTGAGGCATAGAGTGAGACAACCTCCTTCCCGCCCACAGTGGGGATGGAGAACTCAGTACAAGGTGTCTATGGGGTTATCTGAGATCTGAGGGACAGATTAGGCCTAATCTCCACAAAAAAAGATGATTTATCTGGTCATGAGCAACTTTTCCTCAGGGGAGAGTCCTCAGAGCCTCCTGGGGGCCGGCACCCCTGATGCTCACCCTGCTTCCTCTTACAGGTGGTTTGAGTCTGGGCCCACATGGCCCTCCCCTCACTGTGTCTCTCTACAGTAGTACAATGCAGTGTCCTAGTCCCTCAGGCGGCTCATTTGCAGAGAAAGCGTGTTCTTGCTGTTGTCTTTGGAGACGGTGAATTGGTCCTTCAGAGTCAGTATAGTATGTGCTACCACCAGTACTAATGCTTGAGACCTATACTAGGCCCTTCCCTGGAGCCTGGCGGACCCAGTTCATCCAGATATTAATGAAGTTGAATCCAGAGGCTGCAAAGGAGAATGTCAGGGACCCCCCGGGCTGCACCAAGCCTCCCCCCAGACTCCACCAGCTGCACATCACATTGGACCCCTGAAAACACAAAGACATCCTGGTCAGGAAACTCTCCTCACACAGATGATCTGCCTCTCCCATCTCTCCCATGCTTCGTGTCTCTGTCGCCCAAGAGTTACCTCCTAACACAGCCACCAGAAGAAGCGAGCTCAGCCCACATGCCATGTTGGTTCTGTGTGAGTCAGGATGAAGCCCCTGGGAACCCCTGAACTGACTCCTCTCCTGGAGCTGAGGCTGGGCTGGTCTGTTTTCATCATGACAGGGAGAGGCTCATTTGCATATTCTGCTCCTACATAAAACGTTCTGTTTGAACCTATAGATTAAGTGAAGGAATCCAGAGCAAGTGTCAGGTTCTGTGGGTGACTTGTGACTCGAAAAAGATTCTGTCGTGCAATAAGTATATGAAAAAATTTAATTTGTGATATTTTGTCCTTATTTATTATATAAGGCGATCCCTTAACAAAATGTGACCTGGCCACAAACGAGTCACTTTTTTAGTCCCATCTTCGCTGCCAGCTCCAGGACGAGAACAGTGCAGTCTCCTGCCCCCGTGCCTGGCTGTTCCTCGCCAGGGCCCCTTGGAGGGGAGCGGGTTGAGCTTTCCTCCGCGCCCAGACCAGGACTCCGGCAGCCGAAGACCTCCAGGACCAGCCACCACCATGCTGAGACCACTCTCCGCACACATGAAGGTACTGGCAGAGGGACAAATCCACGCGGGTTCCGGGGCCGAGATCTCCAAGCCTACTCGGATTGGGGCCGAGCATCCTCCAACCAGATCCTCCAAATTCCAGTAGGCGGGGGTCACACCCACCACCTGGCCCCCTGGCGCCGTGTAATCCCATAAACGGCCAAGACTCAGAGACTATAAAATCCAGCTCCCGGATGAGAACAGTGTAGTCTCCTGCCCCCGCGCCTGGCTGTTCCTTGCCGGGGCCCCTTGGAGGGGAGCGGGTTGAGCTTTCCTCCCCGCCCCGACCAGGGCTTCAGCAGCCGAAGACCTCCAGGACATCTTATCAGGACATCTTTTTATGACATCTTATTATCTCATTCCTACTTTGGACAAACTTGCAGGCTATTGAATGTAGCCTGCCCACAGGGCAGAGTCTGGCAAACTCCCTGTGGCGTACCAAATATGCCAAATACCAGTAACAATGATGGGTCTCATTATCGTAAAGAGCCTTGAATATAATCTCAGGGCTAGGATGAAAGAGACGTTATTGGGGTCTGCTCGAGGCAATCGATGAATAACAGGATGATGAATGAATGAATGAATGAATGATCTACAGTCATACTTCTGTTTCATGCATCACTTGTCACAGAAAAGCTTGAATATGTTATATAATATCATAACACATTGTAAGAGTTATCCCCATTATTGAGACAAAAGTAATCCACTGAATGACACCAAGTTATGAATGAGTTAGGAACCAAGAGTTAAAACAGAATCAGGAGTATGGCAGAATGACCAGATAGCACAGCCCTGATATCTGGGAAACCTGAGGCAGGATCCTGTGTCTGCTCTGTCTCTGCTGTTTCTTCCAGAGGAAACATCTCTGAGAATAAAGATGTTTGTCCTGATATCAAAGGCCCTCAGATGTTTAAAAGCTTAGCTCATATAGACTGAGTTAGGCAGCTGACCTAAGAATGTCATTCTTCTGTTGATTCCTGCTTCTAAGTGAAAACTCACTGTGCTGGGCTCTCAGTCCACAAGCCTGTTCGTCCCCTGAACCACCCCCCCCCCCACACACACACCTTTTCTCTCTTAAGTCTGTCTTTAAAATGCTCATAGCATCCCATGACTTATCCTTGTTCACCAGGATCTTTCTCCAATAATAAGAGATGTAGAGGGATAAGCTTCTTCCTTTGCATTGGGTGATTAAGGTTCATTCCTTGCACTTTGTATGTTTTCCCATGCCCCACCAGGAGTGATTCCTGAGCACTAATCCAGCAGTTTAACCAGAATGGCACAACAACAAATCCAAACCAACAGAGACTAAAGTCTCTTGCCTTGCACATGGCTGACACAGGTTTGAACTCTAGTATCCCATATGCTTCTCCCAGCAATTTCAAGAGTAATTGCTGAGTGTAGAGTCAGGAGTAATCCCTGAGAAACGCCAGGTATAGACCCAAAACAAGACAAAAACTCACAAATAATACCAAAGAAAATATCGCTAGCATCTGTCAAGAACTTCCCTGTAATGAGAACCAATTGTATTTATTCTGAATTTTATCTTTACCTGGAGGATGTTGGAGAGTAGTGTGCATGGAGGTGCATGGGGTGTGACTCTTCACATCGGCCCAACCCTATGATCTCCTTCATAGTATGTCAATATTTGATTAACAGTAAAAACCAAAGGAGGCCATGCCCTACACAGAATACTGATTATAGATCATTAATGTTTCATGAGCGCTGGCATATATGGACACCTGTTCAGTGATCATGACACCCAAAACCGTGAATAAATCCCTCACCCAGTGTTTCCTCTTGGCCCATGGTATTCCTCCCCACACGCCTCACCCCTCCCTCATGCTCTCTGGAGTGCTTCCTCTTTGTGTAAGTGTATGTAGGTGTGATGATGGAGATTAACTATCAATAGCCTTCCACTCTTGGGATATATTATGGGTTTTTACTCATTACTAAAGGCGTCCTGGATTGCTCTCAGTCTTGGACCTTTAAAATCGGTCACAAGAACTTTCTAGAAGGAGAGAGAAAAATGATGAAAAGCTGTTCTACACCTTACATGAATATCAAAGAGAAAGCTATACAAAGAATAACAAACAGAAAAGTACCGATTAATACTCACCCTTTCAGGCGTTGGAGTCCTGGGGGCTTGGTGGGGTGAGTGTGGGGAACAGGGAGGAAAGACCACAGGGAGCGGGGTTAGGAGTGTGAGGGTATCACTGAGAGTGGAACTGCTCTGGGAGCGATAGGGGAGGGTCCTAGGAAAGACGCTGGAACTGGGCATGGATCGGAGTGAATGGGGGTGATGGGGCCTGAGTGTCTCTGTGTTGTGACAGAATATTGGCCCATGTAGGTTTCTAGCACATGGTGAGCCTCTTTGCCCCTGGTGGGGCTAAGGCCTTTCCCAAGTGGCTCCCGAGTGCCCTCTGGTGGTGCATAGCGCCCTTGCAGTCACTCCCATGTCCCCCCAGGAATTGGTGTCTGGTCTGGGCTCCCCTGACTGACCCACAGTCCCCTGCACAGTCACACCCCCGGGGTTGCCTGCTCTCAGGAAGCTCCCATGCAGGCAGTTCACAGGGTTCCTGGGTCTCTGGAGATGGTGCATCAGCCCCTCCCAGAGAGTCAGGGGGTGATTGTTCTGCCACAGTCCTGATCTTTCCCAGGTTCTGGTGACCAGGTCATCCAGGAGCTGCTGACCAGAGTCTGCACAGGAGAGACTCCACCTCTGTCTCTGTCTACGTTTCTGTCTCTCTCTCATTTCTCTCTCTGTCTCTGTCTCTGTCTCCGTCTCTCCCTCCAGGTTAAACCTTCAGTGATTATATCTTGTTAATTGAGATCAGAGTCTTCCACATTACATCCCACCCAATGTCCAATTTGCTGTGCTACTCCTGTTTGATCGAGTTGTAGTGTTTTTGATATGTCGCTCCAGGAAATCCAGAGATTTTAACAGGATAACATAGCTGAAGTTAAATCTTTAACTGGTGCTGGCTTCGGGGCATGTTCGTGACTTCTTGGGATCCAGAAGTACAGAAAGATGGAGCGAATCTCGTTGATTGCCAAGAGCAGGCCCCAGTAACATCTCCTTCATACTAGCCCTGAGATTTTTTAAAAGGTGCCATAATCAAGGCTCTTTCAGTGTTAGGAGAATGAGACCCATCATAGTTACTAATATTTGGCATATTGGGTACGCCACGGGGAGTTTTCCAGACTCTGCCGTGTGGCCAGGTTACATTTGGTAGCCTGCCAGTTTGTCCAGAGTAGGAATAAGATAATAAGATGTTGCGGGTCTGCGAAGTGGCAGCGCGTTTCCAGGAGCTGAGTTTTATAGTCTCTGAGTCTTGGCCGTTGATGCGATTACACGGCGCCAGGGGGCCAGGTGGTTGGTGTGACCCCTGCCTACTGGAATTTGGAGGATCTGGGTGGAGGTTGCTCAGCTCCGATCCAAGCAGGCATGGAGATCTCAGCCCCGGGACCCGCATGCCTTTGTTCCTCTGCCAGTACCTTCATGCGTGAGGAGAGTGGTCTCAGCATGGTGGAGACTGGCTCTGGAGGTCTTCGGCTGCCAGAGCCCTGGTCAGGGTGTGGAGGGAAATTCAACCAGCCCCTCTCCAAGGGGCGCCAGCGAGGACTGCCAGGTGCGGGGGCAGGAGACTCTGCACTGTTCTCTTCCGGAAGCTGGGTTTTATAGTTTCTGGGTCTTGGCCATTGATGGAATTACACGCTGCCAGGGGGCCAGTTGGTGGGTGTGACCCCTGTCACTGGAATTTGGAGGATCTGGGTGGAGGATGCTCAGCCCAATTCGAGCAGTCTTGGAGATCTCAGCCCCAGGACCCGCATGCCTTTGTTCCTCTGCCTGTACCTTCATGCGTGAGGAGAGTGGTCTCAGCATGGTCGTGGCTGGTTCTGGAGGTCATTGGCTGCCAGAGCCCTGGTCGGGGGGGAGGGAAACTCAACTTGCTCTCCTCCAAGGGGCCCCGGCGAGGACAACCAGGCGTGGGGGCAGGAATATAAAGGAAATATAAATCAGAGGAACAATGAGAGATATCACGGTTAAAGACCTATATCAGAAAAAGACTCGAAAGGAAAAAGAGTTGGAATGTTGTCAAAAGCAAATCTGTTTCCTCATTAGCTTGGAATTTTGTCTGATATAATGTCTATGAAAAACAGTAGGAGATTTCTCTAAAAAGTAAAAATAGAGTTTCCATATAAGAAACTGATTCAAGCTAGATACCTTCACCCAAAAGTGAAAATATCAAATTAAGAAGTTATAAGAAAACAGACAATGAAGCATTTGATATACTCTGCTAGGACACGGAAATGATCCTAATGCGTAATGGCAGATTCATGGGTAAGAAGTTGTGGGGTATATACAAAAAATTATACTGTGCATTTGTTAAAAAATGACAAAATAGCAGCATTTTCTGCACCATGGATGGAACTAGAGAATATCAGATTAAGTGAAGTTTGTCAGAGGGAGAATTACAAATTCAGACAATCTCATCCATCTGTGGTACACAGAGAACAGAGTGTCAGGATGAACAGGATGCAATGATAATGGCCCCTGCAGTCTAACCACACTCTTGGGGGTCTCGAGAGGAGTCGTGTGGGGGCTTAGATCACTGGGAAGAATAGGCCAAGCACAGGAGCCACAGCAGAGTGTGGGGGTCTGTGGGGGTTTGGTGCTGGGAGAAGCACAGGGAGTTTGTGACCCACAAGCATCTACACTCAGACTATTGTCATCGTGTTTCCTCAGTAACATGGTATTCCTCCCCACATGCCCCACCCCTCCCTCATGCTCTCTGCAGTGACTCCTGTTTGTGTAAGTATGTGTAGGGTGTGATGACGGAGACTCACTCTCAGTAGCCTTCCACTCTTGGGATATATTATGTGTTTTTACTCATTACTAAAGGCGTCTTGGATTACTCTCAGTCCTAAAGCATTAGAATAGGTCACACGAGCTTTCTAGGAGACTCTAAGGGGTCCCGGTGAGGACAGCCAGGCGTGGGGGCAGGAGATTCTGTGCTGTTCTCTTTGGGAGCCAGGTTTTATAGTCTCTGGGTCTTGGCCGTTGATGGGATTACCTGGTGCCGGGGCAGTTGGTGTGTGTAATGCCTACCTATTGGAAGATGGGGGATCTGGGTGGAGGAGGTAGAGTCCCGATCCGAGAAAGCTTGGAGATCTCAGCCCCGGGACCCGAGTGCCTGGGGTCCTCTGCTGGTTCCTTCATGCTTGAGGCTTGTCCGAATGTGTGGACAGTGGTCTCAGCATGACTGTGTCTGTTTCCTGAGATATCGGCTGCCAGGGCTCTGCTTGGGGCGGGGAGGAAAACTCTGCCCGAATGGCAGACTCTGGCAAACTCCTGGGGCGTACTAAAAATGCCAAAAATCAGTAACAATGATGGGTCTCATTCTCCTGACCCTGGAAGAGCCTTGAATATGGCACTTTCTAAAATCTCAGGGCTAGGATGGAGGATAGGTTACTGGTGCCTGCTCGAGGAAATCGATGAACAACACGATTACGTGATACCTTGATACAGTGTTCCTAGAATGAGCAGACGCCATTCGGCTACACTAGCACATGACAGGGATGAATGGAGATGTTACTGGCACCGCTCGAGCAAATAGATGAGTAACAGGATGTCAAGTGATCTAGTGATCAAGTGACCATGAATATCATGAGATGTTGGAATTCCAAAATTGTAAATGGTTGGTGTCCAGAGACATCCCTGCAGGGAGCCAATCCATTTTGAGATTCATCTGGGAGTCTCTGTATCAAGGCCACTGATGCGCTGAAATTGCTCCCAGAGGCAGATAATGAGTATGACAGCCAGGATCCAAAGCAGGCAGGGAGATGGGGAAGGACCCCCCTCCCAATATTAATAAGACAAACTAAGAACCATCCTCTATGACAGGACATGTAACGTCATGTGTGAAACCAGGCTGTCCATGCTGGACCTACAAGAAGAGAGAGGCCATGGGACAGCCCCACCAGGAGGAGTTCCTCTGCCAGGTACCTTCATGTGTGAGGAGAGTGGTCTCAGCATGGTTGTATCTGGTTCTGGAGTCCTTTGGCTGCTGGAGCTCTGGTCGGGGTGGAGAGGGCAACTCAACCCGCCCACCTCTAAGGGGCCCCAGCAAGGACAAAAAGGCATGGGGGCAGGATATTCTGCGCTGTTCTCTTCCAGGAGCTGGGTTTTAAAGTCTCTGGATCTTGGTTGTTGATGGTATAACACCGGCAGAGGAACAAAGGCATGAGGGTCCCGGGTCTGAGATCTCCAAGCCTGCTCAGATTGGGGCTGAGCATCCTCCACCCAGATCCTCCTTCTTCAAGTAGGCAGGGTCACACCATCCAACTGGCCCCCTGGCGCCCCTGTAATCCCATCAACGGCCAAGATCCAGAGACTATAAAACCCAGCTCCCGGAAGAGAACAGCACAGAGTCTCCTGTCCCCGCACCTGGCTGTCCTCACCGGGTCCCCGTGGAGGGGGACCGGTTGAGTTTCCCTTCCCACCCTGAACAGAGCTCCAGCAGTCGAAGACCTCCAGAACCAGTCACAACCATGCTGAGAACACTCTCCACACGCATGAAGGTACCTGCAGAGGAACAAAGGCATGCGGGTCCCGGGGCTGAAATCTTCAAGCCTACTCAGATTGGGGCTGAGCATTCTCCACCCAGATCCTCCTTCTTCCAGTAGGCAGGGGTCACACCCACTAACTGGCCCCCTGGCGCTGTGTAGAGAAGATTAAGTCGTGAAATTTACATAAAAGTGGAAAATATCATGCTAAGCGAAATGATTCAGAAAGAGAGGGACAGACATAGAAAGATTGCATTTATCTGTGGAACATAAAGTAACAAAATAGGAGGCTAACACCAAGAATAGCCGAGATAACTACCAAGATGTTCACTCCATAGCTTGGAGGCCAGCCGCACATCCTAGGGGAAAAGTCAGCTCAGATAGAGAAGGCAGCACCAATTAAAGGGTGTTGGGAGGATCCTCCCAGGATGGGAGATGTTTGCTTAGAGTACACTCTACACCGAACATGATTGCCACTCAATGCCTCTTTTGCAAACTACAGCACCCAAAAGGGCACCCAACTGGCCCCCTGGCGCCCCTGTAATCCCTGCCACAGAGGCAGGGTGGCATGGGGGGGTTGGGAGATATCCTGGGTTAATTGGTGGTGGAGAATGGGCACTGGTGGAGGGATGGGCATTTGATCATTGTATAACTGAAACCCAAATACAAAAATTTGTAAGTCTATAACTGTACCTCATGATGTTTTCCTAATCACTCGATCACTTGACTTCCCATTAACCATCGATTTGCTCGAGTGGGCGCCAGTAAGGTCTCCATTTGTCCGTGTCGCGTGATAGTGTAGCCCAACGGCATCTGTTCACTCTAGAAACACAAAGAGCCTCAAACCGATTGTTCATGATCTTGATGAAGAAGTCTGACCATCTGGTAGGTGGGCGGCCACGTGGTCTTTTGACATCCCGTGGAATCCAGTCCGTAACAGCTCTAGTCCAGCAGTCGTCTTTAAATCTCATTACGTGACCAGACAATATGATTTTTGACACCTTGACGAACTAGACAGCGTCCCTGATTCTTGATCGTCGATGGAGGTTGGAACTCCCGGATTCTTTCTCTCGTTTGAGTGAAACGTGATATTCCAAGCATAACTCTTTCAATTCCTCTTTGGGAGACCCGAATAGCGTTCTCATCCTGTTTGCATAGGGCCCAGGTCTCTGAGGCGTATGTAAATGCAGGAAGAACAGTGGAATCAAAGAGATGTGCCCAGAGCTGGAGGTTCTTCGTCCTCTTAGCTATTTCTTCGACGCTCTTGAAGGCGTTCTAAGCTGCTCTCTTCCTCCTGCAGAGCTCTGGTGCCAGGTCATTTGTCATGTTGACTTCTTGACCTAGGTACACATAGCTGTTGCATTCAGAGATGATCGTTCCGTTGAGAGCAAATGGGGCATCAGGAACAAGGCTGTTTCTCATAAACATTGTCTTCGTAAGATTCAGCCGTAGTCCGACCTTTCCACACTCACGGTCGAAGTCGGCCAGCATTTGTGCCACTTGGCTAATGTTTGGTGTTATTAAAACAATTTCATCAGCAAAGTGGAGGTGGTGTAGTTGCCGATCATCTATTTTCACTCCCATTGCTTCCCATTCCAGTCGTCGCATGATGTTCTCAAGGGTGGCACTGAAGAGTTTCGGTGAAATGGTATCACTCTGCCGAACCCCTCTCTTGACATCAATGATTATTCTTTGTAGAATGGTGAGATCCTGGTAGTGAATCCGTAATACAGTTCATGGAGGATCTTGATGTATTGAACTTGGATGCCCTGATTGGCTTGGGCTTCAATGACCGCTTCCGTCTTAACAAAATCAAAGGCCTTCTTTAAATCAATGAACGTTAGAGAGAGCGGCATCTTGAACTCCCGAGAAACCTCAATGAGCTTGGTTATTGTGTGGATATGGTCGATGGTTCTGAATCCTTTGTGGAACCCGGATTGACTGGGTCAGCACCTCCATGATTGTGCAAGGAATGCCAAGAGAGAAATAGCCACAAAAAAACGCCTGTCTTCGAAAACTCTTGAACTTATTTGCCAACAAGATTTGGCGCATGCCTCAGGCAACCGCAAGCGAATGTCCGAGCTCACAAAGCAGTGTAAAGATGCGATCAAGGAAGACCTCAAAGAGAGAAGAGAAATGCTGGTAGTTGCGGCAGAAGCCAGGAAAAGTATTTGCAACGCCTGCCTGTCCTTCGCCAACTACAAAACCAAGATGACTGCTCTCCGACGTCCTGATGGATCTATCACATCTTCCAGAAGGGCAATGGAGAAGATTATCCATGACTTCTACTCAAATCTATTCGATAGCCATGTCCACTTGCCGACACCAAATTCCACAGGATGGATATGTCGTTCCCAATGTTCTCCCTTCTGAAATCCAACACGCCTTTCCGTCAGTAAAGAAATGAACAGCACCTGGCCCAGACCAGGTTGGACCTGAACACCTGAAGAACCTGCCATCAGTACTTATCAATGCACTGGCTTGGCCCTTCACACACTACCTGTCTGAATGCAAGGTTCCGTCCCAATGGAAAACCAGCAGGACTGTACTACTGTACAAGAAGGGAGACATCCATGACACTGGCAACTAACGCCTGATCTGCCTATTGTCTGTCATCTACAAGTTGTTCACTCGAGTCATCCTAAATAGGATTGGCAGAACACTAGACGAAGGACAACCATGCAAGCAAGCCGGGTTCTGCAAAGGATTCAGCACCATCGACCATATCCACACGATAATCTGGTTCACTAATAAAAATTAAAAATAAAATAAAAATAAAATTACAGTGGGAAAAAAAATAAGTGCTGGTCTGAGTTTGCGTGGTGGACGGACAGTGTTGTTGGAGCATGTGGGTCAGCGAGGGACAGAGGCAGCTAGATGAACCAGCATTGGGAGGGTTTTATGTGGTTGAGTTTTGGAGCAAGAGGGACGGGAACTGTGATCTGAGAGTGTCACTGAATATGGAGCCGCTCTGGGAGCAATGGGGAAGGGTCCTGTACTGACACTGGATCCAGACCTGACTCTCATTAAGGCTGGGTGCTAACAGGTTGCAGGAAGTGTGAGAAGCTTGACCAAAGTTGGTACAACGATACTTGCAGAGGAGTTGCAAATGGACCTGCCCTACGACTTAGTGATGGCAAAGCAGGGGCCTGAGTTTCCTCCGACTACAGCACGGATCAGTTTTTATTGTGTTCTGATTCTCCTGATCGACCTTACCCCCTCCTCATCCCTGTGCCCCTTTCAGTCCTGAGCGCCCTCTGGTGGCCCTGGAGACCCCTGCAGCCCAGCCTGTCTCAGCAGGTTTGTGTTTGGGCTCACCCTGACTTCCCCTCACTGTGTGGGTCTAGCACAGTAATACATGGCTGTGTCCTCGGAGTTCACTGAGCTCAGTTGCAGGGAGAACTGGTTCTTGTTCGTGTCTCTGGTGATGGAGATGCGGCTCTTGAAGGATGGACTGGAGTTGGTGTTTCCATTATAACATATGACTCCCAACCAGAGCAGGCCCTTTCCTGGGGGCTGGCGGATCCAGTGCCAGCAGTAACCATTGGTTGTGATGGAGAATCCGGAGACAGAGCAGGTGAGGGAGAGGGTCTGGGAGGGGGCCACCACTCCTGGGCCCGACTCCTGCAGGGTCAGAGCAATCACAGCACCTGGGGACAAGGAGAATCAGTCACTGTTGGTCCCTGCAGTCACTCCCTCCCCTAGACCCTGTCACATCTGGGACACTCACCCAGGGGGGCTGTCCCCAGGCAGAGGAGAAGACCCCACAGAATCATCCTCTTCTCGACCAGAGCTCTGCCTTCCCCAGAGACTCAGCCCCGAGTGAGGAGACAGCTGTGATCGCCACAGCCCATACAGCATTTGACCCCAGAGCTTGAGAGGGATTTGCATGAGGCGACCAAGTCTGTTATAAGGGGAAAATTTTTTGCATTGAATCTCCTTGTCCCACTGGGGCACTGAACTCACACGCCCTGTGTGATGGATTGAGAATTCAGTCAATGGGGCACCTTGAAAGAGCTTTTATGAGGGTCCTGACTCAGTCTACATAATAATCAGTGTCAGCGACATTGACAATATTACAACTCCTTCCTTTTGACTGTCTTGAAATATAGAATGAAAGTTGTTTACATTTTCCCTTTTTAATAATCAGAGAAACTCTAATACTAAGCCTCTTTTACAATGCTGTAACTGATTTCATTTAAGCTACGATTCATTTGAAATAGTCTCCGTATTTCTGTCTATTTGTATGTATCTTTCTTTCATTGTATGAATCCGTTTTTTGCTTCCCAAAGTGTCTTGACCTTACATTAATCAAGGTTTTTGCAATGTTCTCTTCAAATAGATATTCACTTGAGAGTCTATGCTATGTTTTCATGATCCAGTTTTAGCAAGACACCTCAAACACATAAATGAAATTTCTCTCCCTGGACTTTTGGACAGCCTCTAGATCCGATTACACCCGTGGTGCCCTCCATTCTCCAAGCCGTGTCTGCTCATCTTCCCTGCAGCAAGAAGCCCAGAGTCAGCCCCTCATGATCACCTCAGCCTGGAGGCTCCTGTCCTCTGAGCCTACACATCCCTTCCTGGTTTTTAACCACAGATCACTGCACACACATGCAGTGTTTGTGGTTGATTCAGATTTTCAAGAATGCATAACTTTTACAGCAAGAAGTTTGTTCTTTTGCAATGTGACTGATGTTTGAAGCATTACTCTCAGTCTCCCAAGCAGGGGCACTGACGTTCCTGCCTCAATGGCCCCCATCTCTCACCTGACAGTCTCCTACTCTGACTCACAAAGCTCGGAAATGGGTGTGCTAGACAGTCCCTCTGCAATACACACGTGGACATTGAAAACAGGGGCATTGAGGATCCACAACATCAAGCGGGTCAAAAGTTCAGTCCAAATTGACCCCCAAACCCTTTTATTGCTTGAGAAAATCTGAATCAAGAGGGTAGAAATCCTGTGTCTCAACTCAGCCCGGAATATACTCTTGTTAGCAGCACAACATGCTGGGTACAATCACAAAGACAAAGTCACTTTCACTCTTGGGTGTAAATAAGTTCTAGAGAGTCTGTGAATTAACAGCTATGAAACTGAACAATGAGGCCCTTTGAACATCCCTCCAGGACACTCAAATCATGTCTGCACCGTGTATGCTGCACAACTCTCAGCCTCTCTATGCAAACACAGCCCTGTGACGTGGTTCTTCCTTTCACAAGTGTAGCAGCAAAACAGAACTGACCTGACTCAAGAATCCCACAGCCTTCCCAGAAAGTGCTCCATGTTTAATTATTTCAGGCTCAATTTTAAGATGAGCCTCAAGTACTGTATGTGTCTCCCAGAACCACAAAATACACGATCATGTAGCGATGTCTGTGTGATCCTGTCACTGTAGCACTAAGTGTTGTAGAAAGATGTGCACAAGTCCCAGTGTTGACTCTTTTTGCTTCTCTGTTCAGCCATGGAGTCCATTATTTACCTCCTCAATTTCTGTTTTAAGGAAATTTTTTATAATTATGTCCTTCAATCACTATAGATATTTGAAACTATCACTGTTGTTTTCAGTTCAGTGATCATTGAGTGGATTGGTGCTCAGAGGTGATTCTCAGAAAGCATCGAATATTCTGATGTACTTGAGATCTTTCCCAGACTTTTGTCCCTATTTATTAAAGCCATTATAGTTCTTTTCTCTTTCACTATTCTGGGTGCTTTGGCAACTCCTTGTGTAACTCTAAGTGGTATGTGTGGAGATTTGGTAATTGTGCTCACAATGGTAGGCTACTGCTGTTGTTGGGGTTGGGAGTCCCCTGGCCCTGGGAGGCACGGAGAGACCAGACAGACACAATTCCTGCAGGAGTACAAATGGGGTTTATTTAGACCAGCATGCTGGGGCTCCACAGCATACCCCAGAGTGGGCAGTGGCTGAGAGCTCCAAGCTTCTTCAAAGGGGGTCTTATATAGGCCTTCATCGACCATCATAACAAAGCTCGCGCATTCCATAGATTCAAAAGTCAGCAGTTACATACATCGATTGTCAGCACAAGCAAGGCTATAGCGGGAATCTTAAGCCTTAGGTAATCTCCCCCAACCACCCGCATCCTGAGTTATCCTTTACCCAAGTCTGCAGGTTGCTTTAGTGAGACAATACATTCCAGGAACAGTAAATACACCTGAATCCTGTCACACTTGGTTTAGCAAGAAGTTATGCCCTGTTCACATTCCAAGTCCCCCCCCCCCCAGGTGCAAAACAGCCAAGCAGTTTTACAGAAAGCAATGTTGCAAGTTAGCTGAAGCACTCAAAAATTTGATGCCCTAATATGGATTCTTTCACTGTGATAGAGTGATTTTTGAATGTCATTGTTTTTTAAATTTAATTTTATTTTTACAAAATTGTTCATAGTGATTTATTATATTCAATATTACAACACGAATCCCACCACTATTACAACTTCCCAACACCATCATTTCCTATTTTCCCAACCACCACAGAAGCCTCCCTGAAGAGCAAGACTGAAATGATATATTTTGTATATACTTGTTAAGATTAATTCACAAAAACTGATAAAGATTTTCTTAGAGGAAAGTGTGTGAAGATTGTTCTGTCCCATCCTGGAACTAATAAGCTCTCATATACAATATTACTAACCTGTGTTACAGGTTAAGCCTTGTGTTTTATTATTTTCTTCAGTGAGATGGGTTGCCTTTTACTTTACATCCCATCCAATGTGGCGTGCTAATCCTAGTATATCATGATGCAGAGTAGATGTCACACCAGGAATTTTAAAATGTTTGTGGGGTGATACAACTCAGGTTAAATTTTAAACTGGCTGGTGACTTTGGAGTTCAGAAACATCTCTACAGCTTGGTGATCCCTTCTGAGATTTCTTTATGTTAGATCATTTATTGTCCATTGCTCATTTTGAATACCTTGGGTGCACGGCCACACACTTCTGGAATCCTAGATTGTAAATGGTTGGGTTCCAGAGACATTTCTGTAGAGCACTAATCGATTTGGGAATTCAGTTGGGCGTTTCTGGACCAGGGTTGTTGTTGCACTAAGATGGCACTCGAAGGCACATTTTGGAGGCGAAAGCCAGGCTGACAATTGTCCAGGGAGCTGGGCAGAGACAGCCCAGTGCCTCTTCTGCCATGCAGCATGGAGATTTAGTCCTGGAACCCTCATACCTGGGCCTTGCTTGTGGAAGCTCTTCATCCCCGGGTTCGATCTGGAGTAGGCAGGGAGATTGCACCTGCTCCATCTGGAGTGTCCCACTGAAATGGACTCAAAATGGGGCCTGGAGATGTCTCTGGCTCTAGGGTGACTTTCAGGACTCACTGCTGTATCTCTGGGTTTTGATCTCTTTCAAGATTTATTTATGGGTCCCTGAAACAAAGTCAGTAATAGAGTTCACAGGGTGACGCTGGCGTTGCTTTGTGGGGTTGACTGTCAATGCTTCCAGGTGTATTGGGAAGTGGGTGGAGGTTGCCAAAGACAACTCTGTGAAAGCTTGGAGATTTCTGTCACAAAACCCGCATACCCGAATTTTCAGGACACGTAGTACCTTAGTGAGGTCCGTCCTGAGACAGTAGAGTCAGGCCGTGGATATGGCAGCGATTTTGGACTGTAGAAGTAAGCGGGTGCTGGGGGATCTGCCTGGGCAGGCACAGGTCGACCTGCCCCACTCTGATTTACCCCAGTGTGTTTAGCCATGTGCGAGTCCAAGATTAACTGTATCTTTTGATGTCTTTCCAGATTTATTTACGGTCCTCTAAAATAAGACCAATAAATGAGCTTCTATAGCTGAGCCAGAGGTCTTCTGTGGGTGTGATCCCACATACATGACTTTTAGCTGTTTAATTTCTTGGCAAACTTGGTCCCAAGTTTTTGTGGTCAGGCCAAAGGTACAGCTGCAATTTTGGGTTGTCAGGAAGCCTGAAGGGACCATCAGGCTGCTGATGCACTCACCCCACAGGTATAGGTTAACCTGATGGCGGTACCATACACTATGCAGTGCTTTCTGTTTGTAGAACTGTATGTAGGGTGCGATTGATGTAGGCAGGTAGGTAGGGAAAGGCCCTTTGCAATGAAACAAAGTTTCATGGAAGAAGAATTCTAGGAATGAACCACCTTGTGGATACAGAAAACAAAGGCCTGATAAGACCATCCAAGACCATTCGCAGATCCTGAGGATATAGGCCTCCTCCCCATAAAATTCCTCTTTTTGGACCTCCCTGGTAACCTCCTTAGCAACGTACTTTTACCTGGGAAGAAGCTTCACGTGGGTGCAGGCTGGAGAAACCCTACAAAGGCCACCTTGAACAAAGGAAGGGCGCGCATATGCTGCCCAAGCCCATGTGCTGCTTGCGCCCACGTGGCCGAACACATGTGGTGCCCGAGCACATGTGTTGCCAGCATCTCCCCTCTTGTGATGTGTACTTTCATGCTTTCGTGTCTAATGCTAGGATGTGTGTAGGGGCTCTCTCCACCCTTGGAGAAGCCCATGTTCTCTCTGGACGCGTTACTCTCTCTCTTACTCTCCATTCCCCCGCTTACCTGCTATCCCTTTCTCTCCCTCTCCAAAAGCCTCCAAATAAAATCTATTTATTTCACTGCTTGTATACTCCTGAAATTCCTTTCTGCAAGGCGAGACAAGAACCCAGTAACCCTGGATCCTGGGTGGCAGAGGCAGGTGGGGAGAAAGTGGCTGTCTTTCTCCTCCCCGCTTTACGTAAGTCACCCGTGGGGCCCACTGACATCACGATGACGGACACTCACTCTCAAAAACCTTCCACTCTAGGGATATATTATGGGTTTTTATTCAGGCCTAAAGGCATCTTGGTTTATTCGCAGTCCTGGACCTTTAAAATAGATCACACGCACTTTCTAGGAGGAAGGAGAAAAATGAGGAAAAGCTGTTCTATATCTTACATGAATAGCAAGGAGAAAACTATACAAATAATAAGTATAAAAAAACAGGAAAGTTCCGATTAATACTCACCTGCAAGGCATTGGAGTCCTGGGAGCCTGGTGGGGGTGAGTGTGAGGGACAGGGAGGACATATCACAGGGAGGGGCTTGGGAGTGTGAGGGTGTCACTGAAATTTGAGCTGCTCTGGGAGAGAAGGGGAAGTGTCCTAGGAAAGACGCTGGAACTGGGCATGGATGGGAGTGGGTGGGGGTGATCGGGGCTGAGCCTATGTGTTGTGACAGAATATTGGCTTGTGTGGCTTTCTAGTACATGGTGACCCTCTTTGCCCCCTGGTGGGGCTGAGGCATTTTCCGAGGTGGCCCCTGAGTGCCCTCTGGTGATGGGCAGCGCCTCTGCAGCCCCTCCCGTGTCCCTGCAGGAATTGGTGTCTGGGTGACATGACTGACCCACAGCCCCCTGCAGAGTCACACCCCCGGGGTCACCTGCTCTCAGGCTGCTCCCCTGCAGGCAGATCACAGAGTTCCTGGGTCTCTGGAGATGGTGAATCAGCCCCCCCCCCCCCAGAGAGTAAAGGGGTGATTGTCCTGCCACAGTCCTGCCCTTTCCCGGGTCATCCAGGTTTTCCAGGAGCTCATGAAAGGAGTCTGCACAGAGGAGTCTCTCTCTTATCCCCCTCCCCCTCCCTCTCTTCCTCTTTCTTTCCCTGCCTCTCTCTCCATTTATCCCTCTCTCTTCCTCCCTCTCTCTTTTCCTCCCTCCCTCCCTCTCCCTCTCCCCCCCCTTCCAGGTTAAGCCTTCAATGATTATATGTTGTTAACTGGGATTGGACACCTTCCACATTACATCTCATTCAATCTCCAATCTGGTGTAATAATCCTGTTTTATCAGAGTTGTAGTGTTTGATATGTTCCTCCAGGAAATCCAGAATTTTTAAAGGGGTAATATAGGCTGAAGTTAAATTTTTAACTGAGTGGCAGCTTTGAGGCCTGTGTGTGTCTGCCTGGGCTTCCTGAGGTACACAAAGATGGCGGGACTGTAAGGGAAATAGAAATCAGAAGGATAATGAGAGATATCAGTGAGAAAGACCTGTATAAAAAAAAGGCTTAAAGCAACAAGAGTTGGGATGTGGTCAAAAGAAAACCTGTTTCTTCATTAATTTGGTATGTTGTCTGATATTCGTCGATTGCCTCGAGCAGGCCCCATAACGTCTCTTTCATCCTAGCCCTGAGATTATATTCAAGGCTCTTTAGGAGAATGAGACCCATCATTGTTACTGGTATTTGGCATATTTGGTACGCCACGGGGAGTTTGCCAGACTCTGCCCTGTGGGCAGGCTACATTTGATAGCCTGCAAGTTTGTCCAAAGTAGGAATGAGATAATAAGATGTCATAAAAAGATGTCTTGATAAGATGTCGCGCGGCCGCGAATGCGGCCATGCGGTTCCGGGAGCTGGATTTTATAGTCTCTGAGTCTTGGCCGTTGATGGGATTACATGGCGCCAGGGGGCCAGGTGGTGGGTGTGACCCCCGCCTACTGGAATTTGGAGGATCTGGGTGGAGGATGCTCCACTCCAATCTGAGTAGGCCTGGAGATCTCGGCCCCGGAATCCGCTTGGATTTGTCCCTTTGCCAGTACCTTCATGTGTGCGGAGAGTGGTCTCAGCATGGTAGTGGCTGGTCCTGGAGTTGTCTGATATAATGTCTACAAAAAACACTAGGAGACTTCCCTAAATAGTGAAAATAGAGTTTCCATATAACCCAGTAATTCCATCTAGACACCGTCACCTAAATTTGAAAATAATAAATTAAGAAGTCATAAAGAAACAGACACTGACACATCTGATATAAAGACCAGGACATGGAAATAACACTAATGCTATATGAGAGTTTCATGGAGAAGAAAAACTCACCTGAGCCCCCTCACAAGTGACAGCCAGATGAGGATCAGCAGAATTAGTCTCCAAATAATGCCCAGGGCATCCTATATCCACACAGAAGTCAGTGGGTTTCAGCACTCTGCCAAGTTCCCTGCACCAAGTTCCATGGTCTCTGTATTTGTCTCCCCATCCCGCTTTCTATGGCCCTTGCTCTGCTACCCTCTTCCCGGATGGATGGACTGAGCTGAATGGGCGCTCCCACTTCAGACAGCAAGAGAGATGTTGGGTGCAGGGACGTGAATTGTATGCAGCCACTACGTGCTCTGGGCATGCTCAGACTCATCCTGCTGCTCCTCTACTGGTTCCCCATTGTAGGGGCTGGGAGTGTGCGCCTCAGTGGGGTACAAACCCATAGTGTCATGGGACTGCTACTGTCTGCCCCTGCACATGCGGGGCTCCATTCTCCCCCAAACTGGCCCAAAGTGGGACCCCATTGGTCTCAGAGATTGGGGTCATTCAGTGGATTTTCTCCATGTTATTGAGTGTGGATCATCTCTGTCGCACCTGCCAGGGACCAGGAGGCTTGGCTGCTGCTTCTGAGTTAACACAGGACTATAAATATTCTGAGGTATTCCAGGGCAGATCAGTTCTGGGGAAGAGTCTGGGTCCTAGCAGGGTGCTGAACATTTGGGCAACATCAGGGATGGAGGGTATGGAGCAGGATGCAGGGTCAGAGCTCCTCTCAAGCAGGCCCTTCAGCTTCCCTTATGCCATCTCTGTCACAAGTTCCCAGCAATATCCAGAACTCTTCCTCTTCTGCGTATCATGTCTGCATTTGAAATAAGAAAGCTTTGTGTAACAGAAATACTTAAGGAAGACATACATTGTGTGGGCTCTTTAAACACTGGCTTCAGATCACCTACTTATATCTCCCACATGGCAAAGCCTGGCAAGCTACCCATGACATATTCGATATGCCAAAAACAGTAACAATAACTCTCACAATTTGTTGTAAGACGTTACTGGTGCCCGCTTGAGAAAAACTATGAACAACGGGAGGACAGTAGACAGTGATACTCCCGGAAAGCTACTGAGAATATCCTGGCTACACTATACTGGCGAGCTCCTCGTGGCATATTCAATATGCCAAAACCAGTAACTATAACAGGTCTCATTCCCTGACCCTGAAAGAGTCTCCAATCATTGGGAAAGACGAGTAAGCAGAGACTACTAAAATCTCAGGGCTGGGACTAATAGAGACATTACTTGCGCCCGCTAGAGTAGATCGACCAACATTGGGATGACAGTGATATGGTGATAATAATATTTTGATTTCTGGACTTGACACCCTGTGAAGTTTGCTCTGCTGTAATAGATTTGTGTTGGTACACATGTTCTCGAAGCTGGCAGTCAGTTAGGGCCTTCACTTTCTTGTTTTTCCTTGGTTCTGTTGGACACTACTTCCACTACCCAGCCATCGCCACACTCCAGGATGCTTTCCGGACCCGCGCGGCAGCTCCGGCCGAGACCCACGCACAACTGAAGACCCACAGAACAAGATAAGCGGAACTCTCTGAGACCTTGGACTCCAAGTAGCCGCGCGACACATCATAAGACACTAAATATCCATCTTCCGGAATTGTTGTACCATATTTGATAGGGTTCAAATATGGTAACACTTCCAAGGGTAATTAGAGGTCACCCCAAAAGCCTCTATCCCTCTCGGAAAGACTGGCAAGCTCCCGAGAGAATTCCACCTGCAAGGAAGAGCCTGGCAAGCTATCCGCTGTGTATTCGATATGCCAAAACCAGTAACTACAACTGGTCTCATTCACCTGACCCTGAAGGCTTCAACGACATGGCAGCACTGAGAAGGATGAGAAAGGAGAGGCCGACAAAATCTCAAGGCCGACCTAGGCTGCCACAACGAAGGAAGACAAAAATGATCGTCTTTACTTTCAATGCACGTACGCTAGCATCAGATGAATCCATCGAGGACCTGATGGTACAAGCGCGAATGATCAAGTACGACATCATTGGTCTGACCGAGACAAGAAGGCGTGAATCTCACCATGCCGTTTTCGACACTGGAGAAGAATTGTTCCTCGGAACATGTGATAAAAGAGGTGTTGGAGGTGTCGGTGTCCTTGTCAACACAAACTTGGCCAAGAGCATTGATTCATTCGAATGCCTAACAACCCAAATCGGATGTTTACATTTGAATAGATGTGGCTCACTGCCTGCAGTTTCTATCTTCGTTGTCTACAAACCAACATCTCATTATGATGAAAGAGAAATTGAGAAGTTCTACATGGAGCTAGAGAAGTCCTATAAAGAAGACCACACCTTCTACAAGATCATTGTGGGTGATTTTAATGCCAAGATAGGACCTAGAAGATCAGCTGAAGAACTTCACATCGGGACCCATGGCCTAGAATGGAACGAACAGGGTGAGAGACTGTCTGAGTTCATCATGTCGACCAAGACCATTCATGGTAACTCAGAGTTCCAGAAGGCAGAATCTAAACGATGGACATGGGAGTCTCCCGGTGGACGATTCCACAAAGAAATAGACCACATCATATTCAATCGACGGTTTTGCCTGACTGATGTCGCTGTTGTCCCAAAATTTCGAACGGGATCGGACCACCGTCTCCTTCATGCAAAATTCTACTTCACCGAGCGGGGAGAAAGGGCTGCAAAGTTCAAAAAGAGAACTCCCAGAATGACCACCAGTTGGGAACTCTTTGGTACTATTGCGGCAACATGGGAAGATGCCATTGTTGACAACATTGACGAGGAATATGATCGACTGGTTCAGCACGTCCATGAATGTGGGAAGAACGCCAAGAGAGAGATAGCCACAAAAAATCACCTATCTTCGAAAACTCTTGAGCTAATTCGCCAGCGTGGTTTGGCGCATGCCTCAGGCAACCGCAAGCTAACGTCCGAGCTTGCAAAGCAGTGCAGAGATGCGATCAAGGAAGACCTCAAAGAGAGAAGAGCAGAAGTACTGGTAGATGCGGCAGAAGCCGGGAAAAGTATTCGTGAAGCCCGCCTGTCCTTCGCCAACTATAAGACCAAGATGACTGCCCTCCGACGTCCTGATGGATCCATCACATCCTCCAGAACGGCAATGGAGAAGATTATCCATGACTTCTACTCAAATCTCTTCGATAGCCATGTCCACTTGCCGACATACCAAATTCCACAGGATGGGTATGTCGTTCCCAACGTTCTCCCTTCCGAAATCCGACACGCCATTTCGTTGGTAAAGAAACACACAGCACCCGGCCCAGACAAGGTCAGACCTGAACACCTCAAGAACCTGCCGTCAGTACTCATCAATACATTGGCTCGGCTCTTCACTCGCTACCTGTCTGAATGCAAGGTTCCGTCCCAATGGAAAACCAGCAAGACCGTACTACTGTTCAAGAAGGGAGACATCCATGACATTGGCAACTATCGCCCGATCTGCCAATTGTCTGTCATCTACAAATTGATCACTCGAGTCATCCTGAATAGGATTGGCAGAACACTAGATGAAGGACAACCATGCGAGCAAGCAGGGTTCCGCAAAGGATTCAGCACCATCGACCATATCCACACGATAACCAAGCTCATTGAGGTTTCTCGGGAGTTCAAGATGCCGCTCTGCTTTACGTTCATTGATTTAAAGAAGGCCTTTGATTCTGTTGAGACGGAAGCGGTCATTGAAGCCCTAGCCAGTCAGGGCATTCAAGCCCAATACATCAGGATCCTCCATGAGCTGTATTGCGGATTCACTACCAGGATCTCACCATTCTACAAAGAAGTGATCATTGATGTCAAGACAGGGGTGCGGCAGGGTGATACCATTTCACCGAAACTCTTCAGTGCCACCCTCGAGAACATCATGTGACGACTGGAATGGGAAGGAATGGGAGTGAAGATAGATGGTTGGCAATTACACCACCTCCGCTTCGCTGATGACATTGTTTTAATAACACCAAACATCAGCCAAGCAGCAAAAATGCTGGCCGACTTTGACCGTGAGTGTGGAAAGGTCGGACTACAGCTGAATCTTACGAAGACAATGTTTATGAGAAACAGCCTTGTTCCTGACGCCCCATTCACTCTCAATGGAACGACCATCTCCGAATGCAACAGCTATGTGTACCTAGGTCGAGAGGTCAACATGACAAATGACCTGGCACCCGAGCTGCGCAGGAGGAAGAGAGCGGCTTGGAACGCCTTCAAGAACGTCGAAGAAATAGCTAAGAGGACGAAGAACCTCCTGTTCCGGGCACATCTCTTTGATTCCACTGTTCTTCCTGCATTAACATATGCCTCAGAGACCTGGGCCCTACGCAAACAAGATGAGAACGCCATTCAGGTCTCCCAAAGAAGAATAGAAAGAGCTATGCTTGGAATATCACGTTTCACTCAAATGAGAGAACGAATCTGGAGTTCTGACATCCGTCGACGATCAAGGATCAGGGACGCTGCTTCATTTGCCAAGGTGTCGAAAATCAGATGGACTGGCCACGTAATGAGATTTAAAGACGACCATTGGATTATAGCTGTTACTGATTGGATTCCATGGGATGTCAAGAGACCGCGTGGCCGGCCACCTACCAGATGGTCAGACTTCTTCGTCAAGATCATGAACGATCGGTTTGAGGCCCTTCCTGTTCCCGGAGCGAACAGATGCCATTGGGCTACACTAGCACGTGACAGGGACAAATGGAGACGTTACTCGCGCCCGCTCGAGCAAATCGATGACTAACGGGAAGTTAAGTGATTAAGTGATCTGTTGGAGCACGTTTGTTTCCATATTTGTATCAAAATTCCAACAGGGTCGTTTAAGTGTCAGTGGGCTGTGAGTGGGCAATATTCCCCTTGGGGAAGGAAACAAGGGTGTCATTGTCTGGGCTCTGAGCTCAGTCTCTGATTCATTAATTATTAATACACCAATATTGTTGTAATTTGGGGGTATTTTAAAGGGAAAAATGAGCTGTTGGGGCAGCGTAATAGGAAAAGTTCACACTGCATCTTTTGTTGACACCAGATTTCCAGAAAAACTGCAGGTAAACATGCATCCCGTGACCCCTATCATGTCTACGTGGACACTTCATGGACACTAATGGGAGATGTGGTTATCTCTCCAAGTACCAGTTCCCTAGTTTTCAATTTCTGTCAACATATTTTCTCTAGGTTAAAACTACGCTCATTTTTTTTTTGCTTTTTGGGTCACACCTGGCAATGCTCAGGTGTTACTCCTGGCTCTGAACTCAGGAATTACTCCTGGCGTGCTAGGGGGACCGTATGGGATGCTGGGAATCAAACTCGGGTTGGCCGCATGCAAGGCAAATGCCCCACCCCCTGTTCTATCTCTCCAGCCCTAAAACTAGGGTCATTGTAAATGGTAAGTGCCCATAAATTTCTCCCTGGGTGTCTGACCTCTCTGCCTACAGATACCTAGTAGAGTTGTTTGGTTATTCCTTTTACATCTCAAAATACTTCCAAATCTGTCTCAATAAATGACATTTATTTCTTAGGAATTTTACGGCAGGTGAATTAAGGTGCCACCTTCCTTCAGCTGGAAGCGCTGAGTTCTGGCATTGCCAACAGGGTGTCCTGAACCTTGCTCAGGATCCGCTGCTGCTGTTGCTCAGGGATTAGCCCCTCATCACACATCCCCCTGGTGTTTCTGCCCTCTCTGAGTGAAACATCTCCTCAGCACGGGCATGATGCCTCCAAGGTCACAGGGACAAAGGGAGAGGCATGCGGGGTTCACTCTACTGCATCATGGTCACTGAAGAAAGTCACATTGAGGTTGGGACAGGATATGGACACCACTCATTACCCAACACCTCGTGATCCTGGACTTTTGATCATGACCACTATCAGTGTGTCACTTTCTCCACTCCCCATGTCTAGTGGCGGGATTCCAGTTAAGGGACACTGGGATGCAAAAACGCACATGGGGTGGGGCTCACAGCCTCTCAGAAGGGGTCTCCCAACACCTGGATTCCATTTCAGAGAAAATGATTTCCTGTTGGCCCAAAGTAGGTGAATATGTGCATATTTAGATGCTAGGATGTTTTGTAGTTTTACACATTAGTCCCAGGAATGATCATGCCTGTCCTTTCAGGAACAAATCACAGAAAGGAGGTCAGGAAATCAGGGGTAGACAGGCACAGATGCTGATGCACCTAGGTCACTCCTCCACCACCGCTGGTGTCTGTGTCGCATGTCCTCCCCAGTGCCACATGTGTGATGCTGAGAAGAGGAAATGAAGCTCAGCTCCTATTTCTATTTACATTTAATAAAGAACATGGTCTATTTGCCAAAAACATTGTAGAATAATCAAGGATTTTTCTGGGGCTGGAGCTATTGTCCCAAACCTGCAGTGGTCCTAACGCACACTGACATGTGTTAGCTCCTGTGGTAAGTGTGAAACACAAGGATCTCAGCCATTCAGGAAATATGTGTGAATGATTATTCTAGAGGAAACAATCCAAGAAACTGCAAAGTCCCCCAAATACTTACAAGTGGTTTTTTTGCTAGCTTCGGAGAAGTGCAAAATCCAATCCAAGAATTAGATGAGTGACTGCAGGTGTTCTCGAGAGAAGCCATCTTCCTCTTGGCTGTCGCTGAAGGAAAGAAAGAGATCGTGAGCCTTTTCTTCGGATGAAGACTGGCCCTGTGAGCCCCATTCTGTGTCTCAGAGTCTGACTCTCTGAGGAGGAAGTCAGGAGGATCAGCGTCCCTATGTCTCCTCACCCGGCACAACTGCCTCCCACTCAGGTTTCTGACACAGTCAGGATGTGGTTGTCACACTGTGTCTCTCGCACAGTAATACACGGTCGTGTCCTCAGTGCTCAGCCTGCTCAGTTCCATGTAGGCTGTGTCCTTGGACTTGTCTGCAGTGAGTGTGAGTCTGCCCTGCAACTTTGGTGCGTAGTTTGTATTACCAATACCAAGATATATGCTTCCCATCCACTCGAGTCCTTGTCCCGGGGCCTGCCGCACCCAGTACATATAGTAGCTGGTGAAGGTGTATCCGGATGCCTTGCAGGAGATCTTCACTGATGTCCCAGGTTTTCCCACCTCAGCCCCTGACTGCACCAGCTGCACCTGGGAGTTCACACCTGTGGACAGCAGACAAGAGTGGGTGGACTCCACTTGACTGGCCCCATACCCTCAGCCCATGGCATGGGGACACTTACCTGCAGCCACTGCCACCAGGAAGAGAATTCTCTAGGTCCAGTCCATGGTGGGAACAGTGCACTCAGGGGCTTCTGAAGGTGTGGGAGTGCCGGCTGTGTGAGGTTGTCAGGACACAGACACATCTGTATTTAACTCAGTGTCTCTTGCATAATTTGCATATACATGAGGAGGGAGAATACATATCTGAAGGTCTGGTCCAACCTGAGAAGGGCCTTGTGGAAGGCAGCGGGTCCATACTCAAAGGGAGTGAAGAGGTCCACGTTCTGATTCTTGTTTGAGGAGATGAGACCCTGCCCTGTTCCAGGACTCTGTGCACACAGAGCTCCCCATCAGGGGTCAAGCCCTTTCAGGATCTTCCTCTCAGGGCCCCCACATCTGTATGGTCTGGAGACATCTGGGCACACCTGGGCTTTGAGGTTATTTCTGGGAACCTGCAAATCCCCTAAGGGATTGTAAAATGAGACAACAAAACCATCCTAATGCCCCAGTGGTTTCCATTGGAGAAATTAAGAAGTCCAGAAACATAACCTACATACAGGTTCTGCTGCCTTATGTTCCTCCCCAAACGGTAAGTTTGCACAATTTAACTTTCTGTGCCTTGTACGTATTTTAATTTTGGTTTTCTTGAGAAAGCAAAATTATTTTTATTGAAGAAAATCCATTCTGAGATTTCTGTGTCTCTGCACCAATTTCTCTCACCTCTGCATCCACTTCAGGCCTACAATTTGGTGCTCTTGAAAATGGCGCCCCCTGCAGCCCAATCCCCACACTGCAGGGAGAGCCTCTGGGCTCTTAGGGGCATTAACCTTTTGGCATCTCTAAAGCAGGATTGAATCCTGGGACTTCACTTCAGAAGCCTTCTTCAGGAGTCATATTCCTTAATGGGCCTTTTGATTACGTTTTGAGTCACACCCAGTAGTTCTGAGGGCTTACTCCTGACTCTGTGCTCAGGGATCCCTCAGGTAGAAGCAAACAAACACTGTCCTCCCATTGTTCATCGATTTGCTTGAGCAAGCCCAGTAACGTCTCCGTTTTGAGACTTGTTGTTACTGTCTTTGGCATATTAAATACGTCATGGGCAGCTTGCCAGGTTTTGCCATACAGGCAAGATACTCTCAGTAGCTTGCCGGGTGTAAAATTTTATCACGCCAAAGGTTCTGTGTTCACGGGCTCACTGGACGGCACTGTCTCAACACCTGCGTTCGGTGCTCTTGAGCCTCTGTGTGTGGCCTGGATCGGAACGACTGTTGACCAAGGGCAGACGGAAGAAGAAACGGGGGCCAGGCCGGTCTATATCAATAGTAGTTTATTCCAATCCTCTTCACTCCTGTCTTTCTCTGCCTCCTTCTCTCCTGGGCCCCAGTCTTGGAAGCTCTCTCCTTCTAGCTCTGACTCTGTATCTCTGGAGCCCGAGCTCTCTCACTTCTGACTCCCTTTCTGAGCTTACGTCTTAATTTATATAGCAGTCACATAAGGCGGTGACATAAAGGTGGGTTGAATACTGACGAGTCAACAAAGAGAGGTAAGACCACTCCTCCAGGAGATTAACTCAAGTATAAAATCTCATCTACAGAGATTACTTCAGATTACTAGGAGATCCACCCAAGGGTGGGATCCCAACAAGGGTGTGTTCTTCCCTCAGTTAGTAATCTACTTAAATAGTTGTAATAAATCTACTTCTAATATTTCTAGCAATGTCATTCTGTATGAGCACAGTAAGAGATATAAATTTAGTTTGGTTCTTCCTGAGAACATCTCACTATACATTTCGCAGTCCTCAGGCCAGGTTAATCTTCCTAGCTCCAGCAGGGTCCTAGTCTCGTCGTTACTTACTTTTGGATCATGACAGCATTTGTCCGTGATCATGCCCTGAACTTATAGTTGAGTATCGTGGCTCTTTGGCCTGGCCCATTTCAATGCCAGGGTAGCTCACTGCTTGCCCTGGGTCCATTCAGTCCCTCGTCGGGACCCTGCTTTTGGGGTGCTAGGAACTAAGGGCAACTGAATCAAGAAATCAGATGCCCAGGAATAAATATTATTCGGAGTCAATCAACTCCCAAGTTACAAAGCATAATATAAACTGTCTTCCTGTGTCCACACATAAAGGACATTGCTTACAATACAAGTTCAGTGTCCTTAGATGGGTGTGAGCTGACAAACCTAAGCTACCTGAGGAAGGACAAGAGTATTATCCTAGAGCCGGGCTCTCTGAGAGGGGTGGAAGAATTGAACCCAGCCCAGCCGGACTTGCTGCGCGCAAGGCAAACGCTGTACCGCTGTGCACCCTGTTTCGGCCATACCACCCTGAACGCGCCTGATCTTGTCTGATCTTGGAAGCTAAGGAGGGTCGGTCCTGGTAGTACTTGGATGGGAGACCGCCTGGGAATACTGGGTGCTGTAGATAGAAGCATCCTAGGAAAATATTGGCAAATCAAGTGGTTGTATGTATAAAAATTAAAAGATGACCCTGTTGGCTCTTTGCTGAGATTATGTAAAAATAATACAATAAATAATTCACTCAAATAAAAATAGTAAAAACCATCAAACTAAAATAGGATTTAAGTCTTTAAGTAAAGAGTTTAATAGTACTGTCCTTCGGTCGTTCATCGATTTTCTCGAGTGGTCACCAGTAATGTCTCCATTGCAAGACTTGTTGTTACTGTGTTTGGCATATCGAATACAACACGGGGAGCTTGCCTTGTGGGCAGAATACTCTTGGAAGCTTGCCAAGATCTACAAGAGGGGCGGAGGAATCGAACCCAGGTCTGCCGCGTGCAAGGCAAACACCCTACCTGCTATGCTATCGCTCTGGCCCAAAGACTTTAATGGAAACAAAAATATATTACATTTGTTAATTTAATAAAGAGTTTTTCAAAAACCAGACATGAGTCTAACACAGCTGCTAGCAAGTTTATTCTATAACTGTATTAGTAGGACAAATATAAGTAAATAACAAATGAATATGATGAAATTAATAAAGTTTTATGGAATATATGACTTGAACTCTAACTTTTTCAGTGACTCAGAATAGCTTTATTTAAAACTTTTTTCTTAGAGAAATTCAAAGGGAGAGAAAGTGAGAGCCGTGTTCAAGAGACCACATGGGTTTCTCCAAATGGGAAAACTTGAGTTCTGATTTCAGGTCACACACGTTAGGAATTTGG
The DNA here is from genome assembly GCF_029834395.1 of Sorex fumeus. NCBI lineage: Eukaryota > Metazoa > Chordata > Mammalia > Eulipotyphla > Soricidae > Sorex > Sorex fumeus. The sequence continues at coordinate 1,270,863 of NW_026606224.1, read as the reverse complement.
AAAACATCTTTCCACCCAGCACAATTGAATATCTGAACAAGTGAAACTCAGAGATTCGCTTTCTGTCTCTGTGTGAATAGTAAGAAAGGAGAGATAGACAGAGAAGTAAAATAGGATTATCTAAAGAAATTTACTTAGAGAAATGCAAGGAGAGAGAGGGGAGGGGAGGCAAAGAATTGTAACAGGAAGAACAAAGACAGCCCAAGTACAGAATCTGGTCATCATCACGTGAGCCATTCTTCTCCTTTATTGATCCCTAGGGTCCTATATGGGGTCTCTGTCTGTCTGTCTGTCTGTCTGTCTCTCTCTCTCTCAGGTCTATTGATCTCAATATAGACACTGAAATGTTGTTGTGCATATCCCTTTTCCAATTTTCAACATTTAGTTCTAGTCCAATGATCATATCTTGCTATTCCTGTCATACTATTTCTTCTCTGTCCTTCACAAACCACCATACAAACCACACAAGCTTTCAACCATTGACCCGTCCTGCTGTCCCCTGTGTTTCCTGACACTGAATATTAATCTCATAGCAAAGTTTATATCCCTCAGAAGAGTGCATTTATTCTACATCTGTCCCTTTCCTTCTGACTCATTTCACTCAGCCTGATACTCTCCATTTCCCTGCTTTTATAAGTGAATGTTATGATTTCATATTTTCCTGGTGACTGTATAGTTTTCCATTGTGTAGTTGTGCTATATTTCATCCATATATAAATATCTGAGCCCCCCATTCTAGTCTCACAGTGCCCCTCATTCCTGTTTCCTACTGTCTCTCCCGCTCATCTCTTTGTGCTGCATCTCACAGCCTAGGATTTTTTTCTCCATACAACTGCTCCTGTGTTCTTCTTCTACATTCTTCTCCCTCTGTTCCCCATGCTAGTCTTTCTGCGCTCCATCTTGCTGTCCTGCTGTCTCTCTCTCTCCAACTGTCTCACTTCTCCAGTTCCCCAGCACTGGGGGTAGCCACCACACCCTGTCAGTAGCAAGATCAACATAAGAAAACCCTTCCTGATGGTCCATCAGGCTCAAAGGCTGACACACCACCTAGGGGTGTCCCCTTCTCCTTAGTCCAGTAACTCAATTAACATCTTAATCTTATTTCTTGATCACTTCATCACTTGACTTCCTGTTAATCATCGATTTGCTCGAGCAGGCGCCAGTAACGTCTCCATTAGTCTCTGTCGTTTGCTAGTGTAGCCCAATGGCGTCTGTTTGCTCTAGGAACACGAAGAGCCTCAAACCAACCGTTCATGATCTTGATGAACAAGTCTGACCATCTTGTAGGAGGGCGGCCACGCGGTCTTTTGAAATTCCGTGGAATCCAGCCGGTAACAGCTCTAGTCCAGTGGTCATCTTTAAATCTCATTACGTGACCATTCCATCTGATTTTTGACATCTTAGCAAACGATACAGCGTCCCTGATTCTTGATTGTCAACGGAGGTCGGAACTCTGGATTCTTTCTCTCATTAGAGTGAAACCGTGATATTCCAAGCATATTATTATTGATATTTATTTATTTATTAATATTAGTTATTTTGTATGGACGCAGTAAGAGATACAATGAGCTTGCAGGTGGCTCTCCGGGAACATCTCACCACGGACTCAGACTATAGTGCTCAGGCCGGATTAATCATTTCTAACCCTAGCAGGGTCAGAATCTAGTTATTACTCTTTGGATCATGATAGAATTTGTCCATGACCATGCTCCTAATTTATAGTAAAGTATTATGACACTTTGGCCAGGCCCATTTTGATGCCAGGGTAACACATAGCTCACAGCTTGTCCAGGGCCCATCTAGTCCCTCATCAGGACTCTGATTTTTGGTGCTAGGATGTAAGGGCAACTGAGGCTTAAGTGGAGAGAACAGATAACCAGGAAGTAAAAATCATTCAGAGTCAATTAACTCCCAAGTTACTAAAGCATAGCATTAACTGTCTTCTTGTGTCCGTACAAAAGGACGTTGCTCTAAATTTACTATGCAAAGGACTTACAGAGAAGAGAAAAACAGTATTTTCAAGTCAACAGACCACAAAGAAAGAAATTACAAATAAAATCAGGGGAATGGGAGCACTGTGATGGGAACAACCTAGTAAACTTAAGCTCTCTGCGGCAAAGCAGAAAGTATAAAGCAATGTTATCCTATACTCTACAATAAATGGTGTAATGGGAAAATAATGCTACACACAAAAACAACAATAGAAGATAGACTGAATCCATATCTCACAGCAGATGCAGAATTTAATTAAAAGTGGACTTATGGTCCAGCTTTGACAGACAGCTGAATCCTTAAAATACACAGAGGAAAACCTCGACCAGTCTCTCCATGACGCTAATCTTAGAGGGCCATCTACAGTTTCATTCCATTGGCAAATAACAGAGAAACCAAAATAAATAATGAAACTAAATCAATTACAAGATTTTAATGAGAACGTAAATGATATTAAAATTGAAGTAAACGAGATCCAGCCCCTAGAAAGCCGGTTTTCAACCCCTGAGCCGTGAGGGACGGGCACAGAGGCCCAGCTCTGGGCAAAAAAGCTGAACGGCTCCAATTCCAAACAGGTACAGTCCGCCCCCAAGGGCCTGGGACCCTTTCTGGGCATGCGTACCTAAATCCAGCCCCTAGAAAGCCGGTTTTCAACCCCTGAGCTGCGCGGGACGGGCACGGAGGCCCAGCTCTGGGCAACAAAGCTGAACGGCTCCAATTCCAAACTGGAGATGTTCCCAACTTCTTGCCCAGTGCCAGGGACCCTTTCCGGAGCCGTGACCGCGTAGATTTTCCCACTACGTATGCCATAGGAACCATAAGCTACCTTCTTAGATGGAAACTTCTCTATTTTATCTCAGCCACTAGAAACACAGTAGCCAATAACTCATAAGCCTATCTTAACTCACACTGCATATCAAGCAGAATAGTAACAGTGAACGTGAAGGACTAAACCACACCTCTCACAATGGTAAAGCAACGTAAAAGCTCACCAAACTTTCATATTGAAGAGTCTAGCCCAGATGACACCAACAGTACTGTAGTGTTAGACAACCTCTCTGACAAGGAATTCAGGAGGGAGCTTCTTAGGATGCTTAGGGAATTAAAAGAAACAATGGAATGCAATGCCAATAGAAGACAAGAGGATCTGAAGGCAGAAAGGAGGAAAATGCAATAAAAAATATCAGACCTGAAAAATCTCATACGCGAATTGAAAAGCTCAGTGGAAGGCCTCAGCAGCAGAGTAACAGCTGCTGAGAACAGAATCAGTGAACTCGAAGATGAAGTTCAGAGACTCTCCAGAAAAGAGCAGAAAATGGAAAAGAGACTCACAATTCGGGAACAGAAATCAAGAGAAGATCGTGATGAAGCCAAGAGGGGTAACATAAGAATTATTGGAGTCCCAGAGGTACAGGAAGAAAACCTTGATGAAGAAGAAACTGTCAAAGACATCATTGCTACAACGTTTCCAAAGCTGAAGAAAACTTGTGACCACATTCAGGGGGCCCGAAAGGTACCAGCTAGAAGAAATCCGAATAAAAATACCCCAAGACACATTCTGTTCAAAATGACCAAAACCATCGACAGAGACAAAATTCTGAAAGCAGCAAGATCGAAGAAAGAAATCTCTTACAAAGGAGCATCCTTAAAATTCACAGCTGATTTTTCTGATGAAACCCTCATGGCCCGAAAACAGTGGTGGGACATAGTGAAAAAACTCAATGAAATAAATGCCTCTCCAAAAATATTTTACCCAGCGAGACTCTCATTCATAATAGAAGGAACAACACACAGTTTCACAGACAAACAACAGCTCAGGAACTTCATAGACTCAAAACCATGGTTAAAAGAACAACTAAATGGGCTACTTTAAGGCAAGAAAGGCCCCTCAAATACACCAAATTTTAACAGAACAATGGGACAAAATCCCATAACAATAATCTCTCTCAATGCCAATGGGCTAAACGCACCAATTAAAAGACATAGAGTGGCAGGATGGATTAGAAAATTGAACCCAACATTCTGCTGCCTGCAAGAAACGCATCTCAATAGTCAAAGCAAACACAGGCTCAGAGTCAAAGGCTGGAAAACAATCCTACAGGCAAACAGCTCCCATAAAAAAGCTGGGGTAGCCATCCTAATATCAGACCACATCGATTTCAGAGTGAGACAAGGTCATAAGAGACAGTGAAGGCCATTTCTTATTGATCAAAGGATCTGTACAACAGGAAGAACTTACAATAATAAATGTATATGCACCTAATGAGAGACCAGCAAAGTACTTAAAACAACTACTCATAGATTTGGAAAAAAACATCAATAGCAACACAATACTAGTGGGAGACTTCAACACTGCTTTGTCACCTCTTGATAGATCAACCAGACTCAAGCTTAGCAATGACATACTTCATTTGAGGGAAACAATGGAAGAAAGGGACTTAGTAGATATATATAGGACACTTCATCCACAAAAAGCTGAATACACATTCTTCTCAAGCGTACATGGAACATTCTCCAAGATAGACCACATGCTGAGCCACAAAACATGCCTCCATAAAATTAAGAAGATAGAGATTGTATCAATAATCTTCTCAGACGATAATGCGCTGAAATTAGAAGTAAATCACACACAAAAACAGAAAACTAAATCAAACACCTGGAAATTAAACAGTGCACTATTGAACAACGAGTGGATTAGACAGGAAATCAAAGAGGAAATCAAAAGATTCCTAGAAACGAATGAAAATGAGAACACGAGTTACCAAAACTTATGGAACACAGAAAAGGCTGTGTTAAGAGGAAAGTTTATAGTTCCACAAGCATTCCTCAGGAAGGAGCAGCGAGCACACATAAGTAACCTAACCTCACAGCTTAAGAGCTTGGAGAAGGACCAAAAAAAGGAGCACAACCCGAACAGGAGAAAGGAAATAATAAAACTCAGAGCAGAGATTAACGAGATGTAAACCCAAAAAACAATCTGAAAGATCAATGAAACAAAAAGCTGGTTCTTTGAGAAAATTAACAAGATCGATAAGCCTCTATCAAAACTCACAAAGAAAGGGAGAGAGAAAACTCTAATAAACCGAATCAGAAATGAAAAGCGGGTCATTACAACAGAAACCACAGAAATTCAGAGGATCCTTGGGGAGTACTTTGAGAAGCTTTATGCCACGGAACATCAAAACCTCGAGGAAATGGATAAATTCCTAGACTCCTACAGACTCCCAAGGCTGAACCAAGAAGAACTGGAATACCAGAACAGACCTATCACCATGAAGGAAATTGAAATGGTAATAAAAAGTCTCCCCAAGCACAAAAGTCCTGGCCCGGATGGATTCACTAGTGAATAGTTCCAAATCTTTAAAGAGGACTTACTCCCAATGCTCTTTATGCTTTTCCACGAAATTGAAATATCAAAAACACTTCCGAACAGTTTCTATGAAGCAAATATCACACTGATACCAAAAGCAGACAGAGATACCACAAAGAAAGAAAATTACAGGCCGATATCCCTGATGAACACAGATGCAAAGATCCTCAATAAACTACTAGCAAATAGAATCCAACTACTCATCAAAAAGATCATACACCATGACCAAATAGGATTCATCCCAGGGATGCAAGGATGGTTTAACATTCGAAAATCAATCAACATAATCCATCGTATCAACAAAAGAAAAGATAAAAAGCATATGATTATATCAATAGATGCAGAGAAAGCATTTGACAAGATCCAGCACCCCTTTATGATGAAAACCCTAGCCAAAATGGGTATAGAGGGGACCTTCCTCAACATAATTAAAGCCATCTACCACAAGCCTACAGCAAGCATCATCCTCAATGGGGAAAAACTGAGAGCCTTCCCTCTAAGATCAGGGACGAGACAGGGATGCCCACTCTCTCCACTTCTGTTCAATATAGTACTGGAAGTACTTGCAATAGCGATTAGGCAAGAAAACCATATTAAGGGCATTCAGGTAGGAAAGGAAGAAATCAAGCTCTCACTATTCGCAGATGATATGATACTCTACTTAGAGAACCCAATAACCTCCACCAAAAAACTCCTAGAAACAATAGACTCATATAGTAAATTTGCAGGTTATAAAATCAATACCCAAAAGTCCATGGCTTTCCTATACGCAAACAGTGAGAGAGAAGAAAGCAACATGAAAAAACAATCCCGTTCACAATTGTGCCCCAGAAAATCAAGTACTTAGGAATGAGCTTAACTAAGGAAGTAAAGGACCTGTACAAAGAAAACTACAAAACGCTACTTCAGGAAATAAAAGAGGACATGAGGAAATGGAAAGATATCCCCTGCTCATGGGTCGGGAGACTTAACATTGTCAAAATGGCAATACTACCGAAAGCATTGTATAAATTCAATGCAATCCCTATAAGGATACCCATGACATTCTTCAAAGAATTGGAGCAAACACTCCTGAAATTTATATGGAACAATAAGCCCCCACGAATAGCTAAAGCAATTCTTGGGAAAAAGAAAATGGGAGGAATCAACCTCCCGAACTTCAAACTGTACTACAAAGCAGTAATAATTAAAACAGCATGGTACTGGAACAAAGGCAGAACTGCAGACCAATGGAACAGGGTTGAATACACTGACATCTCCCCTCAATCATATGATCATCTAATCTTTGATAAAGGTGCAAGTAATGTGAAGTGGAGTAAGGAAAGCCTCTTTAATAAATTGTGTTGGCATCATTGGACAGCTACATGCAAAAAAATAGGCTCAGAACTCTGCCTAACACCATGTACAAAAGTAAGATCAAAATGGATTAAAGACCTCAACATCAGACCAGAAACCATAAGGTACATTGAAGATAAAGTTGGCAAAACCCTCCATGATATTGAAGCTAATGGTATCTTCAAAGATGCCACGCCACTGGCCAAGCAAGTGAAAACAGAGATAGATAAATGGGACTATCTTAAACTAAGAAGCTTCTGCACCTCCAAAGAAACAGTGACCAAAATACAAAGACAGTCTACAGAATGGGAAAGGATATTCGCCGAATACACATCTGACAAGGGGTTGATATCCAGGATATACAAAATACTGGTTAAACTCCACAAGAAGAAAACATCCAACCCCATCCAAAAATGGGGCAATGAAATGAACAGAAACTTTCTCAAAGAAGAAATCCGAATGGCAAAAAAGCACATGAGAAAATGCTCTACATCCTTAATCATCAGGGAGATGCAGATCAAAACCACAATGAGATACCATCTCACACCTCAGAGACTGGCCCACATCCAAAAGAACAAAAGCAGCCGATGCTGGCATGGATGTGGCGAGAAAAGGACACTCCTTCATTGCTGGTGGGAATGTCCACTGGTTCAGCCCTTCTGGACAACAGTATGGACGATTCTCAAAAAATTAGAAATTGAGCTCCCATTTGACCCAGCAATACCACTCCTGGGAATATATCCCAGAGAGGCAAAAATGTATAGTCGAAGTGACATCTGCACTTGTTTGTTCATTGCAGCACTCTTTACAATAGCCAGAAACTGGAAGAAACCTGAATGCCCAAGAACAGATGACTGGTTAAAGAAACTTTGGTACATCTACACAATGGAGTACTATGTAGCTGTTAGAAAAGATGAAGTTATGAAATTTACATACAAGTGGTACAATATGGAAAGTATCATGCTAAGCGAAATGAGTCAGAAAGAGAGGGATAGGCATAGAAAGATTGCATTCATCTGGGGGATATAAAGTAACAAAGTATGAGATTAATACCCAAGAATAGCTGAGATCAGCACCAGGATGATTACTCCACAACTTAGAGGCCAGCCGGGTATCCTAGAGGAAAGGGCAGTTCAGATAGAGAAGGGAGCACCAAATAAAGGATGTTTGGAGGATCCTCCCAGAAGGGGAGATGCATGTCGAAAGTAGACTATGGACTGAACATGTTTGCCACTCAATGCCTCTTTTGCAGACCACAACACCCAAACGGAGAGAGAGAACACAGGGGATTGCCCTGCCACAGAGGCAGGGGGGGATGGGGGGATGGGGGTGGGAGGGATATTATCCATGGTGGTGAAAAACGGGCACTGTTGGAGGGATGGGTATCTGATCATTGTATAATTGAAACCCAAGCACAAAAAATTGTAAATCTACAATTGTAAAAAAAATAAATTAAAAAAAAATTTGAAGTAACCAACTGACTGGAAGAAAATGTGTACCCACCAAACATCAGATATTCATAGCACTCACCCAGCTCAACATCAGAACAAATAGCACCGTAGCACTGTAGCACTGTACTCCCGTTGTTCATCGATTTGCACGAGGGGCACCAGTAACGTCTCCCAACAAATTGTGAAACTTGTTGTTACTGTTTTTGGCATTGAATACATCACGGGTAACTTGCCAGGCTTTGCCATGTGGGCGAGAAACTCTCGGTAACATGCCGGGCTCTCTGAGAGGGGCAGAGGAATTGAACCCATGTTGGCCGTGTGCGAGGCAAACACCCTACCATCTATGCATCACTCCAGCCCATTACAACAAATAACACACGATAAAATGGTGTGGAAATAAACAGATTATTTACCAAAGCAACATTTCTGTGGGCTGTAGACATATGAAAAGGTGTTTATCAACATTATAAAGGAAATGTTAATACAAAGGACAATGAAACCATCTCTCTCCAGTGAGAATAGCTTATATGAAAAATACTGGAAACAAACAGTTTTGGAAGGTTGCCAAAGAAAACAACGTTTCTATGTTTGTGTGAACTTATCTAAGGAAAACACTATAAGATTTATCTAACAAGTGAAAATAGAATCTCCAAGTTACAACTGATTTTATTTTTGGTAGCTTCACCCTCGCTTGAAAATAGTCATTTGAGAAAATACATGTAGACATTTGTTTATTGCAGCGTTTAGAATAGTTGCAAAGGCATGGAAACAATCCTAATGCTTAATGACAACTTTATGGATAAGGAGTTGTGGTATATATACACAATTGGATACTGTGCAGTTATAAGCAAAGACAAAATAGCAGCGTTTTTTGCACCATGGAAAACTAGGTACCTAATACTTGATACCTAATATCAAATTAGGTGAAGTTAGTCAGAGGGAGAAGAACAAATTCAGACAATCTTATTCACGTGTGGTGCACAAAGAACAGAGCGTCAGGATGGACAGGATCCAATGATAACGCCCCCTACATCCTAACCACACTCTGGGGTTCCCGAGAGGAGTCAGGCGGGGGCTCAGATCCCTGGGAAGGAGAGGCTGAGCCCAGGGGCCGCAGCAGAGTGTGGGAGTCTTGAGGATTTATTGCTGGGAGAAGCGCAGGGAGTTTGTGACCCACCAGCATCAACACTCAGGCTATTGTCATCGTGTACCCTCAGTGAAAGTAAGAAGGGAAGGAGAGAAATCTCTCCATTCTGTGAAAAGAAATGATCTTGATTAAAGAAAAATCAACCACACCTGACCTAGCAGGACATAACATTCTCTAATGGACTCTGAGAAAGGACGAGAAATAAGCAAATTTGAAATAGAAGAGAAAGCAATTATTAAAATGTGTTAAAATGTATATCACTTAATCACTTAACTTTCCGTTAGTCGTCGATTTGTTTGAGCGGGTGCCAGTAACGTCTCCATTTGTCCCTGTCGCGTGCTAGTGTAGCCCAATGGCATCTGTTCGCTCCGGGAACATGAAGGGCCTCAAACCGATCGTTCATGATCTTGATGAAGAAGTCTGACCATCTGGTAGGTGGGCGGCCACGCGGTCTTTTGACATCCCGTGGAATCCAGTTGGTAACAGCTCTAGTCCAGCGGTCATCTTTAAATCTCATTACGTGACCAGCCCATCTGATTTTATTCATATATTTTATATATATATTTTATTCATATAATTTTATTCATATATTTCAATTAAAGAGTAAAGAGGACTCCCCCCCCCCCAAGCCTTTCTCCCCTTTCTCCCCTTGCCTCTGGAGCACAGCCCTGGAATCTCTGAATCACAGCACCTCCTGGTGGTCACAAACACCCCTGCAACTCCCTTGTCTCCCTCAGCAGGTTTGTGTCTGGGCTCACAGGGACTTGCCCTCACTGTGTGTGTATTTTGCACAATAATACACAGCTGTGTCCTCAGTTACTGAATTACTCAGTTTTAGATAAAATTGGTTCATGTAGGTGTCCCTGGAGATGCTGACTTGAGACTGAAGACTCGGTTTATAGTATGTACTTCCATCACTCCATATACCACCAATCCAATTCAGTCCCTTTCCAGGGGTCTATCCAGCCTATTGTACATCATAGCTGGTTAGAGAGAATCCGGAGACAGAGCAGGTGAGGGACAGCATTTGCCAGGGCATCAACAGGCTTAGTCCTGACTCATGCAGCTCAACCTGGGACAGGACAACTGGGGACAGAGACCCATAGTTGAGTCACGGGCTTAGAAGCCCCATGCCCTGCCCAACTTAGAGCCTCTGTCCAGGAGACACTCACAGCTTCCACCAAAAAGAGGAGGAACCAGCGCTGATGCATGTTCCTACCCACGAGGTCCATGATCTCAGGCACCATGTAGTGGGAGAGGGAGTCCGTTTTGGGGTGAGTGTGAACGTGGTTTTAATCTTGAGTCCTGAGTGAAGATTTGCATAGGGGAGCCTCTGTAGACAAAGAAAGACAAAGAAGGGGGCCCGGGAGCGGCTGTTGTGTGGGATCCCTGGGAAGAGGTGCTGAGTGTGGCTCAGAGCACTCAGGTTTGCCCCTGGGGCCCTGTCACAGCCGGGTCTCTTCCTCCAGCAAAGGAAACATGCTGAGGAGCTCTCAGGAAACAAGAGTTGCTCAGGGGAAAACGGCAGGTGGGGAGGAGAGACCCCTTGTCTTGGGTCCCTGATGACCAAACCCAGCCCCCCAGGGCCTTTACCCTTTAGACAGACCGCTGCCCCTCTGTGTCCCTGTGGTGGCTCCTGTTCTACCACTGAATATGGAAAACCTGGGGCCGTACAGGCAGTGGAATTGTCCCTGTGAATTATGACTTGGCCTGTTCTAATCTACGTCAATAAAATTTCACATTTTTTAAAATTCAGCCCTCAGGTGCTCCATATGAGCTGAGTTTATTCCACATATTTATTTATTCATGTACGTTGGATAAAAATCCATTTTCCTTGAGCAGCTAAACTCTGAAATATTCAAGGCAGTTATTAGGGTGAATCTGTTCTTTCGCACTGGTGCTGAGCCTATTTAAAGACAAGGAAGATGCCTCGCCTATTGTCTGTCATCTGCAAGCTGTTCACTGGAGTAATCCTGAATAGGATTGACAGAACTCTAGATGAAGGACAACCATGTGAGCAAGCTGGGTTCTGCAAAGGATTCAGAACGATCGACCATATCCACACGATAACCAAGCCCATTGAGGTTTCTTGGGCGTTCAAGATGCCTCTCTGTCTAACGTTCATTGATTTAAAGAAAACCTTTGATTCTGTTGAGATGGAAGTGGTCATCAAAGCCCTAGCCAATCAAGGCATTCAAACTCAGTACATCAGATCCTCTGTGAGCTGTATTATGGATTTACTACCAGGATCTCACCATTCTACAAAGAAGTGATCATCAATATCAAGGGAGGGGTTTGGCCGGGTAATACCATTTCTCTAAAACTCTTTAGTGCCACACTCGAGAACATCATGCAACAACTGGAATGGTAAGGAATGGTAGTGAAGATAGATGGTCCGCAACGACACCACCTCCGCTTTGCTGATGACATTGCTCTAATAACACCAAATATTAGCCAAGCAGCACAAATACTCACCAATTTCGACCATGAGTGTGGAACTGTCCAACTCCAGCTGAATCTCATGAAGACAATGTTTATGAGAAACAGTCTCGTTCCTGATGTTTCATTCACTCTCAACGGAACGACAATCTCTGAATGCAACAGTTATGTGTACCTAGGTCGAGAAGTCAACATTATGAATGACCTGGCACCTGAGTTGCCCAGAGGAAGAGAGTCGCTTGAAATCTCTTCGATTCCACTGTTCTTCCTGCATTAACATATGCCTCAGAGACCTGGGCCCTATGAAAGCAAGATGAGAACACTATTCGGGTCTCCCAAAGTGGAATCGAAAGAGCTATGCTTGGAGTATCACATTTCACTCAAATGAGAGAAAGAATCCGGAGTTCCAACCTCCGTCGACATTCAAGAACCAGGGGTGCTGTCTCGTTTGCAAAAGTATCAAAAATCAGAAGGGCTGGACACGTAATGAGATTTGGAGATGACCATTCGACTAGAGCCATTACTGAGAGGATTCCACAGGACATCAAAAGACTGCATGGCCGCCCACGTACGAGATGGTCACACTTCTTCGTCCAGACCCTGAATGATCAGTTTGAGCCTCTTCGTGTTCCTAGAATGAATGGATGCCATTGGGCTACACTAGCACGCGACAGGGACAAATGGAGATGTTACTGGCTCCCGCTCAAGCAAATCGATGAGTAACTGTATGTCAAGTGATCAAGTGATCAAGTGACCCGAGGACTGAGTTTAATTGAAGGGGCCAGAAAATATGCTATAAAATTTGATATTTAAAAAAGTCAGCATTAAAGATCAAAAGTAATCTACACACCTAGCAGGTTCTACAAAATTCTGCTAAGATAGATACAGAGACACGAAAACAACAATGCAGGCAACGTGAGTATTTAGATGGATGATATTACATCTCAGGGACCCGGTGGCTATAGGATTCATAACCACTCTCGTGTATAAGCACGTGACTCACTGTGTCTGTCCCCAGATGTCTGTCCCAGGGCTCCTGCAGGTTCAAGACAGTGAATCCTCACAGATCTGACCCACCGGCATTGTCTCTGTATCTCCAAAGTCATCAGTTTCCAGGAAAGATGGGTTCCTAGACCTCAGGAAGGACGCTGGGGTGCCTGGGGAATGTTGGAATATTACCTAAAGTTGCTCCACCAAGACCAACAGGACACTTTCTTAAACTTAGGAAAGCTTGTTTTCAAACACCAATATTAAGTGTAGATTAACAATATTTGTTTTAATTTTCATCTTATTAAATTAGACGTATTTCTTTTCCCTTTCTTGCCTCACATTGTAGCTGTTTCACTCTTTCAGATATAGAATAAATAAAACACTCTGGTTTATAATTAGTAATGTATAAAAATAGTGCAAGAACAAAATTAGAAATGAAAGATATTTAGAATATTCTTTTCAGATTTTAGCATTGTTAGACACTCCTGGCATGACAGAAACTTTAAATTTTTTTTTTCACAGCAAGCTCCCGGAAGAGAAGAAGGCAGAGTTTCTTGCCCCCCGTGCCTGGCTGTCCTCACCAGGCCCCTTGGAGGAGGGTGGATTGATTTTCTCTCTCTGCCCTGAGCAGAGACCAGGCAACTGAAGACCTCCAGTACCCAGCCAAAGCCATAATGAGACCACTCTCCCCATGCTTGGACAAGGAACCGGCAGAGGAACCCAGGTGTGCAGGACCCGGGGCTGAGATATCCAAGCCTGCTCGGTTCAGGACTGGGCCTCCTCCATCCAGCTCCCCCACCTTCCAGCAACTATACAGTTACACCCACCAATGCTGTGTAACCCCATCAATGGCCAGGATCCAGAGACTCTAAAACCAAGCTCCCAGTAGCGCCTGGCTGCGACCTCTTATTTTCTAGTTCTCATTCTCAGAGAACCCGGCAGGCTACTTAGACTATGATGCCCACCTATATGCCTGACTAGGAACACCTGTAAATATGATTAGAGGCAGCCCTAAAAGCTTCCATCCCTCTCAGAGAGCCCGGCAAGCTACCGAGAGCATCCCGCCTGCACGGCAGAGCCTGACAAGCTAACCGTAGTGTACTCGATATGTCAAAAACAGTAACAATGAATGGTCCTCATTACCCTGATCCTGAAGGAGCCCCCAATATGTCATCGGGCCACACTAGCACGCAACAGGGATGAAAGGAGATGTTACTGGGCCCGCTCGAGTGAATCAGTGAACAATAGGGTGATAGTGATAGTTATTTTCACAGCAACTTGAGCAGGATCAATGGAATTGGAGCATCTTTGCACATGTTCATTTTCCTGCTCCACTAGCCTGATCACTGAGCACTATATGGGATACCAGGACACAGACAGAGTACTCCCAGGGGTGGCTCCACAACTAAAAAACACAGAAAATCCATCTTTGAATAATACAGTTTTTCATAATGATTATGCAATCATTAGTTTAATTCAAAATTAGCCAGTTGCAATCATCATGAGAGTTTAATTTTTAATAGGAAATTTACCTTCAACATTAGTCTTTATTATTGACATTGATCCTTTAATATTGTTTGAGTTCCCTAAGTGAAGAATTAATGGTGCACTTGTGATTTTAAATAGGTGACTTTGGAAGATCCCCAGAACAGGAGAGCTGCGCAGTGATGTCACTGTGTGAGGGGAGGGAGGAATGTAGATTCTAATCTCCAGGATACTCTGTCTTGGGAGGGCAGACAGGAAACTAAGGTTGATCTACAATGAGGAATTCATTAAGAGTCACATCTGCAATGGTCTCAATATGGAGCCTCAGTGTAAGGAAGACCCATAGGCTCTGGGGTATGGTGTTTCTGTCAGTGCCAGAGAGTGGGGGCTCAGGGAAAGCATCGATGTTCTGGGTCCTTCCTCTGTCTCACTGTGAAGGGGTCAGCGCTGCAGGTGTCACTGGACAGATTTTCTGGTCTACAATGGCTGAGGAGTGAAGAAGGAATGGGGATCCTTGGATGCCCTTTTAGTGAGTGGATGAGGGACTAGAGGTCAGTCCATCTGACAGGTGTGGGGTGACCAGGTAGAGGCTACCTAGGTGCAGATCAGAGGGTAGAGGTCATTCGGTACAGAGTGTGTGTCTGAGAGCAGAAGGAAGGAGCCAGCACACAGCTGAGTGGACACCAGAATTTCTCTTTCTGATGAAGTGACTCCTGAGCATTGCCAGGTGTGACCCAAAAATAAAAAAAAATGACCTGGGGGCGAAGGAAAGTGGATAGAGCCTTGCAGCAAACACCCTCCCCTCTGTGCTATCACTGCAGCCTCGGTCATTCATTCTCGAGTCCCTCTTTGTGTCCCAGACAGGTCGTGACGGTGCTTCCCCTCTTGCCTTTGCTCTGTCTCAGCGAAGAAAGTGCCGTGAGGGTAAGTTTTGTTTCTCTGTGGGGTTGATGAAAATTGAGTGTTTTAGTAAAGCCAGATGCAGTGCGGAGAGGAGGCGGGAGGACCTCACTCTCTGCCCCGCTCCTCTGTGGGGGATGGTGCCTCACTCCTCTAACCAGGTCTGAGTCTCAATGGCCCTCTGGTTCCTATCATCTCTGCTGTCTGCCTTCGCCCCCCACTACCACACATTTTCAGCGTGGCCATGGGTCACGGCACCCAGGCCTGCTCACCTGAAGGTCCGTTGGCCCCTTCGGTTCTGGGGCGCCTGCTGATAATGCCTCTTTCCCTTTCCCAGCTCGTGTTTGGGAGTGCTACTTTTCTGTTTCTCGGGGAGCCAGTCCAGGCTTGCTCGGGGGATACTCCAGGACATGTGTCAGGGTCGGACCCGGGCCTCCTGGCCTACCACCCTGAGCTCTGGCTGTGGAGCTCTATGGCCTCTGTGGTTTGGGGAAGCTGTTCTCGAGCAATCGCTGACCAAACCTTGCTAGGAGGAGCGGTCGGCGTGGGTAAATGGGTGGAGGCAAGCGGCTGGTGCTTGCACAATGCGTCTGGCACTTCCCACGGAGTCCTGAGGGATGACTGTCTTGCTCCTGACTCCCAGACCTGGCAGCCTCCAAGACCCCCTGCTCAGGACTCTGTGGTCTGTGTGTGTGTGTTCCGGCTCTCCTGGGCCCTGGGCCAGGCCCCTTTCTCTGGAATCTGGATTCCTGATGCAGTGGGGAAAAAGAAAAATCTTGGGATGTTGTTTTTGTTCTGTTCAGTTGCTTGATTTGGGTTTGGGGGCCACACTCAGGGTCCTCAGGGGCTACTTCTGGCTTGGTTATGTGGAGTCGCTCTTCGCAGTGATGGGGAGGTGATGGCATATGCTGGAAACCGGCGCTGGGCTTCCTGTGTGCGAAGCCTGTGTGGTGGTCCTTTGAGCTGTCTCCCTGGCAGTGCGACCCTTTTTCTTCTGGCTACAGCCAGCTGTGTGCAGGACTGATTTTTGGCTCTACCCTCTTTGCTGTTGTTGTTGTTCTGGGGGGAAGGGGGACACAACTGGGTGTAGCACTGTCCTCCTGTTGTTCACCGATTTGCTCAAGTGAGCCCAATAACGTCTCCATTTTGAGACTTGTTGTTACTGTATTTGGCATATTGAATATGTCACGGATAGCTTGCCACGCTTTCCTGTGCTGTCGAGATACTCTCGGTAGCTTGCCGGGCTCTCCGAGAGGGGGGCAGGAATCAAACCCAGCTCAGCCAGGCTGGCCGCATGCAAGGCAAATGCCCAACCACTGTGCTATCATTCCAGCCTGGGATTGCTCAAGAGTTATTCCTGGCTCTGCACTCAGAAATTACTCCTGGTGGTGTTCAGGGGAAGCCAGGGATTAAACTCCGGGTCAGCCGCATGCAAGGCAAATGTCCTACCCACTATATCTCTCTGGCACCTTGGGTCACTCTTGGAGGTGCTGGGGGACTGGAGGTGGTGCCGGGGATCCAATCTGGTCCAGCTGCATGCAAGACAAGTGCCTTCCCCACTGTACACTCTTCCTGATCCTAGATCCATTTTATTATTATTATTAATAATAATAATATTATTATAATGAGATCCATTTATTACTGGATATACAAGAAAGGAGACATCCACGACATTGGCAACTATCGCCCAATCTGCCTATTGTCTGTCATCTACAAACTATTCACTCGAGTCATCCTGAATAGGATTAGCAGAACACTAGATGAAGGACAACCATGTGAACAAGCTGGATTCCGAAAAGGATTCAGTACCATTGACCATATCCACACAATAACCAAGCTCATTGAGGTATCTCGGGAGTTCAAGATGCCGCTCTGTCTAACGTTCATTGATTTAAAGAAGGCCTTTGATTCTGTTGAGACGGAAGCGGTCATGGAAGCCCTAGCCAATCAGGGCGTACAAACTCAATAAATCAGGATCCTTCGTGAGCTCTATTGCGGATTCACTACCAAGATCTCACCATTCTACAAAGAAGTAATCATCCATATCAAGAGAGGGGTTCGGCAGGGTGATACCATTTCACCAAAACTCTTCAGTGCCACCCTCGAGAACATCA
Organism: Sorex fumeus; assembly: GCF_029834395.1. Taxonomy (NCBI): domain Eukaryota; kingdom Metazoa; phylum Chordata; class Mammalia; order Eulipotyphla; family Soricidae; genus Sorex; species Sorex fumeus. The sequence goes on along the minus strand of NW_026606224.1, from coordinate 1,253,640 downwards.
TGTGACGACTAGAATGGGAAAACATGGGAGTGAAGATAGATGGTCGGCAACTACACCACCTCCGCTTTGCTGATGACATCGTTCTAATAACAACAAACATCAGCCAAGCGGCACAAATGCTTGCAGACTTTGACCGTGAGTGTGGAAAGGTCGGACTACAGCTGAATCTTACGAAGACAATGTTTATGAGAAACAGCCTTGTTCCTGACGCTCCATTCGCTCTCAACGGAACCACCATCTCCGAATGCAACAGTTATATATACTTAGGTCGAGAAATCAACATGATGAATGACCTGGCACCTGAGTTACGCAGGAGGAAGAGAGCGGCTTGGAATGCCTTCAAGAGCATTGAAGAAATAACTAAAAGGACAAAGAACCTCCAGCTACGAGCACATCTCTTTGATTCCACTATTCTTCCTGTATTAACATATGCCTCAGAGACCTGGACCCTACGAAAACAGGATGAGAACACTATTCGGGTCTCTCAAAGAGGAATCGAAAGAACTATGCTTGGAATATCACGATTCACTCAAATGAGAGATAGAATCCGGAGTTCTGATCTTCGTCAACGCTCAAGAATCAGGGACGCTGTCTCATTTGCCAAGACATCAAAAATCAGATGGGCTGGATATGTAATGAGGTTTACAGACAACCGCTGGACTAGAGCCATTACTGATTGGATTCCACGAGACATCAAAAGATCACGTGGACGCCCACCTATAAGATGGTCAGACTTCTTCGTCAAGACCCTAAATGATCGGTTTGAGGCTCTACATGTTCCTAAAACGAACAGATACCATTGGGCTACGCTAGCACGCAACCGGGATGAATGGAGACGTTACTGGCACCCGCTCGAATAAATCGATGAATAACGGGGATTAAGTGATAAGTGATTAATATTATTATCGCTGGAGCGATAGCACAGCGGGTAGGGCGTTCGCCTTACAAGCGGCCAACATGGCCGACCCGAGTTCGATTCCTCCGCCCCTCTTGGAGAGCCCGGCAAGCTACCGAGAGTATTCGATATGCCAGACACAGTAACAACAAAGTCTCCAATGGAGACGTTACTGGGCCCGCTCGAGCAAATTATTATTAATAATTAATTATTATTATTATTGATACTACTACTATTATTATTACTACTACTCGATTCCTCTGCCCATCTCAGAGAGCCTGGCAAGCTACCAAGAATATCTCACCTGCACGGCAAAGCCTGGCAAGCTCCCTGGGACGTTTTCGGTATGCCAAACAACAGTAACAACAAGTCTCACAATGGAGACATTACTGGTGCCCACTTGAGAAAATCGATGAACAATGGGAGGACAGTGCTACATGTCATATTTACTAAAGTCGAATCCAGAGGCTGCACAGGAGAGTGCCAGGGACCCCCGGGCCGCACCAAGTCTCTCCCAGACTCCACCAGCTGCACCTCACACTGGACCCCTGCAAACACAAAGATATCCTGGTCAGGAAACTCTCCTCACACAGAGGATCTTGCTCTCCAATCTTTCCCATGCTCCATGTCTCTGTCGCCCATGAATTACCTCCTAACACAGCCACCAGGAGAAGCCAGCTCAGCTTACAAGCCATGTTGGTTCTGTGTAAGTCAGGATGGAGCCCCTGGGTACCCTTGAACTGACTCCTCTCCTGTAGCTGAGGCTGGGCTGGGCCGTTTTAATCATAGTAGGGAGAGGCTCATTTGCATATCCTCCTCCAATATATAAAACAGTCTATTGGTACCTAAAGAGTAAGTGTAGGACTCCAGAGCAAGTGTCAGGTTCTGGGGGTGATTTGTGATCCAGAAAACATTCTGACATGGAATTATTATATGACAACAAATTTAATTTGTGATATTTTGTCCTTGGGCTGGAGTGATAGCACAGCAGGTAGGGCGTTTGCTTTGCACTCAGCCAACATGGCCGACCCGAGTTCGATTCCTCCACCCCTCTCGGTGAGCCCAGCAAGCTACCAAGAGTATCTCCCCCTCACGGCAAAGCCTGACAAGCTACCAGTGATGTATTTGATATGCCAAACACAGTAACAAGTCTCACAATGTTACTGGGCTCGCTCAAGCAAACTGATGAACAATGGGAGTACAGTGACAGTGATAGTGATATTTTATCCTTATTTTTTATGTCTATCATGTAATATCTACAGTCATACTTCTGTTTCATGCACCATTTGTCACATAAAAGCTTAAATACTTTATACAATATTTTCATAACACACTGTAACAGTTGAATCCATTATTGAGACAAAAGTAATCCACTGAATGACACTGAGTTATGAATGAGTTGAGAACAAAGAACTAAAACAGATTCAGGAGTAAGGCAGAATGGCTGACAGCACAGACCTGATATCTGGGAAATCTGAGGCAGGATCCTGTGTCTTCTCTGGTCTCTGCCGTTTCTCCCAGAGGGAAACACAAGCAACGAGTATCACCTCACATCTGTGTGAATGACATGTATCTCCCAAAACTGAAATCAACACATGCTAGTGTGAGTGTGGCATGTAGTTATACTCAGTGGATTTCTATGAAACCAAATGGAAAATAAAGTCATGCTGTTCATTACAACTTGAATGAGGATGAAGGGCATGATGATGAGCTAAATAAGTCTGTGGAGAAAAGGACAAATAGAAGATAATTTCACTTGTTTATGTAAAGAAACAAATCAGCAGAGCAGAAGAGGGTTTGGCATTTGTCTTGTTCTTGGCTGATACGGGTTGGATTCCCAGCACCACAAATGGTTCCCTGATCTCTCAGCCTAGAGAGCAGGAGGAAGCCTTGAGAACTGTTGTGTGTGGCCCTGAAACCAAGACACAAATATATAAATAAATAATGAAAGAAACAAATGAAAGCAATGAACACTATCAATTGTTAATGCACCTTCATAAGGAGATACAGTACTGAGAGTGCAGGTTTGGGGTGAGGGGAGCAAAGATGTTGAAGATGATCTGGATTACAGAGGCGCTGCTAAGGGAGGTGACAGTGTGCACAGAAACTGCAGCTGCCAATCAGGGTCGAATTAGGGGATGGAGGGAGGGAAGAGAGTGCAGGTAGCAGATCAAATAGGGTTGGGCTTGTGGGGTATGGGCACTTGAAAACCGTGGTGTGCAGTAACTGTACACTGATACCGTAAACTGACATTTTTTAAAAATTCTATCCCCTATGTTACAACTCACAAATTTTTTTGTTAGAAATGCCATAAAGTCTGCACAGAGATCTTGTTTACAGCACTGGCAGTGTGCACCCATTTCCACAGAGCAGGAGTGATCGACTGTATCAGCATATTGAGCTTGTTTCTCCAGGCATGGATGTGCATCTGGAATTTGTTCAGTGCTTGACTGTTATAAGGATACTCAGTATCACTTTGTAGATTTATAAGAAGACAAGTTGATAGCATTATGAAAAAAATAACAGAATAATGTTAAGAAACATATAAGAAACAAGTATCTTCTCATAGAACTGAAGTGCCAAACTCAAAATAAAGGTGTGAAAATTCAGATGCTCTTTTTAACTTACCACTAGAGAGCCAAAGACCATTGTGCCTTTGTCCTCTGTCCTTCAGGATGAGTCTTGAAAGGTAAGACAGACTGTGTGGTACGTCCTGGTTGCAAGTTATTCTCAAAAGCCTTTACCAAGGCAACAGCCTGAAAGATTTTAATTCATTTTTTAAAAATATGTGGTGGCGAGAGGGGACAGAGTTGGTGGGCCACAACTGATGGTGCTCAGGGTTTATTCCTGTCTCTGCCCAGAGAATCACTCTTTTGGGTCACAGGGTTTGCGTGTTGCAGGAGACAGAAATCAACTCCAGTTTGATCCGTCCAAATGTACGGGTAGGCCCTGCCCACTGTAACATATCTCTTGTCCCAGATTGGCCATTATTGAACACAAAATCTGCTCCACTAACCAAGTACCTTACTCCAGACACATTAACCATCACACGAATCACGAATCACGACCATCCTGTTATTCGTCGATTGCCTGGAGCAGGCCCCATTAATGTCTCCTTCATCCTAGCCCTGCGATTTTTAAGAAAGTGCTATATTCAAGGCTCTTTAGGAGAATGAGACCCATCATTGCTACTGGTATTTGGCATATTGGGTACACCACGGGGAGTTTGCCAGACTCTGCCATGTGGGCAGGTTACATTCGGTAGCCTGCCAGGTTGTCCAAAGTAGGAATGAGATAATAAGATGTCATAATAAGATGTCGCGCGACTGGCCACACAGTTCCGGGAACTGGTTTTTATATTCTCTGAGTCTTGGCCGTTGACGGAATTACACGGCGAAGGTGGGGGGGGGGCAGTTGGTGGATGTGAACCCCGCCTACTGGAATTCGGAGGATCTGGGTGGAGGGTGCTCAGCCCCGATCCTATTAGGCTTGGAGATCTCAGCCCCGGGACCCACTTGCCTTTGTTCCTCTGCTGGTACCTTCAGGTGTGTGGAGAGTGGTCTCAGCATGGTGGTGGCTGGTCCTGGAGGTCTTCGGCTTTAACCATTAACATTAACCATCATTTGCCTTAATATGTGGAAGCATTAGATAACTTAAAAGCAGGACTGGGATATTCACACAGCTGTGGCCATAGGGTGATCAGACAACCAGCAATTACACTTAAAGCATGACACAGTGATGGTAATTTTCTATTTATTCTTGCCTGGAGCACAGCCCTGAGAGTTTTCTAATCTTGCCTGCTTTAGAAACCCTTTAGATAGTCTCAGAACACTCAATGGATCACCCTGACTTCGGGCTTATTATTAAGGGGACAGTATCCCACTGGAAGCCTGGAGGTGTGGAATTCTCCCTGGCACAGCCCCTTGACCACTAGAAGACATTGGACCCGTAGAGAGTTCCCCAAGTCCCATCTTCTCAGACACTTCTAAGAATAATGTAGGTTAATTGGCCATGATTTTCTGGTGTCCAATGGCTCCAGACTTGGGAGAGAGATATATCTGGTGTCAGCAATACTTCAACCTTGCCTGTGCCACAGAGCATCAAAGCCAATCCTCCAGCAGCTTCTTCCAGTCATAACAATCCCCTGCTTCTCTCTGCCACCTGATACTTAGTGCACACAGGCATCCTCCCTCAGACTCTATGGACCACTGCTCTCCTAATAAACTGCCATATGACGAAGGGTCTATGGCCCATTTCATTTCATTTTCATTTCATCATCCTGTTATTCATCGATTGCCTTGAGCAGGCCCCAGTAACGTCTCATTCATCCTAGCCCTGAGATTATATTCAAGGCTGTTTACGATAATGAGACCCATCATTGTTACTGGTATTTGGCATATTTGGTACGCCACGGGGAGTTTGCCAGACTCTGCCCTGTGGGCAGGCTACATTTTATAGCCTGCAAGTTTGTCCAAAGTAGGAATGAGATAATAAGATGTCATAAAAAGATGTCCTGATAAGATGTCGCGCGGCCGCTATGGCCCATATGGGCGGCTATGTTTCATCCATGCTGCACTCATAAACCTCTGAGTACCTACTTCCCAAGACAGACGGACCATATCCTTGTTCTCAGAGTCCCTGTGGTTACGAGATAACTACATGCAGGGACAGGGGAGTCCAGGCATTTGGTCAATAGCTTCTGCAAGGTGGACGTTTCCCCAGTCCCACGGAGAAGCTCCTCACTTCATGAAGAAACCTCATCAGGGAAGATAGGGCATGGATCGGACTATCTGGGATTTTTGAACGCAACACCTTTGAGAGGAGAAGATTTTCCTGAGACTCTAGAAGGGCAGAAAAAATGCCCCCAGTCTCAGCCAAAACATTTCCTTTTTCCTGTCATTTAGAATGTGACCTAAGGGTCCCCTGCCTAGATGTTGAACACAGGAGCCTGTGTGCCTTGGGCCTCCCCAAAACAGGAAACTGAAAGTATCCTCCAGGGACTGAGTGAGGGGAACTGAAGTTCCTGTTTGTCCCAGGGCACAGAAACATGGTTAGATATTGGTCAGGCTAGGAGACTCCCCCACACTTCTGCTCACCAGATAAATTCCTATGCCAGTGTCCTGTCTGTGTGCATCTGGGACAATCATTCTGAGATCCTGGAACTTGATGCAGGGCCTGAGATATTGAAACAGGTTTAAGTCTTGGAGTTCACAGAATTGGATGTTGTGAGGATTTAGAGATTGAAGGTAAAAGGTAAAGCCCTCCCGTTGATCGTCGATTTGCTCGAGCGGTCCCAGTAACGTCTCCATTGGAGACTTTGTTGTTACTGTGTCTGGCATATCGAATACTCTCGGTAGCTGCCGGGCTCTCCGAGAGGGGCGGAGGAATCGAACTCGGGTCGGCCATGTTGGCCGCTTGTAAGGCGAACGCCCTACCCGCTGTGCTATCGCTCCAGCCCATTAGAGATTGAAATCAGGGTTAAAGCCCCTTCCCCCAAAACTCAACTGTGTGGATCAGTTCTCCTATTGCGCTGCTCTTAGTCTTTGTTGTTACATTGTTGTGTATACTTTAAGCCCCATATTATGAGACAGATCATCTGTATCTCTCCCTTTTTTGCAGACTGGTTCACTCAGCATGATATCCTCTAGTTTTTACTATGTTTCAGAAAGTTGAGTGATTTTCAACTTAGTAAGTATGGTAAGGCTCACAGAGAGTATACAGGATTAGGACTCTTTCCAGGTCTTCCTCATGTATGTAAAATTCATGAGTAAAATGTCTTCACAGCAATGCCCCAGACTTTCTGGATTCAGTTGGAAGTGTGTAGTGCTAGGAGAGTTGTAAAAAATCTCCGAGGGCGGCCAGGGGGTTTCACCAACGGCTCTTTCCCTGGCTGCCCAGGATTCTGGGGGACCCAGGCCACTCTCCCAGCCGGGGCGGCCCGGGCCATGGAGCAGATGGTGGATGAAGCGAGAGCCAAGCCGGTTGATTGATTAGATGCTTTTTATTCCATTCTCATCCCCGTTCACTCCTGTCTCTCTTTCTCCTTCTCTCCCAGGCCCCAATCTGAAATCCCTGGTCCTTCTCGCTCTGGCTCTGGCTCTGATCCCCAGCCCACTCTTACAGTCTAGTTAAATCCCAAAACCATGTGGGACTGGACTTACACATAGGTGTAATCACACTCGATTGGGTTAAAGTTCTCTCCCTCAGGGGATGCTGCTCCTAGGACAGATTCTCTTTCAGCAGGAATCCCATGGGTATGTTTGCCCTCTCCTTGTCCAACAAACATATTACCATTCATAATATTAATAATTTGTATGGACTCAGTAAAAGATACTTTAAGCTTATAGAATTGCTCTCCTGGGGTCATCCTGATCTAAGACTACAGTGCTCAGGTCAGATTAGTCTTTCCTATTTCTAGCAGGGTCCTAGTCTTGTCATTAATTTTGGATCATTACATCATTTTTCCATGATCAAACTCTTAACTTATAGTTAAGAATTGTGTTACTTTCCCCCCTTTCCCAAGGGTGGCAGAGATTAGTACCAGGAATTTTGCTCCATGGCTTGGAGGCAGGCCACACATGCTAGGGGTAAAGGGAGATCAGATAGAGAAGGGAGCACCGAATAATGGGTGTTGAGAGGATACTCCTAGGATGGGAGAAGCATGCTGAAAGTAGACTATAGACCAAATGTAATTGCCACTCAATGCCTCTTTTGCAAACCAAAACACCCAAAAGGAGAGAGAGAACAAAAGGGAATGCCCTGCCACAGAGGCAGGGTGGCATGGGGGGGATGAGGGAGTGGGAGGGATACTGGGACCCGTGGTGATAGAAAATGGGCACTAGTGGAGGGATGTAAATGTCCGATTCGGGTTGTTAGGCATTCGAATGAATCAATGCTCTTGGCCAAGTTTGTGTTGACAAGGACACCGACGCCTCCAACACCTCTTTTATCGCATGTTCCGAGGAACAATTCTTCTCCAGTGTCGAAAACGGCATGGTGAGATTCGTGCCTTCTTGTCTCGGTCATACCAATGATGTCGTACTTGATCATTCGCGCTTGTACCATCAGGTCCTCGATGGATGCATCTGATGCTAGCGTACGTGCATTGAAAGTACAGACGATCATTTTTGTCTTCCTTCGTTGTGGCAGCCTAGGTCGGCCTTGAGAATTTGTCGGCCTCTCCTTTCTCATCCTTCTCAGTCCTGCCATGTCGGTGAAGCCTTCAGGGTCAGGTGAATGAGACCAGTTGTAGTTACTGGTTTTGGCATATCGAATACACAGCGGATAGCTTGCCAGGCGCTTCCGTGCGGGCGGAATACTCTCGGTAGCTTGCCAGTCTTTCCGAGAGGTATAGAGGCTTTTGGGGTGACCTCTAATCACCCTTGTAGGTGTTACCATATTTGAACACTATCAAATATGGTACGACAATTCCAGAAGATGGGTATTTAGTGTCTTATGATGTGTCGCGCAGCCTCAAGCAGCCGCGCCGGTCCGGAAAGCATCCTGAAGTGGTGGGGCTCCTGATTAGAATCCCTTTGTCACCTGTGGTGGTGGGAGCAAGCAGAGAAGCTCTGTCCCTGGGTCCGCCGAGCCTGGAGTCCAAGGTCTCAGAGAGTTCCGCTTATCTTGTTCTGTGGGTCTTCAGTTGTGCGTGGGTCTCGGCCGGAGCTGCCGCGCGGGTCCGGAAGCGTCCCGGAGTGTGGCGACGGCTGGGTCGTGGAAGTAGTGTCGAGAGTGGAAGTCTGCCAGTGGGGTATTTATCTGGGTAGGGTGGGTCTCCTGTGCACAATTCGATCCCTGGGTGGTTGATGGAAGCAGACAGGGCAGGGTAGGGTGGGGCTCCTGATTAGAATCCCTTTGTCACCTGTGGTGGTGGGAGCAAGCAGAGAAGCTCTGTCCCTGGGTCCGCCGAGCCTGGAGTCCAAGGTCTCAGAGAGTTCCGCTTATCTTGTTCTGTGGGTCTTCAGTTGTGCGTGGGTCTCGGCCGGAGCTGCCGCGCGGGTCCGGAAAGCGTCCCGGAGTGTGGTGACGGGTGGGTCGTGGAAGTAGTGTCGAGAGTGGAAGTCTGCCAGTGGGGTATTTATCTGGGTAGGGTGGGTCTCCTGTGCACAATTCGATCCCTGGGTGGTTGATGGAAGCAGACAGGGCAGGGTAGGGTGGGGCTCCTGATTAGAATCCCTTTGTCACCTGTGGTGGTGGGAGCAAGCAGAGAAGCTCTGTCCCTGGGTCCGCCGAGCCTGGAGTCCAAGGTCTCAGAGAGTTCCGCTTATCTTGTTCTGTGGGTCTTCAGTTGTGCGTGGGTCTTGGCCGGAGGTGCCGCGCGGGTCCGGAAAGCGTCCCGGAGTGTGGCGACGGCTGGGTCGTGGAAGTAGTGTCGAGAGTGGAAGTCTGCCAGTGGGGTATTTATCTGGGTAGGGTGGGTCTCCTGTGCACAATTCGATCCCTGGGTGGTTGATGGAAGCAGACAGGGCAGGGTAGGGTGGGGCTCCTGATTAGAATCCCTTTGTCACCTGTGGTGGTGGGAGCAAGCAGAGAAGCTCTGTCCCTGGGTCCGCCGAGCCTGGAGTCCAAGGTCTCAGAGAGTTCCGCTTATCTTGTTCTGTGGGTCTTCAGTTGTGCGTGGGTCTCGGCCGGAGCTGCCGCGCGGGTCCGGAAAGCGTCCCGGAGTGTGGCGACGGCTGGGTCGTGGAAGTAGTGTCGAGAGTGGAAGTCTGCCAGTGGGGTATTTATCTGGGTAGGGTGGGTCTCCTGTGCACAATTCGATCCCTGGGTGGTTGATGGAAGCAGACAGGGCAGGGTAGGGTGGGGCTCCTGATTAGAATCCCTTTGTCACCTGTGGTGGTGGGAGCAAGCAGAGAAGCTCTGTCCCTGGGTCCGCCGAGCCTGGAGTCCAAGGTCTCAGAGGGTTCCGCTTATCTTGTTCTGTGGGTGTTCAGTTGTGCGTGGGTCTCGGCCGGAGCTGCCGCGCGGGTCCGGAAAGCGTCCCGGAGTGTGGCGACGGCTGGGTCGTGGAAGTAGTGTCGAGAGTGGAAGTCTGCCAGTGGGGTATTTATCTGGGTAGGGTGGGTCTCCTGTGCACAATTCGATCCCTGGGTGGTTGATGGAAGCAGACAGGGCAGGGTAGGGTGGGGCTCCTGATTAGAATCCCTTTGTCACCTGTGGTGGTGGGAGCAAGCAGAGAAGCTCTGTCCCTGGGTCCGCCGAGCCTGGAGTCCAAGGTCTCAGAGAGTTCCGCTTATCTTGTTCTGTGGGTGTTCAGTTGTGCGTGGGTCTCGGCCGGAGCTGCCGCGCGGGTCCGGAAAGCGTCCCGGAGTGTGGCGACGGCTGGGTCGTGGAAGTAGTGTCGAGAGTGGAAGTCTGCCAGTGGGGTATTTATCTGGGTAGGGTGGGTCTCCTGTGCACAATTCGATCCCTGGGTGGTTGATGGAAGCAGACAGGGCAGGGTAGGGTGGGGCTCCTGATTAGAATCCCTTTGTCACCTGTGGTGGTGGGAGCAAGCAGAGAAGCTCTGTTCCTGGGTCCGCCGAGCCTGGAGTCCAAGGTCTCAGAGAGTTCCGCTTATCTTGTTCTGTGGGTGTTCAGTTGTGCGTGGGTCTCGGCCGGAGCTGCCGCGCGGGTCCGGAAAGCGTCCCGGAGTGTGGCGACGGCTGGGTCGTGGAAGTAGTGTCGAGAGTGGAAGTCTGCCAGTGGGGTATTTATCTGGGTAGGGTGGGTCTCCTGTGCACAATTCGATCCCTGGGTGGTTGATGGAAGCAGACAGGGCAGGGTAGGGTGGGGCTCCTGATTAGAATCCCTTTGTCACCTGTGGTGGTGGGAGCAAGCAGAGAAGCTCTGTCCCTGGGTCCGCCGAGCCTGGAGTCCAAGGTCTCAGAGAGTTCCGCTTATCTTGTTCTGTGGGTGTTCAGTTGTGCGTGGGTCTCGGCCGGAGCTGCCGCGCGGGTCCGGAAAGCGTCCCGGAGTGTGGCGACGGCTGGGTCGTGGAAGTAGTGTCGAGAGTGGAAGTCTGCCAGTGGGGTATTTATCTGGGTAGGGTGGGTCTCCTGTGCACAATTCGATCCCTGGGTGGTTGATGGAAGCAGACAGGGCAGGGTAGGGTGGGGCTCCTGATTAGAATCCCTTTGTCACCTGTGGTGGTGGGAGCAAGCAGAGAAGCTCTGTCCCTGGGTCCGCCGAGCCTGGAGTCCAAGGTCTCAGAGAGTTCCGCTTATCTTGTTCTGTGGGTCTTCAGTTGTGCGTGGGTCTCGGCCGGAGCTGCCGCGCGGGTCCGGAAAGCGTCCTGGAGTATGGCGACGGCTGGATCGTGGAAGTAGTGTCGAGAGTGGAAGTCTGCCAGTGGGGTATTTATCTGGGTAGGGTGGGTCTCCTGTGCACAATTCGATCCCTGGGTGGTTGATGGAAGCAGACAGGGCAGGGTAGGGTGGGGCTCCTGATTAGAATCCCTTTGTCACCTGTGGTGGTGGGAGCAAGCAGAGAAGCTCTGTCCCTGGGTCCGCCGAGCCTGGAGTCCAAGGTCTCAGAGGGTTCCGCTTATCTTGTTCTGTGGGTTTTCAGTTGTGCGTGGGTCTCGGCCGGAGCTGCCGCGCGGGTCCGGAAAGCGTCCCGGAGTGTGGCGACGGCTGGGTCGTGGAAGTAGTGTCGAGAGTGGAAGTCTGCCAGTGGGGTATTTTTCTGGGTAGGGTGGGTCTCCTGTGCACAATTCGATCCCTGGGTGGTTGATGGAAACAGACAGGGCAGGGTAGGGTGGGGCTCCTGATTAGAATCCCTTTGTCACCTGTGGTGGTGGGAGCAAGCAGAGAAGCTCTGTCCCTGGGTCCGCCAAGCCTGGAGTCCAAGGTCTCAGAGGGTTCCGCTTATCTTGTTCTGTGGGTGTTCAGTTGTGCGTGGGTCTCGGCCGGAGCTGCCGCGCGGGTCCGGAAAGCGTCCCGGAGTGTGGCGACGGCTGGGTCGTGGAAGTAGTGTCGAGAGTGGAAGTCTGCCAGTGGGGTATTTATCTGGGTAGGGTGGGTCTCCTGTGCACAATTCGATCCCTGGGTGGTTGATGGAAGCAGACAGGGCAGGGTAGGGTGGGGCTCCTGATTAGAATCCCTTTGTCACCTGTGGTGGTGGGAGCAAGCAGAGAAGCTCTGTCCCTGGGTCCGCCGAGCCTGGAGTCCAAGGTCTCAGAGAGTTCCGCTTATCTTGTTCTGTGGGTGTTCAGTTGTGCGTGGGTCTCGGCCGGAGCTGCCGCGCGGGTCCGGAAAGCGTCCCGGAGTGTGGCGACGGCTGGGTCGTGGAAGTAGTGTCGAGAGTGGAAGTCTGCCAGTGGGGTATTTATCTGGGTAGGGTGGGTCTCCTGTGCACAATTCGATCCCTGGGTGGTTGATGGAAGCAGACAGGGAAGGGTAGGGTGGGGCTCCTGATTAGAATCCCTTTGTCACCTGTGGTGGTGGGAGCAAGCAGAGAAGCTCTGTCCCTGGGTCCGCCGAGCCTGGAGTCCAAGGTCTCAGAGAGTTCCGCTTATCTTGTTCTGTGGGTCTTCAGTTGTGCGTGGGTCTCGGCCGGAGCTGCCGCGCGGGTCCGGAAAGCGTCCCGGAGTGTGGCGACGGCTGGGTCGTGGAAGTAGTGTCGAGAGTGGAAGTCTGCCAGTGGGGTATTTATCTGGGTAGGGTGGGTCTCCTGTGCACAATTCGATCCCTGGGTGGTTGATGGAAGCAGACAGGGCAGGGTAGGGTGGGGCTCCTGATTAGAATCCCTTTGTCACCTGTGGTGGTGGGAGCAAGCAGAGAAGCTCTGTCCCTGGGTCCGCCGAGCCTGGAGTCCAAGGTCTCAGAGGGTTCCGCTTATCTTGTTCTGTGGGTGTTCAGTTGTGCGTGGGTCTCGGCCGGAGCTGCCGCGCGGGTCCGGAAAGCGTCCCGGAGTGTGGCGACGGCTGGGTCGTGGAAGTAGTGTCGAGAGTGGAAGTCTGCCAGTGGGGTATTTATCTGGGTAGGGTGGGTCTCCTGTGCACAATTCGATCCCTGGGTGGTTGATGGAAGCAGACAGGGCAGGGTAGGGTGGGGCTCCTGATTAGAATCCCTTTGTCACCTGTGGTGGTGGGAGCAAGCAGAGAAGCTCTGTCCCTGGGTCCGCCGAGCCTGGAGTCCAAGGTCTCAGAGAGTTCCGCTTATCTTGTTCTGTGGGTCTTCAGTTGTGCGTGGGTCTCGGCCGGAGCTGCCGCGCGGGTCCGGAAAGCGTCCCGGAGTGTGGCGAAGGCTGGGTCGTGGAAGTAGTGTCGAGAGTGGAAGTCTGCCAGTGGGGTATTTATCTGGGTAGGGTGGGTCTCCTGTGCACAATTCGATCCCTGGGTGGTTGATGGAAGCAGACAGGGCAGGGTAGGGTGGGGCTCCTGATTAGAATCCCTTTGTCACCTGTGGTGGTGGGAGCAAGCAGAGAAGCTCTGTCCCTGGGTCCGCCGAGCCTGGAGTCCAAGGTCTCAGAGAGTTCCGCTTATCTTGTTCTGTGGGTGTTCAGTTGTGCGTGGGTCTCGGCCGGAGCTGCCGCGCGGGTCCGGAAAGCGTCCCGGAGTGTGGCGACGGCTGGGTCGTGGAAGTAGTGTCGAGAGTGGAAGTCTGCCAGTGGGTTATTTATCTGGGTAGGGTGGGTCTCCTGTGCACAATTCGATCCCTGGGTGGTTGATGGAAGCAGACAGGGCAGGGTAGGGTGGGGCTCCTGATTAGAATCCCTTTGTCACCTGTGGTGGTGGGAGCAAGCAGAGAAGCTCTGTCCCTGGGTCCGCCGAGCCTGGAGTCCAAGGTCTCAGAGAGTTCCGCTTATCTTGTTCTGTGGGTGTTCAGTTGTGCGTGGGTCTCGGCCGGAGCTGCCGCGCGGGTCCGGAAAGCGTCCCGGAGTGTGGCGACGGCTGGGTCGTGGAAGTAGTGTCGAGAGTGGAAGTCTGCCAGGGGGTATTTATCTGGGTAGGGTGGGTCTCCTGTGCACAATTCGATCCCTGGGTGGTTGATGGAAGCAGACAGGGCAGGGTAGGGTGGGGCTCCTGATTAGAATCCCTTTGTCACCTGTGGTGGTGGGAGCAAGCAGAGAAGCTCTGTCCCTGGGTCCGCCGAGCCTGGAGTCCAAGGTCTCAGAGAGTTCCGCTTATCTTGTTCTGTGGGTCTTCAGTTGTGCGTGGGTCTCGGCCGGAGCTGCCGCGCGGGTCCGGAAAGCGTCCCGGAGTGTGGCGACGGCTGGGTCGTGGAAGTAGTGTCGAGAGTGGAAGTCTGCCAGTGGGGTATTTATCTGGGTAGGGTGGGTCTCCTGTGCACAATTCGATCCCTGGGTGGTTGATGGAAGCAGACAGGGCAGGGTAGGGTGGGGCTCCTGATTAGAATCCCTTTGTCACCTGTGGTGGTGGGAGCAAGCAGAGAAGCTCTGTCCCTGGGTCCGCCGAGCCTGGAGTCCAAGGTCTCAGAGAGTTCCGCTTATCTTGTTCTGTGGGTCTTCAGTTGTGCGTGGGTCTCGGCCGGAGCTGCCGCGCGGGTCCGGAAAGCGTCCCGGAGTGTGGCGACGGCTGGGTCGTGGAAGTAGTGTCGAGAGTGGAAGTCTGCCAGTGGGGTATTTATCTGGGTAGGGTGGGTCTCCTGTGCACAATTCGATCCCTGGGTGGTTGATGGAAGCAGACAGGGCAGGGTAGGGTGGGGCTCCTGATTAGAATCCCTTTGTCACCTGTGGTGGTGGGAGCAAGCAGAGAAGCTCTGTCCCTGGGTCCGCCGAGCCTGGAGTCCAAGGTCTCAGAGAGTTCCGCTTATCTTGTTCTGTGGGTCTTCAGTTGTGCGTGGGTCTCGGCCGGAGCTGCCGCGCGGGTCCGGATAGCGTCCTGGAGTGTGGCGACGGCTGGGTCGTGGAAGTAGTGTCGAGAGTGGAAGTCTGCCAGTGGGGTATTTATCTGGGTAGGGTGGGTCTCCTGTGCACAATTCGATCCCTGGGTGGTTGATGGAAGCAGACAGGGCAGGGTAGGGTGGTGCTCCTGATTAGAATCCCTTTGTCACCTGTGGTGGTGGGAGCAAGCAGAGAAGCTCTGTCCCTGGGTCCGCCGAGCCTGGAGTCCAAGGTCTCAGAGAGTTCCGCTTATCTTGTTCTGTGGGTCTTCAGTTGTGCGTGGGTCTCGGCCGGAGCTGCCTCGCGGGTCCGGAAAGCGTCCCGGAGTGTGGCGACGGCTGGGTAGTGGAAGTAATGTCCACATTTGAATAGATGTGGCTCACTGCCTGCAGTTTCTATCTTCGTTGTCTACGCACCAACATCTCATTATGATGAAAGAGAAATCGAGAAGTTCTACATGTAGCTAGAGAAGTTCTATAAAGAAGACCACACCTTCTACAAGATTATTGTGGGTGATTTTAATGCCAAGATAGGACCGAGAAGATCAGCTGAAGAACTTCACATCGGGACCCATGGCCTAGAATGGAACGAACCGGGTGAGAGACTGTCTGAGTTCATCATGTCGTCCAAGACCATTCATGGTAACTCACAGTTCCAGAAGGCAGAATCTAAACGATGGACATGGGAGTCTCCCGGTGGACGATTCCGCAAAGAAATAGACCAAATCATATTCAATCAACGGTTTTGCCTGACTGATGTCGCTGTTGTCCCAAAATTTCGAACGTGATCGGACCACTGTCTCCTTTGTGCGAAATTCTACTTCACAGAGCGGGGAGAAAGGGCTGCAAAGTTCAAAATGAGAACTCCCAGAACGACCACCAACTGGGAACTCTTTGGTACTATTGCGGCAACATGGGAAGATGCCATTGTTGACAACATTGACGAGGAATACGATCGACTGGTTCAGCACCTCCATGAATGTGCGAGGAACGCCAAGAGAGAGATAGCCACAAAAAGTCGCCTATCTTCGAAAACTCTTGAGCTAATTCGCCAGCGTGGTTTGGCGCATGCCTCAGGCAACCGCAAGCTAACGTCCGAGCTTGCAAAGCAGTGCAGAGATGCGATCAAGGAAGACCTCAAAGAGAAAAGAGCGGAAGTACTGGTAGATGCGGCAGAAGCCGGGAAAAGTATTCGTGAAGCCCGCCTGTCCTTCGCCAACTATAAGACCAAGATGACTGCCCTCCGACGTCCTGATGGATCCATCACATCCTCCAGAACGGCAATGGAGAAGATTATCCATGACTTCTACTCAAATCTCTTCGATAGCCATGTCCACTTGCCGACATACAAAATTCCACAGGATGGGTATGTCGTTCCCAACGTTCTCCCTTCCGAAATCCGACACGCCATTTCGTCAGTAAAGAAGCAAACAGCACCCGGCCCAGACAAGGTCAGACCTGAACACCTGAAGAACCTGCCATCAGTACTCATCAATACACTGGCTCGGCTCTTCACTCGCTACCTGTCTGAATACAAAGTTCCATCTCAATGGAAAACCAGCAGGACCGTACTACTGTTCAAGAAGGGAGACATCCATGACATTGGCAACTATCGCCCGATCTGCCTATTGTCTGTCATCTACAAGTTGTTCACTCGAGTCATCCTGAATAGGATTGGCAGAACACTAGATGAAGGACAACCATGTGAGCAAGCAGGGTTCCGCAAAGGATTCAGCACCATCGACCATACCCACACGATAACCAAGCTCATTGAGGTTTCTCGGGAGTTCAAGATGCTGCTCTGCTTAACGTTCATTGATTTAAAGAAGGCCTTTGATTCTGTTGAGACGGAAGCGGTCATTGAAGCCCTAGCCAATCAGGGCATTCAAGCCCAATACATCAGGATCCTCCGTGAGCTCTATTGCAGATTCACTACCAGGATCTCACCATTCTACAAAGAAGTGATCGTTGATGTCAAGAGAGGGGTGCGGCAGGGTGATACCATTTCACCAAAACTCTTAATTGCCACCCTCGAGAACATCATGCGACAACTGGAATGGGAAGGAATTGGAGTGAAGATAGATGGTCGGCAACTACACCACCTCCGCTTGGCTGATGACATTGTTTTAATAACACCAAACATCAGCCAAGCGGCACAAATGCTGGCCGACTTTGACCGTGAGTGTGGAAAGGTAGGACTACAGCTGAATCTTACGAAGACAATGTTTATGAGAAACAGCCTTGTTCCTGACGCCCCATTCGCTCTCAATGGAACGACCATCTCCGAATGCAACAGCTATGTGTACCTAGGTCGAGAGGTCAACACGACAAATGACCTTGCACCCGAGCTGCGCAGGAGGAAGAGAGCGGCTTGGAACGCCTTCAAGAACGTCAAAGAAATAGCTAAGAGGACGAAGAACCTCCGGCTCCGGGCACATCTCTTTGATTCCACTGTTCTTCCTGCATTAACATATGCCTCAGAGACCTGGGCCCTACGCAAACAAGATGAGAACGCTATTCGGGTCTCCCAAAGAGGAATTGAAAGAGCTATGCTTGGAATATCACTTTTCACTCAAATGAGAGAACGAATCCGGAGTTCTGACATCCGTCGACGATCAAGGATCAGGGACGCTGTCTCATTTGCCAAGGTGTCGAAAATCAGATGGGCTGGTCACGTAATGAGATTTAAAGACGACCGTTGGACTAGAGCTGTTACTGATTGGATTCCCCGGGATGTCAAGAGACCGCGTGGCCGCCCTCCTACTAGATGGTCAGACTTCTTTGTCAAGATCATGAACGATCGGTTTGAGGCCCTCCATGTTCCCGGAGCGAAGAGATGCCATTGGGCTACACTAGCACGTGACAGGGACAAATGGAGACGTTACTGGAGCCCGCTCGAGCAAATCGACGACTAACGGGAAGTTAAGTGATTAAGTGATAAGTGGAGGGATGGGTACTTGATCATTGTATAACTGAAACCCAAGCACAGAAATTTGTAAGTCTACAACTGTACCTCATGGTGTCTCACTAATATAAATTAAAAATATAAAGTTACATAACAATTAAAAAAAAAGAATTGTGGTACTTTGTCCAGGCTCATATCAATGCCAGGATAGCACATAGATTACCACTTGCCCTGGTTCCATCCAGTCCCTCACTGGGACCCTGGTGCTAGGAAGTGAGGATAACTGAGGCTTAAATTGGGAAAGCAGATACCCAGGAATAAGTAATATTCAAAGCCAATTAAATCCCATGTTACAAAATCATAATATTAATTGTCTTCTTTTGTCTATGCAAAAGGACATTGCTTTAAAGTAAATTATTCAAAAGACATAAGGAGAGGAGAAAGGCAATATTAACTTACAAGTTCAGTGTCCTAGAAAGATCTGACCTTACAAATTAACAGAAACTTGTTAGGGGGATAAGCTGATTAACTGGTTGGGGAAGAGAGCATAGAGAAGTGGTTGCAGATAAACAAAAGAATGGGAGTGACTCGGGAGCACTGTAATGGTTATGGCCCGATAAACCTAAGAACCTTGTGGCAAGGGAGAAAGAACAAAGAAATGCTATTCTACAGAGAGTGATTGGTCATTTGAGAACGTGGCAATTCCAGGTGCCACTTGGACTTGTCACTACACAGAGAGAACAGTGGGAGACTGAGAGCAGTCTGACACACCAGAACGTAGGTAGCAGTTCAGTCACCAAGGAGCCCCATCTAGGCGCCTTTTCTGTGCAGAGGCTGGAAGGGTGCATTGAGAACAATCCTCGAGGTCTGATATCTGAACTGCTCTGTCTCTGCGCTTTCCACTCTTCCACATTGACAATCCAGGCTGGCCTGCAGGTCGGACCCCTGCCTCTGTGCTCTGAATTGACCTCAGTTGGAACTTGCCCCAATATTGTGCTATTGTGCCTTCAGGAATTGAAGGGTTGTCCTTATCACGTATGTTCAATGTTCTCTTAGAGGAGGGAATCAAAATACTTTCACATCAGATATGGGTATTTTCCCTGTCATTGGGAAGAGTAGAAAAAAAAGTACAAAAGCTCACTTTTTGTAAATTGACAATTTTGATAAATTTGGTAACATTATTGAAAGTGCTGGGAACTCTTTAGTACTATTGCGGCAACATGGGAAGATGCCATTGTTGACAACATTGACGAGGAATACGATCGACTGGTTCAGCACCTCCATGAATGTGCGAGGAACGCCAAGAGAGAGATAGCCACAAAAAGTCGCCTATCTTCGAAAACTCTTGAGCTAATTCGCCAGCGTGGTTTGGCGCATGCCTCAGGCAACCGCAAGCTAACGTCCGAGCTTGCAAAGCAGTGCAGAGATGCGATCAAGGAAGACCTCAAAGAGAAAAGAGCGGAAGTACTGGTAGATGCGGCAGAAGCCGGGAAAAGTATTCGTGAAGCCCGCCTGTCCTTCGCCAACTATAAGACCAAGATGACTGCCCTCCGACGTCCTGATGGATCCATCACATCCTCCAGAACGGCAATGGAGAAGATTATCCATGACTTCTACTCAAATCTCTTCGATAGCCATGTCCACTTGCCGACATACAAAATTCCACAGGATGGGTATGTCGTTCCCAACGTTCTCCCTTCCGAAATCCGACACGCCATTTCATCGGTAAAGAAACAAACAGCACCCGGCACAGACAAGGTCAGACCTGAACACCTGAAGAACCTGCCGTCAGTACTCATCAATACACTGGCTCGGCTCTTCACTCGCTACCTGTCTGAATGCAAGGTTCCGTCCCAATGGAAAACCAGCAAGACCGTACTACTGTTCAAGAAGGGAGACATCCATGACATTGGCAACTATCGCCCGATCTGCCTATTGTCTGTCATCTACAAGTTGTTCACTCGAGTCATCCTGAATAGGATTGGCAGAACATTAGATGAAGGACAACCATGCGAGCAAGCAGGGTTCCGCAAAGGATTCAGCACCATCGACCATATCCACACAATAACCAAGCTCATTGAGGTTTCTCGGGAGTTCAAGATGCCGCTCTGCTTTACGTTCATTGATTTAAAGAAGACCTTTGATTCTGTTGAGACGGAAGCGGTCATTGAAGCCCTAGCCAATCAGGGCATTCAAGCCCAATACATCAGGATCCTCCGTGAGCTCTATTGCGGATTCACTACCAGGATCTCACCATTCTACAAAGAAGTGATCGTTGATGTCAAGAGAGGGGTGCGGCAGGGTGATACCATTTCACCGAAACTCTTCAGTGCCACCCTCGAGAACATCATGCGACGACTGGAATGGGAAGGAATGGGAGTGAAGATAGATGGTCGGCAATTACACCACCTCCGCTTTGCTGATGATATTGTTTTAATAACACCAAACATCAGCCAAGCGGCACAAATGCTGGCCGACTTTGACCGTGAGTGTGGAAAGATAGGACTACAGCTGAATCTTACGAAGACAATGTTTATGAGAAACAGCCTCGTTCCTGACGCCCCATTCGTTCTCAATGGAACGACCATCTCCGAATGCAACAGCTATGTCTACCTAGGTCGAGAGGTCAACATGACAAATGACCTGGCACCCGAGCTGCGCAGGAGGAAGAGAGCAGCTTGGAATGCCTTCAAGAACGTCGAAGAGATAGCTAAGAGGACGAAGAACCTCCGGCTCCGGGCACATCTCTTTGATTCCACTGTTCTTCCTGCATTAACATATGCCTCAGAGACCTGGGCCCTACGCAAACAAGATGAGAACGCCATTCAGGTCGCCCAAAGAAGAATAGAAAGAGCTATGCTTGGAATATCATGCTTCACTCAAATGAGAGAACGAATCCGGAGTTCTGACATCCATCGACGATCAAGGATCAGGGACGCTGTCTCATTTGCCAAGTTGTCGAAAATCAGATGGGCTGGTCACGTAATGAGATTTAAAGACGACCGTTGGACTAGAGCTGTTACTGATTGGATTCCGCGGGATGTCAAGAGACCGCGTGGCCGCCCACCTACCAGATGGTCAGACTTCTTCGTCAAGATCATGAACGATCTGTTTGAGGCCCTTCATGTTCCCGGAGCGAACAGATGCCATTGGGCTACACTAGCACGCGACAGGAACAAATGGAGACGTTACTGGCGCCTGCTCGAGCAAATCGACGACTAACGGGAAGTTAAGTGATTAAGTGATTAAGTGATTATTGAAAGTGCACATATGAGTCTTGGATTCTGCATAAGAAATAAAGGTCATAATCCAACTACAGAAGTACGTATATTCCCAGTAATACTGTGGTCTGCATGACTACAGAGTCATGCTGTCTGAAGCTTCCCAATGGACACGAATAGGCGACATATATATGTATATGTATATACATAATATATACATATATGTTTGTATATGTATAAGTTGCTCTTTTCTACTCATCGAGTCTATGGATTTGTGCATAGATATACATCCATGGATATGTCCTGGATATCAATTGAAAGAAAGTGATTCATTTTGATTATTTATTCCCATATTGAATGGCTGCAGAAAACTAATGTCTCACTCCATACCATATATTTCCCAAAATTATCTGTCAGTTGGTGACATCACACCTGACGTAAACTCAGCTCAGGTGCATGAGTCCTGGGGCAGATGGAGCTGCAACTGAGGCCTCGCTCTAGATCCTGTCTGCTGGTCCATGTTACTGCCAGCCCTCCTGGGCACATCCCAGACTGTGTGTCTGTGCTTGGGAAGGTGTGTGTCTCACCTTCCCCAGAGCTGGGCTGAGATGCCCCCAACATCAGGGTTTCACAGACAACTGACCCCAAACATTTCCTTATCAGCATGTGATTGTAGAAATGTGACCATGATCCCTTCCATGTAGAGTCATATCCTCCACTGTCTCTTATCCAATGTCAGGATTCCAGCTCAGAAATACAGAGATATGAAGATGTACAAAGGGGCAGGTTTCCAAAGAAACTCAGGAAGGGAGTCTGGCCAACACCAGGATTTCTTCTCAAAGAAAAGAGTTTCTTGCAGAGACAGAATTTCAAAGAAAATGTATAACATTGGGAGTCTGCCATGGGTAGACCTATAGTTCAGGATCCTGCAATGACACCAGCCCAAACTTCCCTGCCGTTCTTCCAGTACCATCCGGGGTGCTCCGCTACATAATCGTAGAAGAAAATATGAATAACACCAGGTGTACTAGAGAGAAGCCAATTTCCTCTTGTCTGATTATGGCAGACAAAGAAAGACTCTAAGCCGTTTCCTCAAATGAAGCCTGGCCCTGTGAGCCCCATGCTGTGTCTCAGACCCTGACTCTCTGAGGAGGAAGTCAGGAGGATCAGCGTCCCTGTCATCTCCTCACCCGCCACAGCTGCCTCACCCTCAGGTTTCTGACAGACTTACGTTGTGGTTGTCACACTGTGTCTCTCGCACAGTAATACACAGCCGTGTCCTCAGTGCTCAGCCTGCTCAGCTCCATGTAAGCTGTGTTCTTGGACTTGTCTGCAGTGAGTGTGAGTCTGCCCTGGAACTTCGGTGCATAGTTTGGCTATCATAGTAAGGATTTATCCATCCCATCCACTCGAGTCCTTGTCCCGGGGCCTGCCGCACCCAGTTCATCACATGTTCGGTGAAGGTGTATCCGGACGCCTTGCAGGAGATCTTTACTGATGTCCCAGGTTTTCCCACCTCAGCCCCCGACTGCACCAGCTGCACCTGGGAGTTAACACCTGTGGACAGCAGACAGGAGTGGGTGGACTCCGCTTGACTGGTCCCGTTCCCTCAGCCCAGGGCATGGGTACACTTACCTGCAGCCACTGCCACCAGGAAGACAATTCTCCAGGTCCAGTCCATGGTGGGTAACGTACACTCAGGAGCTTCTGAAGGTGTGATTGTTTTTGCTGTGTGAGGTTGTCCAGTTACAGACACATCTGTATTTAATTTAGTGTCTCTCATGTAATTTGCATATTCATGAGGAGGTAAAATTCATAGCTGAAGGCCTAGTTCAATCTGAGAAGGGGATGGTGGAAGCCACTGGGTCCATCTTCAGGGGGAGTGAAGAGGTCCACGTTCTGAGCCTTGTTTGAGGAGATGAGACCTGCCCTGTCCCAGGACTCTGTGCACACAGAGTTCCCCCTCCTGAGGGCCAAGCCCTTTCAGGATCTTCCCCTCAAGGTCCCCCCCCCACATCTGTATGTCATGGACACGTCTCGACACACCAGGGCTCTGCGATTATTTCTGGGATCCTGTAGCTCCCCAATGCATACTACAATGAGACTACAAAACCATCATAATGCCCCAGAGGTTTCCATTGGCGATATTAAGAAGTTCAGAAACACCCCCTGCATACAGGTTTTACTGCCTTATCAGTATGATAAATGTTCCTCTCAAAACGGTTAAGTATGCACAATTTAACATTCTGTGTCCTATACTTTTTTTTGTTTTGGTTTTCTCAATAAAGCAAAATTTAGTTTTCTGGGTTTGTTTAAATGCTTTTTATTATTAAATCTCTGTGAGATAGACCCTTACAAAGCTGTTTGTGATTTGACTTCAGTCACATGGTATTCCTGTTTTTGAAGAGACACCCTTTTCATCTCTGCACCTCTTCTTGCCTGCAACTCGGTCCTTTTGGGACTTGGCACTCCCTGCAGTCCAGTCCCCACCCTGCAGAGTCTCTACGCTCTCAGGGGCGTTAGCCTCTTGGTGTCTCTAACACAGGATTGAATCCTGGGACTTCAATTCAAAAGACTTGTTCACGAGTCATATTCTTTTGTGGGCATTTTATTTTGGATTTGAGCCACACCTGGCAGTTCTGAGGGCATACATTTGGCTTTGTGCTCTGGAATTGTTCAGGTAGATGCATCCTAGGAAAATACTGGCAAATCAAGTAGTTATATATCTAACAATTGAAAGGTGACACTGAGTGTTCTTTGCTGAGATTATGTAAAAGTAATAAAATAATCACTTAATTCACTCAAATAAAATAGTAAAAACTATCAAAATTAAAGAGGATTTAAGTAAAGACTTTAATATAAACAAAGATATATATATATATTTTTTTTATTTTAAAAGTTTTCTGCAAGTTTATTCCCCAGATTCTATGTACATTCACAGATGAATAGTAGCTGAGATTGTACTCAATGGAATATTAAAAGTGTAATATCCCAAAACAAAGATATATTAAATTGGTTAAATTTATGAAGACTTTTTCAAAACCCAGGCTTAAGTCGAACACAGCTGCCAACAAGTTTATTTTATAACTGCATTAATAGGAAAAATATAAGTAAATAAATAAATAGCACTGTGGCACTGTCTTCCCGTTGTTCATCAATTTGCTCAAGCAGGCCCAGTAATGTCCCATTGTGAGACTTGTTTTCACTGTTTTTGGCATATCAAATATGACACGGGGAGCTTGCCAGGCTTTGCCATGCGGGCAAGATACTCTAGGTAGCTTGCCGGGCTCTCTGAGAGGGACAGAAGAATCGAACCAGGGTCAGCCAGTGGGCCACGTGCAAGGCAAATGCCCTACCGATGTGCTATCTCTCCAGCCAACTCTCGCCCCAACAACCACGCAGTTTTATCCAGTAAAGCACATGATCCGAGGTCTTGGGGCGAAACGATGTCAACCTATTAGCCCAAGTAAGAATGAAACTCATTGTCGATATATATTGGGTAAATAGCCGAGATAAGTACCAGGAGGTTTACTCCATAGCTTGGAGGCCAGCCGCACATGCTAGGGGAAAAGGCAGCTCAGATAGAGAAGGGAGCACAAAATAAGGGGTGTTGGGAGGATCCTCCTAGGATGGGAGATATGTGCTGAGAGTAGACTCTAGACCAAACAAAACTGCCACTCAATACCTCTTTTTCAAACCACAGGACCCAAAAAGAGAGAGAGAACAAAGGTGAATGCCCTGCCACAGAGGCAGGGTGGGATGGGGATGGGGGGTGGGAGGGATACTGGGATTGGTGGGGGTATAGAATGGGCACTGGTGGAGGGATGGGTACTCTATCATTGTATAACTGAAACCCAAGCACAAATAAGTCTACAACTGTACCTCATGGTGTTTCACTAATAAAAATTAAAAAAAAAAAACAACAACAACAAAAGAACGAAACTCATCGCAAAGCCACACTTAGGACCTGAAATCTTAGGGTAGGGTCAGCATGGCCGCAGCTTCCCCCTCACTGGCGGGAGTGTGGTATTTACTCACTAGCGGGAGTGCAGTAGTGCCCAGGGCTGATGCCCACCAGGCTCAGGCGGTATCTGCTGGGTGCTGGCGAGCGTTCTCCAGGCTGATCTCTAGCCCTGGGCCCCGGGTTCCGTGGTCGAGTCCTCTGGCTGTGGTGGGGCAGATGCACAGGCAGTGAGGCCCCGCAGGTGGTTCCCCCTGCAACCTTAGACTAGGGGGCTCCCTCGGGCTGTGTGAAGAGGGGAGACTGGCCTGGAGTGGGCCGCTGCCCTTTCTTCTGCGGTGGTCATGGTTGCTCTGACTCCCCAGGGACAGTGGGTCCCGCACGAGCACCAAGACTGGCCCTCTGGCGAGCCAAGTGCGGAAGGGTGTAGGCAGGACACGTGGTGCCCCACGTGCCCAATGCAGCCCATGGTCCTGTAGCCTGGCCGTGGCCTGCTAACAGCCAGCGCTGTGGCCGCATTGCGGGTCCTGCCAATGTGACCCCATGGGCAGGAGACCCAGGCCCAGCTGCCAGCATTCAGACAGGTGGCGAGTGAAGAGCCGAGCCACTGTATTGATGAGTTCTGATGGCAGGTTCTTCAGGTGTTCAGGTCTGACCTTGTCTGGGCCAGGTGCTGTTTCTTTACCGATGAAATGGCGTGTCGGATTTCGGAAGGGAGAACGTTGGGAACGATATATCCGTCCTGTGGAATTTGGTATGTCGGCAAGTGGACATGGCTATCGTACCATATTTGATAGGGTTCAAATATGGTAACACCTACAAGGGTGATTAGAGGTCGCCCCAAAAGCCTCTATCCCTCTCGGAAAGACTGGCAAGCTACCGAGAGTATTCCGACCGCACGGAAGAGCCTGGCAAGCTCTGTATTCGATATGCCAAAACCAGTAACTACAACTGGTCTCATTCACCTGACCCTGAAGGCTTCACCGACATGGCAGCACTGAGAAGGATGAGAAAGGAGAGGCCGACAAAATCTCAAGGCCGATCTAGGCTGCCACAACGAAGGAAGACAAAAATAATCGTCTGTACTTTCAATGCATGTACGTTAGCATCAGATGCATCCATCGAGGACCTGATGGTACAAGTGCGAATGATCAAGTACGACATCATTGGTCTGACTGAGACAAGAAGGCACGAATCTCACCATGCCATTTTCGACACTGGAGAAGAATTGTTTCTCGGAACATGCAATAAAAGAGGTGTTGGAGGCGTCGGTGTCCTTGTCAACACAAACTTGGCCAAGAGCATTGATTCATTCGAATGACTAACAACCTGAATCGGATGTTTACATTTGAATAGATGTGACTCACTGCCTGCAGTTTCTATCTTCGTTGTCTATGCACCAACATCTCATTATGATGAAAGAGAAATCGAGAAGTTCTACATGGAGCTGGAGAAGTTTTATAAAGAAGACCACACCTTCTACAAGATCATTGTGGGTGATTTTAATGCCAAGATAGGACCTAGAAGATCAGCTGAAGAACTTCACATCGGGACCCATGGCCTAGAATGGAACGAACAGGGTGAGAGACTGTCTGAGTTCATCATGTCAACCAAGACCATTCATGTTAACTCACAGTTCCAGAAGGCAGAATCTAAACGATGGACATGGGAGTCTCCCGGTGGACGATTCCACAACAAAATAGACCACATCATATTCAGTCGACGGTTTTGCCTGACTGATGTCGCTGTTGTCCCAAAATTTCGAATGGGATCGGACCACCGTCTCCTTCGTGTAAAATTCTACTTCACAGAGCGGGGAGAAAGGGCTGCAAAGTTCAAAAAGAGAACTCCCAGAATGACCACCAACTGGGAACTCTTTGGTACTATTGCGGCAACATGGGAAGATGCCGTCATTGACAACATTGACGAGGAATACGATCAACTGGTTCAGCACCTCCATGAATGTGCGTGGAACGCCAAGAGAGAGATAGCCACAAAAAAGTCGCCTAACTTTGAAAACTCTTTTTTTTTATAATTTATTTATTTATTGAATCACTGTGGGAAAAGTTACAGAGCTTTCGGTTTAGGTCTCAGTCATGTAGATACCGAACACATTTCCCTTTACCAATACTCGTTTTTAACCCCGAACCCCAATAGACCCCCACCTCCCACCCCTCCCAATTCTTGCGAGGCAGATGAGTTCTAGTTAATACCCTATCTACTTTGACTAGATAGATTATTTCGATATAAGATGCACAATTATTGTTTAGAGTTTACGACCCACCCCCCACAATCAGACATGCTGAAACAGCGTTGTGAAATGATTTGCTTTCTACAACTTGGTTTAAGAAGAAAATTATGTCACGGGGCCGCTATCGCGGCCGCGCGGTTTTGAATTTCTGCTATTTTACTTATTGACCCTGGAAGAATTTCTATTAAAAGTTAGCTAGTTAAGAGATTTGTTTCTGTGACCTGACCTGGAGTCGTGGCCGTGCCGGAGAGCTGCTCGTGGGGGGCAGCTGGCGACCTCGGTGGGGTGTGGGGGACGGCCCACAAAGCCCCCCTTCCCATGAGGTCCCCGCCGCTCCCCCAAGCCTGGCTCAAACCTGCTTTCCACAAGGCTCCCGTGCGGCCGCCATCTTTCTTTCCAGAGAGGAGCGGCTCTTCGAAAACTCTTGAGCTAATTCGCCAGCGTGGTTTGGCGCATGCCTCAGGCAACCGCAAGCTAACGTCTGAGCTCGCAAAGCAGTGCAGAGATGCGATCAAGGAAGACCTCAAAGAGAGAAGAGCAGAAGTAGTGGTAGATGCAGCATAAGCCGGGAAAAGTATTCGTAACAACCGCCTGTCCTTCGCCAACTATAAGACCAAGATGACTGCCCTCCGACGTCCTGTTGGATCCATCACATCCTCCAGAAGGCAATGGAAAAGATTATCCATGACTTTTACTCAAATAAAAATAATAACAAACGTAAAAGTACCGATTAATATTTACCCTGCTAGACGTTGGAGTCCTGGGGACCTGGTGGGGTGAGTGTGGGGGACAGGGAGGACAGATCTCAGGGAGGGGGTTGCGAGTGTGAGGGTGTCACTGAGAGTGGAGCTGCTCTGGGAGCGACAGGGAAGGGTCCTAGGAATGTTGCTGGAACTGGGCATGGAGGGGAGTGTATGGGGGTGAGAGGGGTGAGCATCTATGTATTGTGACAGAAGATTGGCCCCTGTGGGCTTCTAGCACATGGTGATCCTCTTTCTCCCCTGGTGGGACTGAGGTCTTTTCCCAGGTGGCTCCCTATTGCCCTCTAGTGGTAGTCAGCGCCCCTGCAGCCGCTCCGTGTCCCCTCAGGACTTGGTGTCTGGGCTCTTTTGACTGACCCACAGTCCCCTGCACAGTCACACCCCAGGTTTACCGTATCTCAGGCTGCTCCCCTGCAGGTGGTCACAAGTCTTTTTGGTCTCAGGAGATGGTGCATCAGTCCCTCCCAGAGAGTCAGGGGGTGATTGTTCTAACAAAGGCCTGCCCTTTCCCTGGGCCTGGTGACCTGGTCATCCAGGAGTTGCTGACCAGAATCTGCACAGGAGAGACTCCATCTCTGTCTCTTTCTGTCTCTCTCTCCCTCCCCCCTCCAGGTTAAGCCTTCAGTGATTATATGTTTTAATTGAGATTGGAGCTGGAACTCCACATTACATTCCACCGTATCTCCAATCTGCTGTGCTACTCCTGTTTGATCGAGTTGTAGTGTTTGAGGTGTCGCTCCAGGAAATCCAGAGTTTTTAAAGAGGTAAAATAGCTGAAGTTAAATCTTTAACTGGGGGAGGCTTTGGGGCATGTGCGTGACTTCCTGGGCTTCCAGAACTACAGAAAGATGGCGGGAATGTAAAGGAAATATCAGAGGGACAATGAGAGATGTCACGGAGAAAGACCTTTATCAGAAAAAGACTCAAAAGAACAAGAGTTGGGATGTTGTCAAAAGCAAATCTGTTTCCTCATTACCTTGGAATGTCTGATTTGATGTCTATGAAAAACAGCAGGAGATTTCTCTAAAAGGTGAAATTAGAGTTTCCATATAATGCACTGATTCGAGCTAGATACATTCACCCGAAGGTGAAAATATCAAATTAAGTTACAAGAAAACATACACTGAAGTATTTGATACACTGACTAGGACACAGAAATGACCCTAATACTTAATGACAGTTTCATGAGTAAGAAGTTGTGGTATATATACATAAAGGGATACTGTGCAGTTGCTAAGAAAAAAAAGACAAAATATCAGTATTTTCTGCTCCATGGATGGAACTAGAGAATATCAGATTAAGTGAAGTTTGTCAGAGGGAGAAGGAAAATTCTAACAATCTCATTCAACTGTGACACACAGAGAACAGAGCATCAGGATGGACAGGATCCATTGATTAAAAATCCCTGCATCCTAACCACACGCTCGGGTTCCCAAGAGGAGTTGGGTGAGGGCTTAGATCACTGGGAAGAATAGGCCAAGCACAGGGGCCACGGGATTGTTTGGGGGTCTGTGAGTTTTGGTGCTGGGAGAAGCGCAGGGAGTTTGGGGCCCACAAGCATCAACACTCAGACTATTGTCATCATGTTCCCTCAGTGACAATCAAGAAGGGAAGGGAAGAAATCTCTCATTACTGTGAAGAGGAGTGATCTCTACTGGAAGAAAAATCAATCACACCTGACCTAGCAGGAAATAACAGTCTCTGGTGGACTCTGAGACAGGAAGAGGAAAACTAATTTGTACTAGAAGAGGAAGTAGCACTGTAGCACTGTCCTCCCATTGTTCATCGATTTGCTTGAGTGTGCCCAGTAACGTCTCCATTGCGTGACTTGTTGATACTGTGTTTTGCCTATCGAATAGGTCACGGGAAGCTTGCCAGGCTTTGCTGTGCGGGCGAGATACTCTCGGTAGCTTGCCAGGCTCTCCAAAAAGGGCGGAGGAATCGAACCCGGGTTGCCGGATCTGCCGTGCCGGCTGAGTGTAAGGGAAACTCCCTACCCACTTTGCTATCGCTGCAGCCACAAAACTTTAAAAGAAAAAAACGAATTGTAGGGCTAGAAAGATAGTACAGCGGCAGGGCGCTTGCCTTACGCATGGCTGATCTGGGTTCATCCCTGGCATTTCATATGGTGCCCTGAGCCATGCCAGGAGTAATCCCTAAGCACAGACAAAACCAGGAGTATGCCCTGAGCACCACAATGTGGGGAGGGGGGGGAGGGGGAACAAACAAAAAGAAAAGCGAAAACAAGAACAGAACAGACACTTCAATTTCATTTCAGGGGTTGAGAGAGTCGTTATTTGTAATGTATCTCAAGGCAATGATGCAGGATTGTTGGAGGAAAATAAATTAGCTGAAAATTTGAAAGAAGATATTGGGAGAATTCTGAAAATCAGACAAATTACATATATATATATATATATATATATATAGTTGCCAGGTGTACCCAAATTAGGTTATTTTTAAAAAGAAAAATAGAAACCAGACATAAACATTTTCTAGCAAATTAAAATTATTGTGTGGGAACATAGGGGGAGTGTCTGCTACTGAAACACAAAAGTGACCAGAAACAATTCCCGATGAATGCAATCCTATGAAACTTAACCTATAAATGCAGGGGAAATAGTTCAACCCCCGGGGGGTACGTGGTGGGGGGGGGGGGAGAAAGGGGAAACGATGTGTGGAGCAACAGTACTGTGGGAAGGGTGTTTGCCTTGAATGCGGCTGACCTGGGTTCAATTCCGGGTATCTCATAGGGTCCCCTGAGCACCACCAGGAGTAATTCCTGAGTACAGAGTCAGGAGTAACCCCTGAGCATCCCTGGGTGTGACCCAAAAAGCAAAAATAATAACAATAATCACTGTCACTGTCCTCCCGCTGTTCGTCGATTTGCTTGAGCAGCCCAGTAACATTGTGAGACTTATTACTGTGTTTGGCATATTGAATATGTCACAGGTAGCTTGCCAGGCTCTGCCGTGCAGGCGAGATACTCTTGGTAGCTTGTCAGGCTCTCTGAGAAGGGCAGAGGAATCAAACTCGGGTCGGCCAAGTCGGCTGCATACAAGGCAAAAGCCTTACCCGCTGTGCTATCTCTCTGGCCCCAATAATAAATAATAATAATAATAATAATAATAATAATAAATAATTCAATGGGCTGGAGTTTATCCTTTGCAGGCTGGAGGTCCAGGTTCAATTCCTGGTACCACATAGTGCCCTGAGCCCTGCAAGAGGTAGGAACGGGTCACTGAGATGCTCACAAGCACCGCTGGGTTAGGCCCAACCCCACAACACAAAGAGATCTTAAAGCCCATCTACAAATAATCCAATTTTTAAAATGGATTAAAGATCTGAACTCACACCTGTGGAGAGAAGCAGATAGCAATAGGCTCATGCAAATGATGCTCAATGTTATGCGCTGTTGGGAAACTGCAATGAAAACAACAAGCTACTTGGGGGCCAGAGAGGTAGTATAGTGGGCAGGGCACTTGAGTCACACAAAGCAATCCTGGGTTCAATCCCAGTACCAGATAGAGTCCCCCTGAGCTCTTCCAGGAGTGAGGCCAGAGCACTGCTAGGTGTAACTCCTCCCTCAAAAGCAACAATAACAACAACAAGAAACAACAACAACAAAGAAAGCTTCAACCTTGGAGCTGGAGTGATAGTACAGCAGGTAGGGCGTTTGCCTTGCACACGTCCGACCCAGGTTCGATTCCCAGCATCCCATCTGGTCTCCCAAGACCCACCAGGAGTAATTCCTGAGTACAGAGCCAGCAGAAACCCTTGAGCTCTGCGGGGTGTGACCCAAAAAGAAAAACACAAAGAGCTGCAACCTTTAAGAAGGGTTAAAATTCAGAATACCAGCACCACCAAATGCTGGTAAAGATACATAGTAACAGACGTTCTCATTCATTGCTGGTGGGAACACAGAATTGTGCAGTTGTTGACTTATTCCCACCAGAAGCAGTAGAATCCCCATGGAGAGGAAGTGGTGACTGAAGTGTATATACTTATTTTTTTAAGTTGGTATAAATATTCTAATACAGAGGAAAATGATCCCCCCACCCAGAAGAAGAAAAAAAAAGAAAGTGACTTACTGGCCCTTCTCCCCCTGCCCCGGCACAGCCTGGGATAACTTGGAGCAGAGCGCCCCCTGGTGGCCACAGTAACCCCTGCCGCTGCCCTGTGTCCCTCAGCAGGTTTGTGTCTGGGCTCACAGGGACTTGCCCTCACTGTGTATCTTGCACAGTAATACACGGCGGTGTCCTCAGTTACCGAGTTGCTCAGTTTTAGGTAAACTTGGTTCTTGGAGGTGTCCCTGGAGATGCTGACTCGGGACTGAAGACTTGGATTATACTTTGTGGTTCCACCAGCCCATATAGCACCAATCCAATCCAGCCCCTTTCCAGGGGCCTGGCGGACCCAGCTTACATCATTGCTGGTTAGAGAGAATCCAGAGACCGAGCAGGTGAGGGACAGCGTCTGCGATCCCGACTCCTGCAGCTGGATCTGGGACAGGACGCCTGGGAACAGAGACTCACAGTGAGTCATGGGCTCAGAGGCCCCATGCCCACCTTTGAGCCTCTGTCCAGGGGATACTCACATCCAGGAGCTGCCACCAGAAAGAGGAGGAACCAGCGCTGATGCACGTTCCTGCCCACGAGGTCCATGATCTCAGACACTGTGTCAGGGGGAGAGGGAGCCTGAGTTGGGGTGAGTGTGAACGAGGTTTTAATCCTGGGTCCCGAGTGCAGATTTGCATGGGGGAGCCTCTGGAGAGAAAGGAGGGAACCCGGGGGAGGATGGTGTGTGGGCTCCCTGGGAGGAGGTGCTGACTGTGGCTCAGAGCACTCAGGCCTGTCCCTGGGGCCCTTTCAGAGCTGGGCCTCTTCCTCCAGCACAGGAAACGTGCTGAGGAGCTCTCAGGAAACAGAAATTGCTGAGGGGGAAATGGCAGCTGGGGAGGAGAGTCCCTGTGTCTCAGGTCCCTGATGACAAATCCCAGCACTCTCATGGCCTCTACCCTGCAGACAGACCCCTGCCCCTCCATGTCACTCTGTGGTGGCTCCTTTTCTACTGTATATACAAAATCTGAGACGAAACACACAATGTAATTGTCACAGTGAATTCTGACTTGGTTTGGTCGAATCCCAGGTCAATCAAATTTCACAGAGTTTATTCAGACACTTAGCAAGGATGAACATTCCTTCACCTGTAGCAGCATTATTCGTAAGTATACAGGTATTTATAGATATACATTCTGTCTGATGATTCATTTGTATCAGGATAAGGAAGATACTTCTGCCTAGATGAATTTCGTGGCATGGTTGACCTGATCAGCAGTAACAAAACTTGCTCAGTCCTGTGTATAGCTCAGTGTCCAAAAGATGACTGTGTTCTTGGTGGTCATCACTGAGAAATCACAACCTTGTGAGTGCTTAGAAAGACCCAGTAAACAGTCCTCAGCACATAATCTATTGGGCCAGAGTTTTGGTCTTTGTGCAAAGATCAAATGTACAGTGTGAAAGCCCTGAGTAGTGACATGTGAGGCTCTACCCTGCCCCCAAATACATGGAACCTAGACTCAGCCTGTGTCACCTAAGTGTACCCCTGATTCTATGGAGCATCAGGAGTTTGAGTTCAATATAAGGGACAAGAAAATATGCTCTTAATTTTCATGTTCTAAATGTCAGCATTAAGGGTCAAAGTAATTGAAACAACTAGCACGTTCAACATAATTCTATTAAAATAAACACAGAAAGATATATAAAGAACTCAGACAAGATGCGGATTGAACAGATCAATATTACACCTCACATACAGATAGCGCTAATAGGATTAATAAACCTTCTCTTATGTAAAGCATGTGAGTCGCTATGGCTCTCTGTGCCCAGGTGTCCTGTGCCTGAGCTGCAGGCCCAGAACGGTGAATCCTCCGAGTTCTGACCCACCTGCACTGTCTCTGTGAGCTCCACCATTAACAGCAGTTTTCAGGGTAACTTGATACCCGGACTTCAAATATAATCTGGATGGACGGGGAGATGCAAAATGATGGGACTGTTTCCTAAAGCTACTTCACCAGAGCAAAGGGCAATTTCTTAAATCTATGAAAAGTGGTTTCCAACCACCAACATTAAAAAGTAAAAGTAAAGGCCCTCCGTTGATCGTCGATTTGCTCGAGCGGGCCCAGTAACGTCTCCATTGGAGACTTTGTTGTTACTGTGTCTGGCATATCCAATACTCTCGGTAGCTTGCCGGGCTCTCCGAGAGGGGCGGAGGAATCGAACTCGGGTCGGCCATGTTGGCTGCGTGCAAGGCAAACGCCCTACCCGCTGTGCTATCGCTCCAGCCCGCCACCAACATTAATTGATAATTTTATAAACTTTTAAAAAATTTGTTTTAAGGATATTAAATAAGATGGATTTCTTTGTTAAAAGGTTCTTGATTCATTTGTGGCTGTTTCATTCACACAGATGTTGACTAATAAAATATCATGGGTTATCACTACTAGTTTATTAGAAACGATAAAAGAAACCAATCAGAGATTAATTGAAAGCCTCAATCATTCATTTTGTGTTTTCTCATTGTGACACACTCCTGGCACCATCTCTCTGTTCTCCCGGGAACCTGGCAGTCATGCACAGGAACTGCCTCTGTGCCATGAAAACTTATTAATGATCACGATTTGGAGATTACAAATAAATCTTGGAGAGTAGCAACAAACTGCAGAGATACATCTGGACCCCAAAGTCACCATCAGTTAAAAATTTAACTCCAGTTATATCACTGTCACTGTCACTGTCCTCCCGTTGTGAATTGATTTGCTTGAGCGGGCCCAGTAACCTCTCTATTGTGACAATTGTTACTGTGTTTAATCACTAAATCACAAAACTTCCCGTTAGTCGTCAATTTGCTCGAGCGGGCGACAGTAACGTCTCCATTTGTCCCTGTCGCGTGCTAGTGTAGCCCAATGGCATCTGTTCGTTCCGGGAACATGAAGGGCCTCAAACCGAACGTTCATGATCTTGACGAAGAAGTCTGACCATCTGGTAGGTGGGCGGCCACGCGGTCTTTTGACATCCCATGGAATCCAGTCAGTAACAGCTCTAATCCAGCAGTCGTCTTAAAATCTCATTACATGACCAGCCCATCTGATTTTAGACACCTTGGCAAATGAGACAGCGTTCCTGATTCTTGATTGTCGACGGATGTCAGAACTCCGGATTCTTTCTCTCATTTGAGTGAAACGTGATATTCCAAGCATAGCTCTTTCTATTCTTCTTTGGGAGACCTGAATAGCGTTCTCATCTTCTGTGCGTAGGGCCCAGGTTTCTGAGGCATATGTTAATGCAGGAAGAACAGTGGAATCAAAGAGATGTGCCCGGAGGCGGAGGTTCGTCGTCCTCTTAGCTATTTCTTCGACGTTCTTGAAGGCGTTCCAAGGTGCTCTCTTCCTCCTGCGCAGCTCGGGTGCCAGGTCATTTGTCATGTTGACCTTTCGACTTAAGTACGCATAGCTATTGCATAGGGAGTTGGTCGTTCCGTTGAGAGCGAATGGGGCGTCAGGAACAAGGCTGTTTCTCATAAACATTGTCTTCATAAGATTCAGCTGTAGTCCTACCTTTCCACACTCACGGTCAAAGTCGGCCAGCATCTGTGCCATTTGGCTGATGTTTGGTGTTATTAAAACAATGTCATCAGCAAAGCGGAGGTGGTGTAGTTGCCAACCATCTATCTTCACTCCCATTCCTTCCCATTCTAGTCGTCGCATGATGTTCTCGAGGGTGACACTGAAGAGTTTCGGTGAAATGGTATCACCCTGCCGCACCCCTCTCTTGACATCAACGATCACTTCTTTGTAGAATGGTGAGATCCTGGTAGTGAATCCGCAATACAACTCATGGAGGATCCTGATGTATTGGGCTTGAATGCCCTGATTGGCTAGGACTTCAATGACCGCTTCCATCTCAACAGAATCAATCACTTAATCACTTAATCACTTAACTTCCCGTTAGTCGTCGATTTGCTCGAGCGGGCGCCAGTAACGTCTCCATTTGTCCCTGTCTCGTGCTAGTGTAGCCCAACGGCATCTGTTTGCTCCGGGAACATGAAGGGCCTCAAACCGATCGTTCATGATCTTGACGAAGAAGTCTGACCATCTGGTAGGTGGGTGGCCACGCGGTCTCTTGACATCCCGTGGAATCCAATCAGTAACAGCTCTAGTCCAACAGTCGTCTTTAAATCTCATTACGTGACCAGCCCATCTGATTTTCGACACCTTGGCAAATGAGACAGCGTCCCTGATCCTTGATCGTTGATGGATGTCAGAACTCTGGATTCGTTCTCTCATTGGAGTGAAACGTGATATTCCAAGAATAGCTCTTTCTATTCTTCTTTGGGAGAACTGAATGGCGTTCTCATCTTGTTTGCGTAGGGCCCAGGTCTCTGAGGCATATGTTAATGCAGGAAGAACAGTGGAATCAAAGAGATTTGCCCGGAGCCGGAGGTTCTTTGTCCTCTTAGCAGTGTCGAAAATGGCATGGTGAGATTCGTGCCTTCTTGTCTCGGTCAGACCAATGATGTCGTACTTGATCATTCGCGCTTGTACCATCAGGTCCTCGACGGATGCATCTGATGCTAGCGTACGTGCATTGAAAGTACAGACGATCATGTTTGTCTTCCTTCGTTGTGGCAGCCTAGGTCGGCCTTGAGATTTTGTCGGCCTCTCCTTTCTCATCCTTCTCAGTGCTGTCATGTCGGTGAAGCCTTCAGGGTCAGGTGAATGAGACCAGTTGTAGTTACTGGTTTTGGCATATCGAATACACAGCGGATAGCTTGCCAAGCTCTTCCATGCGGGCGGAATACTCTCGGTAGCTTGCCAGTCTTTCCGAGAGGGATAGAGGCTTTTGGGGTGACCTCTAATCACCCTTGTAGGTGTTACCATATTTGAACCCTATCAAATATGGTACGACAATTCCAGAAGATGGGTATTTAGTGTCTTATGATGTGTCGCGCGGCCGCAAGCGGCCGCACGGGTCTGGAAAGCATCCAGGAGTGTGGCGACGGCTGGGTAGTGGAAGTAGTGTCGGGAGTGGAAGTCTGCCAGTGGGGTATTTATCTGGGTAGGGTGGGTCTCCTGTGCACAATTCGATCCCTGGATGGTTGATGGAAGCACACAAGGCAGGGTAGGGTGGGGCTCCTGATTAGAATCCCTTTGTCACCTGTGGTGGTGGGAGCAAGCAGAGAAGCTCTGTCCTTGGGTCCGCCGAGCCTGGAGAATCAAAGGCCTTCTTTAAATCAATGAACGTTAAACAGAGCGGCATCTTGAACTCCCGAGAAACCTCAATGAGCTTGGTTATCGTGTGGATATGGTCGATGGTGCTGAATCCTTTGCGGAACCTGGCTTGCTCGCATGGTTGTCCTTCATCTAATGTTCTGCCAATCCTATTCAGGATGACTCGAGTGAACAACTTGTAGATGATAGACAATAGGCAGATCGGGCGATAGTTGCCAATGTCATGGATGTCTCCCTTCTTGAACAGTAGTACGGTCCTGCTGGTTTTCCATTGGGATGGAACCTTGCATTCAGACAGGTAGCGAGTGAAGAGCCGAGCCAGTGTATTGATGAGTACTGACGGCAGGTTCTTCAGGTGTTCAGGTCTGACGTTGTCTGGGCCGGGTGCTGTTTGTTTCTTTACCGATGAAATGGCGTGTCGGATTTCAGAAGGGAGAACGTTGGGAACAACATATCCATCCTGTGGAATTTGGTATGTCTGCAAGTGGACATGGCTATCGATTAGATTTGAGTAGAAGTCATGGATAATCTTCTCCATTGCTGTTCTGGAGGATGTGATGGATCCATCAGGACATCGGAGAGCAGTCATCTTGGTCTTGTAGTTGGTGAAGGACAGGCCGGCGTTACGAATACTTTTCGTGGCTTCTGCCGCATCTACTAGTACTTCTGCTCTTCTCTCTTTGAGGTCTTCCTTGATCGCATCTCTGCACTGCTTTGCGAGCTCGGACGTTAGCGTGCGGTTGCCTGAGGCATGCGCCAAACCACGCTGGCGAATTAGCTCAAGAGTTTTCGAAGATAGGCCATTTTTTTGGCTATTTCTCTCTTGGCGTTCCTCGCACATTCATGGAGGTGCTGAACCAGTCGATCGTATTCCTCGGCAATGTTGTCAAAAATGGCATCTTCCCATGTTGCCGCAATAGTACCAAAGAGTTCCCAGTTGGTGGTCATTCTGGGAGTTCTCTTTTTGAACTTTGCAGCCCTTTCTCCCTGCTCTGTGAAGTAGAATTTTGCACGAAGGAGACGGTGGTCCGATCCCGTTCGAAATTTTGGGACAACAGCGACATCACTTAATCACTTAATCACTTAACTTCCCGTTAGTCGTCGATTTGCTCGAGCGGGCGCCAGTAACGTCTCCATTTGTCCCTGTCGCGTGCTAGTGTAGCCCAATGGCATCTCTTCGCTCCGGGAACATGGAGGGCCTCAAACCGATCGTTCATGACCTTGACAAAGAAGTCTGACCATCTGGTAGGTGGGCGGCCACGCGGTCTCTTGACATCCCGTGGAATCCAATCAGTAACAGCTCTAGTCCAACGGTCGTCTTTAAATCTCATTACGTGACCAGCCCATCTGATTTTAGACACCTTGGCAAATGAGACAGCGTCCCTGATCCTTGATCGTCGACGGATGTCAGAACTCCGGATTCGTTCTCTCATTTGAGTGAAACGTGATATTCCAAGCATAGCTCTTTCTATTCTTCTTTGGGAGACCTGAATGGCGTTCTCATCTTGTTTGCGTAGGGCACAGGTCTCTGAGGCATATGTTAATGCAGGAAGAACAGTGGAATCAAAGAGATGTGCCCGGAGCCGGAGGTTCTTCGTCCTCTTAGCTATTTCTTCGACGTTCTTGAAGGCGTTCCAAGCCGCTCTCTTCCTCCTGCGCAGCTCGGGTGCCAGGTCATTTGTCATGTTGACCTCTCGACCTAGGTACACATAGCCGTTGCATTCGGAGATGGTCGTTCCATTGAGAGCGAATGGGGCGTCAGGAACAAGGCTGTTTCTCATAAACATTGTCTTCGTAAGATTCAGCTGTAGTCCTACCTTTCCACACTCACGGTCAAAGTCGGCCAGCATTTGTGCCGCTTGGCTGATGTTTGGTGTTATTAAAACAATGTCATCAGCAAAGCGGAGGTGGTGTAGTTGCCGACCATCTATCTTCACTCCCATTCCTTCCCATTCCAGTCGTCGCATGATATTCTCGAGGGTGGCACTGAAGAGTTTCGGTGAAATGGTATCACCCTGCCGCACCCCTCTCTTGACATCAACGATCACTTCTTTGTAGAATGGTGAGATCCTGGTAGTGAATCCGCAATAGAGCTCACGGAGGATCCTGATGTATTGGGCTTGAATGTCCTGATTGGCTAGGGCTTCAATGACCGCTTCCGTCTCAACAGAATCAAAGGCCTTCTTTAAATCAATGAATGTTAAGCAGAGCGGCATCTTGAACTCCCGAGAAACCTCAATGAGTTTGGTTATCGTGTGGATATGGTCGATGGTGCTGAATCCTTTGCGGAACCCTGCTTGCTCACGTGGTTGTCCTTCATCTAGTGTTCTGCCAATCCTATTCAGGATGACTCGAGTGAACAACTTGTAGATGACAGACAATAGGCAGATCGGGCGATAGTTGCCAATGTCATGGATGTCTCCCTTCTTGAACAGTATTATGGTCCTGCTGGTTTTCCATTGAGATGGAACCTTGCATTCAGACAGGTAGCGAGTGAAGAGCCGAGCCAGTGTATTGATGAGTACTGACGGCAGGTTCTTCAGGTGTTCAGGTCTAACCTTGTCTGGGCCGGGTGCTGTTTGCTTCTTTACTGACGAAATGGCGTGTCGGATTTCGGAAGGGAGAACATTGGGAACGACATACCCATCCTGTGGAATTTGGTATGTCGGCAAGTGGACATGGCTATCGAAGAGATTTGAGTAGAAGTCATGGATAATCTTCTCCATTGCCGTTCTGGAGGATGTGATGGATCCATCAGGACGTCGGAGGGCAGTCATCTTGGTCTTATAGTTGGCGAAGGACAGGCGGTCGTTACGAATACTTTTCCCGGCTTCTGCCGCATCTACCAGTACTTCTGCTCTTCTCTCTTTGAGGTCTTCCTTGATCGCATCTCTGCACTGCTTTGCAAGCTCGGACGTTAGCTTGCGGTTGCCTGAGGCATGCGCCAAACCACGCTGTCGAATTAGCTCAAGAGTTTTCGAAGATAGGCGACTTTTTGTGGCTATCTCTCTCTTGGCGTTCCTCGCACATTCATGGAGGTGCTGAACCAGTCGATCGTATTCCTCGTCAATGTTGTCAACAATGGCATCTTCCCATGTTGCCGCAATAGTACCAAAGAGTTCCCAGTTGGTGGTCGTTCTGGGAGTTTTCTTTTTGAACTTTGCAGCCCTTTCTCCCCGCTCTGTGAAGTAGAATTTTGCACGAAGGAGACGGTGGTCCGATCCCGTTCGAAATTTTGGGACAACAGCGACATCAGTCAGGCAAAACCGTCGATTGAATATGATTTGGTCTATTTCGTTGTGGAATCGTCCACCGGGAGACTCCCATGTCCATCGTTTAGATTCTGCCTTCTGGAACTATGAGTTACCATGAATGGTCTTGGTCGACATGATGAACTCAGACAGTCTCTCACCCTGTTCGTTCCATTCTAGGCCATGGGTTCCGATGTGAAGTTCTTCAGCTGATCTTCTCGGTCCTATCTTGGCATTAAAATCACCCACAATGATCTTGTAGAAGGTGTGGTCTTCTTTATAGAACTTCTCTAGCTCCATGTAGAACTTCTTGATTTCTCTTTCATCATAATGAGATGTTGGTGCGTAGACAACGAAGATAGAAACTGCAGGCAGTAAGTCACATCTATTCAAATGTAAACGTCCGATTCGGGTTGTTAGGCATTCGAATGAATCAATGCTCTTGGCCAAGTTTGTGTTGATAAGGACACCGACGCCTCCAACAAGAAGATTCGTGTCTTCTTGTCTCGGTCAGACCAATGATGTCGTACTTGATCATTCGCGCTTGTACCATCAGGTCCTCGATGGATGCATCTGATGCTAGCGTACGTGCATTGAAAGTACAGACGATCATTTTTGTCTTCCTTCGTTGTGGCAGCCTAGGTCGGCCTTGAGATTTTGTCGGCCTCTCCTTTCTCATCCTTCTCAGTGCTGCCATGTCGGTGAAGCCTTCAGGGTCAGGTGAATGAGACCAGTTGTAGTTACTGGTTTTGGCATATCGAATACACAGCGGATAGCTTGCCAGGCTCTTCCGTGCGGGCGGAATACTCTCGGTAGCTTGCCAGTCTTTCCGAGAGGTATAGAGGCTTTTGGGGTGACCTCTAATCACCCTTGTAGGTGTTACCATATTTGAACCCTATCAAATATGGTACGACAATTCCAGAAGACGGGTATTTAGTGTCTTATGATGGCGCAAGCGGCCGCGCGGGTCCGGAAAGCGTCCTGGAGTGTGGCGACGGCTGGGTAGTGGAAGTAGTGTCGAACAGCGACATCAGTCAGGCAAAACCGTCGATTGAATATGATGTGGTCTATTTCGTTGTGGAATCGTCTACCGGGAGACTCCCATGTCCATCGTTTAGATTCTGCCTTCTGGAAATGTGAGTTACCATGAATGATCTTGTTTGACATGATGAACTCAGACAGCCTCTCACTCTCTTTGTTCCATTCTACACTACTCCCACTACCCAGCCGTCGCCACACTCCAGGACGCTTTCCGGACCCGCGCAGCCACAAAGTGGCTGCGCGACACATCATAAGACATTAAATGCCCATCTTCTGGAATTGTCGTACCGTATTTGATAGGGTTCAAATATGGTAACACCTACAAGGGTAATTAGAGGTCGCCCCAAAAGCCTCTATCCCTCTCGGAAAGACTGGCAAGCTACCGAGAGTATTCCGCCCGCACGGAAGAGCCTGGCAAGCTATCTGTTGTGTATTCGATATGCCAAAACCAGTAAATACAACTGGTCTCATTCACCTGACCCTGAAGGCTTCACCGACATGGCAGCACTGAGATGGATGAGAAAGAGAGGCCGACAAAATCTCAAGGCCGACCTAGGCTGCCACAATGAAGGAAGACAAAAATGATCGTCTGTACTTTCAATGCACGTACGCTAGCATCAGATGCATCCATCGACGAACTGATGGTACAAGCGCGAATGATCAATTACGACATCATTGGTCTGACTGAGACAAGAAGGCACAAATCTCACCATGCCGTTTTCGACACTGGAGAAGAATCGTTCCTCGGAACATGCAGTAAAAGAGGTGTTGGAGGTGTCGGTGTCCTTGTCAACACAAACTTAGCCAAGAGCATTGATTCATTCGAATGCCTAACAACCTGAGTTGGATGTTACTGTGTTTGGCATATAGAAAAATGCCACGGGTAGCTTACCAGGCTTTGCTGTGCGGGTGAGATGCTCTCAGTAGCTTGCTGGGATCTCTGAGAGGGGCAGAGGCATCCAACTCAGCTCTGCTGGTCTGGCCGCATGCAAGGCAAATGCCCTACCACTGCACTGTGCTATCTCTCCTGCCCAACCTGTAACAATATGTTAGTAATCTCTTATACAAACGCTCAAAGGCTCCAGGTTGAGATAAAACAATCTTCACACTTTCCTCTAAGGGAATATTTTGGGATCATTTTTTTTGCGA
Organism: Sorex fumeus; assembly: GCF_029834395.1. Classification (NCBI taxonomy): domain Eukaryota; kingdom Metazoa; phylum Chordata; class Mammalia; order Eulipotyphla; family Soricidae; genus Sorex; species Sorex fumeus. The sequence continues at coordinate 1,211,087 of NW_026606224.1, read as the reverse complement.
ATTATTTCATAGGAAGCAATATAAAATAAATAATTTAGGACCTGCTTTGGGGGTAGGTTTGGGTGCTGGTGGAAAAATTCAAAATAATGGTGGTGGAAATGTGTAATGATGATGGAATTGGTGTTGGAACAGTTAATGCAATACATTATTGTGAACAACTTAAAAATTAAATTAAGACTATAAAAAACTTTTTAATTGATCCTTAATAGCGGTTTCTTCAGGGTCAATGAAATGCTTTGTATGTGAGTGTCCCAAGTATATTTTGCAGGACCAGTAATTGATACCTGAGCACTACAATTGAACCAGTACATCAACAGGAAGTGAATGGATTACCTCTAGCTGTGTTCCCCAAATCAAAGAAAACCACATATCGTCCATATTTGAATAATGTAATTTTAACGTAAAGATTAGATATCCATCCACATTTTAATTTTTTAAATTTTATAAAATAGTTCACAATATTTGATTACATTTAATATTCAAACACCAAAGCCACCATCATTACACGTTCCTACAACCATATTTCAGATGTTTTCATCCTGAGCCCAAATTCCTGCCCCAAAGCAGAACTGAGGTAATATATTTTGTATTGTTTGTTATGAGAAACCACTTAAAATGCTACAAAATAGTAGCCTTAGTGATATTCATCCATTTTATTCTAATTTATTCATTTTCTTTCTTGGTTGATGTGTGATTTCTAATAAGAAACACATTTCTATCTTTGTGTTTTATTGATATTGAACTTTCATAGTCTTTCAGTTTCCTAAGTGAAAACAACTTGGTGATTTCCCATGTTTAACATGTGGCTTCTAGCAGCCAGAAGCCAGAAGCCAGAAGCCTTGGGCTGGAGCGATAGCACAGCGGGTAGGGCGTTCGCCTTATAAGCGGCCAACATGGCCGACCCAAGTTCAATTCCTCCGCCCCTCTCGGAGAGCCCGGCAAGCTACCGAGAGTATTCGATATGCCAGACACAGTAACAACGAAGTCTCCAATGGAGACGTTACTGGGCCCGCTCGAGCAAATCGACGATCAACGGGAGGGTCTTTACCTTACCTTACCTTAACATGTGGCTTGGGAAGGTCACCCAAAGAGGAGTGCTGCTTCAGTGGGGTCACCATATGCCGGGAGGGAGTTATTCAGACTCTAATCCCCGAATTTCAGCGTCTCAGGAGGGGAGACTGGAGAATGAGTTTGATCCACAGACAAATATAGTAAGAGTCGTACCTGCAACTGGCTCTGAGAATTCAGGATATGAGGTTCGGTGGGCTCTGGTTTGTGATTTTCAGGAGATCTGGGAGGGATGAAAGCTGATATCTGGCCCCTCTGAAGCAGAAATGGAGGTGTGTCTGTGTGTGTGCATTAGAGAGTGTGTGTGTGTTTGTGTGTGTGTATTCATGTGTGTCTGAGTGTGTGTGACTGTATGTGTGTGACTATGTGTGCTTGAGTGTATGTGTTTGTATGTGAGTATGTGTATGTATGCATGTGTGCGTATATCTGTGTGTAGGTTGTGGGCCCTGGCAAAAGTTCTTGAGGAATCATAAAGCCACGATGGGACTTCCAGAAGTGACTCTGTCACTAGCACTCAAGCGTCTCCAAGCATTTGTGTCAAACCCATTTTCTGGACACAGGACCTGAAGCCTAATGAGACTCTGAGGCCACAGGGGCCTGAGGGAAGCCTGGAACCCCGCAGGAGAAGAGAAACTCCAACAGAAGCAAAAGGCTGTGGGGAGGATGTGAAAACCCATAAACAGCCAAAGCTCTTCCCCGTGACTACACCCTGTCCAACCCTTGGGTGCCCAGAATCTCCTGTTCGAGGCTCTCTGGGAATGAAGCACATGTAACTCAGACTGAAAAGTCGCTCAAGGCTGCTGCCAACCTCTGGAGATGCCCACGGTCTCCTTTGAGCGTGTTACCCATCTTCTCTCTTTCCTTCCCTCTTTTAACCTCTGATCAAACCACTTCACTCACCCTTTATCCCCTCCTGCAGGCCAGCTTCCTGCTGCCCCTGGGGCTGGGAAGAGCGAGGTCTGTTCCTGCAGGGGCTTCTGGACCACTTTCCCAGAGGGGGATTTCCTCGGGCACATTACAGTGACCCAGGATGGGAGAGAGGGAGTGATCCAGGCTTCAGCCCTCCCTGTCCCCACTGGGGTCCCTGATGCACTCCCACTTCCCTTCCCTGAGCCTCTCATTCAGCTCTTCCCTCCTTCTGCACTTGGAAAATGTTAGGATTTATGAATGAAAAAAACTGCTTTGAATAAAATGTATTGCAATTCTGGCGATCACAGTACACTCATGAAAAAAATTTTAATACCAAATCCATCACCAGTGTACCCACCTCATTCTTCTGAGAACCAGTGTCCTTCCCACTTATTGTTCTCCCACCAACAACTGAAATGCATGGATTAGTTCTCTTGCTATGTTACAGAAAAACATTTTCTAAGATCTGAGAGTGAGTCGATCATAGTAACCTGACTGAGACACCTGCTCAGTGGGTGTTGGTCAGAAGCACAGGGGAATCCTGTGGGAACTTCCCGCACTGAGATGGAAACTGTGAAAGATGGAACCTGATGCTGTCTCCAGGGTGACGTTCTGAACCAAGGAGAATTGTACGGTACCAGGCGAGCGTCTGAGTATTCCATGGCAGAGTGGGGATAAGCTCAGGGCTAGAATCAGTGCCCCTGGTGATTATACCCTTGTATGTGGCTTATATGTCAGACCTGTTGGCACAGAGTACCAGGTGTGATGGAGAAGAAATATCAAGTCAGAAGGGCCTGACTTGGGTGAGGCACTTGCCTTGATTGCGGCCAACCTGGGTTTGATCTTTGGCATCCTTTACAGTCCCCAATGCACCACTAGGTGTAATTCCTGAGCACTGAGCCAGGACAACACCCTCTGCAATGCCGGCTGTGGCCCCAAAACAAAAGGGAATATGAAGTAAGGTAATACTTAGACCCAGAAAGTAATATCACTGAGAAATATATTTGCCTTCACGATGGACCGGAAGTGAACTACGAAATATCTACCTTGTGAGTGTGGATGAAACAGAGATGTCCAGGGTTAAATGCCCACCTCTCCATGCTCAAAAGTCGTCATGCGTGACCCCAGCTACTCCTGAGGAAGTGATAATCCCTCCTGAGAAACCCTTTCTCCAGGCTGTGGTGTGGACAAGAGTCAATGTGTGGCGGGGAGGACAGCACAGGACCACAAACAATTCCATGGTCAAGTTTCACCTGTGAAGCGTGGGGTTGAGGTGAGAAGGCTTGGGGTGCAGAGAAGGTCTTGTAAGGCTCTGACACCTGAGCAGGTCTACAAGGCCTAAACAAGACAGAGGACCCAGGGACAAGGACCTCAGCCCAGGACATGAGAACCTTGGACTGTAGAGACAGGCATGAATTTGGGAGGCTTAGACCGGGAGCAGCATCCTTCTATCCAGGAACCAGAGAAGTGCCTTCAGAGAGAGGGGGAGTCTGCTCTCGGCCACGAACTTCTGCACCACTCCATAACTTCTCGTAAATATACAAAGACATCCTAACGTAGGCGACTAACCACACAGAATTGTTCAAGAAAAAACTCCAAACTGCCAAGATCACAGTAATAAAGCAATCCAGACAACCAACAGGCCGATGAGTGAAGACTCTAGCCCAGTTGCCCCAACCAATAATACTGAGCTCTATAAAGTCTCTGAGAAGGAATTCAACATAACTGTTAAGGATGCACGAGGAGCTCAAAGAAATGATGGAGATTCTCCCAGTGTCTGCGACTCCTTGTGACCCTGAGAGGCACCATAAAGCCTCCTCTGAGCACAGTCTACAGAGCACTGAGCAGCCTGAGGTCAGAGCTCATGGCCCTGCATGACTGTTGAAGACACAGCATGAGTGACCCAGTCTGGAGAGAGTCAGACTCCCTGAGGAGAGGCAGCTGGTCTCATAGTTCAGGGCATCTCCCTGTGAGCACTGGAAACTCGTGTCAGCACTCATCAAGGGCTGTTGTGGTGACCCCCAAGACTCTATGAGGAGCTGAATGGGGTCACAGGGGACTTTGTGCTTGTCTCATTGTGAAGAGGTCAGTTCTGCCCATATCACAGGACCTGGTTTCTTCACGACAATGGCTAAGGACTTCAGAGAAAACGGGAAACCTTGAATGTCCATTTTGAGAGTGAATGGGGGAACAAAGAACCCATCCTAGAGACCAGGACTCCCAGGTGTAGTGTGAGCAGGAAGAGATTACCTGGGTGCAGGAAAGAGAGGACAGACTCTGTGTGTGTGTGTGTGTGTGTGTGTGAGAGAGAGAGAGAGAGAGAGAGAGAGAGATGAGAGAGAACATAAAAAGGAACCCAGCACACAACTGAGTGGACAACAGGATTTCTCTTTCTGATGAAGAAACTTCCACCAAGAGACTATAATAATTCCTACAAGGTCACCTTAATTCCTACAAGAGGATAAGGGTCCTCAGGCTATTCCCATTACTGGAAATTTCCATTAGAAAGCAGAGAGTCTGACAAATTCTTTCCTGCCCAGAGTGGGGATGGAGAACTCAGAGCCATAACCCACAGACAAGGTGTCCATGGGGCCATCTGAGAGCTGAGAGGCAGGTAAGTCCTGATCTCCACAGCAACATGATTCATCTGGTCATGAACAACGTCTCCTCACAGGAGAGTCCTCAGAGCCTCCTGGGGACCTTCACCCCTTAAGCTCACCTTGCTTCCTCTGTCAGGTTGTTTCTGTCTGGGTTCACAGGGCCTTCCCCTCACTGTGCCTCACACAGTAGTACAGGGCCTTGTCCTCCTCCCTCAGGTGGCTCAATTGCAGAGAGAGCGTGTTCTTGCCGTTGTCTATGGAGATGGTGAATTGGCCCTTCACAGAGTCGCCATTATATATTCGATCATCTTTAGTAACGATCGAGACCCACTCAGGACCCTTCCCTGGAGTCTAGCTAACACAGCTCATGTGATTTTTGCTAAATATGAATCCAGAAGCTTCACAGGGGGGTGTCAGGGACCCCCAGGGCTGCACCAAGTCTCCCACAGACTTCACCAGCTGTTCCTCACACTGGACTCCTGCAAACACAAAAGACATCCTGGTCAGGAAAGTCTCCTCACACAGAGGATCTACCTCTCCCATCTCTCCCAAGTCACTGTCACCCATGAGTTACCTCTTAACACAGCCACCAGGAGAAGTCAGCTCAGCCCACATGCCATGTTGGTTCTATGTGAGTCAAGATGCATCCCATGGGAATCCCTGAACTGACTCCTCTCCTCTCCCAGAGCTGAGGCTGGGCTGGGGTGTTTTCATCACTGTGGAGAGAGCCTTATTTGCATGTCCTCCTTCTCTATAAAAAGTCATCTTTGAACTGGTAGAGAGAAGGGAGGACTCCAGAGCAAGTGAGGGGTTCTGGGGGTGCCCATGGCCATGAAAAGTTTTGGAAACTCTGCTATTCCAGCATGCAATTATTACATGACAACCAATTTAATTTATATTCTTTAATGTTTCTTTTTATATAAATAGTTATGTGTGGAGTGTTACTTATAGTTAATGCCATAATATGAAACATAACAGATTATATGGTTTTTACAATGAACAAAAATACACTTTAAATGTTGGTCCCATTATCTAGACAAAAGAAATCCATTGTCACTCACAGCTGTCAATGTTTTGGGAGCCAAGTGTTAAGCTAGAATCAGGAGGAAGGAAGAATGGCCAGAAAACAGGGCCCTGATGTCTGAGAACCCACTGGAGCAAGTTCATGTATCTGCTGTTTTTGTACTTTGCCTCAGAGGAAACAACTCTGGGTTTTTTCATCATCCCCCATGCACTCACATAGTAGGGAGTTAGTCCCCTGAGCAACACCCATTCTCTCTTCAGTCTGTCTGTTCATACTCACAGCATCCCACGGTTGGTCCCTGTTCACCAGGATCATCCCTGTAACTAGAGTTGCAGAGGCAGGAGGTGGGGAATTTTCCTCCCCTGCATGTGGTTCATCAAGTTGATCCCCTGCACTTCACATGATTTCTCATGACCCTAGCGAGAGTGACCTCTGAGCACAGAACCAGGAGTAAACCAAACTGGCACAAACAACATGACCAAAGCAAGAGGGGCTGAGGGATAGTAGAGTGGTAAGGCACTTATGTTGCACATGGTCAACCCAGATTCCTGGAGGTGTGGCATTCTCCCTGGATGTCCCCTTGGTCACTAGAGGACATTAGACCTGTAGAGAGTTCCCCAAGCCCCAACTTCTCTGACATTTCTATGAATAGCGTAGATTAAATGACCTTGATTTGCTGGTGTCCAATGGCTCAAGAGTTGGGAGAGAGACATCTCTGGTGTTAGCAATACTTCAATCATGCCTCTGTCTTAGAGTACCAAGGCCAGTGATCCAGCAACTTCTTCCAGGCATAACCATCCCCTGCTTCTCTCTGCCACTTGCTCCTTCGTGCAGACAGGCATTTCCCCTCAGCCTCTATGGGCCATTGCTCTCCTAATAAACTCTTGTCATATGACTAAGGATCAAGGGCCTATGTGAGCTGCTATGTCTCAGCCACACTGCACTTATAAATCTTTGAACATCTACTGCCCAAGACAGATGGACCAGCTCCTTGTTCCCAGAGTCCCTGTAGTTATGAGATAACTACATGCAGGAAGACAGGGGCCTACGCATTTGATCAATGGCCTCTGCAAGAGGTATGCTTCTTCAGACCCATGGAGATGCTCCTCACTTCCTGCTGAAATCTCAGCAGGAAAGACAGGGCACGGATCGAACTATTGGGGATTTTTGAACTCAACACCTTTGAGATGAGTGGATTTTCCTGAAAATCTTGAAAGGGTAAAAAAAATGCCCCCAGTGTCAGCTATAACATTTCCTTTCTTTCTGTTATTTCAAATGTAAGCTGAGGGTTCCCTGTGGAAATATTGAACACAGGAGTCTGTGAGCCTTGGGCCTCCCCAGAACAGGAAACTGAAAGTCTCCTCCAGGCACCGAGTTAGGGGAATTGAGATTCATGTCTGTTCCAGGACACAAGTGGATGGTTAGATCTGGGTCAGGGCTAGGACACTCCCCCACACCTCTGCTCCTCAGGGAGCCCTTTTTGTCCCAGTGCCCTGTCTGTATGCAGCTGGGAAAACAATTCTGTGCTCTGGCACTTGGTGCAGGGCCTGGGAGATTGAAACAGGTTCAAGTCTTGGAGTTCAGGGAATAGGATGTTGTGAGAATTCAGAGATTGGTCAGGGTTAAAGCCTCTGCCCCAAAAATTCTCAAATGTACAGATCAGTTCTCCTATTGCACTGCTCTTAACCCTTGTTGCTACCTTGCTGTGGATCCTTTAAGCCCCATATTATGAGACAGATCATTCTGTATCTCTCCCTTTTCTGATGACTGATTCAATCAGCATGATATCCTCTTGTTTTATCTATATTGCAGAAAGTCGAGTGATTTTTAACTCAGTAAGTATGGTAAGGCCCAGAGGGTAGGCAGGATTAGGACTCTTTCCAGGTGTTCCTCATACATGTGAAATTTATGAGTAAAATATCTTCAGGGCAATGCACCAGATTTTCTGGAATCAGCTGGAAGTGTGTAGCACTAGGGGACATGCTGGTGATTTGAGATTCCCAGTGTCACTTGGAGTTGTCACTACACACAGAGGACAGTGGGAGACTGAGAACAGGCTGACATTCCTGAACTGTAGGTAGCAGTTCAGTCACCAAGAAGGCCCATCTAGATAGCTGCTCTGTGTGGAGGCAGGAGGATGAATTGAGAACAATTCTCGAGGTTTGATTTCTAGTCTGCCTTATCCCAGAAATCTGCGTCTTTCTGCTCTACCACATTTACAATTCAGGCTGGCCTTCAGGTCGGACCCCTTCTTCTGTGCTCTGCATTGACCTCGGTCGGAACTATCCCCAATATTGTGCTCTTTGTGCCTTCAAGACTTAAATGGTCGTCCTGATTCATATATATTCAATGTTCTTCTAGGAGAAGGAATGAAAATATTCTCACATCAGATATGAGCATTTTCCCTGTCATTGGGAAGAGTTTTGTTCCCTTTTTAAATTGACCATTTTGATAAATATGGTAACAGTTTCCAAAGTACAGGTATGAATCTGGTTTCAGCCTAAGAAGTAAATCTCATAGTCCAACTACAGAAGCACGAATATTCCCAGTAATACTGTGGTCTGCATGACTGATAGTCTACCATTTAGTCAAGCTGTCTGAGGCTTCCCAGTGGACACTAATAGGGTAAATATATATAAAAAGGCCCTCCCGTTGATCGTCGATTTGCTCGAGCGGGCCCAGTAACGTCTCCATTGGAGACTTTGTTGTTACTGTGTCTGGCATATCAAATACTCTCGGTAGCTTGCCGGGCTCTCCGAGAGTATTGGATATGCCAGACACAGTAACAACAAAGTCTCCAATGGAGACGTTACTGGGCCCGCTCGAGCAAATATATATATATATATATATATATATATATATATATATATATATTTCTGTTTTCCACTCACCTAGTGTATACATTTGTGCACGGATATATTTCCATGAATACATGTACTCCGTATCAATTGAAAGAAAGTTATGAATTGTGATTAGTTATTCCCAGGTTTCAAGGCATGCATAAAATTAATGTCTCACTCAATACCATTTATTTCCCAGGACTATTGGTCAGTTGGTGCGGTCAGACCCAGGTAAACTCATCTGGGATGCATGACCCTGGAGTGGAGGGAACAGCCCCTGAGGCCTTGCTCTAGATCCTGTTGCTGGTCCATACTACTGCTAGCCCCCCTGGGCACACCCCAGACTGTGTGTCTGTGCTTGGGTCATGACTTTCCCCAGAGCTGGGCTGAGATGCCGCCAACATCAGGATTTCACAGAACCTGACCCTGACCATTTACTTAACACTACGTGATAGGAGAAATGTGACCTTGGTCCCTTTCATATAGGTACATATCCTCCACTGTCCCTTGTCCAGTGGCAGGATTCCAGGTCAGGAATATAGAGATATGAAGATGTACAAAGAGACAGGTCTGCACAGAAACTCTGGCCACCACAAAGAATTCACCTCAGAGAAAAGGATTTCTTGCAGAGACAGAATTTCAAGCTTAATGTGTAACATTGAGAGTCTGAAATGGGTAGACCTACATACAGTTCAGGAAACTGCAATGACACCAGCCCAAACTTCCATGTGGTTCTTCCTGTACCATCTGGTCACTTCACAGAAAATCCTGGAAGAAAATATGAGGGAAACCAGGTGTTCTCCAGAGAAGCCATCTTCCTCTGGGCTGTTGCTGAAGGACAGAGAGAGATCCTGAACCTTTTTCTCAAATGAAGCCTAACCCTGTGAGTCCCATTCTGTGTCTCAGACCCTGACTCTCTGAGGAGGAAATCAGGAGGATCAGGCCTTTCCCTGGGGTCCTGTCAGAGATGGGACTCTTTCTCCAGCACAAAAAAAACTGCTGAGGAGCTCTCTGGAAACAGGAATTGCTCGGGGGCAACAGCAGCTGTGGAGGAGTGTCCCCATGTCGCAAGTCCCTGATGACAAAACCTGGCCCCCCCAAGGCATGTAGACAGACCCCTGCCCCTCCGTGTCCGTCTGTGTTTGCTCCTGTTCTACAACTCTTTCCAACTTTTGGTTTCACACAGTCAGATTTATTATTACTGTGAATTCAGACAAAGTTTGTTTCAACCCAAAGTCAATCAAAGTTTGCATTAGTTTTTTCACACACTTAGAAGAAAATACCCTCGAGTGAAGTACAGCCAAGGTGGTTGTTAGAATGATCATTGTCGGAAGAAAGGGACTTAGTAGATATATACAGGACACTTCATCCACAAAAAGCTGAATACACATTCTTCTCAAGCGTACATGGAACATTTTCCAAGATAGACCACATGCTGAGCCACAAAGCATGCCTCCATAAAATTAAAAAGATAGAGATTATATCAACAATCTCAGACCATAATGCACTGAAATTAGAAGTAAATCACACACAAAAACAGAAAACTAAATCAAACACCTGGAAATTAAACTGCACTATTGAACAACGAGTGGCTTAGATAGGAAATTAAAGAGGAAATCAAAAGATTCCTAGAAACGAATGAAAATGAGGACACGAGTTACCAAAACTTATGGGACACAGCAAAAGCTGTCTTAAGAGGTAAGTTTATAGCACTACAAGCATTCCTCAGAAAGGAGGAGCGAGCCCAAATAAATAAACTAACCTCACAGCTTAAGAACTTGGAGAAGGACCAAAAAAAGGAGCACAACCCTAAAACTCAGAGCAGAGATTAACGAGATGCAAAACCCAAAAAACAATCCGAAAGATCAATGCAATCAAGAGCTGGTTCTTCGAGAAAATTAACAAATTGATAAGCCACTAGCAAAACTCACAAAGAAAGGGAGAGAGAAAACCCTAATAAACCGAATCAGAAATGAAAAGGGAGTCATTACAACAGAAACTACAGAAATTCAAAGGATCCTCAGGGAATACTTTGAGAAGCTTTATGCCACGGAATATCAAAACCTCGAGGAAATGGATAAATTGCTAGACTCCTACAGACTCCCAAGGCTGAACCAAGAAGACCTGGAATACCTGAACAGACCTATCACCATCAAGGAAATTGAAATGGTAATAAAAAGTCTCCCGAAGCACAAAAGCCCTGGCCCGGATGGATTCACCAGTGAATTCTTCCAAATATTTAAAGAGGACTTACTCCCAATCCTCTTTAAGCTTTTCCACGAAATTGAACTATCAAATACACTTCCGAACAGTTTCTATGAAGCAAATATCACACTGATGCCAAAAGCAGACAGAGATAACACAAAGAAAGAGAACTATGGGTCGATATCCCTGATGAATACAGATGGAAAGATACTTAACAAACTACTAGCAAATAGAATCGAACTACTCATCAAAAAGATCATACACCATGACCAAATAGGATTCATCCCAGGGATGCAAGGATGGTTTAACATTCGGAAATCAATCAACATAATCCATCATATCAACAAAAGAAAAGATAAAAAGCATATGATCATATCAATATATGCAGAGAAAGCATTTGACAAGATCCAGCACCCCTTTATGATAAAACCCTAGCCAAAA